>NC_081183.1:175795267-176452985 GCF_029867415.1 Vicia villosa | reverse complement strand
GCTTTCGACAAAAAGGTTCGACCTCGCACAATCAAAGAAGGCGACCTTGTACTCAAAAAGATTCAATCTTTTCTCACAGATTCGAGAGGGAAATGGACTCCCAATTATGACGGCCCCTACGTGGTCAAGAGAGCTTTCTCAGGAGGAGCCTTAATACTCACGACTATGGATGGAGAAGAATTCACCCGTCCTGTGAACGTCGACGCAGTCAAGAAATACTTCGCCTAAATAAACAAAAAGAACAGCTCGCTAAGTTGAAAACTCGCAAAGAGCGACTTAGGCAAAAAAGAGCGTCTCGGTGAATCGAAAACCCGAAAGGGCGATTCAGGCAAAAGTTAGAGACATAAAAAAATAAATAATCAATCCCGGTAAACTTAAAACCCGAAAGGGGTAGTTTACGCAAAAGTTAGGGATATATGGCAAGTAACTGTGTTCAGGACAAACTTGATCATTCAAAATCCATAGCGGAGTGTTCATCAGCAGTAGGTCATCTTCTACGAAGCACGAATACAGCGCAACTCGGAGTGGAAGGGAGAGATAACGGTCGTCACGTTTCATCGTAGCCCTTTTCCTGAAAATTACCAATTTCCAACTTTGTAAATACTCCATGGAATCAAGCATTTGGCTGATTACCATTCCATATATAATAATTTGAGCCTTGTGCTTTTCCTTTGCAATCTAGTCTTATTCAGTTTCTTGAAATGCATTTTAAATTTTAACAGTCATTTTCTTGGAACAAATGTTTTCATAAAATAAAAATGAATTTACTTGCAAAAATAAAGGTGAAATTTCTTTCTAAGGTTTACAAACAATAGGAAGAATGCAAATAGTTGCTCCGAGAACGGTTGAGACTCCGGGAACCAATATTTCCCCATGAGGTCGCTTTGCGAACATCTCCCGATGACGGATCTTCACTTCAATTCATATTACTCATTTCAAACAGCGGACAACTGATAACCAGATATTCCCGAGAGAGTTCGAACTACAAGAAGAGGACATCTTCTGACCAACAAGAATTCAAGTCGTATCATTAGGATTTTACATCCGCGACAATTCTATTCACATTCACTTTACATTTCATAATTGTCATAATATTCATGTATACATTACATTACAACTGCATAGTCAAATTAGGCTTTTAATCATGAGAATGCCCGAGTCATGAGGGCATGAACTCAAGTTTCCCCTGCAAGTCCTAGAGAAACTTTTTCCTACAAGACAACGATCCATGTAGAGAGATTTCCCCAAGCAAGTCAGCAGATGGTAGTCTCCCTCAAGGAGATAGTTTGTTCACTTTTGGAATTCCTCAGCCGAGATTCTCCTGCAGAGCGACGTTCAACAGTCTTTTTCAGATAAGATAGTCTGCTTCGCATTTTGGAATTCCCCAAAAGTTTGGCATTTCCCCAACAAGGTCAAGTGATGCCACTTCTTGTCAAAGAGTAATTCAGAATCTCCCAGCAGATCGACAAATGATTCCCCAACAGAATCAGTGAATGGTAGTCTTCATCCAGAAGATAGTTCATGATCCCCAGCGGAGTCAACAAATGGTAATCTTTCCCCAAGGAAAGACAGTTTGTCTGTTAAATACTCAAGAGATCGACAAATGGTAGTTTCTTCAAACAGTTTGTCTGTTTCAGGGATGTTTAGTTCCCCACAGAGTCAATAAATGGTAGTTTTCCCCTTAGGAAAACAGTTTGTTGATTCCCCAGGCACCAATCGACGAATGGCAGTTTTCACCCCGAACACAGTCCGTCCGCCTTCAAACAAAGTCATTAGCCCCTCAAAAGAGCGTGGGCCCATATGACAATCTTTCAAAGATGCCAAGTCAAAAGGGAAGATGTTGAAGTTTCTTTATTTACCATCAAATGGTATCTTACCTCCAAGTGCTGGTAAGAAGTTTGATGAGGAAACAAACCTTTGAAGTTTCTTTATTACCGTCAAATGGTATCTCATCTCCAAGTGCTGATGAGAAGTTTGATGAGGAAACAAACCTTTGAAGTTTCTTTATTTACCATCAAATGGTATCTTACCTCCAAGTGCTGGTAAGAAGTTTGATGAGGAAACAAACCTTTGAAGTTTCTTTATTACCGTCAAATGGTATCTTACCTCCAAGTGCTGGTAAGAAGTTTGATGAGGAAACAAACCTTTGAAGTTTCTTTATTACCGTCAAATGGTATCTTACCTCCAAGTGCTGGTAAGAAGTTTGATGAGGAAACAAACCTTTGAAGTTTCTTTATTACCGTCAAATGGTATCTTACCTCCAAGTGCTGGTAAGAAGTTTGATGAGGAAACAAACCTTTGGAAATTTTCTCTTTATCTGAGATATTGTCCAAACACAACTGAGACCAGTTTCGAGATTTGGACATCCGGAACAAGAGGAGGTTGTTCACCTTTTTCTAAGTATCAGCACTTAGTTAAAGAAGATGGATTGCGCATCCTACATTGCCATCCATTCGCCAGAATCCACATCAAGTATTTCTGCAGGAGTTTGTCTCCTCATTCCCCGCCAAGCGCGACAACGGGATCAAATCATGCAAAGATTTTATCAATTACAACATCTCAGGAGCGCCCAAAATTCGGGCATTCCTCGATATTTAAGTCTCTTTTACGCAGGAGAGATCAAGATATCAATCTCTCTCCCTCCAGATAAAAGAAACTTAAATAGGGGCATCTGTCATACCCTAATTTTTGACCCCCCTGAGATGACATATCTTCAGGATTTTTCATCAAGTCAAGACAAGTACCCAGAGCAGTCATTTCTCCATCTAGTACCTAATCGAGGATGCTCAAAGACAAGAAAGCTCAGGCAAAGGATCAATCAATACAAAGACTAGTCTCTAATACAATCATGGAGCTCAAAAACTTCACTTCTCTCATCTATGATTGATTAGACATCCAGTCATATGAGTACAGGTATACTCAGGTCACCAGACTAGGGTTTTGAGCCTATCAAGGACTAAAATCAGGGATCACATTTGGGAAACCCTAAGAAACCTCAGAGGGTCATTCAAAGACATCAATCATCTTCAAATAACTCATATTACAAGGTCTACTGGACATCACACTTCAATTCAAAGTCTATAGTCATTACTTTCACATGGTCGACAAATTAGGGTTTTGACCTTGTCATACCCTAATTTTTGACCCCCCTGAGATGACATATCTTCAGGATTTTTCATCAGGGTCAAGACAAGTACCCAGAGCAGTCATTTCTCCATCTAGTACCTAATCAAGGATGCTCAAAGACAAGAAAGCTCAGGCAAAGGATCAATCAATACAAAGATTAGTCTCTAATACAATCATGGAGCTCAAAAACTTCACTTTTCTCATCTATGATTGATTAGACATCCAGTCATATGAGTACAGGTATACTCAGGTCACCAGACTAGGGTTTTGAGCCTATCAAGGACTAAAATCAGGGATCACATTTGGGAAACCCTAAGAAACCTCAGAGGGTCATTCAAAGACATCAATCATCTTCAAATAACTCATATTACAAGGTCTACTGGACATCACACTTCAATTCAAAGTCTACAGTCATTACTTTCACATGGTCGACAAATTAGGGTTTTGACCTAATTCACCAAGATAGTTGACTTCTGATCAGGGCATGAATCCAAAACTCAAGACATGATTCAAGGATCTCTACTACCTCCATATAATCCATTTATATCATCCATTTGGGGAGAAGATCTTATTTCTACACAAAAGCCCAAAAATTCACTTTGTCAGGAAAAAGTCAACTGTGAAGGATCATCATTGACTTTTAAGGTTTTTGGTCAAAAAATGACTTTCAAAGATCAATATCATCAATATATGGATGTCAAAGTCATTTGGCCAAAGAAATTCAAAGAAATTCATCAAGGAGCGAAAAGTCGGGAATTAGGGTTTTTGAAGGCATGGTGAGATCTCAAAATTTCACCTACACAACTCAAAAAACTTCCAACATGAAAGTTGTAGATCTTGCCAAATAAAACAACATCTTACAAGGGAACTTTTTTCAAAAGATCAACCATTTATGAAGTTTTGGAGATTTTGAAGTTTAGGTCATAAACACTTAGAAATTTTTCTAAGTGTTTTAACCTAGTTTTCTTCCAACTTTGGCCTCATTTTTCACAAATTTCCCAAAGGATTCTGAAGAAGACATAAACTAATGATTTAAAGTAGATGTTTAGGGCTTTCCAAATTGTGTTCAACCTTCTCAAAATTCAATTTGAGCTAAGAGTTATGCTTGTTCAAAGTTGGCCTCATGAAGTGAAATTATAGGTCATGCATCATTTTGGAACTTTGAAATTTTGTGCACATGACCTCAAATATAGATGCTACATGACCCATAATACATCTGCAAACATGCCATGCATTCATTTTCACCATGCCATAAGAATTGAAGAAGATTCTAAAAACAAGAACATGTGATTATGTAATGATTACATTTGTGAATTTATGGCAAATTGATGAATCACCCAAGGAATCTTCTCACCAACCAATTAGAGCTCATTTCTGGCTCAGAATTGTCCCCTAAGATCAAGCAAAATCGAGGGCTAGGGGATTGATCAAATGGAATCAAAATTCTCATCATTGCATAAGAGATATTTGCAAAATTCCTTCATGGCTAAGAAAGCAAATCAACTTCACTAAGGAAGCTCACTCCTCTGCAGCTATACTGATCCATTTGCCTATAAATACAGATGCATTCCTCATTCAAAAACACACCAAAGCAACCATATTACTTGCTTTCTCTTTCTCTTCTCTTGTTCATTGTTTTTCAAAGTTCTTTGGCAAGAAGAATCGATTTCTTCAAACCAAAGCTTATCTTTGGGAAGTGAGCATTCTAACATCTCAAGGGAGGTCATTTGAGGTGATCCAAGCACCTGGATCACTTCTGTAGGTGGAGGAACACCATTGTTGCTCTCACTTTGGAGCACTTGCAGTTGGAGGTCCATGGAGTGATTCAGGAGGTTTCAAGCCAAGCCAATCATTCAGACACACTCCTCAGGTCATAGTGAAGCTAACCAGATGGCTGCAGCTCATCTGTAACTCGAGAATCAACACCCTCCATGTTCACTTGAAGCTCAAATCGAGGGAGGTCCATAGAACAATTCAGAAGGATTCAGGCTACAATAAGCATCCAGTTAGCATCATTGAGTCTCAGGGAAGCTATTGAGATCATTCATTCAAGCCCAGGTGCCCTCAATCATCCTCACGACCTCCATTTTCAGAGGTAAGTTTCTGAACTTCACCTCTCTAATTTAAGTACTCTTTGTGAAATAGCTCGATTCTATCTTGTTCAGCATCATCAGAGGATTGAAAACCCTCTATCATCATTCATTTATCTTTCAGTATAGTCATTTAATTTGATTTTGAAATTTTAGGGTTCTTCACGATTTCTGGTAAATTAGTTAGATGTAGTTAATATTAATTCATGTTAGTTACATATTTAGAATCGTGAGTGAATTTAGAGCAAGTTTCATGTTTACATCGTGGCAAATGGTTGAGAAACGAGTGAGTTCAGAAATTCAAATTCATGGAGCTTGAGGTTGAAGATGAAGATGGTGAAGCGCGCCATTTTTTGAATCCTCAGGGTAGAGTTTATTTTATTTTGAGTGATAGTTGTTTTATTAACGAATGAACAACTTGCCCCAGTGGCCACACATGCGCTCTTAGTCTCCTCATGCCCAAAGTCTGGGGTTCGAATCCCCCTCGCCCCAGACTTTTTGTTTCTTTTATTTTTCAATGATTTACTAGTTGTCTTGAAACATAACCAAATGGATGCAAGTTACTATCACCACACGCGCGTTGGCCCAGTGGTGTTTGTTTTGTGTGTGTGACTTAGAGGGCGTGAGTTCAAGCCTTGGTGAAGACATTTCTATATTTTTTACCACTTTTCACACTTATTTTCTTCACAACTTCACATAAATATTTAACCTATCAAATTAAATCATTTTCACTTCATTTTTCACACACTTGTTATTTAATATACCTATTTTATGTATAATCAAAAAAATCATAAAAATACTATTTAATTCATATATTTTTATTAGGTATAAAATAGTATGTTTTAAGTGTTTTATTAAATACTTTAAATATATGTTTCCATTTTGTTTTAAACTAATTATTTGTGTGAATAATTTTATGATAAAACCCTAATTGTTTAGGTCTTAATTAAGTGAAAATCTTTATTTTTACTTTAATTAAGTTGACTTTTGTCAAATCTCAAAAACTGTTTTCAATCTCTGATAAAATCAAATGATTAGGGTTTTCAAACAACAAAACCTTGTATCATTCCAAATCATTTTTCAAATTGCTTTTATAACCAGTACTGTAAAGTACTGGGCCTCTAATAGAGTGTAAGTCCCAAAAACCTTCTCTTCTTAGCTTGTTTTCAAAACTGTATTTTCAAAATCTTCTTTCTGTTTTCAAAAACATTCTTCTGGTATTTGAAGGGCATTATTCCCGGTGAAACTCTTCAGATACCTATGTGACCTTTGTCCATCTTCACTTCTTCTGTTTTCAAAAACCATTAACTGTTTATCATATATATTCAACTGTTATCAACAAAACAACAAAAATACTGTTGAGGCTCTGTACATACTTCTTCAAAGGCCTCCACTCCATCCAGGTTAGGCTTTACAAGCTTTCCATTTACAGTCTTTATTTAAATTACTGTCAAATATAAACTGTGCATATATTAGTTTAGAACTACGTTTGAGTATAAACCTTAGGACAGTTAAACTATATATATATTATAGGAATATGACCTAGGATTGAGAATGTCTTCCCGGTGAAGGCTCTTTCCTAATTAGAGATCTGTAGTTCAAAACCCCCAAGATGAATTATTCCCGGTGAAACATCTTGGCAAAAACCTTAGAATCCAAATAAATAGGACACATCCACCCAAAGAGGAATTATTCCCGGTGAAACCTCTTACCCATTTGCTTAGAGCCAAAATAAGTTCAAAACTACATAGCTTTCTCTTGTGCTATAACAAGGACCCTCGATTAGCCTCCTCTTGGGCTTTGTACAAGGACCCACAGGCTTCTTAAAAGCATTTCCAGCTTCCTCTTGAGCTTGTATACAAGGACCCATCAGGTTTCTTATAAACATAGGAACAGGTCTTTAGTCACCTTTTAGCCTACCCTGGTGAGTTTCTTCCAATTTAAACCAGACTTAAAACAAGCTAAGTTTGTCTCAATTTCACATTGAGTACATTTTTGGAATGAGAGACATGGACAGTCTCTGTCACCCTTATCTTCATCAATCCTCCTTAGTAGAGTCTAGGATCTATGTTTTGGTCATCCTCAGCATTGAGTCAGCCTTCATCTTGGGCTTTAAACAAGAAGTCTCCACTAGATAATCTTTCTGCCATTCACTTTTCAATAAAAACCCCTGGAAAGGGTTAGCCTCCAAAGTCAATTAAAATCATTTCAATAAAAACCCCTGGAAAGGGTTAGCCTCCAAAGTCAATTAAAATCAATCCATCATTTCAATAAAAACCCCTGGAAAGGGTTAGCCTCCAAAATTAATTAATAAATAATTTCATTCTCTTAGGAGATAATTTCCCCAAAAAGAGTCAAAACCCCTGGAAAGGGTCAGCCTCCAAAAAACATGATAAAGTCAGTCTTTTAACAGACAAATTCACCAGCTGAGTCAAAATCCCTGGAAAGGGTTAGCTTCCAAAGAAAAACAGTCTTTTAATAAATAAAACCTCTTCAGTAGAGTCAAAACCAACAAAAACAGTTAGCCTCAACCTTGGGCTTCATACAAGGCACCCAAACAATAAAACTCCCCTGTCAAGAGTCAGCCTCAACCTTGGGCATTGTACAAGGCAGATAATAGAGTCTCCCCAGTGAGTTCTTCATCACTCAGTAGCCACAACCTTGGGCTTTGTACAAGGCAGATAAACCATATCTTTCATGTGTCAAAGATTCCTAACACTTAGGATCTTTCCCCATATAGTCATCCATACTTAATTCATTTAAGAGTCCGCCACAACCTTGGGCTTTGTACAAGGCAGAAAATAATGTTTTCCCTAGCTAGAGTCAGCCACAACCTTGGGCTTTGTACAAGGCACATAAAATAGAGTCATTCAATTATCCTCAAAAGTTAGCCACAACCTTGGGCTTTGTACAAGGCACATAAATAGAGTCTCCCTAAGTAGAGTCAGCCTCAATTCTGGGCTTTGTACAGAACACTAAAATACCCTGTAATTAATCCCCGATGGAGTCATCTCCCAGAGTCAATATTAATTAATCAATCAAAAAGCCTCAAGCTTGGGCCTCATACAAGCCAGCTAAAGTCAAATCTTTTATACAGTAGATAGACATAGCTTATCTCTATAGAGAGATATTTTTACTACTCTACCACATTCAAACAAACAAACATTCAATTTCAATTTTAATCAAGTCTCCCATTTAGGATTTTGAAAGGCATGAGCTGGCAGTAAAACCCAGACATGTGGTAACTTTCCCTAATTTGGATGAGCATCTTTCTTTCATTTAAGAGGCATTTGACTGGTATACTTGCACATACACAAGTAAGGTCCCCCTCTTGAATGAAATGAATTCAGTTATTCTGTCACTCCTTTAAATGTTTGTGGTAGAATAGTACAAATACCTCTCTGTAGAGATAATTTCATGTCTCTTTACTGTAAACAGAGATTTAATTCCAAGCTTCAACCTTGAGCTTCAAGCAAGGCACAAAAAAACAAGTAATTTCCCTAATTAGTTCCCCGAACTACATTAAGCTCTGACTTCCACTAGGGATATGTAGGCATGAGGTTCACAAGGAATCTCAGCGAGCTAATAAAATACCAAAAATAGTCAGTTTGTCTGTCTGTCTGTCTTTTAAAATCAATTCAATTCTCTCTCCTAATACAAAGGAGAAACTTTCCCAATCATTAGCAATAAACACAAACACAATGACACAGAGAAGGTTCCTGTAGAGTACTACAGATATGTAGGGTGTTTAAACACTTCCCTATGTATAACCGACCTCCCGGACTCCAGAATTTCTAGTCTAGGTGTAAATCCCCACACTTAGCAAACTCCTAGGGTTTAGTTGAGATCTTTTTTTCCCTTTCCTACTCGTAGGACAAATAAGAAAGTTCGTGTGATATCGTAGGAAGAACTGAAACAAAATTCATCCCACCACGGGCGCATTCTCCTTCCAAATTTCGCGTGAAGGGTTTAGCGTGCCGTCCTCCCAAGTGAAACGGGGAGGTAAAGAAAACGACCACCACAGACCTAATTCACCAAGATAGTTGACTTCTGATCAGGGCATGAATCCAAAACTCAAGACATGATTCAAGGATCTCTACTACCTCCATATAATCCATTTATATCATCCATTTGGGGAGAAGATCTTATTTCTACACAAAAGCCCAAAAATTCACTTTGTCAGGAAAAAGTCAACTGTGAAGGATCATCATTGACTTTTAAGGTTTTTGGTCAAAAAATGACTTTCAAAGATCAATATCATCAATATATGGATGTCAAAGTCATTTGGCCAAAGAAATTCAAAGAAATTCATCAAGGAGCGAAAAGTCGGGAATTAGGGTTTTTGAAGGCATGGTGAGATCTCAAAATTTCACCTACACAACTCAAAAAAACTTCCAACATGAAAGTTGTAGATCTTGCCAAATAAAACAACATCTTACAAGGGAACTTTTTTCAAAAGATCAACCATTTATGAAGTTTTGGAGATTTTGAAGTTTAGGTCATAAACACTTAGAAATTTTTCTAAGTGTTTTAACCTAGTTTTCTTCCAACTTTGGCCTCATTTTTCACAAATTTCCCAAAGGATTCTGAAGAAGACATAAACTAATGATTTAAAGTAGATGTTTAGGGCTTTCCAAATTGTGTTCAACCTTCTCAAAATTCAATTTGAGCTAAGAGTTATGCTTGTTCAAAGTTGGCCTCATGAAGTGAAATTATAGGTCATGCATCATTTTGGAACTTTGAAATTTTGTGCACATGACCTCAAATATAGATGCTACATGACCCATAATACATCTGCAAACATGTCATGCGTTCATTTTCACCATGCCATAAGAATTGAAGAAGATTCTAAAAACAAGAACATGTGATTATGTAATGATTACATTTGTGAATTTATGGCAAATTGATGAATCACCCAAGGAATCTTCTCACCAACCAATTAGAGCTCATTTCTGGCTCAAAATTGTCCCCTAAGATCAAGCAAAATCGAGGGCTAGGGGATTGATCAAATGGAATCAAAATTCTCATCATTGCATAAGAGATATTTGCAAAATTTCCTTCATGGCTAAGAAAGCAAATCAACTTCACTAAGGAAGCTCACTCCTCTGCAGCTATACTGATCCATTTGCCTATAAATACAGATGCATTCCTCATTCAAAAAGACACCAAAGCAACCATATTACTTGCTTTCTCTTTCTCTCCTCTTGTTCATTGTTTTTCAAAGTTCTTTGGCAAGAAGAATCGATTTCTTCAAACCAAAGCTTATCTTTGGGAAGTGAGCATTCTAACATCTCAAGGGAGGTCATTTGAGGTGATCCAAGCACCTGGATCACTTCTGTAGGTGGAGGAACACCATTGTTGCTCTCACTTTGGAGCACTTGCAGTTGGAGGTCCATGGAGTGATTCAGAAGGTTTCAAGGCAAGCCAATCATCCAGACACACTCCTCAGGTCATAGTGAAGCTAACCAGATGGCTGCAGCTCATCTGTAACTCAGGATTCAACAACCTCCATGTCCACTTGAAGCTCAAATCGAGGGAGGTCCATAGAACAATTCAGAAGAATTCAGGCTACAATAAGCGTCCAGTTAGCATCATTGAGTCTCAGGGAAGCTATTGAGATCATTCATTCAAACCCAGGTGCTCTCAATCATCCTCACGATCTCCATTTTCAGAGGTAAGTTTCTGAACTTCACCTCTCTAATTTAAGTACTCTTTGTGAAATAGCTCGATTCTATCTTGTTCAGCATCATCAGAGGATTAAAAACCCTCTATCATCATCCATTTATCTTTCAGTATAGTCATTTAATTTGATTTTGAAATTTTAGGGTTCTTCACGATTTCTGGTAAATTAGTTAGATGTAGTTAATGTTAGTTCATGTTAGTTACATATTTAGAATCGTGAGTGAAATTAGAGCAAGTTTCGTGTTTACATCATGGCAAATGATTGAGAAATGAGTGAGTTCAGAATTTCAAATTCATGGAGCTTGAGGTTGAAGACGAAGATGGTGGTGGCGCGCAAAATTCAAATCTCAGGGCAGAGTTTATTTTATTTTGAGTGGTATGCGTTTTATTAATGACTAAACAACTTGCCCTAGTGGCCACACATGCGCCCTTAGTATCATCATGCCACAAGTCTGGGGTTCGAATCCCCCTCGCCCCAGACTTTTTGATTCTTTTATTTTTTAAGGATTTACAACTTGTTTTGAAATATGACCAAATGGAGGCAAGTCACTAACACTGAGCGCGCGTTGGCTCAGTGGTGTTGTTTTGGACTGGTGACCTCAAGGGCGTGGGTTCAAACCCTCCAAGGGCCAAAACTTATTTTTTAACACTAATTTCTTTCATTTTCTCTTCACAACTTCACATATTTATTTAACCTATCAAAATAAATCATTTTCACTTCATTTTTCACACACTTTTTATTTAATACACCTATTTTGTGAATAGTCAAAAAAAATCATAAAAATATTATTTATTTCTTGAATTTTAATTAGGTTTAAAATAGTATGTTTTTAAGTGTTTTATTAAATACTTTAATACATATTTTCACTTTGATTTAACCTAATCATCTTTGTAAATAATTTTATGATAAAACCCTAATTGTTTAGGTCTTAATTAAGTAAAAATCTTTATTTTTACTAAGTTGACTTTTGTCAAATCTCAAAACTGTTTTCAATCTCTGATAAAATCAAATGATTAGGGTTTTCAAACAACAAAACCTTGTATCATTCCAAATCATTTTTCAAATTGCTTTTATCACCAGTACTGTAAAGTACTGGGCCTCTAATAGAGTGTAAGTCCCAAAAACCTTCTCTTCTTAGCTTGTTTTCAAAACTGTATTTTCAAAATCTTCTTTCTGTTTTCAAAACATTCTTCTGGTATTTGAAGGGCATTATTCCCGGTGAAACTCTTCAGATACCTATGTGACCTTTGTCCATCTTCACTTCTTCTGTTTTCAAAAACCATTAACTGTTTATCATATACATTCAACTGTTATCAAAACAAAAAATACTGTTGAGGCTCTGTACATACTTCTTCAATGGCCTCCACTCCATCCAGGTTAGGCTTTACAAGCTTTCAATTTACAGTCTTTATTTAAATTACTGTCAAATATAAACTGTGCATATATATTAGTTTAGAACTACGTTTGAGTATAAACCTTAGGACAGTTAAACTATATATATATTATAGGAATATGACCTAGGATTGAGAATGTCTTCCCGGTGAAGGCTCTTTCCTAATTAGAGATCTGTAGTTCAAACCCCCAAGATGAATTATTCCCGGTGAAACATCTTGGCAAAAACCTTAGAATCCAAAAATATAGGACACATCCACCCAAAGAGGAATTATTCCCGGTGAAACCTCTTACCCATTTGCTTAGAGCCAAAATAAGTTCAAAACCACATAGCTTTCTCTTGTGCTATAACAAGGACCCTCGATTAGCCTCCTCTTGGGCTTTGTACAAGGACCCACAGGCTTCTTAAAAGCATTTCCAGCTTCCTCTTGAGCTTGTATACAAGGACCCATCAGGTTTCTTATAAACATAGGAACAGGTCTTTAGTCACCTTTTAGCCTACCCTGGTGAGTTTCTTCCAATTTAAAACCAGACCTTAAAACAAGCTAAGTTTGTCTCAATTTCACATTGAGTACATTTTTGGAATGAGAGACATGGACAGTCTCTGTCACCCTTATATTCATCAATCTTCCTTAGCAGAGTCTAGGATCCATGTTTGGTCATCCTCAGCATTGAGTCAGCCTTCATCTTGGGCTTTAAACAAGAAGTCTCCACTAGATAATCTTTCTGCCATCATTTCAATAAAAATCCCTGGAAAGGGTTAGCCTCCAAAGTCAATTAAAATCAATCCATCATTTCAATAAAAACCCCTGGAAAGGGTTAGCCTCCAAAGTCAATTAATAAAAAATGTCAAAAAAATAAAGATTCATTTCTCTTAGGAGATAATTTCCCCAAAAGAGTCAAAACCCCTGGAAAGGGTCAGCCTCCAAAAACATGATAAAAGTCAGTCTTTTAACAGACAAATTCACCAGCTGAGTCAAAATCCCTGGAAAGGGTTAGCTTCCAAAGAAAAACAATCTTTTAATAAATAAAATCCTCCTCAGTAGAGTCAAAACCAACAAAAACAGTTAGCCTCAACCTTGGGCTTCATACAAGGCACCCAAACAATAAAACTCCCCTGTCAAGAGTCAGCCTCAACCTTGGGCATTGTACAAGGCAGATAATAGAGTCTCCCCAGTGAGTCCTTCATCACTCAGTAGCCACAACCTCGGGCTTTGTACAAGGCAGATAAACCATATCTTTCATGTGTCAAAGATTCCTAACACTTAGGATCTTTCCCCATATAGTCATCCATACTTAATTCATTTAAGAGTCCGCCACAACCTTGGGCTTTGTACAAGGCAGAAAATAATGTTTTCCCTAGCTAGAGTCAGCCACAACCTTGGGCTTTGTACAAGGCACATAAAATAGAGTCATTCAATTATCCTCAAAAGTTAGCCACAACCTTGGGCTTTGTACAAGGCACATAAATAGAGTCTCCCTAAGTAGAGTCAGCCTCAATTCTGGGCTTTGTACAGAACACAAAAATACCCTGTAATTAATCCCCAGTGGAGTCATCTCCCAGAGTCAAATAATAATTAATTAATCAATCAAAAAGCCTCAAGCTTGGGCCTCATACAAGCCAGCTAAAGTCAAATCTTTTATACAGTAGATAGACATAGCTTATCTCTATAGAGAGATATTTTTACTACTCTACCACATTCAAACAAACAAACATTCAATTTCAATTTTAATCAAGTCTCCCATTTAGGATTTTGAAAGGCATGAGCTGGCAGTAAAACCCAGACATGTGGTAACTTTCCCTAATTTGGATGAGCATCTTTCTTTCATTTAAGAGGCATTTGACTGGTATACTTGCACATACACAAGTAAGGTCCCCCTCTTGAATGAAATGAATTCAGTTATTCTGTCACTCCTTTAAATGTTTGTGGTAGAATAGTACAAATACCTCTCTGTAGAGATAATTTCATGTCTCTTTACTGTAAACAGAGATTTAATTCCAAGCTTCAACCTTGAATTTCAAGCAAGGCACCAAAAATGATTAATTTCCCTAGTTAGTTCCCCGAACTACATTAAGCTCTGACTTCCACTAGGGATATGTAGGCATGAGGTTCACAAGGAATCTCAGCGAGCTAATAAAATAACAAAAAATAGTCAGTCTGTCTATCTGTCTGTCTTTTAAAATCAAATCAATTCCTTCTCCTAACACAAAGGAGAAACTTTCCCAATCATTAGCAATAAACACAAACACAATGACACAGAGAAGGTTCCTGTAGAGTACTACAGATATGTAGGGTGTTTAAACACTTCCCTATGTATAACCGACCTCCCGGACTCCAGAATTTCTAGTCTAGGTGTAAATCCCCACACTTAGCAAACTCCTAGGGTTTAGTTGAGATCTTTTTTTCCCTTTCCTACTCGTAGGACAAATAAGAAAGTTCGTGTGATATCGTAGGAAGAACTGAAATAAAATTCATCCCACCACGGGCGCATTCTCCTTCCAAATTTCGCGTGAAGGGTTTAGCGTGCCGTCCTCCCAAGTGAAACGGGGAGGTAAAGAAAACGACCACCACACTAGCGAAGGATCTGAACAACACAACTCTTGAATAACTTCTTAGTTCTTTAAGAAGTCATGAGATACACATGAAAGAAGATGAACCTCAAAGAAGAGGAATATTCGTAACTCTAAAATCTACGAGGAAATCTGAGAAGACCGAATCTCTTCAAGTTGAAGAGGAAGAAGAAGAATCTAGAGAAGATTCAGAAGAAGAAGAAGACGAGTCATCTCTTTTCTCCATAAGGTTCAACCAATTCTAGAAGAGAAAGAAGAAGTTGAGAGGTCCCAGAAGGACAGGTGGTCGCTTTGAATCCACCTCTGGATAGAAGAAATCTGGAAGCAGTAAAGACATCACATGCTTCGTGTGTAAAGAGCTAAGACACTACAAAACTGAATGTCCTAAGATCAGAAAAGATAAGACCCAGAAGAAAGCTTTTAGAGGAAAGAAGAAAGGGTTGATGGCTACATGGGATGATTTAAATTCTTCAGAAGATGACTCTAAAGATGATAAAACAAACGTGGCATTGATGGCCAGCATACAAGCATCTGATGAGAAAGCTGCATCAAAATCAGAATTAGAATCAGATTATGAAGAGGTATTTTGTGATCTAACTCATTCTAAACGTGAATTATGCTTGTCTGAATTTCTTGAAAAAGTATATAAGCTTCGAAATAAATACAAGGGTTTGAAAAAGATCCATGCATCTATATCCGAAGCACACTATAACATGGACCAAATCTTAAAAATAGGCAACCAATTTCCTCTTTATATAAGTCTATTTCTAAGACAACTCGTCCAACTTATATACATTAGACCTAACATCCTCCAAGAAATAACTTTGGCACCAAACCTTGAAGAATTTGTCCGATCATTGATAAGGCGGCTCAAATTTATGTTGAATATTAGCCACCCCAATAAAGGGGCTAACTAGGTAGTAATGGCCCTTGAAGTTCTTCACACTCACTGTGTAAACCCCAAACATCTTGGTACTCTGCTTTAGAAAAATCAAACCTTGAACCAAAGCCAAATTAGCAAAGCTTTTTTGTGCTTTAAAGAGGTGGTGTAAGAGTATTAGAGACGACACACGTTTCTTGCATTTGCTCCATTAGTGGAAGGCTTTGATATAAACCTTACTCATAAAATGTAGTTGAGAATGAGCTACTACTAGATGATTTAGAACGTCCACCTGAAAGTCATTAAAGCGGAGGCGGAAACCTATAACAGAAAACAAACATTCATGGAGAGGGATGACACACCCATCATACTTACTGCAAATCCACTTATCCCCTGTGAGGGGAAGCATTCCCTAATTTGAAAAGGGACTCACAAAATCATGATATAGACCGTCCTACCAATGAAGGAGAAAATGATATCCAATTTTTCTTAGGATACGCACACGACCTAGTTGTCTCCTATCGCCTTACTGGCTATGAGTTGAGAGTTTTCCATGTCGAAAGAGGGTGCCAACTGTCATACCCCAAAATTTGCCCTCCTATATTCAATCAAAGGATTGTGAATCTCCAAGGCCTCCAATGGATCTCAAGGTATCTTATATGTCTCAAAGTATCTCCAGGTCAAAAGTCAAGCTTCAATTCCAAAGATTGCTCACTCCATGACTCAGATGATCGATAATCGACTATGTTGACCTAAAGGTCAACTATAGTCAAAGTACAGTCAAGCTTCAAGATTTTTGGTCAACATCAAGTATGTGAGGTTATATCCATCATTTGATCAAATATTGATCATGATCCATTAATAGAAACTCAGAGATGAACAAATGTAAAGGTTCAAATTAGGGTTTCTTTAGGAGAAAGTCAACTCAACTTTGATTGGTCATAACTCTCACATGGTTTATCAAAAATTGCCCAACCAAAGCCTATTCTCAAGGAAATTTCATCCTCTACAATTTTGATGTTGGGACCAAGATCAAGAAATGGACCATTTGGGAGATATGGACAAAAACATTACAGGTCCTCCGAAAAGTCAATGAAATATACCTTTTAGTTTAAAGCTCATAACTTGAGCATGGATGCTTCAATTGAGATGAAACCAAAAAGGGTCATTTAGAGGACTCTTTTATCTTTCTAAAAAGTCCTAGAATTCATTCATATGATTAAAATTGAGAGAGATGCACATGGTTGAAGTTGGTCAATTTTCAAAAGATGCATAAAACCCTAATTGCACAATTTGGCATTTTTGGATTAATAGGCCCGAGTTTTGGACTCTAAACATGATTGACACACAAGTAAAGGTCCATAAGATTATTCCCACATGTTTATGATATTTATTTGATTTATTTGGATTTTATTCATTTAAAATGCTAAAATAAATTAAATAAAACCATAAAATAGTGAAATAAATTATAGGAGTTTACTTTTAATCAAATAAAAGGCCCATACAACTTCATATAATAACAAGAATTCGTCTGCATGGTCTATGAGGAAGAATTTCCAAATTTGGAAGGAAATAATATATATTTTTCAATCAAACTTCCAACTCATGACTAAAGAGATCCAAGAGCCCATTTAGAAACCCTAAGAAGATCATATATATTCTAAAAAACATGGAGAATAGGGGAGGACGAAAAATTGGTCAAGGAGGCTAGGGTTTCAAGTGCAAAAATATTCAAGAATAGGTGAGTTTTTATATCCATCATTCCAAGTGATCTCAGGGTTCAAAACTCATCCTGTTCCATTCCTGGTACGTCATAGAGTAGATCCAGGTAATACGCATCATTAAATCACGTGTGGAATTCGTGTTCCATGTGTATCACTTTTGTTCATATTCTTGAAATTCATATATCATATATCACGATGTTATAATGAGATTTGAGACTACTAACATGTTTCTGAGTTGATTTAGAATAATCATGATGCTTTACGTATGAGTTTGGGGACCGAAACCATAAACCACCATTGCTAGGGCATAAGCTTGCTCTCCTTCATATTGGCTTTTACAGTGCGTTTCAGGGGAAGACGAAAGCACCATTGGATTCAGGAGGTCTTTTACAGTGGATCTGGGTGAGTTTTGAGGTCGTCTTACGCTATTCACGGCAGGCACAAGATTGCAGAATTGAAGAAGATGAACATGCAAAAAAAAAAACCGCAGGTAAATCTGCATCTATTTTCGAAACAAATTCCGCAGGTAAGTGGGTGCTGCTAATTGAAGAAGAAGGAGGAATAGTGACGCGCAACGTGTGGCGTGCTGGGAATGGTTGGTCAAACTATTCTCGGTTTCTCTCTCCGTCTGATCCTGCGTGTAACAAAATTGTTGGCTGGTCAAAAAGTCAGACTTCTCTCTCTGCTCTTATTGGCTGCAGCACCATTAACGAAGGGCCCACGAAGACTATTCTTTGACTAAGCCATCATGGCGTTTGTTTTTTATTTCAATCATTGTTTCCATATGACTAACAAATCCGTGATTTGGCCTAGTGGTAAGCAAAGGCGCGTTTGACTCAAAGGGCATGGGTTCTACTCATAGCCCAGACATTATTTTGTGGATTTATTTTGCAGGTTCACAATCCTAAATTCAGTGCGCACAGCCAGCACAAGACTATCACGCACCCTCAGTGTCAGCCACAGGATTTCCCATAGTCCTGATCTAACGTACAGCATCCGCACCTCTACCATGGGCATTCAAGGGCTAACCACATAAGATTCGTTCCAGGTTCCTATGCATCTATTTATTTATTTGTTTTATTGTTTATTTAGATTAATATTAATATTTAATTTAATTAACTTATAAAATTAGGATTGATATAATTAAATTAGATTTAGGCTTAGGATTATTTTCTCGATCATCCGACTAATCCGATTTAATTTATTTAATCGGTTTAAACAATTATATAAATCACAACAACCCTAGAGAAATATATTAATATATTAGGGTTTGCTCCCTCCCATTTGGGCTAAAGTATCAAAACATTAGGATTCAAATTATTATTCGTTCCGACTAAATTTATTGGTCGCGATGATTAATAATCGATTAATTTAATTAATCAAATCCTATAAATTAAAATACTAATATTTATTTTGCTAAATGGTTTTAACCATCTTATTGGTTACGATGATTAGCATTTTCTCTTCATCCAAATTCGTTATTATTTTAATCGAATCTATCGATTATGAGGGGTAACGATAATTAAAACACGCGCATTTGCTATTCGCGATAATTGAACCTATCGATTATAGTGGTTAGCAATCCTCCCTTTAATCCGTTAGCCATGGTAATCAAACCTATTGATTATCGCGACTAATGGTAACAAATTAAAACCAGGGTTGTACGCCCACATCTAAAACACTAAACCACAATACTACGGATTTTCATCCCTTCAAATACTGCGATGTTCACAACTACGATAAGGTAACTCAAAATACCTTCGAACATTCGCATTTCAAAACAACTCCAAAACAAATTCAAATACATTCAATTCAACTAAGGCGTACAATCCTGTGCCCGAACTACGTTGACTCTGATTCTCCATAAGGAGATACGTAGGCACTTGGCAACAAGGCGAGTCCCCCTCTTCCAAACTCTAATCATGTTCAATATAATTAGCCTTTTAACTCTATTTACTGTCTGTCATCTTTCTTTATCTTTTGCCACAAACCTTCATCTTTGCAATGTTAACCTTTAGGAAAGGGTTGAGGGTGCCTAACACCTTCCCTCGACCTGAATATAGTATCTTACCCTGATCTCTATACTGCGTAGGGTTTCCTATTCGCCCTTCAGAATAGGTGGCGACTCTCTAAATCTTTAATTTTAGGCAGGTTGCTACAGCTGGCGACTCTGCTGGGGAAAACTTAATGGTGATTACTATGCTCCTATAGGTTTTGGCAGGGTTTAGGTTTGGCAAACTTTTAGGGTTTGGCTAATTTGCCATTTTTAGGGTTTGGCTAACTCGCCAATTTTAGGGTTTATTTTTTTTATATAAATATTTAAATTTAAACTTTTATTTATTTATTTATTTATAAATACATTTATTTTACCTCAATTTAAATTAATATTTTATTTAAATATTTGTTCTACTGCATTGTTATAAGCGGCCGTATTCTAAGGTTAGTTTTTAAATATTTAAATTTAAATTTATCTATTTACAGCCTTAAACTACAGTAATTTAAATTTTTATTTAATTACTGTCATACTATATTGTCAAATTATAAGCTGCGGGACTTCGAGGTTAGTTTGTTCTTAAATATTCAAATTTAAATTCATTTGTTTATTTATCTACATCTATTTACAGTAATTTTATTTATTTATTTTATTATAATTTAAATAAATACTGCTTTGGTTGCTTATATACAATTGCTGCTTTTTATATTGTCGGGATATTATAAATTATTTGTTTAAACCCTAAGTGTGGGAGTTAACTTTGAGATCAATAGGGGAGTATGAATCTCCTACGAGTCTCATTGATAACTCCACTCGGAGTGGGTTGAGTATTCGGAAATGTCCAAAACGAGGCTTGACTTTGTTGAGGGCAGGACCGGATACTTGGCTGATCTCTCCGAGAACCTACCCCAAAAATTCGAACCTCATGGATAAAATGAGTTGTTCTAAAATCCGAAGAGACAAAAAGTCTCGGAGGCTACGAACGACCCCATGAGACCTTCTAGAACACTCCCAAAAAAAAAAGGGTAGGCTCCCTAGAGCCGTTACGTCGAACCTATGAACCTAGGACTTTTGTGTTTATGTGCTTATTATGTGTTTGCAACATATATACTTCGAATATCTATGCATTGCCATTTTGCAGGTACTCCTAAGTGGTCCCTAGCCTGTAGGGACACAAATTCCTAAAGACCATGTCTTTCCCACGAAGGACATCACCATCTACGCATCCCCTAGCCTGTGGGGATTTTATTTTTATATCCTTGTATTCTTACAACTACGCGTCCTTCCCACGAAGGACATTTCCATTAACGCACGTCAATTGGCCTCTCGATGGCCATGCGATTCGGTGATTGTCGTGAACGGTCACCCCGTGCTTGCTACTACGTACTCCCTAGCATATAGGGATTTTCTGTTACATCCACGTGTTTTCACAATGACACGTCCTTCCCCGAAGGACAACTTCACTAGCATGCGTTCGATTGGCCTCTCGATGGCTATGAAATCTAGTGACTGTCCTGAACGGTCACTCCATGCTTATTCCCGCGCACCCTCTAACTTGTAGGGTTTGGATCTCCATTTACACATCACATCCCTAGCTTGTAGGGATTTCTCTTCGTCCATATCGTCCTTAGATAGGTTGTGTTCCGCATAGAGAACCTTCCCACGAGGGACAAATTCATTGGTACACGTTGATTGGCCTCTCGATGGCCATGAGATTTAGTGACTGTCTTGAACGGTCACTAGCCGCTATCTTCTGCATACTCTCGAATCCAAGGGATTTCCCTTAGCGTGTCATAACATTTATCCTACGAAGATTCCAGGAGGGTCTAAGTGTCGCCTTTAAGGCTATCCCTAGGATCATATGTTACACGTCTGCATTGCATACACGGAGTTACAATACAAGGAGTCTCTCGCTTACGCATGCATTTGCATTGACATACATTTGCATCTACATTTACATTTGCATCTTCACCCGCATCCACACTTACCGCGCTAGCCGATTTCCTGAGACTCGCAAAAAAAAAAATCAAAGGATCGTAGACTATGGAGAAAGGAGGATAAATTGAGAATGACCTTAGTCTTACTAAGAAAAAAAGAGGATGTCTTTCGCCATGCCAGCCGCATGTCCATGCCTTGTCATAACAGGATTATGAACACAATGAAGGTTGTCATCGAGCAAGGATTAGTTCAACAAAGAGTTCCCTCATAGATACACTCAAGATGTATCTAGTTATAAAGGGGTTCATCTTAGAACATATCAAACTTTCGAGGACGCTCTACGATAACCTGGGGGCAAGGATTAGTCCAACTGGGGCAATATCCTGAACAAAGAGGCATAACTACGATGGAGGGAATTCGACATATGTCAGCCCCACACCAAGAAAAAAGGGTCATAGGTGATACTATCCTTAGGAAAAGCAAAAGAGGTTCAGTCAAAGGAAATTCATGAAATTCCGAGACGACGAAAACCCACCGCTAACGATTTATTCCCGCCAGGTTTGACATGTCCAAAGAAAATTCGAGGTTGCCCTCACTTCTACAAGTTTAAGAATCTAAGGAGTAAAACAAGGTCAGTGGATCTACAAAGGTGATTATCCCTAGGATCAATAGGTGTTTACCGTGCTCACAATTTCAACCCTTACGACCGCTAAGTGTTACTCAGGATAAAAGTTGTACCTTCGGATTAGCAATTCTAATGGGATGACCATGCAGGTTTTGGAATCAATTCATTCATTTCATTCACTCACTACTATGACTTTCCAGTCACACACTCCTATTTTTAGGGTTATTAACAAACTTGAGGGAGAATGACGAATACAAATGACTAAGTCCAGCTAAACGTATGCTTTCAAGGTAAGACCAAGCCGAGGATGTACAGGCATTGTTTCCATTCTCAAACAGTGGAGAGATAAGGATGTTAATCCCTCGTCACCCCTTCGAGCCAGGAGTTGGAGTTGGAGTTTGCTTTTACTTTTTTTCAAAAAAACCTTGATTTTAACCAGGGGTATGGGTAGATTTCGATTAATTCAATGGTGTGTTTTGGTTGTCACGAGAATCAGTCAATCCGAGCAAGGATTCAAGCATCAAGCAAAGCAAAGGTTCGAGCACATTTTCTTCCTCGCATTCATCAAAGGTTGAGGAAGTAATGGAGATAACATTCACAACAATCTTCTTCCTCATTACATCATTCAAGATCGAGGAAGTATCAAAGGCGAAGCTTACAAATCAAAATCAACATAGCAGTCACAACATGCAATATCCAAGAATCAATCTCAAAAGGAGCTTTCAAGAGTAAAAAACGCCCGCTAAGTCAAAATGAAAATTCCATAAAAGGAAACAAAAAGACTTAGGCAAAATTGGGGCATCCCGATGGTTCAAATTCAAAAGAATTGGTTCATGCAAAAATAAGGGATAAAAACAAAGGCGACATACCAAGGATAATCCTGTGATTGCTAAATCGTCAAAGCTTTGCATCAATGCTTGGATCTCTACAACATTTTCATCAATGCTTGGATCTCTACTATGGCTTCTGCGTAACATCAGGACTGAAACAATTCTCTTGCAAACAAAGCACATCCATTGGATTAGGCGAATTTTTAGGATCTGGAGAACATCAAGGAGAAAGGGGTGGGATAAATAAAATTTTGAGCCTTATATCCATTGTTTCTTAAAACATGAACCAGGCCAAGTTACAACATTTAAAAGTCCTAATTGAGGCAAGGTTAACCATGAAAGCATGTTAAGCAGGATTTGTTATACTGACTCCTATGTTTGTTAAAACTACTTCTAATCACTACGCTTCTTCAAGTATTCTTTTCAAAACCATCCAGTCCTAATTCATAACGGACTTCGATTTCAAAACTTGCATACGCATTCCATTGGAGCTACTTCTCAAAAAGTACAACACCATCTACGAGTATACACTTAGCATTGAGGAAATCTCGAAATGGGTTAATCAAAGGTGATCATTTCTAATAAAGACCCTGGAGTCGGGGGAACCACATCTAGGGGGTTCTCCTAAACAGGGGCAAAAATTTCAAGGAGCACAGGGGCATACAATCGAACATCCTATTAACTAGGGGCAGTCTTCCTAAGGTTCAATCGACTTGGGGCACATCTCAAAGCAATCTCAAACAGGGGCATGTCAGACATGGGAAGAATTCAAATTCAAAGGATAGACACTATGGATAACCTCCCATGACCTGGAGATCAGGGGCACACCCTTCAATCTAAACATCGAAGCATATGACAAGGCTATTCCCTGGGGCATTTCCTTCATAAGCATCTTTCTCCATGAAAATACCGGGGCAATGGATATCAAATCCGCAAGACACACGACAAAAGGAAAAAGGCGTTCTCGCACTTTACAACATCGAACAAATCTTTCTCCTAACTACGATCTTCAAAGTTCAAACAAAACAGGTATTGGGAAATCACGCTAGCATCACACCCCACCTTACCCAACAACTTTACAACATTAGCAAAATATACACGCTTTGGTTATCAACAACCTATCATTGAAGCATCATGCAAATACATACAAATCATGCATTGGTTGATACATTACACCGTAACTCTTTATGTGGTCTTCTTTAAGACAAATCCTACGATCCTTGCTAGGAACCTCTTTAAGCAGTCTTATTTAAGACGATCATAGTCATTTCTAAGTACCTTTTCAGGTAATCTTATTCAAGACATTCTTTTTCTAAATACCTTTTCAGGTAGTCTTCTTCAAGACGTTACTTTTCTAAGTTCCTTTTCAGGTAGTCTTCTTTAAGACATTACTTTTCTAAGCACCTTTTCAGGTAGCCTTCTTCGAGACATTCTTGTCCTAAGTACCTTTTCAGGTAGTCTCTTTCAAAAAAAACATTTCGTCATCCCTCTCAGGAACCTCTTTAGGTAGTCTTCTTTAAGACATCTGTCAACCTTTTCAGGTAGTCGTCTTCAAAGGAGTTCTTCATTCCCTGCTAAGAACCTTTTCAGGTGATTTTCTTTAAGACGAATTTCTATCTACTCTAAGAGCCTTTACAGGTGGTCTTCTCTAAGACAAATTGCTACCATTTCGAAAAAATCATTGCAGATAGTCTTCTTTAAGACAAACATTCACATCCACTCAAAGGACCTTTTCAGGTAATCTTACAGAAGACATTACTTCGTTCCACTCATTACGTCAACCAAACATACGTATATGCATAAGCATACATAAACATTACAAAGCCAACATAAGCATAATCATGGGATAGGTGCATGCATGGAGTAAACAAGTTCAATGGGTTTAAGGAGACAAAATCTCGGGGTTGCATCGGCATTAGCATACATACATACAACATATACATGTGTAAGCATTCACACATACGCATTATACAAACAACAGGGGCATATGCACAACATATAAACATAATGCATACGCATTTACAGGAACAAAAATTCTACACAGGTAAATTCTGCAACAACACTTGCAGATAACCCTGTTGGTGCAGGTGAACTTGCTAGAACTATAGCAAGCAATCCTATTGGGGTCCAAACTGCGAGTAGCTTACCAGCACTATGGTAAGTGAGAGATACAGACTGCGACGTAGCTTGCCAGAACTATGGTAAGTGAGAGATACAAACTGCGAGTAGCTTGCCAGAACTATGGTAAGTGAGAGATACAAACCGCGAGTAGCTTGCCAGAACTATGGTAAGTGAGAGATACAAACTGCGAGTAGCTTGCCAGCACTATGGTAAGTGAGAAGATACAAACTGCGAGTAGCTTACCAGCACTACGGTAAGTGAGAGATATAAACTACGAGTAGCTTGCCAGAACTATGGTAAGTGAGAGATACAAACTGCGAGTAGCTTACCAGCACTATGGTAAGTGAGAGATACAAACTGCGAGTAGCTTACCAGCACTATGGTAAGTGAGAGATATAAACTACGAGTAGCTTGCCAGAACTATGGTAAGTGAGAGATACAAACCACGAGTAGCTTACCAGCACTATGGTAAGTGAGAGATATAAACTGCGAGTAGCTTACCAGCACTATGGTAAGTGAGAGACATAAACTGCGAGTAGCTTACCAGCACTATGGTAAGTGAGAGATACAAACTACGGGTAGCTTACCAGTACTATGGTAAGTGAGGGATCCACAAACTGCGGAGGCTTGCTGGCTATAGCAAGCCAATTACACAATCAACAGAAGGTCCTCGCTATTCCTTTTCAGGAACCTTTCGAGGAAGTCTTCTTCAAGACGTATTCCATCCTTTCTAGGAGCTTTTCCAAGCACACAAGATTTTTCAAACGATTCCTCAACTGGGTTTATCACGTTAGTCCCTCGGCAGTGATACCGTCCAAAACATCACCCGTAACAATCAAAGGTGATATCTTTCTTTTCAGAATTACTAACATACTCCGATTAACATAACTAACCATCATGCATCATACTTCATTCATACATCACGCATATACATACCTGGCTCTCATTCATTTTGAGAAGCACACTGCATCATGCATCGCATGCATCATAACATCGCATAAAATTCAGGTTGCCTTTTTAGGCTGTGCTACAACCAGAGTATCTGGTTCCTTCCAGAAAGCATTTGCTTCATATTCTGAAAATGGTATTTACCTTGGGTGGCATCCTTAAGCCCATCTCCTACATAAATTCTTCCCATGCAAATTTCAGGGCATTTCAGTGTCCAATCATCTTCTACCTTTAGACCACGATAGGCAGACGTGCCTATCTGACTCTTCAGGTTTAAGAAGATTGAACAGGGGCAGCTGTCATACCCCAAAATTTGCCCTCCTATATTCAATCAAAGGATTGTGAATCTCCAAGGCCTCCAATGGATCTCAAGGTATCTTATATGTCTCAAAGTATCTCCAGGTCAAAAGTCAAGCTTCAATTCCAAAGATTGCTCACTCCATGACTCAGATGATCGATAATCGACTATGTTGACCTAAAGGTCAACTATAGTCAAAGTACAGTCAAGCTTCAAGATTTTTGGTCAACATCAAGTATGTGAGGTTATATCCATCATTTGATCAAATATTGATCATGATCCATTAATAGAAACTCAGAGATGAACAAATGTAAAGGTTCAAATTAGGGTTTCTTTAGGAGAAAGTCAACTCAACTTTGATTGGTCATAACTCTCACATGGTTTATCAAAAATTGCCCAACCAAAGCCTATTCTCAAGGAAATTTCATCCTCTACAATTTTGATGTTGGGAACAAGATCAAGAAATGGACCATTTGGGAGATATGGACAAAAACATTACAGGTCCTCCGAAAAGTCAATGAAATATACCTTTTAGTTTAAAGCTCATAACTTGAGCATGGATGCTTCAATTGAGATGAAACCAAAAAGGGTCATTTAGAGGACTCTTTTATCTTTCTAAAAAGTCCTAGAATTCATTCATATGATTAAAATTGAGAGAGATGCACATGGTTGAAGTTGGTCAATTTTCAAAAGATGCATAAAACCCTAATTGCACAATTTGGCATTTTTGGATTAATAGGCCCGAGTTTTGGACTCTAAACATGATTGACACACAAGTAAAGGTCCATAAGATTATTCCCACATGTTTATGATATTTATTTGATTTATTTGGATTTTATTCATTTAAAATGCTAAAATAAATTAAATAAAACCATAAAATAGTGAAATAAATTATAGGAGTTTACTTTTAATCAAATAAAAGGCCCATACAACTTCATAAAATAACAAGAATTCGTCTGCATGGTCTATGAGGAAGAATTTCCAAATTTGGAAGGAAATAATATATATTTTTCAATCAAACTTCCAACTCATGACTAAAGAGATCCAAGAGCCCATTTAGAAACCCTAAGAAGATCATATATATTCTAAAAAACATGGAGAATAGGGGAGGACGAAAAATTGGTCAAGGAGGCTAGGGTTTCAAGTGCAAAAATATTCAAGAATAGGTGAGTTTTTATATCCATCATTCCAAGTGATCTCAGGGTTCAAAACTCATCCTGTTCCATTCCTGGTACGTCATAGAGTAGATCCAGGTAATACGCATCATTAAATCACGTGTGGAATTCGTGTTCCATGTGTATCACTTTTGTTCATATTCTTGAAATTCATATATCATATATCACGATGTTATAATGAGATTTGAGACTACTAACATGTTTCTGAGTTGATTTAGAATAATCATGATGCTTTACGTATGAGTTTGGGGACCGAAACCATAAACCACCATTGCTAGGGCATAAGCTTGCTCTCCTTCGTATTGGCTTTTACAGTGCGTTTCAGGGGAAGACGAAAGCACCATTGGATTCAGGAGGTCTTTTACAGTGGATCTGGGTGAGTTTTGAGGTCGTCTTACGCTATTCACGGCAGGCACAAGATTGCAGAATTGGAGAAGATGAACATGCAAAAAAAAACCGCAGGTAAATCTGCATCTATTTTCGAAACAAATTCCGCAGGTAAATGGGTGCTGCTAATTGAAGAAGAAGGAGGAATAGTGACGCGCAACGTGTGGCGTGCTGGGAATGGTTGGTCAAACTATTCTCGGTTTCTCTCTCCGTCTGATCCTGCGTGTAACAAAATTGTTGGCTGGTCAAAAAGTCAGACTTCTCTCTCTGCTCTTATTGGCTGCAGCACCATTAACGAAGGGCCCACGAAGACTATTCTTTGACTAAGCCATCATGGCGTTTGTTTTTTATTTCAATCATTGTTTCCATATGACTAACAAATCCGTGATTTGGCCTAGTGGTAAGCAAAGGCGCGTTTGACTCAAAGGGCATGGGTTCTACTCATAGCCCAGACATTATTTTGTGGATTTATTTTGCAGGTTCACAATCCTAAATTCAGTGCGCATAGCCAGCACAAGACTATCACGCACCCTCAGTGTCAGCCACAGGATTTCCCATAGTCCTGATCTAACGTACAGCATCCGCACCTCTACCATGGGCATTCAAGGGCTAACCACATAAGATTCGTTCCAGGTTCCTATGCATCTATTTATTTATTTGTTTTATTGTTTATTTAGATTAATATTAATATTTAATTTAATTAACTTATAAAATTAGGATTGATATAATTAAATTAGATTTAGGCTTAGGATTATTTTCTCGATCATCCGACTAATCCGATTTAATTTATTTAATCGGTTTAAACAATTATATAAATCACAACAACCCTAGAGAAATATATTAATATATTAGGGTTTGCTCCCTCCCATTTGGGCTAAAGTATCAAAACATTAGGATTCAAATTATTATTCGTTCCGACTAAATTTATTGGTCGCGATGATTAATAATCGATTAATTTAATTAATCAAATCCTATAAATTAAAATACTAATATTTATTTTGCTAAATGGTTTTAACCATCTTATTGGTTACGATGATTAGCATTTTCTCTTCATCCAAATTCGTTATTATTTTAATCGAATCTATCGATTATGAGGGGTAACGATAATTAAAACACGCGCATTTGCTATTCGCGATAATTGAACCTATCGATTATAGTGGTTAGCAATCCTCCCTTTAATCCGTTAGCCATGGTAATCAAACCTATTGATTATCGCGACTAATGGTAACAAATTAAAACCAGGGTTGTACGCCCACATCTAAAACACTAAACCACAATACTACGGATTTTCATCCCTTCAAATACTGCGATGTTCACAACTACGATAAGGTAACTCAAAATACCTTCGAACATTCGCATTTCAAAACAACTCCAAAACAAATTCAAATAAATTCAATTCAACTAAGGCGTACAATCCTGTGCCCGAACTACGTTGACTCTGATTCTCCATAAGGAGATACGTAGGCACTTGGCAACAAGGCGAGTCCCCCTCTTCCAAACTCTAATCATGTTCAATATAATTAGCCTTTTAACTCTATTTACTGTCTTTCATCTTTCTTTATCTTTTGCCACAAACCTTCATCTTTGCAATGCTAACCTTTAGGAAAGGGTTGAGGGTGCCTAACACCTTCCCTCGACCTGAATATAGTATCTTACCCTGATCTCTATACTGCGTAGGGTTTCCTATTCGCCCTTCAGAATAGGTGGCGACTCTCTAAATCTTTAATTTTAGGCAGGTTGCTACACCAACACATAGAAGAGATGCTCATAAGTAGAAGTACATGGTCGATACAATGAAAAACATTGGGGCCCATCCAAAGTTACTAAAAACTCTAACATCCCCTTAGAGTGAATATCATCGTACCATCATCAATAGCAATGTTCTTCCTTAAAACATACAACCCTTCTCTCCAGAAACCCTAATAAACCAAGAAAGTGTGAAAATAAAATAAAGGTCCAGCTCATGCATTACCTTGAAAAAATGAACTTAGTAATCCACTTGTTGTACGCTCTACAAAAAGAGGTGGCACAAGAACATTTGAAATATCAACCAATGGGAAGAAATTGACAAAGATAAAGAAGGTTGCATAGGCGGGATAAGGACTTTTAAAGATTCACAAATGGCAAAAAAAGGAAATATGGTAACTCCAAAACTCCTTATATATCTCCTAACAAAGGATGAGAAGTTCTTTGATTGTTTCTGAATTATCTTTGAAGAAAGATCCGGAATGAAGCATCAGAATTGTATTTGTGTCTTGAATGAGTGTCAAAATTAAATCGTGGATACGATCGTTTCTGCACTGTATTTGGATGATAATGTTCTTTTGATTATGAAATGACCTGAAAAGGCGAAATTAGTTTTATGCAATATCATGATGCATGTATTGTGTGATGAGGTTCTCGAAATAAACGAGAATGCTGAATGTTATGTATGTATTGTGAATGATGCAGGGATGAACTATATAGTCGAAGCATATTGGTTACTCTATATAGCAACTGCGGGCTGAGAAAATAAATCTTTGTATGCTGCCGAAGATGATGACAAATGGATTGAGAATTCCTGTCTTCCGTTCGAGGATATCCAGCTGGGGATTTTTTATCTTCGTTTGGGGATGAGAGTAACTTGAGTGATTTGATCCTGATGTATCTTGGGGACAAGAGAGAAGAATAATCTTCTGATGTACTATCTGATCGAGCTCAGTTGTGAGTGTCAACTTTTAATGGGGATAGTGAGTTTGAACAGACCCCGCTGGAGAAGAGGATTGTATCAGAGAACCGGCGGTGTCGAAGATGTAAACTCCGTTGGGGAACCAAGTCTCTGTTGGAAAGAGAATATTTGAAGATAACTCCTCGAGGATTACTCTGTGGAGATGTTTTGTGAAAACTACTCTGCGGAGAGGATTCCCAGAGGTTTCAAATTTTTCGTTGCCCCCATGTCTTCAAGTATTTTGTCACTTGCTGTTTGAAAAATATTTTCTTAACCAAAAGTGGCCATTTGCATATGGGAGTCTATCTGCCACTGGGATTGGTAGCCTGGTGTACCTGAAGCTTGAAGTTACTGGATTTAGAACTTTGGATGAGAGAGTGATATTGACACCATTTGATACCAGTAAATAAGTGGCTTTTGCTAGATTTGTGATTGATGCAACATGCCTCAAGTGATAGACTTGCCCCTCTGGCTGTTCAACGTCTTTGAGAGATTCTCTGAATCTTGACTTGATTTCCCCAGATGAATGGGATGATAGCATGTCAGACCCCTTGTATAAGTTAGCCTTTAGCCAACTAGATCAGGCGTATGAGACATTTCTGCTTTTCGGTGCACTTCTGAAGCAACTTTGTCTGTCGGGAGGACTTTCTAAGATTCGAGCTATCATAAGCAACATGCCTTAGTATCATGAACTTTAGGAATAATTCCCCTGATTGATCAGGGTTGGAGGTAGTTTCAACTGTGCTTGGGTGAATGCCCCTGATTGCTCAATGCTCATCGAACGCCGCTCACACATGATGTTAAGTCACATACAAATATATATTTTTTTGTTACAACATACAAATAATTTTAATCGTTCATGTTATATGTAGATAAGTTTGTCCTATTTCAAGTATTTAATTCATTCTCACACAAACACTATTTTTCACTCATCTAATGACTTAGGTGTTGGAGTGTACAAGTTCGTTCATTCTTCAGTGCATTAGAGGTACGACCCATCATATCAAAAATCTAAATCACCGCATCTGAGCTCTATACCATCTATGCATCACCTATCTCCAGTTGTCGAGCCGAACATATTTGATTCTATACTGCCAGTCAGCACCTCTTAATTTATGTTCACGTTGTTGAAAATTCTAAACACTAGTAACACCGTTGAATGAACTTCCAATTTTGGAATTAGTGCCAAATTTCATAAACGTTACACACTTAACTCCGTTTCTTATTTTTATTTTTATTTTCAATATTAAACAATTCTATAAGCTACTTAAGTTTGTGTTTGGTTCTGAAACTCTGCATGCAAAAGAAAAAGAACAAATCTTTAAACCTCTTGTTTATGAACTTCAAGTTAACTCTTCTTTGGAATCTTTTCTGCTTTTGTGTATCACACAAGGTGCTTATTCTAAGGTGCTTCTATGTTCTTTTTTCTCCTTTCTGCTTTTTTATTTCTTATCCTTTTGTTGGTTCGTTTTTTTCTTGATTGTTTTATTTGGTTTTGCGTGTAAATGGTTTGTCATTAAAGTTGAGTCTTTCATGTGGAATGTCACTTATAGGAAAATAGTTTACTGTTTGGTTTATTACAAGTCAAAATTTGGTGAATCTTTGTTGTGTTTATGAGTTTCTTTCATCTTCTTGTTTTTTTGTACAGTGCTAATTCTTGTCAATTGATGATGGTTGAAGAATTTTAAGCAAAATGGGTGAAGAATTTAAACCAGAATGGCCAAATTTGATGAATCTGCAACAAATGTGAGTCAAAATATAACAACTGCCGCGTTATCAAATGATGATAACATGTTACAATCTCAGATGCATAATGTAACTAATTCTATAAAGAAAGAGAGTTTTAGGCCATCACCACGAGAAGCAAAAGTTCTGGTGAGTCCAAATATACAAAGCAAAAGTTCTTCTATCAGCAATGTGCCTAAGGAGAAACAAGTTTCATAAACCTATTTCAGAAGTCACAACAGTTTCTGAAATGAACAAGTTGTTGATTCAAAGTCACACGTCGTATCGATCAATGGTATGTGACATAGGATTTGACAATTCAATTTTGGCTTTCTAATGTTCAAATGTTCTAAGCTTATGTTTTTTTTTTGTGTTTTAGAAACCAAGGTGGTTTTCAAATGTTGATCAAGAGTTAGTTCAGGCAAGATCAGAGATTGAAAATGCACCAATTGTAAAGAATGATCCAGAACTTTATGGTCCAATTTATCATAATGTTTCCATGTTCAAGAGTTATTACCGTAAATTTTAGTTTTTTCCTTCCAAACAATGTCCGTCACGATTTGGAATTTAGAACTAATGTTCCTAAGATTTCACAAATACGAATATGTTATAACAATCTCAGTGATTGTTTTGAATGTTTTAAAAGTCGAACCAGACATCAAACCGGCGAAACCTCAGGATCATGGTTCAATCGCCTTAACAAAGAAATAAATTAGTAGTGATTACTTGAAGCATGATGCTTATTGATGTTTCTGAATCAACATTTAAGCTTCAAATTTCTATGTGACTGTTAAATTTTTAGGAGCTATGAACTAATGGAAGAGAAACTCAAAGTGTATGTATACAGAGAAGGTGCTAGACCGATACTGCATTCACCATTTCTCACAGGAATCTATGCTTCTGAAGGATGGTTCATGAAGCTGATGGAAGCTAATAAAAGATTTGTAACAAAAAATCCAAAGAAAGCTCACCTGTTTTACTTGCCTTTCAGTTCAAGGATGCTAGAGGAAACCTGATATGTAAAGGATTCACATAACCACAAGAATCTGATTCAATATCTACATGATTATGTTGACCTGATTGCGGCGAGACATTCTTTCTGGAATAGAACTGGAGGTGCTGATCATTTTCTTGTTGGTTGCCATGATTGGGTAATGACTTCTTCTCTTTGTCATTTTGTTGGAAATCTAAGGTTTTAAATTGCGATCACGGTGGCAGGCAGACCCGTCTTTGAGGCCGTGCAAGGCCGACTACCGCACAAGGTCTAAAATCTTTTATGGATGAGCCGTGGCTAAAAAGGGCCTCATAAAATTTTCTCACGAATAAAGTGTAGAAAAATAGGCTCCCTATATGTTATGCCACGGATAAACCGTGATAAACCTACTTAGGGCCTCTGGATGCAGATGCATTGCAATCCTTGACATTGTACAAAATTACGAACAAATGAGGATGCAATTGCGGCTATGATACAATGGCAGTTAAGGACGTGTCCAAAATTCTGCATTGTTGCCGCAATTGCAATTACTTTTGTGATATTGAATTTGAAACAAAAACATTGGAATTTCGTATAGATTTATTTCATTTTCTGATACAAGATTCCTGTCCACTATGCAGGCTCCATCAGAAACAAAGTTGCGTTTGGCAACCTGCATAAGGTCCCTCTGCAACGCCGATGTAAAAGAAGGATTTTTCTTCGGCAAAGACGCGTCTCTACCAGAAACATACGTCCGAAACGCTCAAAACCCAACATGGGATCTCGGCGGCAACACATTTTCAAAGAAGACAACACTAGCCTTCTTCGCAGGGAGCATGCACGGTTACGTGAGGCCGATTCTGCTAAAGCACTGGGAAAACAAAGATCCCGACATGAAAATCTTCGGAAAGTTGCCAAAATCTAAAGGAAACAGCAACCACATCCACTACATGAAGAGTAGCAAGTACTGCATTTGTGCAAGAGGGTATGAAGTAAATAGTCCACGAGTCGTGGAAGCTATTTTCTACGAATGTGTTCCGGTTATCATATCGGATAACTTTGTGCCGCCGTTTTTCGAGGTTTTGAATTGGGAATCATTTAGTGTTGTGGTTTTGGAGAAGGATATTCCGAATTTGAAAAATATACTGGTTTCGATTCCGGAAAAGAGGTATCTTAGATTGCTTATGAGGGTGAAAAAGGTGCAGAAGCTTTTTCTGTGGCACAAGAATCCTGTCAAATATGATATATTTCATATGATACTTCACTCTATTTGGTACAATAGAGTCTTCTCTGCCATTAGCTAGATAACTAGTTGGTTATATAAGGTAGGAGTAGATTGATTTTTTTTGGGTTTAAGATTATAGGTAAGGTCATTTGCTGTGTATATCTTTTGGAGGTTTGATGTAAATAGAATTTCTATATTGCCTTCCTTTGAATGCTAGTAAAGAAGTTGCATATTCAGAATCAGTTGTGTGATTGATTTGCTATGTCTGCATGGCAAGTGGTAGAACTCTCAGATATGTAACAAATATTTTGATCCGATTAGTGCTTGCAGAATTTTCAATACACCACTATTTGACTCAGTTACAACAGACTAATTGAGATTAATCAGTTAGAAGTGTTTATAAATTGTGTACTCGTGAGCATATTGATACTACTCTCCTCAGGCGATCTGGACCTTAGTATCTCATCTGGAAAATTCAAGCACCGCCAAAGGTTAAAAATATGACATGAGGGGTTGGTAGAAACTGCAACAGTCGAAGATGGTATCGAAGATTGTTTTGCATGTCTTTCTAAGTTGTCTCAACAGTCAACACATTTTATCATCTTTCTTCCTTAATCGAGTTAAAATATTTTGTTTTCATTTTTCTGACAATATCTTAAGTGGCTCGATGAACATCAATATTGATACTTTGTTGGACTACTCTTAAGCCTTTTTCAACCAGAATCAACTTTTATCCATCATACTAGCTCAGAAGTCTACACAATATACAAAATTGACACAAACTATTCAATAAATACTACTCAAGAGACTCGAGCTAAACTTTTCTCTTAAAGGAAGACATCTTAATGAACATGACTCTCCAATCTTTATCTAGAAAATTTTCCAATGTGTTATTGTATTTTTAGTTGGAATATCTTCTATGGATTCAAGTAATTCCATGCATGCTTCTACTGAATAAAGATCTGTAATTGAAATACTAGATTGATTCTTTTGAGCTTTATAGTTTATACTATTCTGACTTAGCTTTAGGTGCTTCAGTCCTTGCACTCATTAATTCAGTCCATTGGCTTAAAGCTTCTTCAAATTTATCTGTCATAGAACTTTTTGCATATCTACTCTTGGGCCTTGCCACTCACTTGAAGAGGACCTTGTCTTTCATAGCTCTTGCATATTTGTCTTTGTCAACATCAACAAAATCAAAATAAATACGAAAAGCTTTTGAAATAAAGACAACTTGAATAATACATCATGGTACTGCTCACACTTCATAGAATGTGGTATTCACAATTTTCAAAGCACACAACTATCTACCAGTTAAGGATCCAATCATTTTTATAGGCCTAGAACACATAAAACCCTTCCTCACAAATGAAATGGCCAATTCGCTACATACGACTGAAAGCAGATTCTAAAATCAATAACTGAGAACTGAACTAGAAAACTTCAATTTTTGTAGATGTAGGAAACAAAAGTTGAAGCAAAAAACCAGAATCTAGTTAGAATTCTATAACCTGCAAACGAAAAATGTTGTTAGATTTCTTGAAAGTCGATAAACTTGAAATTTGAAACCAAACTATTTATTGGCAATAGCAACCCTTGTGTTATCCATATCACTATCAATAAACAACTCTTTTTTGATACCTAAAAGCCATTATCCATCACCATCGAATCAAAGTTAAAAGTACAGTAGACTAACCCAATTGCAAATTTGTTCACTGACATGAAGCTTAATAACTCACATGGTATGATTACCTAAATGTATATTCTTAATGACAAAATATGAGTAAGAAAAGAGAAAGGATATATTGATCAACTGTTTATGACAGCTACATACATCTTAGCAGATATGAACAGAAAATAACAAAATCAATGTGAGCATTCTCCAGCATACGATGTGAAAGCTGCTCTTATATGATAGGAATGATGCACAAGCTATATACTTGAAGCACATATATAGTAGAATGTCTTGTGTCTATCAAAATAATTGTGTTCGAGTGACCGACATGTATCGGTCGGTGGCTGACATTGACGTATGTTTGTATATAATTTTTATTTTCTTAACTTGTTAAATCTATTAAACTAGTTCAGTTTGTAACTGTAGAGAAATATCTCATTATAGGAGCGTAAATTTGAACTTGTGACATTCTACTTGTTTAACGGTGAAATTTCAGTTACTAAACTATTTCACAAATAATAAATAAATAAATTGTTATTTCATTTCATAGTTCGGCAGCTAAAGAGAATACTTTGTCACATTTCAATTTATAGTTTCGTTCTATAGTTTATCAAAAGTAGTGGATGAAATTTCAGATACTAAACTATTTCACAAATAATAAATAAATTAATTGTTATTTCATTTCATACTCCAAGAGCGACAGAGAATACTTTATCACATTTTATTAAGCTACAGAGAATATTTTGTCACAAGTAGCTGCTCATCTGCAATTGATTTGAACGTAAAATGTCCTTATAGTATAGGACTTGGACATCTACAAGTGCGGATAAATATTATGGATAAATCCTTACTTAAAAAAAAGCATAAAATGTGTTTGTCATAATATTATATTTAGTTTATTTTTTATTAAAAAATTAACCATTAATTTATGATTATAAAAATAATAATAAAGTATATTTTTAATATAGATGGGAAAATAAAAAAAATATAAATAAGAAAAAATAATCATTTGATAAAATAAAAAATATCTACAATATACTTGAAAAAATAAAATACGAATTTTAATAAAAATAAAATAAATTTATAAAATAGAAAAATGAAACATAGTTGAATAATAAAGGAAAGAGAAAGAAAAGAGAAAATATTTAATTATCCATTAAAAATTATAAGTATGATATTTTATTTTATTTTTTAAAAATACAAATTGCAACATTTTTATGAAACCAAATACAATTAATAGTCATTATCAAAAAGTTACCAGAAGATTTATAAGTAGTTTTAAAATAAGTATTAAAAGTTACAATTAATAGTCATTATAAAAAAACTATTGAACATTTATATTAGTTGATAAAATTAGTATTAAAAATAATAATATTTAGTTTTTAGTTAATGTAATTTTAAAGGTGTCGTAACCCATCATAAATTGGTCTAGTGGTGATTCACGCTGTACTATGTAATAGATAAACTATTTGAAAATAAATTATGAATTTTATTAAAAATTTATAAATTTGATTAATTGATATTTTTTATTATAATTTTTATTTTATTAGTAAATTTAGAGGTTATAAAAAACGTGAAGAATATGGGAGTTGGTGTCTAATTTTTTAAATTAATGTGGATATTAAAGTTTATTAATAATTTAAAAATTTAATTAATTAGTATTATTTCGTAGAGTTTTATTTAATTAATAAATTTCAAAGTTAAAAAAACGTAAAGTATATAGAATAACTGATGTTTAGATTCTTAAATTAACGTCGGAAAGTGGAAATAGAGATAAGTTTTAAAATTATTATAGTTATTATTGAATATAATTTTTAATTAATTAATAAATTTAAAAGTTATAAAAAATATGTGTATATAGAATGATGGATATTTATGGTGTGTTTCATTGGAAGAAGATGCAGGGAGGGGAGGGGATGAGAGGGGAAGAAATATTTATAATGAAATGTGTTTGGTTCAATTTTTAGGAAGGGGAGAGAAGAAGAAGGGAGAAGAACAAAATCCCTCCAAATCATACTTTTTGCGTTCCCGAATCGGGGAAAATCATAAGGGAGAAGAGGGAATGCGACTTTTAATATTTAATAAATTAATATATTTACTAAAATATTCTCATTTTTATTTTATTATTTTCTTTGGTGTTCATGCTTTTCTTTTTTGTGATTTTTCTTTATTGTTTCTACTAATTTATTATAATTATTCTTCTTCAAATCATTTTTTATTTAAAAACAATTATAATCACTGCAATTTTTAGTTTTTAATTATAATTATAATTTTTATATTTATTTATGCTATTTTTTTCTAACTTTATTATATATATTCTATTATATATATACTTTTATATAAAATTTTAAATCATTCATTTTTTTATATTATATTACAATATATATATATAATAATAATAATTTGTTTTATTTATTTAAAAGATGTTATCGGCACATCATTTATTTTGTGTTGAGAGTTATAATATAAATAAAGTGTACTGAATTTTTTTTAACGTTATGTGGTAAGTTATGGCTTTTTAATCACTTAATATTATTAATATTATTTTTTAAAAATATTTATAAAATTTTCACCTTTAAATATCATATCATTTATATAAAATCATAAGATAAAAAAATAAATTATCAATAAAATCTCCATTCTCTCGTGAACCAAACATATTTTTAACTAAAATCTACCCCCTCCCCTCGTTTGAAACAAACACACACACACACATATATATATATAATATTAAAAAATCTCACCCGTTTTTTCCCTCCATTAAAATTTTTTCGTACCCTCTCCTCATTTGAACCAAATATACCCTTAGTTTTTAAAATTAAAATGGATATGTGGAAATGGAGAGAAATTTTAAAATTTATGGTTAAAAAACTAATTGTAAGCATCTACCATCATCAATTAAATTCGATTTTACCTTTAAGTCAAATAAAAACAAATTAAAACATAGCTCTTTTACTCAAGAGCAAAAGCAATTAGATAAGATGGTGAGAAAAATTTGTAAAGTGTTTAAACTTCTCCTCTCATGATGAATAGAGGGTAAGTATATTTCTCTCTTTTGTCGTAATAAGAAAGTGAATAAAAATACTATACATAAAATGTAAATAGTAAGCACATAGTTCATATATATTGTACTAAACCATGCAAAGTATAAGATTGGTTTAGTTAAAACACGCGGAATACAAAGAAATAAAATTGTAGTGTACTATTTTTTATTTGTTATTTAACAATTTAATTATTATTTATCAATTTGATAAATCAATTAATTATTATAAGAAGTGTCCTACTTAAAAGGAACGCTAATGCGCATACGTATTATATTTATTATTAATTTAATAACTTAATTAATTAATTAATTATTATTGTTTTTATATAAAGAAAATTTTGGCGGGAAATATTTCTAAATAAATTATAAAATTATAATTTAATATGATGATACATGGACACCTTGGTCATTTTAATTAAGATATTTTTGTGAAATATAATGAATAACTAAGAAACTAGTTTATAATTAATGTATTTATAGCGCATGAATGATAAGGTAAGTGATAGTTTTTTTTTTGACACATGGTAATTGATGGTTAAGAGAGAATAAATTAATCTTTTGAAGTTTTATTGTTTTGTAAAATTAATGGTTGGATTAAATTATAAATATAAAATAAGAAATATGTTGAATTCTTAATAAATTTTTTAATTAAAATAAAAGAAGAAAAATTAAAAAAGAGAAAATAATATAAGTTGTTTAACTTGAAGTAGTTTATAAAAAATCTAGCAAAAATTACTATAAATTTTTGATAAATAATTATTAATAAATAAACTTTTTAATTCTTAAACTATAGCTATTAATTATTAAATTGCTTGCCCAAAGAAAATTTATTTATTACTTTTTTTTACTCATTTATATTTATGATACCAACTATTAAAAAAAGTATGCATAATTATTTTGAGTAGAAATTGGAAGTGAGTGAAAACTCTTTAAAAATAAAAGAGAAATAAAAATAGGAAAGTGACCAAAACTCTTTAATAAAAAATATTGATTTCGCAAATAATGATCAAAAGTATAATTTAATCTTAAAAATAAATATGCTTTGTTTTAAAAAAAAATAATAAAATAGATATGTTTTTGACAAGCAAAATATGCTAAAACTTATAATTAAGACAATTAAAGGAACTAGAAAGGCATGTAGAAATTCAAGGAGTGGAATGAGAAATTGTCATAATTAATAACTTATTGTTTAAAATTTCTCAAGGTTTTTTTTTTTTACAAAAAATTTCTCAATGTTAAAAAAATAGATTTGTACTAAAGGACATAAATGTAATTCTAAGTCACAGTTCAATATGTGTGAAGAACATGGCAGTTAGACAAACATTAATCCGCAAATCTGAACGTTTCTTGATTCCCTTTTCAGGGAGAAATAAAAAGGAAAAAAAATGAAGCATTTGGATATAATAATCAGAAATGTTATTATAATAACCAAAAATAATTAAATGTTCAACAAATAAATTATTATATAATTGACATTAGACTGATGAAATGCTACAGAGATCAAAAACAGTGTGATGAAGCTGAAATCAAATGATCCAGATTCAAGGAAGAAAATGGCCAGCTCAAGCAAAAATCCACCTGATTCAAAGATCAAATCTGTCACAAAATCTGAGGTATCAATCACTCCTCAAAATTAAAATTTCAAATTGAAATTATTATTATCATTATTTTTTATCATGTTATTTGGTTGAATTATTCAATGGTAGATCAATTTATAGGGTTATTAATTTATTTGTTTTCTGGGATTCTTGACATTAAAGTGTAGCTATGTTGTTTTTTACATGTTGCTGTATTACATTAGGTACATAATTTTGTATATTGTTACATTAATAATATATCGCGATCTATTAGAATTCTATTGGTATTAAATTATAGTCTGCAACTCGCAAAATGAATATTGTTTATGATTCTCACATCTCATAGAAATTGCAATTGTTTGTTCATCACAATATTAATTTTGGAGGTTAAACATAAGGCGACATCGTCGTCTTCGAAATCGACCACAAAAACAACAACTACAAAAGTGAGGGAGAAGAAAGTGTATAATCTTCCTGGCCAGAAACATGATCCTCCAGAACAGGTATTGATTTGAGTATGTAACAATTAATTTTTTTCTAGAAATTATAAATCTAATGTTTCTATATATATGAAATTAATTTATACTCATCTTTGTGATTTTAATGGCTATTAATTTTTTTGACAGAAAGAACCTCTAAGGATTTTCTATGAGTCATTATCAAAACAAATACCAACTAGTGAAATGGCTGAATTTTGGTAAGTCCCTTTCCAACCTTTTCGATAAAATTCAAAATATGCGCTATTGTGATTGTAGACTGCAATTTAAAATCGTTGTGAACATTATAAATTATGCATTTTAATGTTTAGGTTAATGGAACATGGGATGCTATCTCCAGAAAGTGCCAAGAGAGCATTTGAGAAGAAGCAAAGGAAGCAAAAGGAGCTGAGGATAGGAACTCCTGTGAAAACTGAAACTTCCAATAAACAACAAGCATCTAAAAATGGAGACATAAAAGCCAAAAAAGTAATTGTTGATAATGATGAAGAAGAAGATGATTTCATAAGTTCTAAAAGAAGAAAAGGGTAGTAAGATGGAAAGTCTTACATTAGCTATGACAGTTTTTCAACATTATTTAATAGGAGAGTAGAAAAATGTGAAGACAGAAATCAAAAAGAAACTTGACCCTATTTGGATAAATTGTTGAATTAAGCACTTATAATTAGGGATGTCAACTTGCCTCCGTTAGTGGGGATCCCCGTGGGGATTCTCCGTTTGGGGCCCCAAAGACGGGGAATTTTCTCCCCACGGGGACGGGGATGGGGAACAAAGTCTCCCCGAAGGCACTTCGGGGACGGGGGTGGCGTAAATATCCCCCGCCCCGTGGAGTCCCCGCCCCGCCTAAAATAGCATAATGTACTTAATTTATGTATAATTTTAAATTATTATGTAAGTTTATTTTTCATTTCATATAATTAATCTTAAACACAAATTTAAAATATATATGTATTGTTAGTAAAAGAGTGGGATCTAAATTATTATTTCAACATTTTTTTAGTTTGAAATTTTTGTGGTCATGACACTCAATATTATAGATTAAATATTGTTAAAGCAATATATTTATCATAAAGGAATAATTTTTAAATTTTTTGTGGTTAGTTTTTAAAGCTTTTACTATTAATTTGATTTAAAATAATAAATAAAAAATCATGTTTATAGATCTCCCCATGAACCTTGGGGATCCGTGGGGACCCGCGGGGATCCGCGGGGACGGGGATGGGGGAGAAAATTCCCCCGTAGCGGGGACCCGAAGTGGGGATGGGGAATAAATTCGAGGGCGGGGATTGTGATGGGAATGTATCCCCCGTCCCCGCCCCGCCCCATTGACATCCCTACTTATAATATAGGCGTTTTATCATAAGTGCTTAGGTATAAATTATTTCTGCAACAAAATATAAAATAAAGTCTGTTTTCATATCTAAATTGGTTTTATTACCTATTTTGAATAGTTTATGAAAATTGTTTATGGATATGATGGAAATAGTTTGTGAATATGTCATATGCTAGTATAGTATATAAGATCAAATAAGTCAATTTAAATAAATATTTAAGATATTTTTGCTTTGTTGAATAATTTAATTGTTGTTAGATCAAGACACTCTTTATGTTTCTAACACTTATAGAGGTAATAAGCAGCATACAATTTATGTAACTAAATGATAATTATTGATTTATTTAAGTTTATATATTCTTATAAGTTATTTGAATACTTGAAATATTTTATCAAAACAACTTACGCAACAAGTTATCTGCAACAACTTGATTTGCAATACCTTCAGCAGGAGGAAGAGGCAGCTAAGTTCCTATCGCTTAAGCGGCAGCAGAGGGTGCTTCGCGTAAGGTTGCGGAACAAGTGACTATAGATTTATTGCTGGAGGATTTAGATGTGAGGTATATGGAGAATCTAAGAATTAGAGTTCGTCTATTACGCAAATGGATCGAGAATGGTGGACCTGACAAGTTGAGGAAGCTTCAAATTGATGAATCGAATAGAGAATGTGTAATCGTGGATAACTCGGGAAACCAGAATTGATTGGAGAATGGTGGCTGCGGTGAGGAATAATGAACTAGAGCTTCATATGCGGTGAAGAAATTGCTGACCTGTAAGATTACCACTTCAATGCTCAAATCAGTATGTGAAGGAGTAGAAAGAATGAAATTTGAACTTGAAATTGTGTATGAGAATTGCGTGTTTTCCATTTATATAGAGGAAGAGTTGTAACAAACTACTGTTCTCTAAATGTGAGGTGCGGGGAGCCGTTGGATATATCCTGACCTTAGATTGCATGTTCTTTTCCTTAAGGTAGTTCCTCTATGCTGTGAGCAATCTAGCCTCTTTTTGAGTGGTCGGTCAATGACTATTATGATAATTGGATGCGGACACAGTTAAGGTTGCGGACATAAATCTTTACCCCGCCTCGCACAAAAATGCGGGTGGGGCAGAAAAAGCTTGCGGACACTTCACCTTTTAGATTTTTCACACTTACTTAATTCACGCGCACGCAAAAAAAAAAAACGAGATGGGGCAAGACGGTTACATTAAAAGATGAGAGCCTAAATCCCTAATCTACTCCACATAAAGTGTGGACAAAACGGACATACTCAACGAATAAAACCAATTTTGCCACCCTAACTATAACCTATGAAAAACTCTTTATCCAAACATGTCCTATTACAACATTGTAAAACTACCTTTTCTTTTTTCTTCTATCATAAATTTGGCAATGAAATTGAGATCTTTGACTCTCTTTTTTTCATGTGTTATTGATATCATGGTTGAGCTTGTTTTGATCAACCATCCTTGAAGTCCTCTTTCCCTTTTCAACATAATCACTCAAAATTAGAAAATTTATTCAATGATGCTAAAAAACAGAAGTGTCAAATCACTTCTAACAAATTGACATTTTAAAATGATTCCGTTTTGAATTTTTGCTCCCCATTTCAATATCCATATTTTTATTTTATAATAACCAAATATAATCAAGTATTTTAACATCATTTTTTATAGTGAAAAAAACGTATCATTGAAAGTTATTTGCTCCATAATCTGATAAGATACGTTTGTCTAAAAGAAAAAAGTGGAAGTGATTTTGACATTCAGGTAGATGGAAAGTATGGTATCTGCTTGACACTTCTCTAACCATAAAGAGCAATTTGACAACGTGATTAAATTAACATTTTTCCTAATTAAGCCAGACATATTCAGCAATTATTATTTAAAACAGATTTTGAAAGATACTTGTATAATTATAATCCGTCGTATTATAACGTGACATTACACCTAAAGTTTATTATACAATATCACGAGATTAATTTGGAATCTACCTTTGGAATCACGGCAAACAGAATTAATTAATTGATTTAGACTAGAACCTACATTATATATTCATACTCAATAATTAAACAATATTTTATTTCAAGACTTAATATTAAAATGTTTAGTTAGAACACCCTGGCACTATTTAATTAAGGAAACTAGTAGTGCTTACATGAAATGACATAAGTATTTTTTTTTTTAGCTTAACGGTTAAACAAACTCTTAGAATGACAAGTCTAGCAAATTTTAACCTTAAAAACAAATCTTCTATTGGGAAAGTAGTAGTAAATTAAAGGATAAAATATATTAACTACTCATATATACATTAAAAAAAATTAAACTTTCAAAAATAAAAAGGAAATATAATAGAATATGATTTTCCAAACTTACTTATATGTAGTAACAGATGTAGACCGCTTTATTTATAAACAACGGTTGAAATATAAATCAAAACATATAATTTATTCACTCTTCCTCTCTTTTTTCTTTTTTCTTTCTGTTGTGATATTGGTATTAAATATGTTTTGGTCTCAATTCTATTAGAACCATCAAGAATCACTAACGAACTTGTAGCTCGCCTAACGAACTTGAGTTTCTTTTCCCTTAAGTTATGTTAACTCAACTTCAAGTGTGTTTTGGCGCCATACCTCGCTTGGCGAGCCACCCGTTCTCACTTAGCGAAAAATCCTTCCTTCTCTCTAAAGTAACTTAGCCAAGAAGCATTTAACAGTCATTTCTCGCATGGTGAGGTTGCCACTTTGCTTAGCGAGTATATTGCTTATCTTTGAAGTAACTTAATTTTGAAGAAATTTTATGTCACCATTGCTCGCTTAGTGTGACCTTTTTCTTCGCTTAGCAAGCATATCTTCTAGAAGGTGCTTTGTTTTTGCTTGGCGAGATCTTTGATTGTGTTTTCGTGTTTTCTTAGTTTTTTTACCTGTACTTGTTGAATACACATTTAAAAAATTCATACATATGTTTTACCTCGTTTTAATAATAAATTTAGGATTTTTCCATTGATAACTTGTGAATTAAGTTAGTAATTTCTTATTTAATTTAAGTAATTTTGGCACTTATCAAACACTAGTGATCAGTTATACACATTCAACCATCAGCTCTGATTACCACCTTATGCTTGGGAACATTATCCATGTTTGAAATAATGTCGTGATATCGATCATATTGTAATCAATGATCTCTCAATCTAATAAACAATACAATACCATTATTATTTGACAGTATATGTGAATATCAAACCTAAAGCTATCTCTAGAGTTTAGCATTTGATAGATGAGTATTCTCGGTCTAAATTTAAAGAGTGCTTCTCAACAACGACTTAAGTTTATAATGTGTATGTATGTGCTTGTAGGTACAATGTCTGCAACAATCAAATGTTCATAATGGTTTTAATGATGAAATTACTATGAGGTGAACTTTTTATCGGTCAAGACCAAGATGCTATAACAACAAGATCAAGATGTTTCGTTTGTGAGATCAAGATGTCAAAGCCAATCTCTTAAGATTAACACCTAAAGTCAAGCGACATTCAGTGGAATCCTTGATGATATCTAGTCAAGCAATCTCTGGTGATGGTATTTATCATGAAGGTCTATCTAGCCTCATTAGTTGGAACAAGTCAAGTCCCATGTTAAGTGTTGAGCTAACTATGAATCAAGCGAGGATCTTGAAGCTTCAAAGATTATAAAAGACAGGAAATGTAAAATCTCACTTAGTCTGTGTCTGAGTGATCAGAGTACTGCAAAGATATTAGAGTAATTCTTAAATTACTAATGCAATGCACGTAATCACCTAAATTTTTTTTAAACCTCTCTAAATTTTTGTAAACACCTTAAAAGCTATAGAGGTACCACTAAGGTGCTTGTGGACTATATCAAGTGTGGTCCCGATCATTTAGGAAGCTTGTATACACTTCCCAATCTACTAGTGACCTGAAGTAATTGATTAGAATAAGGCATAAAACTTATTAATATATTAAGAACACTCCTAATCAATTAAGACATTATACTTTGTAGTGATTCCTTTTTAATATTTTGGGTTGTCGTATTTTGAAGATCATAATTGATTAGCCCTATGGCATAATTGATTAGAGTAGTTAAATGCCCATGAATCTTTTTACTTTTTTCTCATACCAATAGAGGACTTCTACACAAGAAAACATATTTCTACATAATTTATCATTTTCTACTCTCTCTCTCTCTCTCTCTCTCTCTCTCTCTCTCTCTCTCTCTCTCTCTCTCTCCCTCCTTTTTCATTTCTTTCTTTTTTTCATTAAATTGACTTAGTGTTTTTAGAGTGAAAAATATTAGGTGAGTTTCTTGTTTGCTCCAGTGTTGGTTTTATAGTTTTAATTTACTCAAAAAAACTTTGTCTCTTGTGTAATATCTCTTATGTTATGTTTTTATTTGATTCATAAGATAAAACTCTAAAAATCTCTTGTTTGGTTTGTGAGATTTTCTTTTGGGAGAAGAAGATAAAAAGAAATTCAAACTCGATTTTAAAGCTAAGTACTTTATGATGGGTTCTCTATGCACCATATAATTCCTTTCTAATTTTAATTGCATTTCGATCAAGGAAGTATGAAACACTTTTGAAATGATGCATGGATATTTTCCTTAGATCTGACCAGAGATAATAAATATACTTATCCAAGAAGATGAAACACCAAATGAATATAAAGGCCATATTTATAGATGGTGCTCAAATATTAGAATCCTTAGGGCTGTGTTAAAAACTTTATATCTAACAGATATCTCAGATTCAAGAATTGGGGCCTGAAATCTAATCAAATCATTGATTCAAAATATATAAGGGTGTTTGTTGAGTTTTAGAAAATACCTAGAAAGAAGGAGATCATTGAGAAACTCGACGAATTAATGTAGAAGTTAAGAATATGAAGGAATGAACTCAAGAACATTAAAAGAGTTGTCATCTTTATCATCATAAGAAATAATTGAAGGATCGACACCAACGGTGTCTTTTGAAAAAACAATCACGATAAATGAATAATCATCCAAAGAATCATGAACCAATAGAAATGATGAAAAAGCTTCATCCAGTAAAACAATTTAGAGAAGAAATGATAAAGACGTTTAATCAAGAAAAATATTTGAAAGGTCAACATCAAGAATTTTTTGAGATTCACATGAATAAGATATAACCTCGAGAGACTCATACAAAGATACCTTCAACAATATCCTTGATAATTCGTCTGAAGATTCTCATGAAGTGTCATCTAAAAGAAAGGAATATGACAAAGAGGAACATGCGTGCTTGAAAACCACTAAAGAAGATGACAACAATGAGGTAATAACTCTAACCTATGAGAAAATATTTAAGCTAAATATTAAGCCCAGTAAAGATACTGAGAAGTTAGAAATAAGCATCAATTTTTTTAAAGATTATATTGATTTTCTTGAAAATAACAATAAATTTTTTTTGTGAAGAAAAAACTAATATTAGAAATCAATCTTTAAAATTAGATAAATGTGAAACCTATGTTTTGTTACAGAAAGCAGCAGATGATCTACATGAAACCATGGGCAAATTTACTAAGGGTAAATAAAATTTATATTTGATCCTATCTAATCAAAGAGTTCTGTACAATAAAAGTAGATTAGGTTATAAACCTAATAGACCATTTAGTAGTATATGTATTGCTAGAAAGAAATTTTGTCATTCTGCTTTCAAATTCAATTTCTATAATAAGCTATGTCATTTGAAACATTATTGTTAGGAAACATTAAATGAATTAAGATGGTCTAAAGGAACTTAAGACCTCTTAAAGTCACTAATGCACCATAGCTCAAAAAGATTTGCGTACATAAGGTGAAAAATTAATTTGTTTTGCAGAAATACTTTGCAACTTTAAAGGGGTGCCTAAGGTGAAAAATTAATTTTTTTCACCCCAAATATAGCCTATAAAAATTATATATAAAGTTACACACTTCTCACCTTTTATTTATCCCAATTTTTTTTATCTTTTCTTGTTTGTGCAAATTCTACCTTTCTTGTTATTATCATCATAGTTGTAATTCACATAGGGAGTGTTCATATTTGAAATCCTTCTTCAAAAACCTCTCTACTAAAGGCTTCCTCATCAAAAGTTCAAGAAGAAAAAGAATTATCCAACTTGCAGGTGCTTAAGTCCTTCTATGTGAATGAGAGTTTTGTCAAAGTTTTGTCTCTATATAAAAATGTTTATCGTGGGTTTCTCAAAGAGTTCTTCATTAAAAAACCAGATCCAGTGTATCCAAGGCTTGTCCAAGTTTTCTATGTAAACCACAAATTTTAAGGCGTATTTGTTACATCAAAAATTGGTGAAATCAAGATTAGTCTCACCATGAAAGAATTTGGGGCTATGTGTAAGGTATCCACTTACGGAAAAACTCACAATGCTATTGCTCATTATGATGCTTTCAATTTCAATCATGCCATTTCAATTTGAAGTTTCCTTATCAACCCAATGAGGGAAAATAATTTTCCTCTAAAGCTGAAATTCAAGAAAGCAAGATATTGTGTCGTGCATCACCTTATGACTTGTGTACTACTTCCAAGAAGGGAAAATAATTATGATCTCTTAAAGAAATATGTACTATCAATGTGACAACTAACTCATAATTTTCAAGTCAATTGGCCTATGGAATGGTTCACTGCATGTTCAAGTTCCAAAGGAGAAATTCATAGGGTTACCCTACGGAAGTTTAATCACCAATTTCTTTATTAAAGATGGGATCTTTTGGGATAAAGAAACCTAATGCTTAGCTTCTAGGAAAATTGATGAAAAATATAGAAGTATGATCAAGGTCAGTAATGGTGATAGGAGCTTAGAGGATGTTTCAATGGAAGCAAGTGATAACAAGGATAATCAATGACGATCTTCTAAAGGAATGTTTATGACCATTTTAGCAATCCCCTAAGAGACTGGTCATGATGTTCAAGAGCTGACCAAGGAAGTCACGCTCATTAAGAAGCATGTGTTGGAAAAGGGAATAACTAATAATGATCATATAAAATATTAGTATTGTCTTGCACCTTATTTGTTTATCGTTTTTCATGTGTTTATTTCCAAAAATTTCATGCTTTGTTGTACTTTAAACTTATTTCAATTAAATTAATAATAAGTGTGTTATTTCCCTCCTTAAATGAAATTCTTGATCTATGTGCCTCAATGTGTTTCTCTATTTTTTTATTTCCTACCTTTTTGAGGATGCCAAAAGGGAGAGAAGTATACTCTCGATGGGAGTAGACTACACACACACACACATATGTGTGTGTGTGTGTGTGAATGGGAGTTTAACCACTCCAATTATTTATCTTTGTTTCTTTGTTTATCAAAGCTATAATCCTAAGGTCAACAAATAATGTCAAATAATGGTTGGTAGAATCCATGATAATCTCTAGTCGAGCAATGTCTAATGATGGTGTCTATCAATAAGCTCAATCAAGCCTCATCAGATGGAAGAAGTCAAGTCCAAGATGAAGTGTTAAATCAAGCAAGGGATCTTGAAGTTTCGAAGATTGTAAAAGAGATGAAGTGTGAAAGCTTGCATGGTCCATGTCTGAGGGATAAGAGTATTACAATTATATTGGAGTAGTTCTTAAATTACTAAGGCGATGTGTAACGCCCGTTTTTAGTTTGCGTGTTTTATTTAATTATGTCGTGTTATGATATGTGTTTTATTTTACTAATTATGTGTTAATTGAGTGCTTATGCGATATTGGCGTTATTTGTGGGGTTTTTATTGTAAATAATATAAGTTAATAAATTAGGGGAGTTATTGGGCTTAAAGTAGCATTAGTAAGTGTAGGGTGTGATTTAAGGCCCATTAGTAATGAGAAAGATAGTAAGTTAAACAAAACAAGGGTTTTAGGGGTTTTAGACTTAGAAGCTCATTTTGACAAAGTTGTGAAAGAAGAGAAGAGAAGCGTGAAGAGAAAGAGGGAAATCTCAATATTGAAGCTAGAGTTGTCTTCAATCCAAACTTAAGGTAAGGGTGGGATTTTTTCATGCTAAAGGGATGTATGATGATGTTTTGGGTGGAATTTGATTGTATGTTTGTATCCATGGAAGTTGTGTGTAGAGATGTTAGGGTTTATGAACAAATGCATGAATTTATGATTTGAAATGTGTTTTAATTGATGTTTGATGATGTTAGAAGATCCATAATGTGTGTTATATTTGTGGTTATAACATGTATTTTATTGTTGTTCGTGATGGTTGGTGTTTTTCAACTTGATTAGGTTGAGTTTAGGGGATTTGGGATGGAATTCGTATACTGTTTTCTGTGATTTGGGATTTTCTGAAAATCGCCAGTTCGCGCCGCGAACTTTATTGGCGCCGCGAACTGATTGGCAGAAACTCAGGAAGATTTGATTCACTCAGTTTGCACTGCGAACCCTGTTTTACAGAACTTTTTCCAAACTTTGAAATGATGTAACTTTTGAACCGTAACTCCTTTTCAAGTGCCGTTTGGACCTACGTGAAGCCCTAATTGATGTTTTTCCATTGAATATGCTTAGTATAACTTTTAAAACTCTTGGAACATTTCTTGAATTGGATTTTGTTGACATTGGAGATCCGGAATTGATTATGTCGTTTAAGTTGATCATGTCGTTTACGTAGAATATGTTGTTCGAGTCGATTATGTCGTTAAGTGTGATTGTGAATGTGCATCATTGAGTCACATTCATTGCATTGTTTGAGACGGACCTTGTGGCAAATGTTTGAGACGGCCCTTGTGGCGGATGTTTGAGATGGCCCAATGGCAATTGTTTGAGACGGGAGTTTTACTCCAATGGTACCACATGCATTTGCATTGTTCGAGTTGCATAAGTAAAGTCGTATGACGAGTCGTAGTTGGATATTTGTGTGTGCATAACATGAGTGTTATCTTGTATCAATTTGATGGTTGTTTCGTTGAGCATATGTGATAATCGACTAGGTATGCCTTAATTGAGATTGATATTATTGTTGTCGGTAAGATGTTGAATGATGTGAATAGTAGTAAGTGATATACGTTGAGAAGTGGTGACTAATGTATGATTATTTCTCCGCTTTGAATATTATCATACACTTCTTTATAATGAATGATATCTCACCCCTTCTGTTTGAATGTTACCCTCCGTTGGTAACGTGCAGGTAATGACGCGGAGTTGTCGTGTACCTATAGCTCGAGTCGGTGTGTGTCGATGCTCTGATACGTAGCACTTGGGGAACGTTGGATTACTTGTTTACGTTTTGCTTCATGTGTTTATCCTTGTTAAACTTTGTCCTTATGTTATGCTGAGACTTGTTAGATGTATCGTGTCGTGTTTGGCCGTGATATTATGAGTTGAATTGTTATTGACATATGATTTTCCGCTGCGATGCAAGTACTTGATTGGCTGACAACGATTAATGATTTCGATATTGTTCTCCTACATGTGTGTTATGTATCTAAGTAATTGAGCATGATATACGTAGGTGATTTTGTTGTATAAAATGTGACGCTCCAAATCGTTATGTTCTATTCGCTTGAAATTTTGTACTATAATATTCCTGTTGATTGCAGGGTAGATTTGGGGTGTTACACGATGCACACGTTAACCTGAAAAAAATTAAAATCTATAAACTTTGTAAAACACCTTAAGACCTATTGAGAAACCATCAAGGTGCTTAAGGGGATTGATTAAGAATGCTCATAATCATTTAGGAAACTTTTATACAGCCTAATCGATTAGGGACCTTAACCAATCAAATTAGAGAAAGTTATAAAGTTTCTTAATTAATTAAGAACACTTATAATTCATTAAGACACTAGTTGTTATAGAGTTTCCTTTTTAGGAATTAGGGTTGTCGTATTTTGAAGCTCACAATCGATTATCCCTATGGCTTAATCGATTAGAATAGTTAAAGACACATGGATTTTTTTTTAGCCAAATTTTTCTCCTATAAATAGATGGCTTCTTCTCACTTTCAAAATACACAAGAAAGCATATTCATACATAATTTTTCACTTTCTACTATCTCTATTTCATTTTTTCCTTTTCACTAAATTGCCTTAATGCTTTTAGAGTGAAAAATATCAAGTAAGTTTGTTGTTTGTCTAGTGGTAGGGATATTTTAGTAATTTAGTCAAGAGAACTTTTTCTCTTGTGTAATATATCAAGTGGGAAGTTGTTGTTTGGTTCGTGAGATAGACCAAAAAAAGCTCTTGTTTGGTTTGGTATATTGTATGCAAAATTATCCATTTGGTTTGTGAGCTCATCCTGGCGTAAAAGCTCTCGTTTGGTTCGTGAGATAGTCTGTTAAAATTTCTGTTTGATTCCTGAGCTTAGCCTTATGTAAAAGTTATGTTTGTTTACAAAATTATCCTGTTGTAAAATATTGTGTTTGATTTGGAGGATAGGCATTGTAAAACTCATGTTTGGTAGTAAGAAGGTTTGTGGGCATAACCTGTGAAAAGCTCTCATATAACGGAAACTCTCAAGAAGAAATTCTTGGGGCGGGAGTAGATCGAGTAGTTAGGTCGACCTTGTATAAATCCTGGTGCAATTCTCTCAACCCTTATCTCTTTATTTTGCTATTTAGTTTGATTTGCGATTCTTTATTTATTCTGCTACATATTCTTTGTTTTACAAAATTGTTTTTAACACTTTTATTTATTAAATATTTTTTAATTGGACATCTTTTTTCAATCCCACAAAATACACCCTATACTTGTATTTAGAGTCATTTGTACAACGTATAAAACAATAGGTTATAAATTATTAGAACCAAATAGAGTGTTTACACAAGCTAAACTCCAAATTAAATAGGACTTGTTTTACACAAGATAAGCTCAAAACTACAATCCCAAGATTTTCCAGGTTTAAGTTGTAACCTCCAAAACTCTTGCAAAGATTTTATACAAGAGAATCACAGTTTTGAATAAGAATGGTTTTTGCATATCCCGAGTACAACACACCTTTCATAAGGATTTTTTTCACTCTCTTAACACTAAGGCAACTTAAGTGAAAAATAGAAAATATAGAAGAATATAGTAGAAAGAGTAGAAAAAATGTATTTATTCATAAAACTAGTATAATATAAAATGAGGAGAAACCTCCTTTACATAGGAAAAGCCAAACTAAAAAAGAAAATGATCCATGAATATTCTTAATTATTTAATCGATTAACCTTATTTGGTAATAGATTAATCGACCCAAATATGAAAGATTTTAATATTGGTTGTCTCCAATAATCAATTAAAAGATCATTTAATATCGATTAAGAGGCGTCACAATTAGTTGTCTCTATCTGAGCTAACCAGACTAGGTAGTTGCAAATTAGACGAGGCAAAGTTCTAAAATTACTTGATTTCATCTCAATGATGAGCTTCCTCTCAAAAACGTGCAACTTATAATATTGTTTATGGCACAAGAAAGACCGAATAAACATGGTGCCATCACTTACAAATAAATTGGAAAGATGCGAGGTGTTTGCCCTAGAATGGAATCATAACATGGGTTGAACAGATGCTTCGTGTTAAAGGGATACGCCGGTCGTTGGAATAGAATTAAAAAGCCAATGAAGTGGAGTCTAGTGTGTCATCACTACCATAATTATGTTCACAATTTAGGGAGTCAAATGAAGATATTTTAAGAAGGAAGTGAAATCCGAATAAATAGCACGAAGTAAAAAAAAAGTGATTGTTGAAAAATCAAGTGAATCTTATTTTATTTTTTTTGTAAATTAAGATAAAGTTTACAACAATTAATTTTTTTATCTTTTTTTAGAAAAACATATAATGATGATATTATTTAAGTGCACTATGACAATTTATCTTGCATCTAACGATGGATTGAAAACAAGATATGACGAGAATTTGTTTACACCTAAAAAAAAAAATTGCCGAAATCAAGGCACATGAAATTTTAGGCTCATTTGAACAATCACCCGCTAAGGCATGGTCAGCAAAATAAGAGACATCACCATTTTTTTCTCTTTCGGAATCCACAAATGTCGTGAGATGCAATGTTGTGTGGTCAATAAAGATAACATAGGCAATAAAGAGCATGCAGAATACGACAACATCCTGAATAATTGGTCTTTTTATTAAAGCACAAAGCAAAGAGCTTCAGTGGCTTCACTCTACTCTTAAGCACTCCATTTAGGTCTCACATCACTCGAGAAATTAATATTTGCGGTTGTGTTATACGGAACATACTTCATTTATGAAGATGCTTTGATAAGATCCTAGTTTTCACCAAAGAAATTTATTACATAGAGGTAATTAAAATTCTTATACAGAAAGTTCATGTATATATGATATATGACCTGAATTTCCATGTGAATAGAACACGAGAGAACATATGAAAACCTTAGAGACCATATTATATGCATGAGATATATTTATTACTATGTCTTTAATTTGGTAATAGAGGCCCCACATATGCTACATATCCTCTATGTATGGGCAATGCATGTGACACTATATCTACATCAGATAGTAATTAAGCGGTGAAGTTGCATGTTTAAGTGAGTGCTCACTCACCTTACCTCTGTTTCTCCAAATAAAAAAAATCTAGAGAACACACACAATTCTCAAACACCATAATGTAGCTAATTAATTTGTGGTAGTTCTTTATAATATCCATGTCATGACCAAGAATGTGAAGAAGATCTACAAACATAGGAACATGGTATCATCAATGCATTTCCTTTGTGAAAGAGATTATAAGTTGCCTTTTATCTTTGACTTCATGGTAGAAACGTCTTTAACTACAAAGAGCCATGAATATATTGACATGTACATTACATATAGAATGTAAACCTTTGAGGTTTTAAGTCAAATATAGGTTGAGACTTGTGTAATTTAGGTAAGCTTTTGGTTCTTAAGAATGTGGTTGAATACAAATATAGTGTAAGTAAAATTTATGAGAAATTTAAATTTATTAGACTTTAAGTTGGATCTACCTTACAAAAATAATTTGTAAGATGGGCATTGTATCTGCTTATAAGTTTATATTTAGGAGATTTTCTTTGAAAGCAATACTCTAAAACACTATTCTTACACTTAAATACTAAACAAGTGAACGTTGTTTGAGTGGTACGATAGAAGTGACCTAATAATAAACAGTTTAACAAATTTTTAATTTTAATATCATCTTAAAATTTTAAATTGATCTAATTCAATTCTAATAAGCTAATAAATAATGAAGGAATTTCTCACTCAAAACACATATTCGAGACATATTCTATTTAATATAAGAATCTTAATACATGTTAATTTACAATATGAGTCAGACGTAATTTAATTCTATAAAATCAATTTATGAGGTGAGAACAACACTTACTTATAAAAACTTCTTCATATCATGTCGCGTTTAATCTGTGACACATAACACGCATCACTTGTCTAATTAGATTGGACAAAAGAAACATGACTAAGTAAACTAAAAGTTGAAATCCCATAGCAAGAGAATTCAATAAATTTTAAATATATTTTAATATTAAATTATAATTTGAGTGATACATTTCTTAACTCTATAACATTGATTTGTAAAATGAAATAATCTCTATATAATTTTATGTTCATGTTGTGAGATATTGGATCGAACTCTAGTATTGTCGAAGGGTAGTTTCTTGGTTCGACAGTTCGACAGAGTTAAGCATGAAGTCGAAGGATTGTTTACATGCTGATGTCGAAGTGTGCATGCTGTAGTCGAAGATGGGTCTAGCATGCAGATGTCGAAGATGCTAGGGTTGTTAGCATGTTAAATTAGGTTTTAGTGTTTAAACCCTAATTTGTTAAGTTAGCTTGTTTATTAAGTTTGCTTGTGTAATGGGCCTTGCTGAAAAAGCTCATTAGTTAGTATGTTAGGTTTTATTATAAATAGCATACTAGTCTCTCATCATTGCTAAGCTGCAAATCCTAATTTAGGGTGAGAGAGGTTATTTGTTATTCTTGTAAGCTTGTAATCTTGTTTTAAGAGAAAGTAAAAGAATAGCAGTTATAACCAATTCTTGTGTTCTTATTCTCTTCCCTAATTCCCTATTATACTTTGTTATTGGTATCGTTTTTCACAACAAATTGGTGCGGTGAGCGTGGATAAGATGCCTTCAACAAAGTATGAGATTGAAAAGTTCACCGGAGTGAATGATTTCGGTCTGTGGCGCTTGAAGATGAAAGCCCTACTGGTTCAGCAGGGTTGTTTGGAAGCGTTGAAGGGAGAGGCAGCCATGAATGCAGAATTGACGGCAGCGGAGAAGACGAATATGATCGAGAAAGCACACAGCGCAATTTTGTTGAGCCTTGGTGATAAGGTTCTCCGGCAGGTATCAAAGGAGACGACGGCATCAGGGTTATGGGTGAAACTTGAAAGTTTGTATATGACCAAATCGCTGGTAAATCGACTCTACCTGAAGCAAGCTTTGTATTCATTCAAGATGATTGAAGACAAAGTATTGGCTGAGCAGTTGGATATGTTCAACAAGCTGATTCTTGATCTTGAAAATATTGATGTGAAGATCGATGATGAAGATCAAGCGCTGTTACTATTGTGTTCTTTGCCTCGATCACATGCTCACTTTAAAGAAACTCTCTTGTATGGAAGGGAGTCCCTGACGTTTTAAGAAGTTCAATCAGCCTTGTACTCTAAGGACTTGAATGAACGAAAGGAGCATAAACCTTCGACTGTTGGCGAAGGTTTGGCCGTTAAAGGAAAACTCTTACGAAAGGATGGTAAGTTCGACAAGAAGAAAGGCAAAAGCCAGTCGAAGACTTACAGTGGCGAAGCTTCTGGCATTCGATGCTACCATTGTAAAAAGGAGGGTCACACAAGAAAGGTGTGCCCTGAACGCTTGAAATATCATGGAGGTAAGGATAATGGCAACGCTGCCATTGTTCAAGATGATTTCGAATCATCTGATGTTCTTGTGGTTTCAAGCAATGACTCTAAGAAGGAGTGGATTATGGATTCAGGTTGCACTTGGCACATGACTCCAAACAAAGACTTGTTCGAGGAATTATGTGATCAAGATGGTGGATCAGTATTGCTGGGAAACAACAAGGCTTGCAAGATTGCAGGTGTTGGATCTGTGAGATTCAAGCTCCATGATGAGTCAATAAGGTTGTTGACTGAAGTCAGGTATGTTCCTGATTTGAAGAGAAATCTGCTTTCTCTTGGTGAATTCGACAAGAAAGGATATGTTTTCCAAGGAGAGAAAAGTATCCTAAGAGTCATGAAGGGTTCGAAGGAAGTCTTGAGAGGCGTGAAGAAACAAGGCTTGTATACCCTTGAGGCTGAAGTTGTAAGTGGTTCGACAAATGTTGCATCCACGAAACCTTTGTCGAAAACAGAAATCTGGCACATGAGATTGGGCCATGTCAGTGAAAGGGGTCTGGTCGAATTAGGGAAACAAAATCTGCTTGGTGGAGACAAAGTCGAAAAGCTGAAGTTTTGTGAACCCTGTGTACTTGGAAAATCTTGCAGAGTGAAGTTCAACAAAGGCAAACAAAGAACACATGGATCCCTTGATTACATCAATGCTGGTCTTTGGGGGCCTGCAAGGTGTCCATCACATTCAGGAGCAAGGTATTTTCTATCCATAGTAGATGATTATTCCAGAAAATTATGGGTATTCATCCAGAAGACTAAGGATGAAACTTTTGAGAATTTCAAAAGTTGGAAGACTCTGGTTGAAAATCAGACTGGCAGAAAGGTCAAGAGGTTGAGAACCGACAATGGCCTTGAATTTTGCAATGAGGCATTCGACAGTTTTTGTGCTGCCTCTGGTATTGCAAGGCATAGAACTACTGCAGGTACTCCACAGCAAAATGGTTTGGCTGAAAGGTTTAATCGAACTATTTTGGAGAGAGTCAGATGCATGTTGACTAGTGCGGGATTAACAAAGGTGTTCTAGGCTGAGGCTGTTTCGACAGCAACATATCTGATAAACAGATGTCCTTCGACAGCGTTAGATATGAAGACACCTGAAGAAGTTTGGTCGGGACATCCACCAGATCTCGACAAACTGAGAGTATTTGGCTGCGTAGCCTATGCTCACATTAGGCAAGACAAGGTCGAACCTAGAGCTCTGAAATGCATGTTCATGGGATACCCTGAAGGAGTCAAAGCTTATAGGCTATGGTGCCTAGAGCCAGGTCACAGGAGGTGTATCACCAGTCGAGATGTAGTTTTCAATGAAGCTGAAATGGCTTTTAAGAAAACTGATGATGTTGGTCGAAGTACAGAAACATCGGACGAAGAGCTGGAACAGGTAGAGATTCCTGTTGAGGTGGAGCATGTTGATGCTGAATTGCATATCCCAGATGAAGTCGAAGAAGAAGCAGAAGATGCTGAAGTTGAGGAAACTGACGATGACTACCTATTGTCGAGAGATAGGTCGAGAAGAGTCATCAAGCCACCTCAAAGACTTGGATATGCAGATCTTATAGCCTATGCCTTAATCTCTGCAAGTGAGGTTCTAGACGAAGAACCTAGAGACTATAAGGAAGTTATGAGGAGTCGAAATAAGACTGAATGGCTGAAGGCCATGGATGATGAGATAAAATCAGCTGTAAATAGATTTTCAAAGTTAAGGAAGGAATTGAAGGAGTGACGTCGAAAAGATACAAGGCAAGGTTAGTTGCAAGGGGTTTCACTCAGAAAGAAGGTGTCGACTTCAATGATGTGTTTTCTCCTGTTGTGAAGCATAGGTCCATTCGAATGTTGCTTGCCATGGTGGCACAGTTCGATCTTGAACTGGAACAAATGGATGTGAAGACTGCGTTCTTGTATGGTGATTTAGATGAAACGATCCTGATGAGGCAACCTGAAGGGTATGTCGAAAAGGGGAAGGAAGATTATGTGTGCGAGTTAAAGAGATCTTGGTATGGGCTGAAATAATCTCCTCGACAGTGGAATAGGAGATTCGACAAGTTCATGGCACGCATAAGTTTCATTAGAAGTCAGTTCGACCACTGCGTTTACTTCAGATTTCGATCTGGTAATTCATTTGTTATTTTGTTGCTTTATGTGGATGATATTCTCATAGCAAGCAACAATGTTGAAGATGTGACGAGGGTGAAGGCTAAACTCAATAAGGAGTTCGATATGAAGGATCTGGGAGCTGCTTCCAGGATTCTTGGAATTGACATTCGAAGAGATAGAAAGAAGTCGAAGTTATGTCTATCTCAAGAGGCATATCTACGGAAGATTCTTGAAAAGTTTGGTATGTCGAATTCGAAGCCAGTTGTGACTCCAACAAACCCTCAATTCAAGCTGAGTATTGATCAGTGTCCCAGTACTGATGTCGAAAGAGCCTATATGAATAGCATTCCGTATGCTAATATAGTTGGTTCTTTGATGTATGTTATGGTCTGTACTAGACCCGACATAGCATACGCAGTAAGTCTTGTAAGCAGGTACATGGCGAATCCTGGAAAGGCTCACTGGCAAGCATTGAAGTGGATTTTAAGGTACATAAATGGGTCTCTGAATAGAGTCCTAATTTATGGTGGATCCTTGGGTGAAGATAGTAAAGCAGTAATAGAAGGATATGTCGACTCTGATTATGCAGGTTGTATGGATTCCAGAAAATCTATTTCTGGATATGTTTTCACTATGTTTGGCACTGCAATTAGTTGGAAAGCAACACTTCAGAAGGTTGTTGCTCTATCACCCACTGAAGCAGAGTATATTGCCCTAACTGAAGCTGTGAAAGAAGCATTGTGGCTTGAAGGTTTTGCGAAGGAGCTAAAACTTCAAGGTCGAGGTATCACTGTTAAATGTGATAGTCAAAGTGCAATACACCTGTCGAAGAATTCAGCCTATCATGAGCGAACTAAGCACATTGATGTGAGGCTGCATTTCGTCAGAGGAGTAATCGAGCGTGGAGAAGTCCAAGTGCTGAAGGTTTCGACTGAAGACAATGCTGCTGATATGATCACCAAGACATTGCCGAGTTGCAAGTTTTTCCACCGTATGCAGTTGATAAAGCTGCATGAAGAAAGCTAGTCTGTTCCTTGACGTTGTAGAGTTAGGTCCAAGGTGGAGATTTGTGAGATATTGGATCGAACTCTAGTATTGTCGAAGGGTAGCTTCTTGGTTCGACAGTTCGACAGAGTTAAGCATGAAGTCGAAGGATTGTTTACATGCTGATGTCGAAGTGTGCATGCTGTAGTTGAAGATGGGTCTAGCATGCAGATGTCGAAGATGCTAGGGTTGTTAGCATGTTAAATTAGGTTTTAGTGTTTAAACCCTAATTTGTTAAGTTAGCTTGTTTATTAAGTTGGCTTGTGTAATGGGCCTTGCTGAAAAAGCCCATTAGTTAGTATGTTAGGTTTTATTATAAATAGCATACTAGTCTCTCATCATTGCTAAGCTGCAAATCCTAATTTAGGGTGAGAGAGGTTATTTGTTATTCTTGTAAGCTTGTAATCTTGTTTTAAGAGAAAGTAAAAGAATAGCAGTTATAACCAATTCTTGTGTTCTTATTCTCTTCCCTAATTCCCTATTATACTTTGTTATTGGTATCGTTTTTCACAACACATGTCATATCGTATTGAATGTATTAGTCTTGATAAAGACCGGACAAATTATTTGTGCTTTAAATATTGAAAACCCACCTATTCAATAATTAGTTTAATTGAGTTCTTATTAAATAAATATTGAATAAACGTTTATGATAAGTATACTCATATATATGTTTCTATAATCAAAGAATGTGATTCAATTTTTTTTATACCTTTTGCAACAAAAAAAAAAATTAGCTCAAAAATTTTAATCAAATAAATTAAAAATAACTTATTAACTTGTCACTAAACCATTTTTTTTTGTTTTTTTTATAATATATATTAAAAATTATTTAATTGTTTATATCACAAGATAAAACATATAAACCATCAAAAAGTTCTTCAAACAATATTGAATAGTGTGCCATATATTTATCTCATAAGCACTCAACCTTTTTTCACAAGTGGTCAAGAAAACAAGTTGAAAATCCAATCCACCAAAGTAAATAAAGTTTGATAAAAATGTGATCAAGTAATGTTCCTTTTCATGCATTTAATGCTACTCACCTCTCTAGAATCACATAACAAACAATTCCAATTGATTCACCTACCCATATCTTAAATAAGAGTGGCCATGTCGAGTCTCTAGATGATGATCCATGCCTTAATATGGCCCATATGCTTCACCTATAAGGTTGTTTAATCATTTTCTCAATGAGAAAAAAAATGAATAGTAATGATTCAATTTCAATAGCTTGTTTTTCTATACTATAGCTAGAGTATTAAGACATGTATACTATAGATTGAAAAATACAATTTTTTTGGATCCCAAAATAGGTATCTATCAACATTATAAAACAGCTCATTTCATTGGTACAATGTCAACTTCTTCTTCCAAGTAGTGGCCAAACTTTTGGATCGTTGAAAACTAATTAACATGCTTATGAAAAAACAACTATGGGGACAAAAATTTAATTTTTCTTTCTTTATGAGTGAATAGTCACTATGATTGTGTTTCTCAACTTGTAATTGTTTAATGGTATCATTTGTTCAATAATTGGAATTTGTATATTATAAGAATTTTTTGAAAAGTTGTCAAAAAAAAAAAAAAAAAGTTATGTGCGTCGACATAGATTGTTTGTTGTCACAAAGTCTTGTTGTTGTGAATTTAAATAGTGTAGATTTTGATGGTTTAAGTTTGATCATTGTGTTTTTGGGTTTATTTGAAAAGAAAGTCAAAATATGAGTTTTTGGTCTTAATTAGACAATTGGGTGGCAGATTTCAATATAATGATTATAAATAGAGAAATGCAAGAGAAACACAAAAGTTAACACAACCTAAGGGCCTTTTTTTAGGAAATTTCTTTACCCACCTCCTAACCTTTTTAGTCACCTCTGGCGAATTTACCAAAATACCGTTTGTTTCGGAAATACATTTCCGAAAACGTACTTTTATTGAAAAAAATGTGTTTTCGGAAATGCACTTCCGAAAACACGAAAAAAAAGTGTTTTCGGAGATGCATTTCTGAAAACACCCCCTTTTTTGAGTTTTCGGAGATGCATTTCCGAAAACACCCCTTTTTTTGAGTTTTCGGAGATGCATTTCCGAAAACACTCCTTTTTTGGGAGAGGGGTGTCTTCGGAGATGCATATCCGAAATATTCCAAGACTAAATTGGTCTTGGAATATTTCGGATATACACTTCCGAAAGAATTCAATAATTATTAAAAAATTAATATCAAGGTGAATCAATACAATTAATAGGTATAAAATGAAGGTGAATCAATAAAATCAAGGTGAATCAAAATTTCCTAAACAATTTTAAAGTTAAAAATTATTTTACTTACTTATATAAATCAAAAACATTTTAATTTCATAAGTAAATTTTGAATTATATAGAGTTAAATATAAAATTTATTCATTAAATAAAATTAAGACAAAATCTTTTTTTAATTTTTTTAAACTAAATAAAAAATTATAACTCATTTTTAATTATGAATCAGAATAGAAATATATAAATATATAATAATAATTATTAATTTTGTAAGTGAAATATATAAATATATAATATATAAATATATAATAATTATTATAAATTAAAACACTCATTTTTTTAATTTTTATAATTATTATATAAATATTTAAATATATTTATAATTAATATATAATAATTATTATATAAATATATAAATTAATAAATATATAATAATTTTTATAAATATATAATAATTATTATAATTATTATATAAATATATAAATTAAAACACTCATTTTTTTAATTTTTTTTGTAAATATATAATAATTATTTTAAATATATAAATATATAAATAAAAAGTTATAACTTATTTTGTAAGTGAAATTATTTTAATTTTTGTAATTAAAATTATTTTACATTTTAAAATATGAATCAGAATATAAATATATAATAATTATTATTCATAACTCATAAATTGTATCAAAATATACAATTATTATTATTCATTACTCATAAATTATATCAAATTTATGATATGTGAATTAATTAATATCCTAAAATTAATTTTTGGGATTTTTAATTTTTTTTTTTTGTTTTTTCGGAGATGTATCTCCGAATTAATCAAAATCCCAATTTTTGGGATTTTTTCGAAAATGCACTTCCGAAGTCTGGAAAAATTTAGAAAAATAAATATTTCGGAAATGCATTTCCGAAGCGGGGTAAAGTGGGGTTTTCGCTGGGGGTGATCCCCATAGGGAGGTGGGTAAAGAAAAAACCTTTTTTTTATATGTACTAGTGAAATGTGATTTTGTTATTTTTTAAGTAATAAAGGACAAGCGAACCGATACATATTAGAAATATTAGAAATAGACTAGTCGACCTAATCTAAATTTTAAGTGTAAGCTTTTTAACTGCAACAACTTAAATATATATTTTTGGAGTTGAAATTATTATGGTTGTTGATACTAGATTTTCTCTCCAATGGATTCTTGTTAAGAGATTTATATTATACTCATTCCAATTATCAGTTTTATCGATAATATCTTTAGGAAGGTTGAATCAGGGCTTAAGTACATCTTTTTGGTCTGATCTTTAGATTAGGAGTACATCTTTTAAGAATAGGTTTTCTAGGTTGTTTATAATCATTGATTACTTCGAGGGGAGTGTGAGAGAGGTTGAAAAATTGGTAGATGAGACACTCATTTAAATATTTAGGTGGATGAAACATTTCTTCGTTCGTGAGGAACTAGTTGTTGCTGAATTTTTCTCATTCATTTAAGAGCATATTTTTTCCTCGAACAAAGACATGTAGATTTGGTAAATTGCTAGGGATGCTACTTTTTCGGTGTCCTGTGCTTATCATTTTCTTCTATCTTCTTCTAATTTTTCAAGTCATTCCTCCTTCATTTACAATTTGTCTCCTCCTCACATTTAGTATAGTTGGGCCTGTAACATGAACCGTGTCGGCCAACCGAGCATGTTACCGGCTTAATCAATAATCCCCCCTAGGTCCGCTTATCGGCTGCCCAGGAAATATTGTTTTTGCCTCCCGCAGGAATCGAACCATGTACCTAGGGGTTAAGTACATATTCATAGCAATTCCTGCTACCAATTGACCATATGGTCAAGTGGTAGCAGGAATTGCTATGAATATGTACTTAACCCCTAGGTACATGGTTCGATTCCTGCGGGAGGCAAAAACAATATTTCCTGGGCAGCCGATAAGCGGACCTAGGGGGATTATTGATTAAGCCGGTAACATGCTCGGTTGGCCGACACGGTTGATGCGTGCAGCGGATATCGGGGTGTTACAGGGCCCCTTCTAATGTGACTGTTTTCTCTTTGCATACTCTCCTTGATAGGTTCTCCTTTAAAGAGAATTTATTCAAGAGAAATGTGATTGTTCACCCTAGTCATACCATATGTCCAATATGCGGTATTTTTGTCAAGTCGAATTCTCACATGTTTGTAACTTGTGACTTAGTTAGCGTTGTCTAGTATATGATTTTCAGTTGGTTGAGGCAACAAATAGTTCTTCACAGTGATCCTTATCTTCTCTTGGATAATTTCCTTTCTTTAGATCGTAGGACAAACCCTATGGGACTTTTCTATAATCTGACATGTTGTGCTTTGAACCATTTAGAAGACATAAAATGAAATTGTGTTTTTTAATTACAACAAACGTGAAAGAAGTGGAAGAGAAAAGTATTTTTTAGTTTGAAAATATTTTTGTGTAGATCAAAAGGAACTCTTGCACCTTCACAAATTAACTTTAGAATTCTTTTAAATTAATCATATGAATGTTTTAACCAGGTTAAAAATATTTGTGTTTTCTTAATGTATTTAATCCAGTATTGATTGTCTAACTCATTTAAGCTCTAGCTCCTCATTTAATATGCAGGAATCAAAAATAAATTTCAATATTATTTGACCATTAATATATATTTAAGATTAGTTTATCATAATTAATATTAAGTTATGTCAATCCATATAATTAACTAATTAAATAATTGACCTAACACCAAAATCAAGCCATTGCTTTGACACATAATTTCTCTATTTGTAGAAACTCAAAATTATAATGTACACTTTTTAAATAATAGAAGAGTATTAGAAATAAGAGAAATAAATATGAATTTGATGTATAGGGTATAGTCTCTTAATTATTAGAGTTAAATAGGTATTGACTTATATAAGAAAGAGCAGAATTAGAACCACCTATGGTACACCATACGTGCAACATTGGGGCCCATACATTAACTATGTGACTCCTTTTTGGTGCTAGAGATGTGGGGACGATGATACTGATATCATCAATATTACATTACAACCACTGCTTCTAAATCATGAGATTAATTTTTATACATTAATATTGTAAAAAGTTTTAAAATATTATGCAATGGCTGATACAAAATATTTGGTGGTAGGGGGAAAAAATTCTATTGTATTCTGTAAAAAAAAAAAAAAAATTTATAGAACAATGTTTTCTTTTAAAAATATGAATTTTTTGTAAAAATTAATAATTATAATTCCGTAATGTATTTTTTATACATACATCAAATTAAACTAAATCGTATAGATATTTGAAAAAATATTTTTAAAAGTAATCTAAAAAAAGTGACATATTTATGATTAAAAACACATAAATAAATTTTATACTGTCAACATATAACTATTAATTTTTATTTTATATTATAGTGTGTGTTTAATACTAAATAAATGAATTTATTAAAAATTATAATTAAACTTAAAATTAATATATTATTTCATTAAAAATTGACTTATATTATAGGTAATCAAAAAAATTATGAGAAAAATGGGCTTGAGCCTCTTAACACTATATGTATTCAGGTAAAAGTCAATTGAAGGTCATTCTATACGATTGATCTTGATAATTGTATCTTTTAATGATAATTGAGAATCAATCTTTAATGCTCCAGAATATTTGTTCGTGATATGCTACGTCGATAATAAATCAATCTTCTCAATTGCATTTGAACCAAATAACGATCTACTTAGACTATAGACTGGTATAACTAACTCGACCTTTTACGAGTCGACCCATTTATTAAGATGCAAATTCCTTTAGTTTCAGGTCAAATTCGATTCACTTCAGTACCTTATTTAAGGGATCGGAATAACACAGGTTTTGACCCATTTAACTCATAAGGTATACCGTTCTCTAAACATAAGATATGTAAGAGCGAGATACTTTAGGAAAAGGTATAGAAGGTACACATTAAAATTCATAATATGGTCCTTCAAATATGATGCCTCTAGGGACGAGATACTTTATGTCAAAGTCTGGATTATGCAAATAAATGACATTATTATTTCAGATAATCATATAATCATCAAGTTGCTTTGAATGCATTGCCTAATTTCTATTTTAATTATTTCTCATGTGTTGATTCAGGACCGTTTAACATCTTGGCTCAGTTTCGTCCTTATGAATTTGTTGAGAATTTGAGCTACCTCTTATTATTTCGGATTAAAACGACCCCACCCAAAAAACCGAAATCTATATAATTGTAAAAGTTTTTTTAGTTTAACAGAAAGTTTTGAATTCGAATTCAACTATATAGAGTCATAGTATTATATTTCTTAAAGATGATGAAATACTTTAAGATCTATTTTAATTCAACCTTTTAAAAATCATTTCTAAAAATGATATTATAGAATAATCGGATTGAATATATTTGTAAAAAAAATTATATTTTTTAATATACACAGTACATAAAAAATTAAAGTTTTACGAATTTAGACAATCACTCTATGGAAAAATTTGACTGAAGCAGCTAGCACACTAATTTTCAAAGTTACTTGCAAGTCTAAATTTGAGAATTTAAACAAACAAAGATTTCACTGTACCTTCTAGGAATGGCAAATAAATTATAAATAGTAAAATGGAAAATATCAAAGAAGGGTCCAAATGCCTAAATCTTTGCTGGCTCTTACCATATGGTTTTAAAGGCATACACATGCATTGCTTTCTTACATACTTTTAAATAGCTTATATACAGTTCAATGTATTGGACAAACTAATTTTATAGCTTTGAATATATGAATTAGCTATATCAAACACTGCATCCTAACTATTCAACTATTTCTAATCAAATTAAGTAATAATTAGTTAGTGCTAATTTATCAATGATGATATAGCACGTGAAAGAAGAAAGGTAGTTAGGTTAGTTCAATTACCTAATTTAGCTTTACATGAAATTATTTAAAAATTTAAAAATGTAATTATCACTACAAATGTACTATATATTTATATTTATTTTGGTCTCTGGATTTTTTTAAAAAAAGTTATCCTTAAATATACATTTAATTTTGCTTGCTATTTCGGTCAAAAAAATTGGTTTATACTAGTATTACAATTAATTTATATAATATGAATAATAATAGAGTTGATTCCTTCAAATTAAAATAGAGATTGATTTTAATATTAATTAATTTTGAGGAAATTTGAAAAAAAAAACAAATATCAAAAACAAAATAACATATAAGGATATTTACATAGAATTAAATAAAACAAATAATGGATCAAAATCAAACAAATAAAAATTTTAAAAATATTTACAAGAATTAAATAAAAATTTGATGATATATCAATTAGATTGTGATCCAACCATCTAGATTTTAAATTTAGTAATTTAATAAAAAAAAATTAAAATCTATAAACAGGTTGATTTTAATTCTTTTTTATTTAATTTTAAATTTGAATTGTCGATGTTGATAATACTGTATTTGATACACGGGTGACTGTTTGATTAAAATTAGAATAAAAAGGATATGCACTGAATATTTTTAAACTGTCAACCAGTTACAACTATGTATCCAATTAAAACACAATTTGAATTTTAAAAAATTAATATAACATGACAAATGTAAGGATTTTGATTGATTATATATGTAAAGTTAGTTTATACTTTCAGTGCACTACCTTTAAACTCTTAAAATTAAACTCTAAGTTTAATTTTTTTGTTTTTTTAAAAAAAAAATAAATTTATATTAAAATACAAACTGTTTAATCTCTATTCAATTATTTAACTAGACTTTCTGAATGCGGAAAGTTATTAAATGTAACTAATATCAGAATTCCTTTTAAGATCCTTGTACGTAATGTAAATAAACAGGGACACCAATAAAGACTTAACGTACGACGGTTGGAATAAATAAATGATAGACTAATAATATTATTTAGTGATATCATTGAACGTCATTGTTACCGTATTCAAATCCACCCACCAATCTTGCTTCTAAAATGCAAAGAATTAATTAATTAAAAGTTACATAATACTCATATTGTGTGATACACAAATACTAATATTAAATATGGCAATAGGAAAAAGGTGAAATTGGAGACAATCCAACGGAAATGATACGTAATGAGGTTGAAAATTGGAAAAAGATGTCTAATGTTTAATCTTGAAATTCACAAAGATAAAGGATAAGTGAATAGTGTTATCTTGGTGAAATAATTGGTTCTCGTTTAAGATTAGGATTAATTTTATGCAACATATGTAGGTCACACCAATTGTTTAACACACTTATGCAATCTTATACATGAATTATACTAATGAATTAACTTTAATTGATTTATGCAGCCATACATAAATCATACTAGTCGCTTAACTCTAAGACTCCTTCGCAAGTTGAAAGGGCTGGCAAGTTATGACATCGAGTTTTATCCTAAGTTTTTAAAATGCACGAGTGTTTGAGTTGTTTAGTCAATGTATTTGCAATCTGAGTAGTGCTACGAATAAGTTGAATGGACAATTTCTTTAAGATAAACTTTTCATGTACGAAGTGAATATGAAGTTAAATGTGTTTGGTGCGAGTTTGAAGAATTGGATTGTGGGACAGAAGTATTGTACTTAAATTGTCATAGAGAATTGTAGGTGGAAAGAAAGGGATACATAGCTAAGTTAATAGGGATTTTAGCCACAATAATTTAGAGATTGTGTAAGCTAAGATCTGATACCATGCTTCTATAGTGAACTTAGAAACATGTTTCTTTTTAAAGCTTCACGAGACAAAGTTTGGTCTTAAATAAATTCATGAACCGTAAGAGGATATTTGATCATCTGGATTACTAGGCCAGTCAAAGTCGTTATAGGCTCTTAAAGAGAATTTGCGTGTTCATGGAGAGGGAGATAGAGGGAAGCCATGAAATAGTAGTCCGCTAAGATACCTCAATATTCTTTTAACAACAGAACAATTAGAGTCAAGAGAGGAGGACATGAATTGACATGTTGTATTTACCCTAAAAGGTATGTCTGGCCTGGTCAAGGTGACATATTGAAGAGTACCTACCATGAATTTGTATAACTAAGGATATGGAAATTAGCTAGAACCATGTTTTATCCACCTGCACTTACTTAACATAGGTGTAGGAACTCCATTTGCACCACACATCTTTGCTCTAGCTAGTAGACCCTTTATGTAATTAAACTGAGTAGAAGAATGAATCCATTTGACATAGACTTTACCTCAATTTCCAAGAAATGTGCATGTTTTCTTGATTTCTTAAGAGAAAATGTAGCATTTGTTTGTTGATTATCTTATGGGCTAAATTTGACGATGAGTCGGTGATGGGTATTTGTCATTAATATACACAAGTGCACATAATGTCACACCTCGATGGGAGTATTCAAACCAGGAATGATCACATTTCGTGCGAGAAAATCCAAATTGAAGGAGAGCTTCGGTTAGTTTTTCATACCATGCACTTAGGGCTTCTTTAAGTCCATAGAGGGATTTAATTTAACTTGTACACAAGTGTTTTATTTTTATGAGTGAAGCGAGGTGGCTGAGAGATGTATACTTCCTCTTGTAAAATGCCATTAAGAAATACATTATTGATATCCACCTACTAGGCTTTCCACTTCTATGTGAGAGCCAGAGTGAGAATAACTCTGATTGTGGTTAAATTAACCACTTGAGAGGACGTTTCATTAAAGTCAAGCCCACACGAGCAAGAAGAAGAAAAAGACGAAGAAGAAGAAAACTACACAAAGAATTTGTTCACCCAGATCGATCAAAACCAGTCTAATTAAGTGAAATGGAAGTTTTCCAATTCATTATTCTTTTTTACAATTGATTACAAATGAGTTACAATAAAGTAGTGTTTCGAGTTCCCAAGAACATCTTCTATTTTCTATCCCAAATGTTTACTCATCTCTCCAATTCACTATATATGAATCACAAGGGTTTAAGGTAGAATTATTTATGAATTCTTATAGATACCTCCAAAGGTCTTACATTTCTTAGCCTTCAACCCAAGCAATTCTTAAACATTGATCTAAGCATTTGCATCTACTTGCAACCTATCACCATTCTATGCTTCGCTAGTCTAGCAAGCCCACGAGTATGGTTCTTCATCGGTGAATGCCATTTACCATTCATCGCCTTCAACCATCTTTGACTCCATTTTCTATATAATGACTCCCTGGAATATTTTGGTTCCTATTCTTGCAATTCTTTAGCCACATTCAAAGCATAACCAAGGTTGCATTATTGTATCTCTGAGATGGTACAGTTTTCGTTCTTACCATATGTTGAGTCAAATGATAATTCTGAGTCACTTTCAATTTTTCCTTACTAAAATTACGATCAGGAACCTTAACTTCCTCCTTGTCCCTAGTCTCTCTAGAAGGAAACTCTACCTCAAAATGTGTCTTCTTCATCATGGTGTCTAATTCTTCATCTCTGAGTCTTTACTCCCCCCTACGAGTCTCGTTGAAAGTAACATTCCTTCTTAAGATGAATCTTGATCCTTTGGATTCCATATTCTATAACTTGTAACCATACTCACCTTCTAGATAGCTAATGAAGACATAATTCATAGCCTTATTATCAATATGGAATAGCTTGAATTGTTTAAACGAAAAAGTTTTGAAGACTTTCAAATTATAATATTCTATCAATTTTGGGCTCCATAGCTTCACAAGTGTCTTGAAGTTTATTCTTTTGAATAGACATCTTTCCATTAAGTAAGTTGTTTTGGCATCATCCTTATTCTAAAAACCCTTTGGCAACCTAACTCCTAGCAACATGTCTAAAACGGTTCATTGCATCTTTATCTGGAGGAGAGAACAACTCTCAAATTCACTATATATGAATCACAAGACCTAATGTTTAGAAGTATTTATCAATAATCTTAGATATTTTTAAAGATCTTTCGATTCTTAGTCTTCAACTCTAAAAATCTCTTCATTTGCCTCTCTACGTTTCTTTAACTAGAATTTCTCCATTTTTTTGGATATGATTTTCGTATGTCACACATTTATCACTCATACAAAGAAAAGAGTTGAAAACACCAATTAAAAGTGTTAAGAAAGGAGTAGTGTGCACTGCATTTCACTAGGACATGCTGCATTTAAGTGAAACAATACATTTTTGCAAATCTTTCAAAATGATTTTGAAGCCAAATACCCCACATACTTTATAAAAACTTGCAAAGTTCATTCGGGTCCCTAAGTAACTCATTCAAGATTAAGTCATCATAATTAAACATTCATTTGAAATTGAGTTAGTCACACTTCATTGTTAACCAAAAATAATGATGCACACATAAGTCATGTACTAATATGAAACTTTTACCAGACCAAAATGACATAGTGAACAGTGTATTATGTACATAGCAAAAACCAAAAGGAAATTTGCGTGGCATAAAGAACGGAAGGAGGGGAGTGACCCTTGCATTGCAGGGTGACCCATTTCTCTTGTAGGGTCCTTCCTCAACTTTTCTTAAGTGATTTATGACTCATTGAAAACTGACCCAAAAAATTAAAATTAAAAAATTATAAATTAAAAAATAATAATGCATATATAGCAGATCAATTTCCTCACTTGCATTGCATGCTTCCTTAACATCTTCTTCTTCTTTTCTCTCTTTCCAATTTCCACAAACACACTCAATTCTCTTCAAAACTTCAACAACAACAATGAGAGTTTCACCACAAAATTCAGAAACCGAGAGCACCTCAAATTCATCACCATCAACAACAAATTCAAACTCAATTCAAGACCAAGATACCAACAACAACAACAAGAATCTTAAACGCAACCGCGACTCTAACAAACACCCCGTCTACCGAGGTGTTCGCATGAGAAACTGGGGAAAGTGGGTGTCCGAAATCCGTGAGCCTCGCAAAAAGTCACGGATTTGGCTCGGCACTTTCCCCACAGCCGAAATGGCAGCCAGAGCCCACGACGCTGCAGCTCTCTGCGTTAAAGGAAAATCCGCCATTCTCAATTTCCCTCACCTCGCAGATTCTCTTCCTAAACCCGCTTCTTTAGCCCCGCGTGACGTTCAGGCCGCGGCGGCTAAAGCAGCTCAAATGACCAACAATTTGGAATCACCATCATCATCTTCATCGACAACGATGTCTTCCTCAATGTCTTCGTCGACAAGTCTGCTGATGAAGACAGCGACAAAATTGTCTTCATCATCAGACTTAACGACAACATCAGACGAACTCGGCGAGATAATCGAGCTACCTACTTTAGAAAACGGTTATGATGATGTTACAAAAGAAGAGTTTCTCTTTGTTGACTCACAATCACAAGACTATACATGGATGTACCAACAACCAATAACATGGCTACAAACACCACAAGAAAACGGTTGTTGCGGTAGTGATCAATACGATGATGGATTTGGTAACAATAATGGTGTTGTAACTAATTTCGAGAGTTTTCTCTGGAATTACTAGGTTATTGTTTTTTCTCCTTTTCTTTCTCTTTCTTTGTTCTTGTCTTTTTTTGTGAATGCTTTTGTTTTTGTTTTGTTTTGTTTTATCTTCTTTGATTGATTGATATAATTATAGTTATATCTATAATTATTAATGTCACTCTTCTTCACTTTTTAGATTCTAGTCCCTTTGTGATTTTTTTTATAAGGGGCCATGGCATGATTTTCTGTTTTTTATTTTATTTTAATATTTTATTAATTAATCTACTCTGTTTTTTATGTGTGTTAATTTAATATCCTTCTTTTGTCGGATTGTAAATGTTTATTGAAATGTGGAAAAAAGTAATAAATTTTACCTGTTTTGGCACTAACTATTGAGTCAATGTGTCCTACTTAATAAATTATTAATAAAAAAGTTCCCTATTGAGGTTTGAAATTTTATGGAAGATTGAGAAATCTGAAGCTGTGTGATTGCCTTCAGTATCTGTGTATTTTGCTGGAAAGAACAATATTAACTAACAAGAAAGAAAACAAAATTGTGGTGTACTTATAATACATTAGGGGAATATTGATGATGTTGTGGACCATTTTTCTATTTGGGGCTTTGTTTAGTAGTACAATTAATTTGAATTAAAAAGGTTGTGATTAATTGGAAAGATGAATATATTGCCAATTTTTTTAGGCAAGTTGATTAAACTAACTGACAGTATAGTATGCATTATTGTTTGATATGAGAAATCGTTTAAAATTTTCAATCAACCGTTAATGTATATTTTTATTTTATCTGGATTAATATGTCTTATATGAACATTATTTAAAATAATTACTATAATACTTTTAGCAAGTATTTCATGTGGTCAAATGTTAAAAAGTGTTCTTGTCATATACTATTTTGTAAAAGCGTCTTGATATATTAAATCTTATAAATATTTAAAAACTGATATTTTGACATTGTTAATTAAGCCATTAATTAAGAGACTTTTTTATGTCAGTGCACTTCATCTTCTTAAAAAAATCAATTATCTCATAGTGAATTCTAATGCCCCAAATGCATTTTTTTACTTTTAATTAAAAAAAAAAAAAACTCTCTTAACTATATGGGGAGTTGCTTAAAAAAATTGGGCTGCTTAAAAACAATTTGGGCTTTCATCCATTCAGATTTTCTTTCCATTTCCATTATTTATATGAGAATTTCTTTAGAGACCCCTTATCAGAAGAACCCTCGCTGAAAACTCCTAAATACTCCTGTTTCGGAGATGCATTTAGAAGTTTTTTTTTTTTTTAGATTTTTTCAAAATTCGGAGATGTATCTCCGAAGTATTTTTTTCTACAGATTTTCCCAAAATTCAAAGATGTATTTCCGAAAATACCTTTTTTGTGGTGTTTCGGAGATGCATTTCCGAAAGCACTTAAATTTCAAATTTAACGTTGGATTTTAACTGTCAGGTATTTTTTTGGAGATGCATCTCCGAAAAAAATCTTTCCAAAAATTGAGATATTAATTAATTCGGATATGCATATCCGAAATATCGCAATATTCTAAATTTGACGTATCAAATTTTATTAACGCACAAATTAAAATACAAACTAAATAAAATAAAGATGATAAACCATGCATTCAACCAAAAACTAAAAATACAAATAAAAGAATATTATTATTTCAAATATGTCATTGGTAAATTAATCGATCAATTAAATGCTACTATATATATTAATACACAAATTAAAATACAAACTAAATAAAATAAAGGTGGTAAGCCGTACATTGAACCAAAAATCAAAAATGCATCGTAAAATAAAAGAATATTAATATTTCAAATAGAAAGGTGGTAAACTGTAAATTCAACAAAAAACCAAAAATACTTCGTAAAATATAAGAATATTAATATTCCAAATATGTCATTGATAAATTAATAGATCAATTAAATGTTATATATATTATATTACAAAATAATTAATATTTTACTTTATTATATTAAATAGATATTTTGATTAAAATAATATATATTTTAATTAATACAATTAATTATACTATTAATACAATTAATTATACTATTGATTGTATTGATTCACCTTGATTTTTATTTTTTAATAATTATTAAATTTTTTCGGATATGCATGTCCAAAACATTCTAAGACAAAAAATTGGAATATTTCGGATATGCATCTCCGAAGACACTCTCTCTCCTAAAAAAAGGTGATTTTGGAAATGCATCTCCAAAAACACCTTTTTTTTTGGTGTTTTCGGAAGTGCACTTCCGAAATCAACTTTTTTTCAGAAAAAATAATTTCGGAGATGCATCTCCAAAATATAGGGGCATTTTGGAATTTTCGCCGCGGATTTTCAAGAAGGTAGGGGTCTTTAAAGAAATTCTCATATATATTTTTGTGAGCACCTTAAAAGGGAGGAAAATAAGAAGTAGATATGTTGGGCCATGTCCATATGAATCTTTGCTCTAGCTTTAAATAGTGTCTTCGCAAAGGGATGATGAGATTGATCTCCTTGAATTAGTCAGTTAGAAGGCCGGATATCAAAATTTCAAAAACAAAAAAAAAAAACACCCCAATGAGTGTACCCAAGGTTAGACAAATACATATCCAATATACTCACAACAAATTATAAATCAGATCTTGTACACACTTGAGCATACTTCGTGCTACTAAATGTGCTAGCATATGAAACATTTAACATTATATTCATTTCAGTGTTGTTCTTGGGAAAATCATCCTTAAGTTTATTTTCTTTAACTATTGAAGCATATCAAGGGTTTCAAGTTTCCATATTAAATTTTGTTTAAATTCAATCAATATATGTCTTTTGAGGTAAACCTAAAAGTTTTTAGTTTATGTCTCTATTAATCTCAATACCCAAAACAAAAGAGGTTTCACATAGATCTTTCATATCAAAAGAAGTGGATAGAGTTTTCCCGGTCTCCAAAAGAAAATCAAGGCTATTACTGGAAAGTATAATGTCATCCATATTGAGAACAAAGAAGATAATCTTACCGCCCACAGACCTTGAGATATATACATTAATCCATCTTATTTTCTTCAAAACATATGGAAGTGACAACTTCATCAAACTTAATTGACCACTATCTAGAAGCATGTTTCAATCCATATATACCTTTTTTAACTTACATACTAAATGTTCAGTATTATTCTCTATTAAAGCCTCAGGTTGTTTCATGTACACGCCTTCATAGAGATCCGCATTTAAGAAAGTCATCTTAACATCCATTTGATGAAGTTCCAAATCTTAATAAGCTACAAAAGCCATTATAATTATAAAAGAATCTTTCAATGATAAAGAATAAAATATTTCTTTATAATTAGTACCTTCCTTTTGTGTATACCCGTTTGCCATTAATTTTGCCTTAAAGCGTTCCATTTTCTCATTGGCGTCTTTCTTAGTTTTAAAAATCCACTTGCATCTGATGGATTTGAAACCATTAGGAAGTTCCACAAGCTCCCACACACCATTGTGTTTCATAGAAATTATTTCATCATTCATTATTATTGACCCATTTATCAAATAAATCACTAGAAATTTCCTCATCATAATTGACTAGATCTGACAAACATCATATGTTTAAATCATTCTCTCACATAAAAGTATAGTAATCATTACTATTGAAAAGGCTTCATTCTATTTGAGAACTTCTAATAGGAAAAAATTCAATGGGATGCTCAGAAGAAGATATAGATGATGGTGGATCATCTAGGATAGTTGGTTGTGTTTCTTCGAGTGTTTTCTCAACTAAAGGAATCGCAACCCTTTCTCAAATAATAGGTATAGGGTACTAGAACTTTCTCTCTTTTAGAGCTTGATTCTCCATTTTTATGACCAATTGAAACACCAACATTATTCTGAAGAACTTTGCATTAATAGCCCTTATTATCTTTATTCCTCGAGTAGGATAGTAAAATTTATACCTTTAGCATTATTAAGATAACTAATGAATAAAATCTAGTGGTCTCAGAACTTAACTTTGACGTAGTCTAGTCCTAAATTTTAACTTTGATTGCACACCCCCATATACGAAGATGGTCTGAACTAGGTATAACCTTAGATGGTACCCTAGTCAATATGTACATATCTTCCCTAAGAGATTATCCCCAAAGGAAATCATGTAACTAATATTGACTCGTTATGGATATTACCATATCCATTAAGGTACAATTACGCCTTTCAGCCCCACCATTTTGTTCGAGAGTACCAAGCATAGTATATTGAAAAATAATTCCACATTCCTCAAGGGATTTGGAAAAAGTTCTCGTATATTGTCCAGTCTTACCATGCCTAATATAATACTCACCACCTCTATCTGATTTAATTAATAATCTTAAATATCAATAAATTATTTTAAAAAATATTAATATATTTTTATTAAATTTATATTTAACTTATCAAATTATTTCATTTATCATAATTAATAAATATATTTAATAAATAAAATATATTTATCATTAAATAAATATAACTAATTATTTTTAAAACCATATATACTTAAAATGAGATACTAGCGTAGAAACCAAAAAATTATTCCGGACAATTGACCTTCCAAAAATATATATTATTTTAAACATCAAATATTACTACTACTACTTTTAGGACGAGGATAACAAGTACTTTAAGAATAGATGAGTGCTACACTACAGAAAAAAGGCCTCCTGCCACGCCCAGAAAACCGAGGCTATATGCAAAATAACCGTGGCGTAACGCTTAGGCCACGGTTTGGCCACGGAAATCCAACTGTGGAGTATACGGCCGTGGCCTAAAGTAAAGTCCACGGTTTTTTGGTATAGACCACGCCTTTGTTACAACCGTGGCTTTTTTAGGCCACGGTTTAGGTAGCTTGATTAAGGCCGCGGTTTGTATTTGCCATGACTCCAAAACTGTGGCTATATGGCTATATGGTAAAGCCACGGTTTCAATTTAACGTTTAAGATACAATTTTAGTTCAAGATATAGCCACGGTTTGGTTACCACAGATTTAAAACCGTGTTTATATGTTATGCATTCTAAACCATTTAGCTTGCCACGGTTTATTTCTGTATCATTATATATATATATATATATATATATATATATATATAATTAGGAGAATATTCAGTAGATTCTTGATAATAATTTTGGACGTATCATACTCTTTGCCCCCACGTTACATGAATATGTATGAACTTCACAATATCTTGAGAAAAATTACAAAGCACTTTTCTATGTCAAAATTCAAATACACTAGTCTTGAATCCATTTCCATCTAGAACAAAACAACACATTCTCATACAAGTGTGCAACCGCCGCTGCTTAAAGAAACTAATAGAATAAATTCAGTTAGACACTATACACTGTCCAATTGTTGTCTTTGACTTCTTTGAAGAATAACCCAAGCTCATGCATTTCCGTAGTGAGTTAGGATCCATTCCACCACCATCATCTACATAGGAAACATAAATTTATTTCCAACAACTAGCACATCAAGCCAACATAAATTACTATATTAGTAGATACTATGCATGTTTGAATAGAATACCTAGAAAGCATAGCACGGGTGAATTATCCTTCTTGTTCTTAAGCTTGTCAACCTTAACAAAAGTTGCACCATTTTGGACCTAGTAATGCAAAGGAAAATTTCAGCACATCTCTTACTCTATGAATACAAACACTTCATAATATCCTTCTTAAAAGTTCTAAAATACTGGCAGGCCATCATCAGAGGTAAGTTTTGCAAGTTATTTTACAGTTTTATGTCAAGCAAATAAGAATCAAATATTGTTAATTAAACTAAATCTATATTTATGTGCCATTCAAAATTAAAAATTGTAAAAATATACTTTAAGATTCCATTTATATTATAATTGTTTTGCTAAAAGTAGAAGTGGGTGTTAATTACTCCGAGACTACAACTCAGGGTGCTAGTAGCATGTCTTGATATATTAAGACCCAAAGGGAGGTAGAATAGAAAGCTACCCATGGGATTACTTGAAGTATCCAACTCCAAGTATATCTCCCAGCAAGAAGGCTACTCAGCTAGCTCCTGCATGGAACAGGAACACCTAGGGTGAAATGATCACCAACCATTACTACTAGTCAAAGGCAACTCAAAGTTTAATCCAATGCACATAGACGACATAAATTTTTTAGCTGATCCTTCATCAAAAGATGTATACTCATGCCAATTTGAAGTTTTAAATGTCATAACATAAAGTCAACTAAGAGAGCACTTACACATGCAACAAACATTCAACAATATTTTTCATGTTGAATAACTACTACTGTCTCGCTACCTAGAAAACGGAAATTCTTTATTGACTTAAATCATACCTCATCAACAGCATTATCCACTAGCTCAGCAATTGCTGCAAACAATGAGAAATTTTGTTATTGTTTTTTGTACTTGCCAAACAGATTCTAAGTTACTAAAAATTTAGATTATACAAATACAAGTGCGTTAAAAGAAAACCTCCGAAAGCCCAGTTATGAGAAGTGGCATTAGAATGAAGAAACTTGGGATGAACTCGTGCATGATCCAAGTGACCTAAAATTGCAATTAGGGCAAAATCAGTAACAGAAACAACAATTAAATTTGAAAGTAAGCAAAGAAACTGTAATGTGAAAGACCTTGACTGGGAGATGGCTTAGAAGTTGGACCAACAACATAGTCACCGGCTTTCCATAAACTATGGATTTCAGTGACTAACATAACTGAATGTCGCTCATTATAGCACTGGCGGAGGCGTCGTCGTCGCTGTCGACGTTGAGGACATGGACGGTGGTTTTCTCTGTTTTGGGAGCGACGGACATGGGAGAGGAACGAAGTACAGTCTAACCTCAAATACAACGCTAGTGTAATAAGCAAGGCCACGAACAACTGATGCATCAAATTGATGCATCAAATTATCCCGTCCATTTTGTCGCTGAGCATTTCTACTGTTAAGCTCGTTGATCTTCTGCTGGGCCAATGGTTTCAGCTTCTCCAGTTCATTCAAGGAAATCAGCAATCTCTACAGCAAGCGCTTGAAAAATCAGGTGAATCCACAATTTTATAAGAAAACATTGTCACTTAAATATCAATAAAGTCGACCACCGACACATTGAGCAATCTCTTCTGCTGGGCCAATGGTTTCATATGTGTTTAGTTGATAGGCGATGATTAATTATGGTTGATCAATAGACCACAATATCTATATTATTCAAAAGAAAATTTAAACATTATATCAAGAATCACAAACAATTTCATTGTTTTCATGTGTACCTTAGAAGAAACAATCTTGTGATCTGCTTCAGGATAGGTGGTTCAAGATTTTCAAGATTTTTTAACAGCATCTTCAACACTTAGGATAGGTGGTTCAAGATTTTCAATACTGTATTCAACAAAAGCGGAATTTGCAGCAAACTCTGCAAGTTTCTGAGTATCTGCAACCTAAAGAAGCCATCCGAAGATTAAATCAAAGAATGACTTGTATCAATCTCTAAGTAAATGAAAACGGATGTTATAAACAATGAATACTTGTAATTATCTATATTAGTTGTATTTCGTTTATCAAGTCAATGAGGTTTAGAATAGTCAATTTGAACAAATTAAGGGATTTAAGAACTCACCACAAAGGCAAGACAATCACCGACACATTGAGCAATCTCTTCGGCAAATAGAGGCTCGCTTCCAAATATAATCTTTGCTCCAAGGTTCACCCCACCATTCAGAATGTCTTTACTTGAAATGATACCCTTCACTCCATCAAGTTCCAATTCTTGCCTGAGTTTCATACTTGTTATTCTTGCCAATGGTTTTTCACTATAAACATACGCTCCGTGCAGACAATTTGGTGGTGATGGAATATCATCCACAAACACAGCCTCACCTATATTTGATTTATCATTAAATTTGTACAAAGTAAAAAAAACTGTCATCGGTATTTAACTCAAAATTTGATTTGAAACAAACCTGAAGCTTGTAGCGCAGCACCAGATTTCACAACTGGCTTGCCAAGTGGACTATACTCACTTCCTGGAATTAAACTCTAGTAGTAGTAAATACTAAACACACTACATGTATTGAATTGAATTTTGACTTTAATTATTCTCCACTCTCCAACTGATATGAAATTTGATAAACTTCAATGTCTCAAACCCATCAAAACCTAAATCAAACCCTATCTCAAAATCTAATAAAAGCTAGAGTCCCCTTATATTCCACTCTATAAAAAAAACATCTTTCTTTATCTATCAACAAACCTAAACCCAGTTACAACCCCAAGTATCTAAATTTCGAAAAAATCATTGAAAATCAAAAAAGTCCCAAACAAAAGCAATGAACCTGTCGAAGTATGTTATCAGCAATCCGATAATAGGGCCAGCATCTAGAGGGTGATTATCAGTGGACATATCCAAGAGAGCGTCGAGATCGACACCTCTGAAACTGAACCTCTTGAATGTTCTCTTCTTTGGCACTCCTTGTGCGGCGACCTCGGGTTCAACATCTGCCTGCAAAATTAACGGAATAAATCATCTAACAATGGAATGAATGATTCAACAAAGCAAATTCAAAGAGAGTAAAAAGGTTTTCACCATGGCTGCAACAATTTCTGAGGTATCACGGTTAGGGTTCTTCTAGCAGCGGCTATGTGGATAACAGAGTTCTTCTTCTTCTTCCGACTTGACGGCAATGTTTTCTTGAAGGAAGTGGATTTAGAGAGGAGAAAGATTCGAAATCGTGAGAGAGAACCGATTTGAGGAAGGAGGGAGTTTGAACATTCTTTTGGTCGTGAACAAGATGAAGAGAAAGTCAGAATGAAATGGAGACGGCGATTGAGACATGAGAGAGGGGAGAGGAAAAATTAGGTTAAAATGAAAACTTGTATTTATATTTTTATTGTTTTTTTAATTAAAAAATATTATTAAAGAAATTAATTAAGAAGAGGGAAACGAAAAGAAAAGAGGGAAAAAATGGCGGGGACTAAATTTTTGGACTTGGACTAAAGTTTTTAGTCAAAATTATAAGGCCGCAGTTTTCCTTTGTAGCTTAAAATATCCGCAGTTGTATAATCGTGGCAATTGAAGTAAATGCCACAGTTTCATACTCCGGATCCAATATTTTATAACATAATTCTACGCTTTTAAAACCATGGCCAAATCATATATGTGGCCACAGTTTCTGAGCTGTGGAAAATTTTAGCGTGGCCGTAGGCCAAATTTCTAGTAGTGCTATTTATACACCAAAATTCATACACTTATAATAGAAAAATTAAACCGTATTAAAATACGGTGTAATTGTCATGTTCAGTGTAAAAATATCATTCTTGTTAAGAATATTACTTAAAAATTTGTTGTATTGAAATGAATAATTTTTAAACTTTTAAAAAGTAAAATAAACTATGTTCAAACAATTAGGGTTTTTAAGAAAGATGAGGAAGAAAATTAAAGAAAAAAAGAGAATTTTAAAATGAGAGAAAAATTATATTTTAAAATTTGTAAAATTGTTAAAACTATTAAGTATATATTAAACTATACAACGTCGTGCTTATTTATAGACAATCAAATCTTAAATTCAAAACATACAACTCAAATTCAAAACATATAAAGTTATATTTTAATTTCAACACAACAAATATATATGTTGTATTAGGCTCCGAATACACAGCTAACTTCTACTTCTATAATGTCTTCACTACAAAATAATCACAACTTCTAACAAACCATTCATTTAAGATAATAATTTTATATTTATTTCTTTAACAAGTGTATAAGATACCTATTTGGCATTTTGCTTAACTTTATTTTCATTTGTCATTATTCAATTTCCACTTGTTAGTACTACCTTTTCTCTTTTCACATATGGGTATGTGTGACGTATTAAGCAGCACCATGCCATAAATATATTAATTAAACCATCGTTTATGTGATCAAGTCACTTAATGTAGCAAATATACGTGTCTTATTTCCATTCAATCATGTTTTCTAGAAAGTACATCAAAGTCAACATATTAATAAGATACTCCTCAAACTTTAAGGCAATATCTCATTATATCTTTTGGTTTTTTTTTACGAAATTTCAATTTTGTCTCCTGTTTTCATAGATGCATAATCAAATTTTTTTTTGTCAAAAATTTAATTTTTCGTAGGTATATTTACGGAAGTATTTTAAACTAGTATATGTTGGGAGAAATTGAAGATTAATGGAGTTCAAAGATTTTTCCGTAGGTACATATACGCAACAACTTAGCGCCAGAATTTTTCGTAGATGTATCTACGGAAGTATCTGATATAGTTTGAACCAGCATAATTACTCCCTCGTTGTTATATTTCTTCTTCAACACTCACTCCTACCACCCTAAAAAATCCTACACCATCAATATCATTTTTCACTCTAAAGCTTCAACTTTTTGGTGCAACAAACCAAAGAGAGCAAGAAAAGACAGAATTTCAGATAAACATTCATCTTTATCCGTTGCATTGCTCACATTATCAATCAATTTTCTATCAAAAAAAGTAGCGCTGCTTCCGTAGATACATCTACGTAACGTGTTGAAGATGAACACGTTCTAGAGGTGCATCTACGAAACGTGTATGTGCTGTTTTTTCCAGCATTCTTGTGATTTTGTGTTATTTGTGTTATTGTTTATAAATAGGTATGGTGCACTCCGGCAATATCTCAAGAGAATTAATTCCTTCCGCAATTGTTTCTCTGAATGTTGAAGGGGTAGTCGTAAAGGCGGTAGATGTCGGCGGTAATTTTAATAGCAAACAAGAGTTTGATGATCGTGAAAGCATGCTTACATGGATTCGTAGGAATGCAACAAATCTTAGTTTTAGTGTGGTAATAGGAAGATCGGATAATGATATTGCAAGAAGAAACACTTTCGTAACAATGTTAGCGGGAAATACCATACTCCTCTAAGGAAGTTTAAAAGAAACGACACGAGTACTAGAAAATGTGAGTGTCCATTTAAAATCCGTGGTTATATGTTGGTTAGCAAGAAGTGGAAATTTAGTGTTATTTGTGGTTTGTATAACCATGATTTGTGCTCATAGTTACAAGGTCATCCTAGTGTATGTCGGCTCAAACCGGAAGAGAAGGCATGTATTAGTGACATTTCCTTGAATCTTATCCAACTAAAAAATATATTTGTCACATTGAAACGGAAGGAACCCGACAACATATCAAATATAAGGCAAGTGTAATTCCGATTTTAATCTATAAATGTTGTTTTTATCGTTGCAAATGTTATTTTTCTGAATATGGTATATTCCGTAGATAGACATACGAAAATGTTCCCTATATACATCTACGGAAAATTTTTACACAAATATAAAAAAAATGCTTCGAAAAATATATCTATAGAAACAGAGAAATATTATCGGAAGCACACAAGATTGCCTAAAAACTCTAAAGAGTATGGTAAGAGTTACTCAAACTTTAATTATAAAATGTTGTTAACAAATCTCTTTAAAAATCGTGTATTTAATTTTTCTTTTATAATTTTGTTCTTCTTTTAAACACAATATTCATATAAGTTTATATTCTCTGGTTTCCTAACAATTTTTTTAACTATAAATATTTTTTTTAGCTCTTCACCTTTATTATACGAAATGATAGATTTCCTATTTTTAAATTTATAATCCACTTTAAAAATTTGATATAAATTAAAAAAATGTAATTGATTTTTTTTTAGTTTTTCACGATCAATTCGGGAGTCAGTTCTGGCATTAAGTGATTTCAGCCTACTAAATTTAACGCCAATTACCACTAGACCAATTAACGATTGGTTGAAAAAAATTAATTAATTTTATATGAAAAGAAAAATTATAAATTATTTTATAAAATTATAAACTATTTATAACTTATATTAGTTAAAGACGACATTTTTTTTAAAATTTTTTTTATCTTCAACTCTTCAGTCTTATCTTTTTTCAATAATTTTATAAATATGTCAATATGTTATCACTAGCTTTACAATAGTCCAACTGCAATTTTCTTTTATCCAACCAATTGATCATATATAAAATGGGATTTTTCGTGCTTATTTTTTCCTTGACACAAGGATTTTGCAATATGAAATTCTGGTTTATTATCTACTAAACAATGTCATGTTTCTAACTCTTAGAATCGTCTCAAATTTTGGAGGTTTTGTGTAGGTTAGTCATGGTTCAACCATGACAAAAGAATTAAATGTCATATTTAATCACATTTTAATAGTGACAAAGATTTATAAAGTCCTATTTAGTTATAGTTTAATAGTGAAAATTTTGAGGTCATGTAAAAAAGTCCGCCTTGCACGTCTCAAAGACGACTCTGCCAACTCCATTAATCATTTCTGCCAATCACATATCAAAATATAATGTTTGACAAGTTGCAAAAGAAACTTGTGAAACCATCTTTTACTTCTTTGATGAGCACCATGAAACTGAAGCTTCGTCAATCATAAAAAAATACCAACTAAATATTTAAATGTCATTGCATTCTTCTTATTGTTTTTCTGGTAAGGTTTTAAAATACATGACTCATGATACCCTTCAAATATCTCAAAATTCTCTCGAGAGTTGCTAGGGAAGATGTTTTTGGTAGCTCCATGACTCTACGCACCAAATTGGCACTATGACATAGGTCAGATCTCGTGTTTCACAAGTATCTTAGCCTATGTTTGAAATTTATGAAAAACCACTGTAGAAACTCACAGTTGGTAAAAGCTACCAATAGTAGCTTTTGAAAATCACGATGGAGAGGCTTTAAACGTGCGGTAGCGGTGGTGGGCCACGTTTCCAAACACACATTTAGTAAACTGATTATATGCTTGTATAAGGTAGATTTCATCAACTTATCATCAACATATTTACTAACTTTAATTTGACGCATGTTTTCATTAGTATCCTACTGGGATCGTAACTTGGTTTCTATTGCCAGAAAATTAATTGTAAATCAAATGGATCAAGGATATAATCGTGAAAGAATAGCTTTCCTTATAGTATTTCAAGTACTCTTAAATTGTCTTAGCTTTTGTGCATAGAAATACTCAGAAAAATTCAGCCTATACTCGAATTTGCACATGATCGATGAAAACTCGAATGTAAGGAAAATGAAATCAGGAATTTTGTGGAAGAAGATAGGTTTTTTTTAATATATTTTTCTGAATTCGAAATGCTCAATTTATAAAAGTTGTGACCATTGATAAAACACACCCTTTCAGCAATACTTTTGTTTAAATGTTACAATTTTTCGTGTACTCCAACACTTCAGAAGTGTTGCCTATTCTAACCGCATTTGGCGACACTTCAAGAAACATTGCTTATTTTCGAATTCAAAATACAAACTGCCTACTGCAACACTTTGCAAAGCGTTTCTTATTTTTGAATTCAAAATACAAACTGCCTACTACAACACTTTAGAAGTGCTGCCTATTTCTGAATTCAAAAACAACATTCACTTGCATATTTTCTTATCATTTTGAAAAACACCCATGATGATTAATTATTATTAATTACAAAAATCCTCCACTTATTCTAATAATGACAAGATCAATTCCAGAAAAACGGAAACAAAAATGTTAATACATTTTTCGATTTGAACTTAACCTTAGTAAAAACAACACAAAGCCTAATTAAGATTTTAGGTAGCAATGATTTGAACTCAAACCTTTGAGTAATTTCTTATCGCCACACAATGACAATGAAGGAAACGAGAAAGAAAATTTTTGAAGCAAATGATTAAACACACTTCAATTTATAGGCTAAGTAGTGTTATTTCTCAAGGTTGTGACCATTGATGAAACACACAGTTTCAGCAACACTTTTGGCTAAATGTTACAACTTTTCACCTACTCCAACACTTCAGAAGTGTTGCCTAATATAACCGCATTTTGCGACACTTCACGAAACGTTGCTTATTTTCGAATTCAAAATACAAACAGCCTACTGCAACACTTTGCAAAGTGTTGTTTATTTTTGAATTTAAAATACAAATTATCTACTGCAACACTTCAGAAGTGTTTCCTATTTCTGAATTCAAAAATAACATTGACTTGCATATTTTCTTATCATTTTGAAACACCCATGGTGATTAATTATTATTAATTACAGAAATCATCCACTTTTTCTAATAATGACAAGATCAATTTCAGAAAAAGGGGAACAAATATATTAATACATTTTCAATTTGAAATTAACCTTAGTAAAAACAACACATAGCCTAATCAGAATTTTAGGTAGCAATGATTTGAACTCAAACCTCTGAGTAACTCCTTATCTCTACACAATGGCAATGAAGGAAACAAGAAAGAAAATTTGGGAAACAAATGATTAGGATTTACGAAAATAAAAGGGAAAAAGATGATATTTTTTATAGAGTTTTTCTTTGTCCCCAAACTATGTGGAAAATCTTATTCACTTTGCAACTGCAAAATTCTATGAATGTAAGTGTATACAAAATAGGGGTTACTCCTTTTATTTATAGTTTTAGGCTGCTTTCTCCCTAAGGCAAAGCCCAAAACAAAAATAAAACCCACATACTTTCATTGTCTTAATGTTTCGAAAGAATATGTGGTATCAAAATATTGTATTCTGAATGTTTAGTACATTGACAGTTCTGACGCTTCTCGAATTCTCCAACAAGACTAATAAGTAATTTTATTATAATATGAAAAATGATTAAAAATACTCATTTAATTAGAATTGGTTACAACGTTTGAATAATTTTTGCAAATATTTCCGATAAGATCACATATTCCACATTTTTTTTTTGAAGTTTCTTAATGATTTACTATACCATCAAGATATCCAAAGATAAATTTCATATGTTAATTTTGATGAAATTCATTGACATAGTAAATCATTATAAATTAATCTCAAATTTTATAGGTATAACAAGTGTAACTCGTAGTATAACTCTTTGAGTATACTTTGATATATATATATATATATATATATATATATATATATACACACACACTCGTATTATTAGTGGACAAAGACAAAGTTGTTTTTTAGCGAAGACAATGACATGGTTGTTGGATTACCTGATAAGTGTATACAGTACATGTGATTAATTTAATAGTCATCAAATTGAAAAAAAATTGCATCTCCAACTTACGAAAGTTGAGTTTATTGCCATTTTTGGAATGCTGTCCAATTATTATTAGTGATGATTTGACTAAACCGAAACAGCTAAGTCTACTAAGTAGGCTACGTACAGAAGTACAATACAATTTCTACTAAATAGCCTCCATGTTTAGATGGGTATGGTTTCACTTCACACAGTAAACCATTTTATTAAGATTAGAAAAGGTTTTAACCTTGAACTTTAGGGTGTGTTTGTTTTAGAAGAAATAGGAGAGAGAAGTTGGTGAGAGAGAAGTTGAAGAGAGATTAACACTTCTCTTGTTTGGTTTGGAAAGAACTTGAAGAGAGAGGCTAATTTAATGTGGGCCTGTTTACCCAGAAAAATGGTAAACAAGCGCTAGTTTTCTTTTTAAAGGTTACTTTTGCGGAATCAACTAGAATACTCCAGGACTAATTGCTTTATTTTGTTATATTATGTGTATCTGGTTTGTATTAAATGCAACAGTAACTTTAAAATAAAAGTAAACACTGAAATTAAAGGCTTTAAAGTAAATCAAAACAATAAAAAAGCAGTAAATGTGCACTGAAAGATGAGATATAACGTAAAATGATTGCATTAATTAAACTGGTACGCATACGTACATTCCAAAGTTGCACTCGTTACTCATTTTTGCACAGAGATTTGAGTTTACTTGTGTTTATGTAGAAAATGCGGACCCCTAACTATTCCTATGGAACTTGCTTAAATAGTAAAAATAAAATAACTACTACTAACGGTCGACTGGTTATCAGTCAACACGTGTCTTCGACATGCAATATCTTCAATTGTGAGACCTCCACGCGTCCTGTAAGAACTGCCAGAAAACTGCTTGAAACTGCCTCTTAACTTCTAATACCTCTCGACTTCCACTTCAGTTTCTGCAGCAAAATTCTTAAGTCTTCGCATACTTCTGATCGAACGCTGAAGCCTCTGATCATCTTTCTAGTCGAACAGCTTCGACTATTAAGCATTACTTAGTCGAACCACTTCGAGCCAAATGGCAATGTAATTATTTAATTGAGGCCAAATTACCAATTTAGGGCCTTTTTACCAAATTGAGGCCCAATTACCAATTTTGAGCCCCAGTTGCCTATTTGTTGGTAAGTCGAAAACCTAGGGTAACAAATTGCCCCCCAAGCGACTTCTTTCGACTGACTTTAGGAAAGAGAAAAGATGGCGTTTCAGTTCTTTCTTGGGTTTCGACTTTTGTTAATTCCCATTACGCCATGATTACATTTCATTTTCCCAGGCACTAATTATTACCTAAACACTAGGTTAGTGGGCTATAACTGCTCCCAGCTTGCTTGTGTCAGTTTCCAAGATATTTAATACGACCTTTGATTTTCTAACTTCCTTTCCCACGTTTGTCTTGTTGAAGTAACTACATATTCTCTATATATATATAGCCTCATTCCTTCCATTTCCTTTTGCATTTCCCTACGCACAACATCTTAAACATTTTCATCCTTCAATCTTTGTCTTCACACCATGGCACAACCTTTAACAAATGCCAACATAAGATCCTGCATCAAGAAAGAATTTAAACTTTCTGAAGAAGAGTTTGATGCGAACCACATCAATGTTCGTGCTCTTTATGCTAGTCAGGGACTTGAATTTTATCCTGAAATTTTAGATGGTAACATCTATCCCTGCATGCTGATTGAATTCTGGAGATTTGCATCTTTGCGCATAGATCCAGAAGGGAGGACTACTATAACCTCTAACATTCGAGGGGCTCATGTCATCATCACTCTCTCAACAATCTCTGATTTGTTGAAATGCAGCAATACCGGTGAAACTTTTGATGACAATATTTTCGACATGAACACTTCTAATATGTTAAGGGACCTCATGGACAATGATCCCTTTTGTGCCAAAGTAATCAAAATTTGGCACCAACTTTTGGTGGGCAACTTTCGTCCACGCAACCATGATGAAAATAACATCATGGTGGAAGACTTGGAATTCATTTCCTGTGCCCTTCAGGGGAAGAAAATCAACTTTCCTCTATTGATCTTTAAGCAACTTGTGGAGGCTGTCTCTTTGACTGCCTCCCGTCAAGGAATGGTGACTCATCTTCCTTATGGAAGATTTTTATCCTACCTATTTCTCAAGCAAGGTGTGGTGAGGAAAATGCGCAAGACTGGACGCATGGATATGTTCGAAGCCGAAAGTCTGCCTCTATTATCCTTGGAAGACATCGACCGAAGAGTTAACTAATATTGGATATTTTAGTGGCTTTGGTTTTTTTTTTTTGTAATGACTGCGCATTTTATGAAGGAACTTTTTGTAATGACTGGCCAAGTTTTGGCCATTTAATATAATCTCTTAGTTTTTACTCTCTTATGTGAATTTCTTGAAGCATAGGTTTATATTTTTTCAAATATTTACCATTTATCCTCAAGATTCGACCATCTGAATTTAGTTCTTCAATTTCATATGCATTGTTTGAAAACACTTGCAAAATTTTAAACGGTCCTTCCCAACTTGGGGACCATTTACCCAATAACTTATTCCTTTGATCCATGGGCAGAATAACTTTCCATACATAATTACCTACCATGAATGTCTTCTCTTTGACTTTCTTGTTGTAAGCCTTCGCCACTTTTTCTTTTTGTCTTAATAACCTATCCAACGCTATTAGCCTTTCTTCGTCTAATTCTACTAATTCATCTAACATCATATTCCAGTATTCGTCAGACGAGAGACTATTTTGTCGTTGAATTCTTGTCGACTGTAGATGAATCTCTGCAGGCAATACAGCATCATGCCCAAAAGTCAAACGAAATGGGGTAGTATTTATTGCTTCCTTTGGTGACGTCCGACAAGCCCAAAGGATTCGGTCGAGCGTTTGATGCCAATTTCTTGGCTTTTTCCCCACATGCTTCTTTATCAAATTTATAATAACTTTATTAGCAGCCTCGACTTGACCATTAGCCTGAGCATAATACGGAGTGGATGTTAGCAATTTAAATCCTGTCTCTGCTGCAAAAGCTTGCATCTTTCGACCAACAAAAACTGATCCTTGATCAGTAGTAATAGTTTCTGGAATCCCATATCTATAGATAATGTGTTTTTGTATGAAACTAATCACTGCTTCTTGATCAGCATTAATTAGTGGGATTGCCTCTATCCATTTAGTAAAATAATCTATTCCTACTAAAATGAATCTTTGTTGCTTAGAAGATGCAGGTTTGATTTCTCCTATTAAATCCAAAGCCCATCCTCTAAAAGGCCAAGGTTTGACAATGGCATGCAATCCACTGGCTGGAACATGTTGAATGCCTGAAAATTTCTGGCACTCTTGGCATCCTCTTGCATATTCAATACAATCTTTTAACATTGTTGGCCAATATAAACCTTGTCTAAACAACAACCACTTCATCTTATGGCCTGATTGATGAGCTCCACAAACACCACTATGAACTTCTGACACAGCCAAATATGCTTCAGCTTCACTTAAGCATTTCAACAATACACCCTCGGCTGTTTTCTTGTATAAATCATTTCCTAATATCACATAGTTTAGAGCTCTATATTTAATCTTTCGATCAGTTCCTCCGACTGGATTATTTAGGTATTGGACCAATGGGTTTCTCCAATCAGCATCAGTCATATTGTCGATGGCAAAAATTTCCAAGGCATACAAATCTTTACTTTCAACTTTACTTTCAACATTATCACCTACCCCCTCAAATTTTGACGTCGACAATTGACCTAACTGGTCTAATACTTCATGGGTTTCTTTATTCTTGATCTCGACCATATCTTCTAACTTGTCTTTAGAAACTCTATACCCAGAAGCAATTTGTGCCAATTCATTGGCAATGCAATTGTTAGATCTTGGTACATGCAAGATCTCAACATGTTCGAATTTTTCTAATAAGCGTATCACAATTGCATAATACATTATTAGATTTTTCTTTGATGCATTTATACTCTTTTTTTATTTGTCGAATTATTAGCTCAGAATCACCTCGAATCTCAACTCGTTTTGCCCCTAAATCTATTAGGGCCTTCAAACCAGTTATCAAGGCTTCATATTCGACCTCATTGTTAGAGCATACTTCTTTCATTTTATAATGGAACTTTGTTGGAAGTCCTTTGGGAGAAATAATCAAGACTCCAATGCCTGATCCATTTTTGTGACTAGAACCGTCAAAAAACAGTTTCCAGTTAGTTCGTTCGACTTGATTTACAGACATTTCGACTAACCCATGGTCGACTATAAAATCAGCCACAACTTGTCCTTTCATAGCTTTTAAAGGGACATATGTCAAGGAAAATTCAGTTAGCGCTAAGGCCCACTTACCAATTCGACTATGCAAAATTGGTTTAGACAACATATGTTTAATAATATCAAAATGAGAAGACACATACACATCAACAGGCTTTATATATTGCTTAAGTTTGTTACATGAGAAATACAAGCATAAGCATAATTTTTCAATATCATTATACCTAGTTTCAGCATCTACTAGGGTTCGACTTAGATAATATATGGCTCTTTCGACGCTATTATCATCTTCTTGGGCCAACATACTCCCAATTGTCGAGCCTGATGCAGCTATGTATAACTTCATACTTTTTGTCCTATTGGGAGGTAACAAAATAGAAGGCTTAGTTAAATAAGCTTTTATTTGGTCGAATGCCTGTTGATGTTCTTGTTCCCATTTGAATTGATCTTGGTTCTTGAGTTTCACAAGTGGTGAAAATATCTTCGTTTTGCCACTTAGATTTGAGATGAATCTCCTCAAGAAATTAATCTTCCCCAACAATGACTGGAGTTGTTTCTTTGTTTCTGGCGCCTTTAGCTCCAAGATTGCTTTCGTCTTATTTTGGTTTATCTCAATGCCTTTCTTGTGAACCACGAAGCCTAGGAAATCCCCTGCATGTACACCAAAAGCACATTTTAAAGGGTTCATTTTGAGTCCACATTTCCTCATACGTTCAAAAGATTGTCGAAGATGGTCTAAGTGACCATTTTCAGAGTTAGATTTTATTACAATATCATCAATATAAACCTGCATAAACTTGTCAATAAAATCATGAAACATGGAATTCATGGCTCGTTGGTATGTAGCTCCAGCATTTTTTAAACCAAAAGGCATTACCACCCATTCATAAGTTCCTAAAGCACCTGGGCATCGAAACGCCGTCTTATGTACATCTTCGTCAGCTATAAAAATTTGGTTATAACCTGAATATCCATCCAATAAACTGAGATATTCAAATCCGGCTGCAGAGTCGACTAACATTTCAGCAACTGGCATGGGATATTCATCTTTAGGAGTAGCCTTATTTAAATCTCTGAAATCTATGCATACACGAAGGCTACCATTTTTCTTTATGACAGGCACTATATTAGCTAACCATTCGACATACCTCGCAGTTCGAATAAACTTGCTTTTCAGCAATCTTTCAATTTCTATTTTGATTTTTTCCATAACCTCTGGCGCAAATCTTCTAGGAAGCTGCTTGATAGGTTTCTTCCCTGGGTTTAGTGGTAGTCGATGTTCCACCACATGTCGACTTAAACCAGGCATTTCATTGTAATCCCATGCAAAACAATCTTTGTATTCTTTCAAAAGTCAAATCAACTTGGTCTTTAGGTCATTTGTAAGCCTTGTACTTACATAAGTAGGCCTTTTAATGACTCCATCACCTAAGTCAATTTCCTCAAGAGGATCTTGAGCTTGCATCCTTTTTATCGATCCTGATGGATCCATTTCGAAACCTAAAGGTTCGTCATCGTATATCCCGTCAAGTCGTTCGACTTGGTGATCGACTTCTTGATCGTTTTCATTTTTTACTATCATGGCCTCAATCGTCATATTTTTCTCTAGTTCGGCTTCTAAAGCCGCTTTTTCTTTGTTTTCGGCCAAATAGGCCGTTATTCGAGCCAGGTATTCTGACTCAATGGTCATCGTCTTTGATTGTTGTCCTCTGCTCTGGAGGACTTTCATGGTTCAATGGTTCATTAGGATCTTCTTTATTCCAAATGAAACCATAATTTGGGTCTAAGTTCAGATACTTAGACACATTTTCATCAGAAGGATATACATCTTCTGCTTTGTAGCAAGGAGCTACATTTGCCAAATGCTGGTCGAAGTGTCTGCGACCATTTTCAGTTTTGTAATAACTTTGGTCGGCTTCAATATTCTCCACTATACCATCTGACCTCCAAATGGCCACACGCTGATGTAAGGTGGAAGGAACTGCCCCAATACCATGGATCCATTCTCGACCCAACAGCAGTTTAAAATTTGCCTGCGATGCAATCACCATGAAGACGGTTGACCTGACAGACGAACCAACAGCTAGTTTTACTTGAATTACTCCAAGTATTCCACTTGTCTTGCCCTCATAATTTGACAGTACCATATTATGGGGTCTTAAGTCTTTATCAGACTTTCCCACTTTCTGAAGTGAAGAATAGGGCATTAAGTTTACAGCAGCCCCACCATCGACAAACACTTTGTTTATTGGAACACCATCCACTTTCGCCCTTATGAATAAAGGCTTCAAATGATACATCATTCCTCGACCTGGCCTCTCGAACACAGCCTTTTGCTCTTCTACCACCCCTTTTCCCATTACATAGTAACAGACAGGTGTTTCTTCCACATTCTCGTCAGGAAGAAAATCATCTTCGTTCTCAGATACCTCAGATACTCTGTCGAACTCTGCTGGAAGTACAGAGACAATTCCACAGTCGATTAGCAACTCATCTGACTCTATGTCAAAGTTGTCGTCGACCTCTTCGTCCGACAGTGGAGAATATTCAGGCTCTTTCCCCGTATTGAGAGCCGGAGCATCATCATCAACTAGTTCTTTGATGAGTTTCTTTCCTAGGATCATCCCAGCAGCTAATCTTTCATTTGCTATTTTAGCCTGTTCTTCAGTCAACTTCCTGTGAAAAGGTTTTTGACTGATAGTGAGAAAATCCTGCCTGCACCATTTTCGAACCTTCTTGTCCATTCTTGTGGCTTCTTTGGTAACGTCTCCACTGCGTTCGAGTCATGGGGTTCTTTCCTTTGTAGTTTGGAGATATGTAATCTTTTCTTTTAGATCCACTATCAGTCCAAGAACCTTCAACATTGGTTCCATCGCCTTGAATCTGCCATTCTGGATGTTTACCTCTGAAGTTAATGGGTTTCACCCATTTGTCTTCAGGGACATCCGTCTTGGGACGGAAAGTCCTTGGTTTTTCAAACATCTTCCTGTATTCTCCAGCCCTTCGACCACTGTTTTCTCCTGTATACATGAATTGACGATTCTTGCCTCGATGAGGGTCGAACCTCACTTTGTTTGCAGCATCGACATTGAAAACAGCATCACACCTTGGGCATAATCCAACTTGGGAGTTGTTATTGTGGCATCTCTCAAGGAATTTCAAAAGACTTTCTTTTGGTTCAGGATAAACCAAGTTCAAAACTTTGCCATCAGTAGCGCCGTTTTGCTTTCTAACGAAACCATCAGTAGTCTCGACCATCATCACATCAGCAAGCTCAGTATAGTGAGCCTCTTCGACTTGCAAAGGATCAGTATCAACTTGCATTGATGACTTTGGCTTTTCTCCAAACTGTAACCTTCCTTCTTTCAAAGCTTTTTGCACTAAATCCCTGAAAAGGACACATTGAGAAGTTTTATGACCCAAGAAATTATGAAATTTACAAAATCCTCTTTTTTTCTTTTGTTCAAGAGGAGGATTTTTAAGTCCCGGGGGTACTATGATTTGCCCATCAGAAACCAACAAATCAAATATTTCATCACATTTTGTTATATCAAATGAATACGTTTTACTAGAAAATTTTTCATTCTTACTTTCAACCAGATTTTTATCTTTTGAAGGTTTAAGCAATTTACAGATATATGGTGGCCCTGGCTTTAATTCAGCCACGTTGACCTCTCCCTCTTCGTATTCACTGTCGCTATTAGAGTCGAACTCACTTGTAGTAACATAAGCTATTTTTTCTTTCTTATGATATTTACTAGCTCTGGCTTTTTTAGCTTTTAGCCTTTCGACCTGGCGTACTCTATCTGCCAGTTGTGCCATATCTCTCAAATGTTGGGTGTCTAATTTCTTCCTTATGGAATAATCTAACCCACCTGCAGCCATTTCGACTAACTCATGTTCAGGAATTTGTGTAAAACATCTAGCTTTCAGTAACCTAAAACGGTTTAGATAGTCATCGACTGGTTCTGTACCCTTTCGTCTAACTCCAGCTAATTCTTTCAAGCTGATTTTCGACTGTCCCATATAAAATTGTTCATGAAACAATCGTTCTAATTGGTTCCATGAGAACAAAGATTGGGGAGATAAGGTCGTGAACCAAGTAAATGCATTTTTCGTTAAAGAACTTGGAAAATACTTCATCTTTAGATTTTCATTGTTTGCTATTTCTCCAGCCTCTGTCTGGAACCTAGCAATATGTTTGACCGTCGACTCGCCAGTCTCACCAGCAAATTTGGTGAATTTTGGGACTTTCCACCCCCTAGGCAATTCTGTTTGCCTTACATATTCTGACAACGGGGAAACGAAATTTGGTCTATGCAAACCTACATTTATTCTATTCTGAACTAAAATTTGTTCAACTACATTAGAGATATTATTGTGTCCAATATTGACATCTTGCTGGATGTTCCTAAGAACCTGGTCAGCATCTTGATGCCTTTGTACTATTCTAGGGATCTCTGGCTCAATTTGATCTCCTTGTCCTATAGGTTCGACCCCTCTCACATTCGACCCTTGAGTAGTCGAAAGGTTTGGTTGTGGGGGCGCTCCAAAGAAATCTGCAATTCTGGCCATTTGTCCCGCCAATATTTCATAACTTTGATTCGTGTTATTTATCATGGGAGTAAAAACAGTTCCCATTTGTTGAGTAAGGGCATTCACCATTTCATGATTACTTTCGTCCATTTGTTGTCGAATTGACAACATTGACGTAGTACTTAAAGATGGCAAAACCTGGTGATTATATCCTATGCCTATAGGTCGACCCCCTGGGTTTGATGTGCTTGTAGCCATCATGCTGTCAGAATATAATGAAGGATTTGTATGCAAACCTTGCATCATAGACGTGGGCATTCCAAACTGAGGGTTAAAACCTGGTGGAGGCATCATTCCATGAAACGGCGGTCGTAATGGATTCCACGGTGACCGTACATTCGTTGGTGATGATACCATTATTGCTGCCGTCGATCCACCAGTATTTGTTGTTCCCACTGGGGATGAATCTGCGACATTTTGCGGTGTTGCTCCGGTTAGAACACCTCCTTGATTTCCAGAAAGATCAGAATTATTTGTATTAACTTCAGCCATGTTAGTTAATTTCCGACCACTTCTTAATATCATACATAACTATTGTACTAACAAATATAAAACAAACAGCAATTGACGGGTCCCACTGGGCGTGCCAATTTGTTTACCCAGAAAAATGGTAAACAAGCGCTAGTTTCCTTTTTAAAGGTTACTTTTGCGGAATCAACTAGAATACTCCAGGACTAATTGCTTTATTTTGTTATATTATGTGTATCTGGTTTGTATTAAATGCAACAGTAACTTTAAAATAAAAGTAAACACTGAAATTAAAGGCTTTAAAGTAAATCAAAGCAATAAAAAAGCAGTAAATGTGCACTGAAAGATGAGATATAACGTAAAATGATTGCATTAATTAAACTGGTACGCATACGTACATTCCAAAGTTGCACTCGTTACTCATTTTTGCACAGAGATTTGAGTTTACTTGTGTTTATGTAGAAAATGCGGACCCCTAACTATTCCTATGGAACTTGCTTAAATAGTAAAAATAAAATAACTACTACTAACGGTCGACTGGTTATCAGTCAACACGTGTCTTCGACATGCAATATCTTCAATTGTGAGACCTCCACGCGTCCTGTAAGAACTGCCAGAAAACTGCTTGAAACTGCCTCTTAACTTCTAATACCTCTCGACTTCCACTTCAGTTTCTGCAGCAAAATTCTTAAGTCTTCGCATACTTCTGATCGAACGCTGAAGCCTCTGATCATCTTTCTAGTCGAACAGCTTCGACTATTAAGCATTACTTAGTCGAACCACTTCGACCCAAATGGCAATGTAATTATTTAATTGAGGCCCAATTACCAATTTAGGGCCTTTTTACCAAATTGAGGCCCAATTACCAATTTTGAGCCTCAGTTGCCTATTTGTTGGTAAGTCGAAAACCTAGGGTAACAGGGCCCCACCATTTTTTCATTTCTTCCCAAAACTGAAGAGAAAGAGAAAGGCGAGGCTTTTTACTTGTGAGTTTTCTATTTTACCCTTGTTATTATTATGCATTCAATTTATGCCAATTATTCCAGCACAATGAATTATTTATGCCATATTTCTTGAATGCAAAGCTTCTTTTTTCTATTTTAATGTCTCAAGCCATTTTACTTGTTTTTTTCAACTCTCTAATTTAATTAATTTAACAAATAAATTATAATAAACAAATTATATGATTAATATTTTTTGAAAAAAATGTGATGAGAATGACTTTTTTAAGATAAGGACTATATTGTCAATTTCTTAAATCATTATCATTCTCTCTTTCCTATTTCTCTTCTTTCTCTCTTATACCAAACATTATATCAAATTCACTCTATTTCTCATCTCTTTCTCTCTTTCCACACTCTTTCTCACCTCTTTCTCTCTTCTATACTTCTCCTCGCATCCAAACAGACCCTTAGTCTTTTATAATTAATATTAAAATTTAAAAATTAGATCAAAGGTAGACTCTAGTAGTGTCCTATGTTAGTGACCGCAAATAATTCGGATTTAGTGTGAAATTGATATGGTAAGCCATTGCCATTTTTTTAAAAAATTAACTAAGTTTTTCAAAAAAAAATTATGCAAATAATTAAAGTTTTAAATTAATTTTATAAATGGTCAATTTTCTACTCTTTTTACACATTGTCGCCATCCTAGGTGGCGACTACACTTAAATTTAGGGCAAGTCGCCAATATAGGTGGCGACTACATTGTTTTTTTTAAGGCAAGTCGTCACTCCTAGTGGTGACTTGCCCTAAAGAAAACAATGTAGTCACCACTAGGAGTGGTGACTGACAATTGTTGTTGAGAATTGGACGAAAGTTATCGAGCTCTTGCCATAACTTCTTCATCTTGGTATAATAAGTAGATACGATGAAATTACCCTGCTTCAAGGTGTAAATATCTTCTTGTAGGTCAGAAATACGAAATATATCACCTTGATGAAATCTATCATTGAGTTCTGTCCAAATTTCTGTAGCAGTGTCCATCCATAATATGCTTTGCGAAATTTACGGTTATATTAAATTGGTGATGAATGACATAATCATGGTGTTGCATTGATCCCAAGCAATGAAGTCTCTATCATCATCAGGAGGACATGGTATTGCACCTTTAATGACGTGTATTTTATGCTTGGAAAGAAAAGCAACTTTCATAACTCGTGACCAAGAATGGTAGTTTGGAATGGATAACAAAAGGAGTACTAAGAACGTTATCAGGATTCTCATTTGGATGCATGAAGTTTGAATTGAGAATATCGGTTTGGTAACCTTTCGTTGCTGGAGGAGCGCCATTGACATTATTGGTTGAGCTTACTTCAGACATGAAGAATAATGCATCTTGAAGGAAGATTAAAAAAGTTTCAACGAAGTGTTGATCTTTGGGAAGAAAATTGGAGAATTATGAGGCAAAAACAATGAGCGGAAGAAAGCGATGGATACCAGATTTGCTCCTAATACCATGTGAAAACTAATGGTGATTCACTATTGTTGTATACAAAGCTTGGAGAAGAAGAATTCACAATCATGCAATGAGTTTATTGCTCACAAATCTACTCATTACAAAGTGTAGAATCAACTTATATATACATCATGAACATAGAGTAATGTGTTAACCAACTAACTAACTGATAACAGAAAAATAGTTATAACAATTGTTGCTTAGGTGGCAAGTAAGCAAATTGAAGTTGCATATCTTTTATCTTCTTCATCTTTCACATAAGCGATAAGATAATTAAAAAAGAAATAACTAAGGAAGGTTAGGGCTCAAACAAACAATAAGGAAAACTGGAGAAAATGAGGAATATCCATGCAAAATGGCTGAATCGCAACAAATCTCAAGAGTGATATTTGTATCATGATGGAAGCAAATAAAGGCTCTCTTTCTAATATTGTATTTATGCTTAAATGTTCTTCTAATCTCCTCAAACTTTGTCCTTTAAGATAAAGGTAAAAACTTTCAAAGATGGACGGGTAAGGAACTGACCTACACTTTTGGCCATAGTCATATACAACGACTCTTAACGTTTACAATGTGCTACTTGTTAGCATCAGAGCGCCACATTTTCTCACACAACAACCATATCGCACAACATTGACAAAGTAAAGCAACACGACTTTTCTAGTAATAAGTTTTTTTTAATTGTAGATTCTTTCAAAATCTACGCTAACCTTACTCATTAATTTAAATCTCTCACAAATTTTGTTTTATTTAAAACTACAACTAAAAACTTGATAAAAACTGAAACTACAAATAAAAACCTAGTTTTGATGGGTTTCCTCTTATATATCCAACACCCATTTTATGTCATTAGCTTGACATGTGAATGACCCTTAATGGTCTCCTCCATAATAGAGTTTTATCCTCTTCCCATCTACCTTGAAAGTGATAGTTGATCATGGTTCTTATCATTCAAGCTCTCCATGTGGTAGAACAACTATTACCACATATTTACTTGACCATTAAGACTTGTGTTTACTTGGAAAAAGTCTCAACTTGAGTTAAATAACAATACCTCTTACCCAACATAAAATTATTTCTTAACTAAATTCTTTATCATGGTATTTATTTGGTTTTCATCTTAACTAAATTACATTTCTTCTAGTTCATTTAGCTTAAGTGAATGATTTTTACCTGATGTAGTTGGATTAAAATTTAGGAACTTAATAGCCCAATATGCTTTTATGTTCAAGATCTAGAGTTAAATGACAAGCATTACCATATTTAAATAACGTAACTCCAACAATTTAGCTAAATTTATTAGTTAACCCTTTTATACACCCCTTGCTTTAAAAAAAAAAACTTGTTAACCTAGAAATAAACACGAATATCTGAACGAACATATTTTTTTTTATCAGTAGACAATTGCAATATTTCAGCTTTTATTTATTATTCATGCAAAACTTCAGCTTGATATATTTCAAACACGACCAAATCATTTATTTCTGTATTAATTAATTAATTAATGACATGTCAATTGTGAAAGAACTTTGCCACGTGTTTTTTAAAGATAAATTTAAAGTTTAACTATTTTACTTTGTTAATATGAAAAATTATATTATCAGCATATTACAATCACTAAGTATAATATTTCAAAAAGTCATGATAAAAGTTAAGTAGTTTTAATTTTAAACAATTATATAATATAAAAACTATTTACAGTAATATTATTTATGAATTAAATCCTAAAATTATCGTGTACCTTCGATTTTTTAAATAACTTAACCTAACCGTCTTGGTTTGGGGTGGCTAAACATCATTACTTTGGGTAGTGCTTATAAATACATATATTATTTTTTGCCTTTAATAAAAAAACATCATTACCCTATCCTTAGTACACTATATTTTATTTTATTTTTAACTAATCATTTTGCTATAAATAGAAAGTCATCAACTACCAATTGCCGACATCCAGTATATTTAAGGCAATTTGACTTTAAAATAAGCAGAAGAGACAAGTAGATAGATCCATAGAATATACATAAAATTATTAAAAAAATTGCAGTTTTTATATTACATTTTTTCTTGTAATAATTTAATGATTAGATATTTAACTTTTTAAAAATAAATATCTTGTATATCACAACCCAAAGTCTCTTTGCAATTAAAATTGAACTGACTTAATAAAACATTTAAAATTTTAGATTAATTTATTTTAATATTTGAGGTCCAGTGTGATTTGTTAACTTTTAAAAAAATTATTTTAATTTTTCAACTTTTTAAAACGATTCACGTTAATTCTTTTTATCCAAATGTTAATAACACTGTCAATTTTTGTTGATGTTACAAATGACGATAACTTTAAATTTTTGTGACCGATTTACGACACAAAAATTGGTCATTAAAAGAGATTTTCTAAATTTTCCATGTGTTCTCCATCTGCTTCATTAAATCCAAGATAACTGAATAGACGGATAGGAAATTGGATCTCGGGACAATAATACGATAGCATATCATTGTGATGGGTGTTATTGACAAGTTTGGATTTGAAATGCAGAACAAAAATAAAAACAAAACACATTTGAGATTTTTTTGAGATTTTATATTTGTCTCAATTTCTTGTACTCATTTTTATCTCATGTGAAGTTTAGACTCCTTCCCACGATATATTACAATGTATTGTAATATTGATCCCTTAGTAGTATAGTATAGGGGTGTTTGGGATGTGATTTGAGTGATTTTGACACTAAAAATCATCCAAACTGCAACAGAAAAACATGTGGCGTGGTTTGGTTTGGTTGACTTTTAGAAATAAAACCAAACCAATATGATTTTGGTTGGTTTGGTTGATTCGATTTTTTACAAGATTCTTATTGAACTATAACTTCGTGTTTAGTCATTCATACATTCTCAAATAACCAATAACGATGTCAATCAATACAAGTTACAATATTATTTCTACACCAAATGACAAAATAAAAATGTGTATTACAAAATAGATACTGAAGTTCTAGACAATAGTACATTACGTTACAACACTATGGTAGCAGCACAAAAATATCACCTAGACCAAAACTAGGCTACCCAACACAACAGAGAAATACTTCAATCTTTTACTAGAATAACAACACAATAGAGAAATACTTCAATCTTTTACTAGAATAACAACACAATATATCTTCTCCATAGACAACAACAAAACACCTCCTATTACTAGGAAACTCAGTCACAACAACATTAAAGTGCGGTAAAGAATAAAAGACACAACTTCTCCTAGAATCTTCTAACAACAACAGAGAAGCACACCACTTCCTTGATTTCACAAAAACACGAACAATTATGGTGGATTTTAAATCAAACCAATTCAAAGAACCTTTACCAAAATCATTAACCACTATGATAATTCTCACATAAACTAGAAAGCACACCACTTTATGCTTACAACAATTAGAGAGCATATTACTTTCTATTTACAAATAATTGTCACCTCACATTTGTGATCAAGTTAAAAAAAATTATACTTTTGAATAAAAGATCATTTTTGGATAATTTCTAAGAATAAATAATTCTTCTTTCCTTTCAATACATAATTTAACAATATATATAAACCTTAAGTGCTCAGAACATATACAATGAAACGTTTTGAATAATTTTAAAGTTATGTACAAAGTTACGACATTTTTTGAAAATGAATGAACACTTATAAAATTGATTTTAATTGTATTAAAATTTGTATGAAAGAGGATAAATTGATTTTATGAAACCTCTATATGAATTGATGCAAAAGTTTGAGACATTTTCATGAATATTTGTAATAGTTTAGAATGACAATGGTTCATGAAACGACACAATTCTACATTTTGTATAGGACTTCTAAAATCGGTTAACGGATACATGATTTAAAATATGCAGAACAATTTTCAAATTTCAAACATTTTTTTAAATTTCAAGCAGTAACAAATTTTGTGAAATCAATTAGCCATACCTGACTTAAAAAGTGCAATGGAACTGACATAAAAAGTGAATACAACTTTTTGAAAATCAGTATTTTTTGTCTTTGCTTCATAGATATTTATGCAAGATAATTTGAGAACTTTAGATATGAAGATGACTATTATTTTATGAGCATCTAAAGCTTATACATAATAAATAACAATTGAGTACCTTTGCATCAAGATCAATTTCATTTACTTCCAAAATATCCATATGCTTATACATTCTTGATTCTTGATTCCAAAGTTTTTCTTCTTTGATAAGTTTTTTATCGTCATTAAAATCAAGCTAAGAATGATGGACATACCTTCTTCACAATTCATAACACATCAATAAAACGAGTTATATTTAGACAACAATTTCTCATTTAATATACAAAAATCATATTAGACAAAAGTGAAATAAAAAATAAAACAATGGTATAAAACAATATCAAAAACCTTATAATGAAACAAAAAAACAAAGGAGATGAGAGATTAGAGAAGATGACAAAAAAGAATAAAAAAGATGAGAGATTAGAAAAGAAGAGGTGCGATAAAAACAAAATTGGAAGAGAGGACAATATAAAAATGAGAAGATGAAAAAGAAAGAACATAAGAAAGGAAAGATTAGAGAAGAAGATGTGATATGTATCTTGCGATGAAGATGAGAATAAGACGAGATACTACTAGGATAGACTAGAGAAGACTGGAATTGAAACCCGAAGTGTCGGGAAGAGAAAATCGTTCATAATCTTAACACTAACGCATAATGGGTTTGGATTTGGGTTGAATATGAGTTAAGGAAAGCTTGGGCTGTAACATAATGCAATTTGATTTGGTTTGATTAAATACAAAGAACGAACCAAACCGGACCACACGTTTCAATTAAAAATGGCCTAAAACATTCGAACCAAACGCGGTTTTTTGTAGTTTTTATTTTGGTTCGGTTCGGTTTGATTAAAAAATTTCTGTTGGGCCGATTCGATTTTGAACATCCTAATATAATATCTCCAATTAATTTCTTGGATTTTTTTTCAATTCAATAAAACTATTGCATTATTCTCTTTTCTTAGAATATAGTGAGATCATGACAAGGGAACAAATTAATGCACCATTGGACCATGTGGTGATTGGAAGAACTTATTTAGGCTTATCTTGTGTCATAAGTGATTATTTAAGTGTTAGAAAGGGCTCATAACTCCCATTAAAACAAAATTCTAAACATCTCAAACTACGAACCTGTTTGATTAATCTTTAAAAAGCACTGTAATTTTAAAATCAGATCAGCCACTAAACATGAACATTTGATACTTCAAAAACCAGCTATGCATCTTTATTAAAAGTATTCCAAAGAATTGAACACGGACAAGTGCTAGAGGAAGGGATGGTAAATCCGAATAAATAGGGAAAACTTGGACAACTATCTTGCTATTTTCGACGACCCAAGCATTAACTCTAGCTGCATTTTTTGGCACGAATTCATACAAGGAGGAATTACATCAAACATACAGCGACGAGATCAAGAATTGGCCGCCTTGGCTAAGGTATGGGCAACCATATTCGCTTGACGCTTTATAAACTTAAGCTCAAAGTTGGGAAAATCTAGAAGTAACGACTTAATAGAATTAATAATAGAGATAAACTCCAAACTACCCTTCGAACTGGAAACTAAGAGCTTTGACCACATGTTGGGAATCACTCTCAAAAATCATTGGGGCATTATGAAACCTAGAAATAGCTTGGATTGCTTCCTTGTGGGCTAAGGCCTCCGCCTCTAGCACAGAGAAAGTACAACTATCCCACACAGTACCTGCAACAATAAAGTTACCATGATCGTTACGAATACACCAACCTCGATTCGTAGATCCGACACGCTGATTAAAGGCGACATCAACGTTACATTTAAAACAACCAAAAGGAGGCGGATTCCAATGAACCAACTCTCTATTATCTAACTGCGTTTCCCAAAGATTTTGGGCCAGAAACCAATCTTGCCACTTATAGAATGCTAGCAAACCAAGTTTAGAAGCATCTTCCTTCTCATTATGCCATACAAAGTCGTTCCTATTCTTCCACAAACCTTCCAACATAACTACAACTCTTCCTGCGATTTTCCTATCCTCCTTCAAAAAAATATCAAGGATAAGAGATCTGATATCCTGAAAAATATGAAGACGAGGATATATAATATCAGAAAGACCTGCCGACTGCCAACAAAAGAAAGTTTTTGAACATCCAAAGAAAACATGCCAATCGTCCTCATAGTTATTACCACAAAGCTGACAGGTTGGAGTACACGGCACATGGTGCTTCCAATCCAACTTGTTTATATGATACAATATGTAAAAGCTGTTGAATTTTTATATTTTAGGTTTTTTAATTGTTAAAATGTGTTGATACAATATGTAAAAGTTGTTGAATTTTTATATTTTAGGTTTTTTAATTGTTAAAATGTGTTAATGTTTAGTTTGGTAAATATCATCCGCCAAAGCGCTAGATAAGAATCGAATTTCCCGTTTGTTTTGGTTTTTTTTAAATGACTTTTAGAGTGTTACAAAATTTTGTATAAAAAATTTTTACAAAGAAACTTTTTATAAAAGCTTCAAATGAAAATTTGGTTTGAATAGTTATTCTTAAAATTTGATTTTAGGTATTTCATCTATTTATGGAGAAAAAATTTGGATATCAAAATTTCAAAAAATCACTTAATTTTGAAGCTATTTAAAATAGATTTTCATAAAAATCATTTTTGAAATACAACTTTTTGGAAAAATTGAGATTTTGACTAAGTTTTGGTCTTAATAATGTATGTTTATGTTATAGAAGTTTGCTCTTTTCCTTAAAGAAACATCAATTCACAAATTCCACAAACGTATCCTAAATCTAGAAACAACAAACTTCAAAACACATTAGTAATCTAATTGGTTTCCTCACAAAACAATATCACACACTCACAAATATTAACAAATCTGTATTCATAAGAAGTATATTTTTAGGACTCACACTAAAGATTTAATCTGTGTAAATAAAATAAAATGAAAAAAAATCTTTTATAGGTGCTTAAGAGATAACACAAAATCAGTACAAATTTGCTTAAATAATTCAGATCAAGCATGTCAAGTAAACTACTCAAATGATAAAGATATATAGAAAGTTTTTTGTCATAAATATATTTATGTGAATGGATATACAAAAGACTTTGAATCAATCACTTATCCCAATTTAAGACAAGCTACACAATTTTCAGTCATTAATCAATTCATGATATAGCTAGTGGGGTCAAGTAGGGTAAAACGGAAACCTCAGACAAGTATATTGACCATTTTGCCAAGGTTATAGCAATGTTAGAGGCTCGGATGAAAGCCTCAAATGCTGCATTTTGTAGAAGGGCCTCATACCAAATTTTGTATTCCCGGGGAGATGTTAGGGAGCGGGGATGCCCATATTCCAAAGTATTTGTTAAGTAGGGAGAAACCGTACATAAATTATGAAGAAATTTTTTAGCTGAAGAAGGTAGTAGGTACCGAGAAATGTTGCACCTAGCCGACCATTAGACAAAGACTTTGAGCGATCCAAACTAGAAAATGAACATAGACCCCATTCAAGGTTTGGCACACACACCTCTTTGAACACTTCACGAGAGAGGATCTTGAAGGAGTGCGCTAATACGGAGTACAAAGTGGCCTAGATAAGGAACCCATATCTGTTCTTGAAGGTTACACGGAGTGATGAGTCTAAATACTTCTATTTTTACAAGAGTCGTGACCACAACACCAATGATTGTATCTATCTAAAGGAGGCAATCAAAGGGCTGATAAAAAGGGTTATTTTTTCGAGAACACCATGAATTACAAGAGGTTCCGAGAGGACTCTCCAAAGAATAAACAACCACCTAAGAAGATTTTTGAAGTCATGGCTGGGAACAAAGGCAAAGATGTGAGTACTGGAGAAGGTGAATGGAAAATGGGGAAGCGCTAACATATCGCTTCCATAACAGCAGACACTCCTAGGGTTTTCAACCCTTTAAAAATTACATTGAAGAGATAGATTGTTAAGCTGATGAACCTCAACAAGTAGCAATGAAGAATTACTACCACAAGTCTAAAAAGGTCAATTCTTAGATTTTGCGATAACTAAAAGTCGGGAATCCCGATTCTTAGATAAAGTTGTCATGATCCTCATGAAATTTTCATTGTAATAAATTTTTTGTAAGTACCCATGCTGATGTGCTATTTTCATTAGTAATAATGTCGCACCCCGTGCATTAACACATTACCACATTTTAGAACCCATACAAAAAATAGTTTTGAAACATTAAACAAGCACGGCTAAAGTAAAATTTTGTCAATTATAACTCTTGTTTTGAATTTGAAATGTTACACATAAATAGTTATTCATCTTTGTATAGAAAAATATTACAAAAAAATAAATTTTATCATATTTTGGCCCCTGTAGCAAAAATCCAAATTATGTTTAAAATTAACATATGTGATGATTATTTATTTGTAGATATCATTTTCCTACTTTCTTAGGATTTAGGTCTAGTCCCCAAAAATTATTTGTTTAATTTTGAAAATTTTAATATCAATAGCTATTATTTAAATAAATAAATAATTGCTTGACAAATAACTTAAAATATTGTTTATAAATGTGTATACATACATAAGAAACATATAGAAATTTTGAATTTAATATTTAAAAAAATTAAATTTAAAAATAATTTATTATTAGATAATAATTAATTATAAATATTATATGATGTTCTTATGCCACATGTAAGTGAATATTTATTCATTCAACTTGAAATTCAAACCAAGACAAATATTATTCAAATTGTCTACAAATTGTGTGTATTGTTGTTTTACCATAGTGTTTGGTGAAGATCAACATTCTGGTTGGTGATTGTGACAACTATTCTTTGAATTGGGGTGATTTAAAGTCCACCATATGGTTTAGGGTTTGTTTGTGCATTATAATATTATAAGGAGTTCTCATCGAATACGCTTATAATAATCTAAACATAGTGAAAAATTCTCTAAGGAGTAGAGGGACTAGGTCTAGATGTTCTCTTGGTATATAAGGGGTATAATTCTTGTATGTCTTTTATATTCTTGCTTTTAGTTTTTGTGCTTTACATTTAAGTTCAGTATAAAAACTATCACTCATTTCTGGATAATTAAAGGCTAAGAAACCTTGCATAAAAACAAGAAATATCTACCAAATGTAATACATCCCGTCTATCAAATTCCCTGGATATACATATCAATTCCACCTAGGCAAACCTTCATTTAGACCTTTGTTACCGCATTCAATGTCCGGATGCGAAACATTCCGCGGATTCCAACTATTTTAGGATAACCTTGGCTTGCATGGGGACAACGTCTATCAAATGGTTCAATAGCAGAAATCTTGGGCCTTGGAAGAAAGGCTAGCTCAGATTGAAGAAAGCAAACACAATGTTAATCTGAAAAACAACATTGTTCAAGAGGTGACTTAATACAAAATTTACATTCTTATGCCAAGGATGGATCCATAACTGGTCCAAAAATCTCAATCTCTCAATGGCACAAATACTGCACTCTTTCCCGTGATACCAAAGGAATGAGATATAGACAGACTCCTCCTTAAATTCACCATCCTGAGGGGAGAGAAAAGTATGGAGAAGATGTTCCCAACTTTATGTAAAAAATAAACCATGTGTCCAGATTTACAATATAACTAGAGATCCAGATGAGCACGTCGAGTATGTGAGTGACCTTCTATACTACTACCATGATGAAAAATATGCTAAATGCATGATCTTTACATTAAACTTAATCGAGACAACCCTAGCATGGTACATGTCCCTCTCATACGAAAGCATAAGTTCTTCGTCTGACATGTGCGAGGTTTTCATAACCCATTTCACTGAAAAGAAGAGACAACCAACCATCATGGCCATAGTTAGTGGGGTTAAGTAGGGTAATAAGGAAACCTCGGACAAGTATATTGACCATTTTGCCAAGGTTATAGAAACTGTTAGAGGCTCGGATGAAAGCCTCAAATGCTGCATTTTGAAGAAGGGCCTCATACCAAATTGTGTATTCCGGGGGAGATGTTAGGGTGCAGGGATGCCCATATTCCAAAGTATTTGTTGAGTAGGGAGCAACCGTACATAAAATATGAAGAAAATTTTTTAGCTGAAGAAGGTAGCTGGTACCAAGAAATGTTGGATCTAGTCGACCATTAGACAAAGACTTTGAGCGATCCAAATTGGAAAATGAACATAGACCCCGTTCAAGGTTTGGCACGTCTTTGAACACTTCACGAGAGAGGATCTTGAAGGAGTGCGCTAATATGGAGTACAAAGTGGCCTAGATAAGGAACCCATATCTGTTCTTAAAGGTTACACAGAGTGATGAGTCTAAATACTTCTATTTTTACAAGAGTCGTGACCACAACACCAATGATTGTATCTATCTAAAGGAGGCAATCAAAGGGCTAATAAAAAGGGTTATTATTTCAAGAACACCATGGATGACAAGAGGTGCCAAGAGGACTCTCCAAAGAATAAACAACCACCTAATTAGAAGATTTTTGAAGCCATGGCTGGGGACAAAGGCAAAGATGTGAGTACTGAAGAAGGTGAAAGGAAAATGGGGAAGCACTAACATATCGCTTCCATAACAACAGACACTCCTAGGGTTTTCAACCCTTTCAAAATTACAATGAAGAGAAAGATTGTTAAGCGGATGAACCTCAACAAGTAGCAATGAAGAATTTCTACCACAAGTCTAAAAAGGTCGATTCTTAGATTTTGCGATAACTAAAAGTCGGGAATCCCGAACATAATTTTTTCCTTGGTGACAACTGCTATTGTTTCCAAATTTAAGGTTTCTAGGATTCGAACTGATGGCGGAAACTCCTATGACATCAAGTACCCATATCTCTTCAAGAAGATGGGGCTGAAGAAAAAGAAGGTGTGACACCATGAAGGGTATGATCTACATTCCTTTAACGACTTAGTGCCTCGTCTTTGGGGTTACAATGAACTAATGGTTGCCTTAGGATAAGGGAGATATACCAAGACCAATTACACCCTATTCATGGTAGTCCAGTGCAGGAGCATCTACCATAGGACTAGAAGGGAGACAAGGATAAAGTTATGGAAATCAACATGGCCTCCATGATCAACCAACTGACGGATATGTCTATTTGACCTCCTTATACTAAAATACATTGCTCCGAATGAACGAGTAAAAGTGGCTAATCAAGTTCAAGTCGAGAACAAAAGTCACAACTGTTGTGGCCAATTAGCGATGGTGTGGCCAATAGGTTAAGTTAAATTCAAGTTCATTTTTTTTTTTGTAAATAAAAATGATCATTATTTATTATAATTAGTTTATTAAAAAAATTATTTTCTCTAAATGGTTTCTTTCCTTTGTGATTATGAAAGGAAACAATGAGTGTGGGGGATGACCAGAGAGATCAAAGTCTCATAAAAATGGATCAGGATCCTCTCCTGCTCTTTGTCTCATGTTTCCATTCAGATCTCATCTCAACCATTCATTTATTATATGTTGTTTCTTTTTGTATTTTTATTTTTTTCAATGATGGCCTACCAACCATTAGATTGAAAAAGGAGAGATGACAGTGTCAAAAGGGCAGTAAAGGATCCATATTCCATAAAAATACTCATAGGTGTTGTTACAAGCGCCATAGGCGTATGACCAAAGTAATCAAAATCTCATGATGCCAACATACATACAAAGAAATAAAACCTATAAAATATAAAATAATTGTCATCCTCTCTTAATATCTAGGAACTATAGAGGAGGTGGTGGGTCTGCCAATACGTCGACCTCGAATCAGATTTTCACCTGGGGACATGGGAAGGGATTCGACCCTTATCGGACATGTTAAAAATACTATAAAGGTAGTATACGTTAATTGTGACATAAACTATAAAAATGTAATAAAAAATGTATTCAAAAGTTACATTAGAAAGAAATATAGAATAGTTTAAAATATTAAAAAACATAGATTTGTTGTTTTAATTAACATTTTTTAAATAATCAAATAAACATATGTAATAATATATTTAAATAAATTTAAATATTCAAGTATTTTAAAAATATACATTTGTTTTTTTTTTATTTCCAAATTTTCAAAATAAGTAATAATAATTTCATGATGATTAAGAAACTGTCCAATAATAATATAATTTTTTTATAAGAATTTATATCGCATAATATTCATTTTAAAAATATTTCGAAATTAAAATATCTCTATTTATACGAGTTCTTATTTTATTAATCTGTTGATTTTTAAACTGTTTTTAAAATATTTAAATGCATATATGTGAGAATCGGCGCCCACTCGTATGATTGATAAAGTAACCATCAAACGATGGACTTTCAAAATTAGAACGACGAGCTTTGTTAGAAAGGTACATAATTAAATCTATATAGATGAATAACATAAAAAAACTTCGATACTATGTTACTTGTCAGACCGATTTTTATTTGAACATCAAAACCTTTGGAGTATGACATTCAAGATACAAATAATCTTTATTGAATAAAACCCCTTCTAGGTATGCTTGAAATGAATATGTATGTTTTCTATAACTTTAGTAATGGACCTTCTAGCATATGAAGATATATTAAGAGACCATAATGTTGCCTTCATTAAAAGTTTTTTCAACAAAGTAACTTCTAGTGGCTTAATATTTGCAAAAATTTGGACACACTAAGAAACATCATTAATCTTTCTCACAACCTTAGTCTTAAGGATGTAGTGTTTGAATTAACTGACTTCTTTGTGTTTTTTATTATGGTTAAGAGAAATAATACCAAATTTACATGCTTTAAAAAGAAATCAAATCCTTTCTCCATCATAATGATTATAAAAACTCATTTTGCTACTCGTCTTAGGAAATAAATCGACGTGTTCGCATAATTACTCAATAAAGAAACTATGTTCCTTTTAGTGCTTATAGTGTTAATCCTCCTTTTTCTTTGTTGAATGTTTTTTTATGTATGATGTTTTAAGCTTCAATTCCTAATTTACGTTTTACGTAATGTAATCTTTATTCTTAAAAAAAGAAAGATATTGAAACAAAGTCAAGTTAAATAATAATCAGATTGTATTAGTATATACACTAATATAAATTACAAATGTGAATCTTTAAATGAATTTCTAAAAAAATTAAATAATCGTCATATTGTAAACAATAATTTTTCAAGGGGTACTGGTTTCCCTTTTATCCATTTGTATTGATTTAATTTATTTTTTAGTCTAGTCCAATCAAATCATCTGTCAAATATTTCCTATACCAATTAGCTGAGTCAGTTGGTATACGCTTGAGACTATCATTAAAATCGACATGATAAAGCCCCCAATTTCTAGAATAGCCCGCTTGAAATTCAAATGTATCAAAAGCTGCCCAGGAAAAGTAACCACAAACATTTACACCAGCATCAATGGCTGCTTTGGTCGCGTTAATATGTGCAGCAATGTAAGCAACTCGATGTTCATCCTTCAATGGATTTGGTGTTTTGAAAGAAGCAATACCATTTTCAGTGATGTAGATTTTGGGGTTTTGGTACTTTTTCTTAATATAGAGTAAGAAGTCATATAATCCTTCAGGATAGACAAAGTTCAAACCGTATTGATCCATGTAGCCAAGAGTTTTTCCTTCCACGTTATAAACTTCTGACATAGCTAAGGCATCAAAATTGTCACCAAAAACCTTGGTTTTATTTGATTCATGTCTAGCAAAGTGAGAAGTATAATAATTGAGCCCAATAAAGTCTGTGCTTCCTTTTAACATTTGTTTATCTTTTTTTGTAAATTTGGGTAGCCTATTCCCCACTAGCTTTCTCATTATTTTTGGATAATCTCCATGGAAAATTGGCTTTAAAACCCATCCCCAATAGAAATCCATTAGTCTTTTAGCAGCAGCCACATCCTCTGGTTTAGAGCTGTAGGGATAATAACTTCCTGATGAAAGAGCAATTCCAATTTCTCCCCCTTGAAGTGCTTGAAATTTTGTTTTGTATAAATTTGATGTTGTAGCATGGGCAATTAGGAAATTATGAAGTATAATATATGCTTCTGTGCATATTTTACCCGTAGTTGGACATGCCTCAACAGACATATTATCAATATTGTGCATGTATTGAAATATAGCTGTGACCTCTCCCTCGTTGATTGTAGTCCAATATTTCACCCGATCTCCATATGTTTTGAATAAGAGTTCACTAAAATCCTTGAAATGTCTCACAATGGAGCGATTTAAGAAGCCGCCAAGTTTTTGTTGAAGAGCTAGCGGATAGTCAAAGTGCATGATAGTCACAAAAGGTTCAATACCATTTTTTAGCAACTCATTGATCAAATTGTTGTAGAAGTTGATACCTTCTTTGTTTATACCTCCTTTCAAGGTTCCATTTGGCATTATTCTATTCCAAGATATGGACATTCTATAAGAATTTACTCCGAGCTTCTTTAAAAGTTGTACGTCCTCCTTATAGCGCTTATAATGTTCAATCTTTTTGGAAAACTTATCTACATCTAAATACACACCTTTTTTATGTTCAATTATATCATCCCATATACCAAGTCCTCTTCCTCCTTCATTAGAAGCTCCTTCAATCTGAAGGGCAGAAGATCCAGCACCAAACAAAAAGCCAGTTGGAAATGATCCTCGACCCGGAAAACTCGATGAATTTATGAATTTCAATATAGCATGATATGTATTAGTTGTAGTCCGTTCTCCATTCTGGGAAGAAAGTGAGTAGCTAAGTTCAAATTTGTTCTCCAAGGGAAATAGAACTTGTGCATGGGTGAAAATGTTGGAAATCCAAACAAACGACAAGATTGCAAGAACATTTTTAGAAATTCTTAAAGATGACATTATATATATTATTTGTATCAAAAGATAATTACTGAGGTTGATAATAAATCACACTTATTCAGAAGGAAGAGAAAAACAAATTTATACTATATTTCTATGTGTATGACAACTTGTAAGATGATAATTACTATTTTTCAAAAGCAGTTAAAAATGTTACAGATAAAACACATAATTGTATTCTTTTTAGAGTTATTTATAGACTTTCCAACTAGATAAAGTTGTCCCTAATGTCATGATCGTCATGCAATTTTCATTGTAATAAATTTTTTGTAAGTACCCATGCTGATGTGCTATTTTCATTAATAATAATGTCGCACCCCGTGCATTAACACATCACCACATTTTAGAACCCATACAAAAAATAGTTTTGCAACATTAAACAAGCACGGCTAAAGTAAAATTTTGTCAATTATAACTCTTGTTTTGAATTTGAAATGTTACACATAAATAGTTATTCATCTTTGTATAGAAAAATATTACAAAAAAATAAATTTTATCATATTTTGGCCCCTGTAACAAAAAATCCAAATTATGTTTAAAATTAACATATGTGATGATTATTTATTTGTAGATATCATTTTCCGACTTTCGTAGGATTTAGGTCTAGTCCCGCAAACATATTTATTTATTTTTGAAAATTTTAATATCAATAGCTATTTTTTAAATAAATAAATAAATAATTGCTTGACAAATAACTTAAAATATTGTTTATATATGTGTATACATACATAAGAAACATATAGAAATTTTGAATTTAATATTTAAAAAAATTAAATTTAAAAATAATTTATTATTAAATAATAATTAATTATAAATATTATATGATGTTCTTATGCCACATGTAAGTGAATATTTATTCATTCAACTTGGAATTCAAACCAAGACAAATATTATTCAAATTGTCTACAAATTGTGTGTATTGTTGTTTTACCATAGTGTTTGGTGAAGATCAACATTCTGGTTGGTGATTGTGACAACTATTCTTTGAATTGGGGTGATTTAAAGTCCACCATATAGTTTAGGGTTTGTTTGTGCATTATAATATTATAAGGAGTTCTCATCGAATACGCTTATAATAATCTAAACATAGTGAAAAATTCTCTAAGGAGTAGAGGGACTAGGTCTAGATGTTCTCTTGGTATATAAGGGGTATAATTCTTGTATGTCTTTTATATTCTTGCTTTTAGTTTTTGTGCTTTACATTTAAGTTCAGTATAAAAACTATCACTCATTTCTGGATAATTAAAGGCTAAGAAACCTTGCATAAAAACAAGAAATATCTACCAAATGTAATACATCCCGTCTATCAAATTCCCTGGATATACATATCAATTCCACCTAGGCAAACCTTCATTTAGACCTTTGTTACCGCATTCAATGTCCGGATGCGAAACATTCCGCGGATTCCAACTATTTTAGGATAACCTTGGCTTGCATGGGGACAACGTCTATCAAATGGTTCAATAGCAGAAATCTTGGGCCTTGGAAGAAAGGCTAGCTCAGATTGAAGAAAGCAAACACAATGTCAATCTGAAGAACAAAATTGTTCAATATGAGATTTAATACAAAATTTACATCCTTGTGCCAAGGATGGGTCCATAACTGGTCCAAAAATCTCAATCTCTCGATGGCATAAATACCGCACTCTTTCCCGTGATCCCAAAGGAATGAGATGTAGACAGACTCCTCCTAAATTCACCATCTTGAGAGGAGAGAAAAGTATGAAGAAGATGTTCCAAACTTTATGCAAAAAACAAACCATGTGTCCACTCACATGTGTCCAGATTTACAATATAACTAGAGATCCAGATGAGCACGTCGAGTATGTGAATGACCTTCTATACTACTACCATGATGAAAAATATGTTCAATGCATGATCCTTACATTAAACTTAATCGAGACAACCCTAGCATGGTACATGTCCCTCTCATACGAAAGCATAAGTACTTGGTCTGACCTGTGTGAGGCTTTCATAACCCATTTCACCGACAAGAAGAGACAACCAACCATCATGGCCATATTTAGTGGGGTTATGTAGGGTAAAAAGGAAACCTCGGACAAGTATATTGACCATTTTGCCAAGGTTATAACAACTGTTAGAGGCTCGGATGAAAGCCTCAAATGCTGCATTTTGTAGAAGGGCCTCATACCAAATTGTGTATTCCTGGGGAGATGTTAGGGCGTAGAGATGCCCATATTCCAAAGTATTTGTTGAGTAGGGAGCAACCGTACATAAAATATGAAGAAAATGTTTTATTTGAAGAAGGTAGCTGGTACCAAGAAATGTTGGATCTAGCCGACCATTAGACAAAGGCTTTGGGCGATCCAAATTGGAAAATGAACATAGACCCCGTTCAAGGTTTGGCACATACACGTCTTTGAACACTTCACAAGAGAGGATCTTGAAGGAGTGCGCTAATATGGAGTACAAAGTGGCCTAGATAAGGAACCCATATCTGTTCTTAAAGGTTACACGGAGTGATGAGTCTAAATACTTCTATTTTTACAAGAGTCGTGACCACAACACCAATGATTGTATCTATCTAAAGGAGGCAATCAAAGGGCTAATAAAAAGGGTTATTTTTTCGAGAACACCATGGATGACAAGAGGTGCCAAGAGGACTCTCCAAAGAATAAACAACCACCTAAGAATATTTTTGAAGCCATGGCTGGGGACAAAGGCAAAGATGTGAGTACTGGAGAAGGTGAATGGAAAATGGGGAAGCACTAACATATCGCTTCCATAACAACAGACACTCCTAGGGTTTTAAACCCTTTCAAATTTACAATGAAGAGAAAGATTGTTAAGCGGATGAACCTCAACAAGTAACAATGAAGAATTTCTACCACAAGTCTAAAAAGGTCGATTCTTAGATTTTGCGATAACTAAAAGTCGGGAATCCCGAACATAATTTTTTCCTTGGTGACAACTGCTATTGTTTTCAAATTTAAGGTTTCTAGGATTCGAACTGATGGCGGAAACTCATGTGACATCAAGTACCCATATCTCTTCAAGAAGATGGGGCTGAAGAAAAAGAAGGTGTGACACCATGAAGGGTATGATCTACATTCCGTTAACGACTTAGTGCCTCGTCTTTGGGGGTACAATGAACTAATGGTTGCCTTAGGAAAAGGGAGAGATACCAAGACCAATTACACCTTATTCATGGTAGTCCAGCGCAGGAGCATCTACCATAGGACTAGAAGGGAGACAAGGATAAAGTTATGGAAATCAACATGGCCTCCATGATCAACCAGCTGAGGGATATGTCTATTTGACCTCCTTCTACTAAAATACATTGCTCTGACTGAACGAGTAAAAGTGGCTAATCAAGTTCAAGTCGAGAACAAAAGTCACAACTGTTATGTCCAATAAGCAATGGCGTGGCCAATAGGTTAAGTTAAATTCAAGTTCATTTTTTTTGTAAATAAAAATGATCATTATTTATTATAATTAGTTTATTAAAAAAAAATATTTTCTCTAAATGGTTTCATTCCTTTGTGATTATGAAAGGAAACAATGAGTGCGGGGGATGACCAGAGAGATCAAAGTCTCATAAAAATACTCATAGGTGTTGTTACAAGCGCCATAGGCGTATGACCAAAGTATTCAAAATCTCATGATGCCAACATACATACAAAGAAATAAAGCCTATAAAATATAAAATAATTGACTCATCCTCTCTTAATATCTAGGAACTATAGAGGAGGTGGTGGGTCTGCCAATACGTCGACCTCGAATCAAATTTTCACCTGGGACATGGGAAGGGATTCGACCCTTATCGGACATGTTAAAAATACTATAAAGGCAGTATACGTTAATTGTGACATAAACTATAAAAATGTATTCAAATGTTACATTAGAAAGAAATATAGAATAATTTAAAATATTAAAAAACATAGATTTGTTGTTTTAATTAACATTTTTTAAATAATCAGATAAACATATATAATAATATATTTAAATAAAATTAAATATTCAAGTATTTTAAAAACATACATTTTTTTTATTTCCAAATGTTCAAAATAAGTAATAGTAATTTCATGATGATTAAGAAACTGTCCAATAATAATATAATTTTTTCTAAGAATTTATATCGCATAATATTCATTTTAAAAATATTTTGAAATTAAAATATCTCTATTTATACGAGTTCTTATTTTATTAATCTGTTGATTTTTAAAATGTTTTTAAAGTATTTAAATGCATATATGTGAGAATTAGCGCCCACTCGTATGATTGATAAAGTAACCATCAAACGATGGACTTTCAAAATTAGAACGACGAGCTTTGTTAGAAAGGTACATAATTAAATCTATATAGATGAATAACATAAAAAAACTTCGATACTATGTTACTTGTCAGACCGATTTTTATTTGAACATCAAAACCTTTGGAGTATGACATTCAAGATACAAATAATCTTTATTGAATAAAACCCCTTCTAGGTATGCTTGAAATGAATATGTATGTTTTCTATAACTTTAATAATGGACCTTCTAGCATATGAAGATATATTAAGAGACCATAATGTTGCCTTCATTAAAAGTTTTTTCAACAAAGTAACTTCTAGTGGCTTAATATTTGCAAAAATTTGGACACACTAAGAAACATCATTAATCTTTCTCACAACCTTAGTCTTAAGGATGTAGTGTTTGAATTAACTGACTTCTTTGTGTTTTTTATTATGGTTAAGAGAAATAATACCAAATTTACATGCTTTAAAAAGAAATCAAATCCTTTCTCCATCATAATGATTATAAAAACTCATTTTGCTACTCGTCTTAGGAAATAAATCGACGTGTTCGCATAATTACTCAATAAAGAAACTATGTTCCTTTTAGTGCTTATAGTGTTAATCCTCCTTTTTCTTTGTTGAATGTTTTTTTATGTATGATGTTTTAAGCTTCAATTCCTAATTTACGTTTTACGTAATGTAATCTTTATTCTTAAAAAAAGAAAGATATTGAAACAAAGTCAAGTTAAATAATAATCAGATTGTATTAGTATATACACTAATATAAATTACAAATGTGAATCTTTAAATGAATTTCTAAAAAAATTAAATAATCGTCATATTGTAAACAATAATTTTTCAAGGGGTACTGGTTTCCCTTTTATCCATTTGTATTGATTTAATTTATTTTTTAGTTTAGTCCAATCAAATCATCTGTCAAATATTTCCTATACCAATTAGCTGAGTCAGTTGGTATACGCTTGAGACTATCATTAAAATCGACATGATAAAGCCCCCAATTTCTAGAATAGCCCGCTTGAAATTCAAATGTATCAAAAGCTGCCCAGGAAAAGTAACCACAAACATTTACACCAGCATCAATGGCTGCTTTGGTCGCGTTAATATGTGCAGCAATGTAAGCAACTCGATGTTCATCCTTCAATGGATTTGGTGTTTTGAAAGAAGCAATACCATTTTCAGTGATGTAGATTTTGGGGTTTTGGTACTTTTTCTTAATATAGAGTAAGAAGTCATATAATCCTTCAGGATAGACAAAGTTCAAACCGTATTGATCCATGTAGCCAAGAGTTTTTCCTTCCACGTTATAAACTTCTGACATAGCTAAGGCATCAAAATTGTCACCAAAAACCTTGGTTTTATTTGATTCATGTCTAGCAAAGTGAGAAGTATAATAATTGAGCCCAATAAAGTCTGTGCTTCCTTTTAACATTTGTTTATCTTTTTTTGTAAATTTGGGTAGCCTATTCCCCACTAGCTTTCTCATTATTTTTGGATAATCTCCATGGAAAATTGGCTTTAAAACCCATCCCCAATAGAAATCCATTAGTCTTTTAGCAGCAGCCACATCCTCTGGTTTAGAGCTGTAGGGATAATAACTTCCTGATGAAAGAGCAATTCCAATTTCTCCCCCTTGAAGTGCTTGAAATTTTGTTTTGTATAAATTTGATGTTGTAGCATGGGCAATTAGGAAATTATGAAGTATAATATATGCTTCTGTGCATATTTTACCCGTAGTTGGACATGCCTCAACAGACATATTATCAATATTGTGCATGTATTGAAATATAGCTGTGACCTCTCCCTCGTTGATTGTAGTCCAATATTTCACCCGATCTCCATATGTTTTGAATAAGAGTTCACTAAAATCCTTGAAATGTCTCACAATGGAGCGATTTAAGAAGCCGCCAAGTTTTTGTTGAAGAGCTAGCGGATAGTCAAAGTGCATGATAGTCACAAAAGGTTCAATACCATTTTTTAGCAACTCATTGATCAAATTGTTGTAGAAGTTGATACCTTCTTTGTTTATACCTCCTTTCAAGGTTCCATTTGGCATTATTCTATTCCAAGATATGGACATTCTATAAGAATTTACTCCGAGCTTCTTTAAAAGTTGTACGTCCTCCTTATAGCGCTTATAATATTCAATCTTTTTGGAAAACTTATCTACATCTAAATACACACCTTTTTTATGTTCAATTATATCATCCCATATACCAAGTCCTCTTCCTCCTTCATTAGAAGCTCCTTCAATCTGAAGGGCAGAAGATCCAGCACCAAACAAAAAGCCAGTTGGAAATGATCCTCGACCCGGAAAACTCGATGAATTTATGAATTTCAATATAGCATGATATGTATTAGTTGTAGTCCGTTCTCCATTCTGGGAAGAAAGTGAGTAGCTAAGTTCAAATTTGTTCTCCAAGGGAAATAGAACTTGTGCATGGGTGAAAATGTTGGAAATCCAAACAAACGACAAGATTGCAAGAACATTTTTAGAAATTCTTAAAGATGACATTATATATATTATTTGTATCAAAAGATAATTACTGAGGTTGATAATAAATCACACTTATTCAGAAGGAAGAGAAAAACAAATTTATACTATATTTCTATGTGTATGACAACTTGTAAGATGATAATTACTATTTTTCAAAAGCAGTTAAAAATGTTACAGATAAAACACATAATTGTATTCTTTTTAGAGTTATTTATAGACTTTCCAACTAGATAAAGTTGTCCCTAATGTCATGATCGTCATGCAATTTTCATTGTAATAAATTTTTTGTAAGTACCCATGCTGATGTGCTATTTTCATTAATAATAATGTCGCACCCCGTGCATTAACACATCACCACATTTTAGAACCCATACAAAAAATAGTTTTGCAACATTAAACAAGCACGGCTAAAGTAAAATTTTGTCAATTATAACTCTTGTTTTGAATTTGAAATGTTACACATAAATAGTTATTCATCTTTGTATAGAAAAATATTACAAAAAAATAAATTTTATCATATTTTGGCCCCTGTAACAAAAAATCCAAATTATGTTTAAAATTAACATATGTGATGATTATTTATTTGTAGATATCATTTTCCGACTTTCGTAGGATTTAGGTCTAGTCCCGCAAACATATTTATTTATTTTTGAAAATTTTAATATCAATAGCTATTTTTTAAATAAATAAATAAATAATTGCTTGACAAATAACTTAAAATATTGTTTATATATGTGTATACATACATAAGAAACATATAGAAATTTTGAATTTAATATTTAAAAAAATTAAATTTAAAAATAATTTATTATTAAATAATAATTAATTATAAATATTATATGATGTTCTTATGCCACATGTAAGCGAATATTTATTCATTCAACTTGGAATTCAAACCAAAGACAAATATTATTCAAATTGTCTACAAATTGTGTGTATTGTTGTTTTACCATAGTGTTTGGTGAAGATCAACATTCTGGTTGGTGATTGTGACAACTATTCTTTGAATTTGGGTGATTTAAAGTCCACCATAGGGTTTAGGGTTTGTTTGTGCATTATAATATTGTAAGGAGTTCTCATCGAATACGCTTATAATAATCAAAACATAGTGGAAAATTCTCTAAGGAGTAGAGGGACTAGGTCTAGATGTTGTCTTGGTATATAAGGGGTATAATTCTTGTATGTCTTTTATATTCTTGCTTTTAGTTTTTGTCCTTTACATTTAAGTTCAGTATAAAAACTATCACTCATTTCTGGATAATTAAAGGATAAGAAACCTTGCATAAAAACAAGAAATATCTACCAAATGTAATACATCCCCTCTATCAAATTCCCTGGATATACACTTCAATTCCACCTAAGCAAACCTTCATTTAGACCTTTGTTACCGCCTACAATGTCTGGATGCGAAACACTCCGCGGATTCCAACTCTTTTAGGATAACCTTGGCTTGCACGGGGACAACGTCTATCAAATGGTTCAACAGCAAAAATCTTGGGCCTCGGAAGAAAGGCTAGCTCAGATTGAAGAAAGCAAACACAACTTTAATCTGAAGAACAAAATTGTTCAAGATGCGACTTAATACAAAATTTACATTCTTGTGCCAAGGATGGATCCATAACTGGTCCAAAAATCTCAATCTCTCGATGGCACAAATACTGCACTCTTTCCTGTGATCCCAAAGGAATGAAATGTAGAGAGACTCCTCTCGAAATTCGCCATCCTGAGAAGAGAGAACAGTATGAAGAAGATGTTCCCAACTTTTTGCAAAAAACCAACCATGTGTCCACTCACATGTGTCCAGATTTACAACATAACTAAAGACCCAGATGAGCACGTCTAGTATGTGAATGACCTTCTATACTACTACCAAGATGACAAATATGTTGAATGCATGATCTTTACATTAAACTTAATCGAGACAACCCTAGCATGGTACATGTCCCTCCCATACGAAAGCATAAGTACTTGGTCTGACCTGTGCGAGGCTTTCATCACCTATTTCACTGATAAGAAGAGACAACCAACCACCATGACCATAGTTAGTGGGGTCAAGTAGGGTAAAAAGGAAACCTTGTACAAGTATATTGACTATAAGTTACCATAATTTTATCGTTATCATATGAACATGATATACAAATGCGATACAATATAGTATTTACACTAAAAAATAAATAAAATTCCATTATAAGTGTTATAATAACAATGGTTTAAAGGAAACAATATATGCATAACGAGATTGACATTACAGTAACAAATATATTAAGCATATATGTATATTGATGAAGCATATCTTCATGTGTCAATTTGTGATTTTCAATCATCTCTCAATTTCACCTATGTATCAATTACTAACATCAAAACATGTTTCTAACCTCAATTTTATAACATCAATTTCATGGATTCTCAACAAAACGTAACATGTCAAAAACCTAAAATTTGAATAACAAAATTCCTAAATCATGTAGTCACTCATTGCATACATCATTATACAAACCCATCATAATGGAGAAATCTCACCCTTATTTTAGGATTTGAGCTTCTAGGGTTGCCTCCTCTTCTCTCTATCTCTCTTCTTCTCTCTTTCTCTTCTCTTCTACTCTTTTTATTCTTTTCTTACTATCTTTCTCTTTTATCTCTTATTTTTACTAAACTCCTTACTAAATTCTATCTCACTAATGGGCTTAAGAAACAACACCTCCACTATTGGCAATTTCTTTATGCACCCACATGTCTACTTACAGACCCGCGGTGAAATCTCCAAAATACCCCTATATTTCGAATGTGCATCTTCAACAACACATTTTTCTATAAAAAAAGGGTGATTTCGGATATTCACATCCGAAGACACTTTGTTTTTTGGGAAAGGGGTGACTTCGGAGATGCACATCTGAAATAACCCAATTTATTGTCTTGGGATTTTTCAGATATGCATATCCGAAAAAACTCAATATTTGTTAAAAAAATTAAAATCAAGGTGAATCAATTGTATTAATATTATAATTAATTGTATTAATCAAAATATATAATTAAATATATACCATTTATAATTAATTAAATATTTAAATCAACACATTATTCTCATATAAAATTAATTAAAGAACAAAATTAATATAAGTTAAAAATTAATAATGCTTATAAATTAAAATGCCCCTATGTAAATTAAAATTCTATTTAATCTTTTTATTCTTTATTTATAACAATTTGTATTTAAGTTATTCTTTATTAATAATAACTCACTCTAATTATATTATAATTATATTATAAATAAATATTATTTTAAAATAAAATTAAAAAAATGGAATATTGGGATACTTCGGATATGAAAATCAAAATTAACCAATATCCCAAATTTCTTTTGGGAAGGGTTTTTTCGGATATGCATATCTGAAAAAACACCTGACATTTTAAATCCAGCATTTAAATGAAAAAAATTCAAAGAGGGGTGATTTCGGATATGCATTTCCGAAATCAGTAAAAATGTGGTAAGGTTGTCTTCGGATATGCATATCCGAAGGGTATTTTGGGAATATTATGGGTGTTTTCCACCCTATATGGGTGCATAAAGAAATTTCCCCACTATTTCTCATGCTAACACAACACAGGCCCAATTAATTATTTTTTGGCTTAAATGCACTTTTGGTCCCTGTAAGTTAGAGAGTTTTAGATTTTCGTCCCTGTAAGTTATTTTTTTTGTTTCAGTCCCTATATTTCACTTTCGCGTTCGTTTTAGTCCCTAAATCAAAATCTGCAGGAAAATTCGCAGGAAGATCGCAAGAAACCTGCAGATTTTCCTGCGAATTTTGGCTTTAGTGACTAAACCTCAAGCAAAAAGTAAGATATAGGGACTCAAAAAAAAAAACTTATAGGGACGAAAATCAAAAACTCGCTAACTTACAGGGACCAAAAGTGCATTTAAGCCTTATTTTTTTCATTTTCACACTTACTAACCCAAAACATGTATATCACAAATTAATTTAAATAATTCATATATTCACAAAATCACACAATTTAATTAATTAATATATCATATGTTAATTAAATAAATAAATAACTAATAAAATAATTAATATATGAATTTCGGGGTGTTACAACTTGAACTTGATTTCATGCCTTGATGCTTGTACTTTTTTATCTTTGAGTTTATACATGATTATCCTTTAGGGTTTCCATTATGATCTTACCATTTTCATATGATTAATATTTTGTCTTGATTACCATGCTTGTATGATTGAGATGTCTTGACATGATTTTTTTGTTTGATACTTGCCCACGAGTTTATGATATGCTTGACACATTTTGACCGTGATCTTGTATGCCTTACCTCTTGTATGATCTCAATGCTTGATATTTATTGAGATACTTTGCTTTGATGCTTGTTCATGTGCTCTTGAATGATCATTTATCATGATTGCTTGATGCTTGTTTATACATGGTTGATTGATGTTTATGTCTTGGTAACAAATTACATTGTCCACATGCTTGTTGGAATTATATTCTTTCACTATGATGTTTTGAATAGGTTTACCTATCTTGTTTTATTTGTGATTGTCTTTAAGACATGCTTTGATACTTGTACTTATTTGGCTTTGAACTTGCATGATGATCCTTTTCAGGTTTCCTTTTGCATAATCGGGTCTAGAACCCTAATTTGGTTGCGACGACCATTTCTTTTCATTAGTGGGTTTTATCGTTATTTTCCCTTCCCTTTCGAATAAATAAAGTTCAATGGCAAATTTGTTTTATTTCGAGCGTGTGATACGCTTGGGTATTTTTTGTGCTGTGACATGAGGTAGTTAACTTATAATGGACATGGGCTTGGGTCGGGCAAACCATTCTCAAGTTTGGTGAACAATGGCTTGCCTGTTCCGTTTTATGGCCCTTTCATACCATCTTTAGGCCTATTAAGTTATGGGATGATCCCTAATAAGACCGAATAAGGATTTTTTCCAGTATATGGTCCCTCAAGCACGAGGTCTGAGTAGGGATATGTGATTAAACAAGGTAGACAGTGATATATTTCCAAGAGACACTTGGAAAGACTAGTTCCCTAGGCGGTACTTGTAAAGGCGAGACCCTCAGGTGAGACCTATAAAGGCAAGTCCCTCATGTGAAATTCCTAAAGGCGGGTCCATAAGGAAATACTTGTAAAGGATATTCTCTCAAGCAAGACTTGTAAAACACTATAAGAAATATGCTCTCTAGCCACATGAAATGAGGTGAGATGCGAGGCGGTGCAACGTGAGGTGGCATTAAAGGCCGAAATGGAGGCGACATTGAAGGCTCAAATGGAGGCAATGCAGGGTGAACATCAGCGGGAAATAGAGGTCATTGCAAAGAGGCAATCTGATATGGAGGCGCAAATGCGGCAATTTATGCAATCGTTTGGTAGAAATCAAAACATGGGTGGTCGTGCGTTGAATCAGGAGAACGAAAATGATGGTGACATTAGCAACTTTCCCGACCCAGACTAATCGTTGATTTAATTTTATTTTTATTTTGTTTTTAATTTTGATTTTGAATTTGTGTAAGATATTTATTAATTTATAATTATATTATATTTAGTAATATTAGATTTATAATTTTAGTTTATTAATTTTATTATATTTTGGATTATTAATTTATATTTTTTAGTATATTTTGTTTATTAATTTAATTTATTAATTTATATATATATATATATATAATTTATTAATTGGTTTCAGAAATTATTTTAGAAAAAAGAAATGAGTGACGTGATTTCCATATCGCTAATTAGTAACATGTAAATCACGTCACAACATTCAATTATTCTTGGATATCTGTGTAACTTTTTGCGACGTGATTTTCACTTCACTAATTAGTGACATGAACACAACTTAGTTGCTACATGCTCTCCTGCGACATAATTAGTCATGTTGCAAAAATCAATTTGTGACGTGATTTTGCTTGTTGTGGCGTGAAAATCACGTCACTAATGAGCCTTTTTTGTAGTGAAGGAGACTCGCTTAGGAGATACTTGCTAAAGAGAGCCCCTCATGCGAGACATGTAAAGGCGAGTCTCTCAGGAGATACTTGTAAAGGTGAGTCCCTCAAGAAAACTTGTAAAGGAGAACCCCTCAAGTGAAACTTCTAAAGACGGGTATGTCCAAATCTTAGAACTTTGCTTTTGTATTATGAAGTCAAACTTGGAAAAGAAGAACAAAAGGAGATGTTTGAACTCAGAAAATGGAGAAAACGTGTAGAAAAAATGGTTATCATTCATCTATTTAAAGTTCTATGAGCTAGGGCATAGTGTGCATCATTTTCAATCCTAGTTCTGCACCTACGAGTAAATGATAAGATTCCTACAGGCTAGATCACACACATGAAAATAATCGATGGTCCATGATGATGGAACATTCCTTAGACAAAACTCATCATGCCTAAAAAGCAACGCTCTAGGATTCACCCCTAGAAAAGTTTGAGGGACTATCTCCAAGAAACGTTTGAGGGAATCGCCCAAAGAAACACTTGATGGACTTGTTTCAAGCAACACTTTAAGGACTCGCCCCAAGTAATGTTTCGTCATAGGCTTCAGTTAAAAATTGTGTACCTAATTTAATGACTCCGCCCTAGTAGGCCTTATGCTTGAGGGACTATGAATTGGATAACATTATTGGTCTTGGAGAGAAGCAACTTAGGATCTGAGCAACCCAAAGAAGTAGTGAAATACCTAGTGGAAGAGCTAGGGAGACGCAACCTCAGGTCGCCCGACTGTGACTTGGGTTGCCAGACCCAAACATGTGTCTAGCGTTTAACCATCTTACAAATACGTGGTATGTGAGGTGTCAAGGAGAAGCCAGATTGAGCACACTAGTAAAGGAGGAAACCTCCCTCAAATCTACGAGGAATAACCAGTACTCCCTTTATTCCCAAGAAGACATATTGGAGGATAAATTAGTCTAAACAAAAGATGAAAATTCATGGCAGAAATCAAAAAAGTATTACTAAAACTGTCGTAAAAATGAAAATTCATAATTAAACCTTAAAATCTTCACTTAATATAGTTTAAAATTATAAATATTAAAAACTTTCAATTTCCAAATAATTATTTTCAATATTATAACATAAAAAATTATTTATTTTTATTTCCATGGATGCACACCAAAAAAATTATAACAAAAAAAAAAATAGCATTACATAGTGTCTCATCTAGGAAAATTTAATTTAAAATAAGTAGGATGTCTAATTTAGTAATACAAGCTTCTTAATGAATTTGGAAAAATTTTAAATTTCCACAAACACGAGATGTAAAAAAGATTAATGTTGTAATATTGAAAATAATTATAAATAAAATGGAATTTTTTTTGAATTTAAACTTATTTTAGATTTTAGTTGAAGATTATATATTTTAGTGACAGATTCTGAGATATGTTATGAAGTTTTATCTTTTGTAATCTGAGTTATTTTCCTGAATCTTCATCTTTTGCAATGATTTTAGTGAGAGATTATGGATTTTAATGAACATTTGTCATGAATTTTCATACTTTTCATCTTTTGCGATGAACTTAGCATTCAATAAATCCGTCTCTATTTAATTTATGGGTTAAATATACAACACCCTCATATTTTATTTAAAACCCCCTCATTATTTTTTTAAATTCACGTGTAATTTTATTTTATTTTATATTTATTTATTTATAATTTTAATATTCTTTTTTTAATTATATATTTTATTTTATTTATATATTACTATATATTATTTCTTTTAGAAAATTTTGTAAAAAAAAATTTGCTTCACAAGAGAATTGAATCCTTTGCCTATTGGTTACAAACACTTGCTTTTTCCCACTACACCGGATTTACTTGATTGTTATATGTGATGATTTTAATTTTGGGTTAATTATGCCAAGGGTCCCTATAAGTATGCGACCCTGCATTTTTAGTCCCTGTAAAATTTTTCTACGAATAATGATCCCTGCAAAATTTGACGTCACCTGTTATGGTCCCTCCCGTTAGTTTTCACTAACGGAGGATGGCGTGGCTTGCCAGGTGTATGTTATTATGTGACACGTTGGTTAGTCTTTATAATAATGGTGTTTGATCCATGAGTAAACCCTAAATCAGCTCCTCATTCTTCCCTCTTCCCCCAAAAGCGTGCCTCTCATTCTTCAATATTGTTCATAGTCTTCTTCATCTTTCTTCATCATTCTCAGTCGCGTGAAGCTATGGTGTCTTATTCAAATAGAAGCAAATCGATTTTAGTAGTTCAGTCAACAGGTGTGAGCAATCGTAGATGGAGAATGTGGGCCTGCAATCTTTGTATGATCTCGTATTATTGCAAGAATGGTCGTAATCGAGGGAGACTCTTCTGGAGATGTCCCTTTTGGAAAAGCGATGAAACGTGCAATCTCTTCGAATGGGATGATGATATGGGACCAGGGCACGATGTAATCAAGACTTTAGATGAAGAATGGACAAATGATTCAACTAAGATAAGGGAGATGCAATCTGTTGAAGCCTTGAAGGATTTATATGAGTCAGCAATGAAGAAGAATGTGGAATTGCATATCCAACAGATGTCAGATGGATTTGTGGAAAGATGAAATCAATTTGCATTGCTATTTCGTTCATGGTCAATTTGTATTTGCTAATGAAATGTAAATGTTGAAGGATTATGGGCAAATTGTAGTTTTTGCCAAAACTTGTAATGTGTAATTGTTTGTTTCTGAAATTGAATGCAATGTTGTAGTATGGCTTTAATGATTCTTTGTTAATCCTGTTGTTGTTATAAGACCTATAATTTGACAATGTTGCAGTATGGGTTTAATAAGAATAAGTGTTTGTTAATGTTATAAGACCTATAATTTCACATGTTCCATAATTAGTGACCTATAATTTGACATGTTCCATTATAAGTGACCTATAAATTGGCATCTTCCATAATATGTGATATATAACTTGCACATGTTCCATAATTAGTGACCTATAATTTGACTTATAATTTGAATACATCAGCAGATATCTTCCATAATATAAGGCACCATAATTAGTAGACATAACTCTAATTCGACATAATAAGGTGACCTTGAATAAGGTTCATCATCAGTACTTTTTGCAGCATAGTTTACTGACTTGAGTTAAACATAAAAGGTTCCAAAAGATTACAAGTAAACATAACAAACATGCAGAGTTAAGCATTTGATTACAAAAAAGGTTACAAAACAACATAATCAGTGCATCCTTTGTTCACTGAGTTAAGCCTTTATAGATGTCACCCCATTTCTTTTTCTTGATGACACCACTAGTTGAATCTTCTGTGGCTTCATCCTCCTCAGTGATAACCAATGGGTCATCTGGTTTTTTTCCTGGACCTGCAACAACCTTTGTCTTAAGGCTCCTGAGTCTGTCACTTTGCCTTTTTGCCACTTGAACATCACTTTTACTTTTTTTGGCCTTGGTTTGCACTTCTATTGAAGATGATGCAGGTGGTTAGGCATGCACTTGTGCTGAAGATGATGCAGGTGGTTTGAATCGTTTGGTCTTAGCCTTTTTTGGAACCAGGCCAAAGAAAATTATGGGTCCATCCCTGGGCTTGGTAGCAGTAGTAGCAGCAGTTGGTTGAGACTCCTTTATTCATGGGTGAAGTATCCACATGCAAAGGCCGAATGTCCAATATATCATCCCAATCCAGCAAGGCCTCTAGTGTTTCAGCATCTCATTCATAGTACTTATCAACAGGTGAAGACTGTGATGGTTGTGATGTCCCACTTGTTCCAGCTCCATCACAGCTCCATCAGTTTTCCTAGATTTGACATTCTTTGAAGCTTTGGCTTTAGGCATATGCTGCAAAAAATAATTCAGGATGAGAAAATAATTCAGGTAAGTAAATATCATATAACAAGTCAATTGAATACCTTATCTTTAGTTGCTTGGGCTGTTTGACTGGCCTGTGTTGGCACATCTTCAGTAGGCACATTGTTTGTTGGAACTTCTTCACTTGGAACATTGTTTGTTGGCACACCTATAGCAACAATTTGCCCATTTTTCATGCAAGTCCTTTTGTTGTGACCTAGTTCAAAACAAACCTTGCACTTATGACTAGTATTAGTTCTCTGCAATTTATTCTGATTAACTTCATCAGGTTCTCTCCTACGTAACCTTTTGGGCCTCCCTGCACCATGTTTGTACAGTGGTGGAAACATATCAGTTTGAGAGGTTCTGGGCCATTTATTTTGTCCATTCAAAAGGGTGATGATTTCATTGTAGCATGTTTCATATGTACTCTTATGATAACATTTGTTTACATAGCTCACTGAGTCATCCACCTTCCTATGAATGGCTGCCACTGCATGTCTACATGGTATGGCAACTAGCTCCCAAAAGTTGCAACTACATGTATGTTTTTCTAGGTCCAGTACAAAGCTATCGGTAAAAAGTACATTGGTAACCTGAAATGAAAACCTACCAGCATATGCTGTTGTCCAACTTTCACTCTTCTCAATCTCTCTATCTAGACTTTTTAATGGTTTAGACATTATTTGACCATTGTATCCATCTACCTTTTCTCTAAGGGTTGCAAACCTTCCCATTATATAATTCCTAATCCACTCAAGCATAGTAATTACTAGCTTGTCCCTTTGAAGTAAGATTGTTGCATTAAAAGACTCAATCAAATTGTTCATTAACACATCACACTTTAAGAAGAAAGGGAAAGCATACTTACACCATTTGTTTTTCGGAATTGCATCCAACCACTCATAAGCTTCCAATTTGGCCTCCTTGATCATGAGCTTCTTTGCTTCATGTGCCTCAAAATAGGTAGCCTTGGCAGCTACCATCATGAGATCTCTGAACAAAGTTCCTCCACCAAACTTCTTTTTGAAGTTTGCTGATAAGTGCAAATTGTATCTATTTTTGTGTGTAAGTTTTGTTGCACTTATCTATTCTTTTTGACAATAGCGTTTGAATAAACGTTGATTTGTTTGTAAATACGTTTACTTTACGAATAATTGTATTTTAGTGTATTTATGTACCGTTTGATAGTTTAATGTCTTTTTGTAGGTATTCTTGCATATTTGGAGACTCGAGTAATAAAGTGTCGAAGACACGGCTCCGAATGCGCATTTTGAGGAAATAAAGTGCCAAAGTTCTGTCAAACTCGCTAAGCGAAAATTCTAGCGTGCTATGGCCTAATTCTATTTCTCTTTGGCAATAGCTGAAGCTTCGTAAGCTCTCTTAGTGAGATATAGCTCGCTTAGCGAGATCATTTTTGTCGTTTAGTGTAAAATATCTATGAATAGTGTACGGATAAGTAGAAGCTCGCTTAGCGAGATCTATATCGCTTAGTGTCATACCCCAAAATTTACCCGTTTTAATTCACGTCTTTTAATTTATTAAGGGGGTTAAAAATTAAGAGCCATAGGGTTTAATATATCTATTATTAAACTCGATCTCTTATAAAACTCTCTAAAAAAAAGGATGTGCAAATATATAAGCCCAAATATTTTGGGCCCATCTATCTCATTCTAAGATTTCCTATATACTATTTTTATCATTTTTTAATTAATTTAGTTTTTACTATTTATCTCATTCTTATTTTCATTATACTTTATTACCATGAATTATAATTAGATTATTTATTATTATTAGGCTCATTTTGAACATCATTAGTATTAGGATTATTATTAATCAAACTATTACCTATTATATTATTTAATTAGCAGTTAATTAGTTGGTATTTGATTAATTGTTTTCTTAATTAAACTAATTGAAATGAGGATCAAGAAGGGGCGCATTGGGCTAGGGGGTTATTGGCATAGTGAGCTTGAGGTAATGGGTGTTGTACCGAACAAATGCTATTGGGTCAATGGGTTGGATTCTGGGCTTGATGGATCAGGGTATGGACCGGGTCAATCTGACCCGAGTCCTGTTCATCCTCGTCTCCAGCTTCCTAGCGCCGCTGCAAATGGACACAAACCCTAGCTTCAAACTAAATCAAATCCCAGCATTGAATCCAGATAATCAAATCTTAACAAACATAAAATGAAATCTGAATGTATTTTTATTGAATCAAAAAGAACGTAATTTACAGAATCAATTACAAAATCAAATCTCTGAATCAAATACAATCTTCACTAATTAAATCTAACAATCTAATCTTGCCTAAAACGGATCTAAAACCTAACTATATAACCTAAGAGGAATTAGATAAAAGGGGGAGGACATTGCTGGGGGGAAGAACTTGAAGGCCGCCGCGAATACGAAAAAACCCTCACCTTCATCGTACCTGCGAAAAGAGAAAAGGGAAGAGGATTAGCAACTTGGAGCTCACACGTTCCTGAAATAGAAGATATAAGGTAATTCCAAACGAACGCTTAGCTTATAATATCAGTACGCGTGCTCGATTTTGTGTTCGAATGTTGTTTTGTTTCTGGAAATCTTGAATCTGGGTTTTTACTGGGGGTTAGGGTTCATTGTTGGGGTTAGGGTTCATGATCGTTAGGTTTAGGATTCATAGGGTTAGGGTTTGGGGGTAGGTTGAAGATGAAGATCAAGAGGATCTTCATCTGGGTTCCGGTATTTTTCTGGAAATCTGGATTGGGGATGAATGTTCCGATGAACATTCATCGGAAAACTGGGGGCTTACGGTGGTTGTGGTGGTTTTCAACGGCGGTTGGGTGGTGAATCTCTGGGTTTTGGTTAAGGGTGGAAAGAAAGAAGAGAGAGTTGAGAGAGAGTGGGAGACGAAGAGAGAGAAAGGATCCAGAAAAATGAGTAGTGAAAATTGGATCTTGGTGGTTAATTCTTCCCTGGCCGTTGGATGCTCGACACGTGGCCAAGCTATGGCCATCTGTCGGCGCAACTGGACATGATCCAGTGCGCGTTCCCTCGCATGCTCCTTCGGCCATTAACGCATGCATGTCGTTGATGGGGATTCGAGCGGATCTCAGCCTTACACGCTTCTAAATGCACACCGTAACCATACACCCTCGTTACACTTGATCTAACGGATCAAAACTCTTAATGGGCTCCCCCCTTTGCTAATTACACCCTCCAAATTACTTGCCAAATACAAAAATGTACCCCCCTGCAATTAAAAAATACAATTTAATTAGTTAATTTTGTAAAGCCTTAATTATTTAATTGTTTATTTTTTATTGATTCAAACTAATTTTCTCCCCAAACCGACTATACCTATTAGTCGCATTAGGCGAGGAATAATTTTGATTAATTTAATTTATTTGTTAATAATAAATTAATTAATCCTTTATTTAATTTTCTCCTCGAACCGACTATACCTATTAGTCGCAAGTAGACGAGAAATAATTTTTATTTTAATTAATTTGTTTATTAATAATCCAAATAACTTTTATTTAATTCTCTCCTCGACCCGACTAAATCCATTAGTCGTATTAGACGAGAGATAAAAATATATAAAACCATTCTCACTGCCACTTGGCAAAACAAATGATTCAAGTCATTTAATTCTCTTCTCGACCCGACTAAAACTATTAGTCGCATTAGACGAGAGATAAAATACACAAATTAAAATACATTTTAATTTGCTGCCCGCGACGATCAATATATCGATCTGAGTAACCAGCAATGCCCATTAATTTGTTAGCTATACTGATCAAATCTATTGATCACCGCATCTAACAGTGCCATATTAAATCAGGGTTGTACGCCCAAAACCTCTAAAACACTAAACCACGACACTACGAATTTTTATCCTAGGCAATTCAAAATGCCTTTCAGATCAAATTCAAAACTACGATAGGCCATTCAAAAAGCCTTCAATACCTCCATAATCAATTCAAAGGCGTACAACCTTGTGCCCGAACTACGTCGACTCTGATTCTCCCTAAGGAGATACGTAGGCACTTGGATAACCAAGGCGAGTCCCCTTCCATAAAATCTCATTTTTTCCCCTATTCACTTCCTTAGCTATTAAACTTAATAATTTTAGCCATAAACTGTTACCTTAGATTCAAAGCCATAGGAAAGGGTTGAGGGTGCCTAACACCTTCCCTCGACCTGATTATAATAACTTACCCCGAATCTCTAAACTGCGTAGGGTTTCCTATTCGCCCTTCAGAATAGGTGGCGACTCCAAAACTAAAACTTTTAGGGCAGGTTGCTACAGCTGGCGACTCCGCTGGGGAAAATCATCAATGGTGAATTATTATGCTCCTAAGGCTTGAGAGGGTTTAGGTTTGGCAAATTATTTAGGTTTGTGGCGAGCGATTAGGGTTTGGCATTTTGCCATTTTTAAGGTTTGGGGGAAGGTTTATTTTTTTAATAATAAATATTTAATTATTTATTTATTTATTTAGTGTTCTCATTAAATGTTTATTTGTCATATCTGTATAAAATGCTTAATTGTTATAATCTGCACTGTTGGGTTTTATATGTGATTGTTGTTAAATCTAAGCGTGGGAATTATAATAATGACCAGAGGGGAATTACATCGCCTACGAGTCTTATTATAATTCCACTCAGAGTGGGTTGAATATTCGGAAAGGTCTGATACGAGGCTCGACCTTGTTGAGGGCTGGACTGGGTATTTAGATGATCTCTCTGGGAACCAACCCCTAAAATTCGAACCTCATGGATCAATGAGTTGTTCCAAAATCCAAAGAGACAAAAAGTCTCGGCGGCTACGAACAATCCCATGAGACCTTCTAGAACATTCCCGTGGGAAGGGTAGGCTCCTGAGCCGTTACGTCGAACCTATGAACCTAGGGCTTATATGCTTATGTGTTTAACTGTACGCTTTCACTATTTTTCATATATCTCATATAATTGCGGCATTCATCATGCATCATGTGCATTCTTGCATCAAGTCTTATCCAAAAAAAAGGTGATAAAAAAAGAGGAGTTATTACATCAATGGATGTAGATAAGACATAAACACGCATAAAACATATCATTCATGGCATGCATATCATTTTCATGGCATTGAAGGAAGATTTCTCTTTTCCCTTCAGAGCAAGAGACCATTGGGAAGGATAATCTAACATCCCGACCGTCTTATCAGACAAGATTTCAGCAAAAGAAATCAATGGATCAGCTAGAACAGAATCAAGCCGCCCTTCGTGAGGAGGTGGATCAACTCAAGGTCAGTGTGGAAGAGGTTAAAGGAGGTATGAATCAGATGCTAGGACTCATGAAGGCCCTACTAGATAAACATGAAAAGGCAAAAGAGGTTCAATCTGGGGATACCCTGGTTCAGGATGAGATTCCCAATGACGAAAACCCGCTGCTAGGATTTGTGACAGGCTTTGGCCCTGCTAAGGAAAGACCCCAGGTCCGATCTGTTAGAAGAGCTATCCAATTCCAAGAGAAAGGAGAGGCCTCTCAAGAGGGATTTGTCCCCACTCCACAGACTAAAGGGGCAACCCGCATAGTTCGCATTCCTGCTAACAATGTCCCTAAAGATGAAGATTACCTGGATCTACAATACGGAGTACAAGAGGTGGACAACACAGACCAAGCACCTCAGACGCAGCAGTCTAATCCCAACTCTAGGGAAGACTTCAAGGACAGTGAACAGATCAAAGCACTAGAGGAGAGACTAAAGGTGGTAGAAGGATACGATGCTTTCGATGTGGATGCCTTCGAAATGAGTTTGGTCTCAGACTTGACTATCCCTCACAAATTCAAGATTCCTGACTTCGAGAAATACAAAGGACTCACATGTCCGAGAAACCACTTACGCATGTATGTGCGAAAAATGGCTGCCTATGCCCACGATCAAAAGCTGATGATACATTTCTTCCAAGATAGCTTAAGCGGGGCATCTGTTGACTGGTACATGCAATTGGAGAAATCCTATATCCGAAGCTGGAATGATCTTGCTAACACATTCTTGAAGCAATATAAGTACAATATGGACATGGCACCCAACCGGATGCAATTACAAAACATGTCACAGAAGAATGATGAATCATTCAAGGAGTATGCCCAAAGGTGGAGGGAAATGGCTTCTCGAGTCCAACCTCCCTTGATGGAAAAAGAACTGGTGGACATATTTATGAGTACTTTGCAAGGACCATACTATGATAAGATGGTCGGAAGCATATCTTCAGGGTTCTCGGACTTGGTAGTCATTGGTGAAAGGATTGAAACTGGGATAAAAAATGGGAAGATACAAGGGGCACCCTCAGGTTCCTATCAAGCAAAGAAATCATATGATGGAAAAAAGGAACCCAACACTATGGGGGCAATCCTGGTTAATCAGACCCCGACATTTCAACAGAGGGATCAGCAAAAGCAACAGGGTGGCCAACGCCCCTGGAGGTCCAAGCCAAAACGATCATTTACTCCATTGCACATGCCACTGTCTCAAGCTTTGCAGCACCTGCTCGGTCAGAATTTGATAACTCCGCTACCTCCATACTCAGCTCCAGCTAACCCCGCTCCTGGGTACAAGCATCATGCTAGGTGCGCTTATCATTCAGATAGTCCTAGTCATGATACAGAGGACTGTGGGCCGTTGAAGCACAAGATCCAAGATCTAATTGAAGAAGGGCTCATTGAGTTCGAAGAGCCTCGCAAGTCTGATGCTATAAGTGGCTAGAAGGAGGGTTTCTTAGATCATTAGTTTTTGTTTTCATTTGCAATTTCCTTTCAGTTTGTTTAAACATTGGTTTGCAGTATACGCTATGTACTTTACAATAATCATTAATGCATTGCTTACGTTTGTCTTGGTTTATTCCTAGTGTTTTCACTATATTCAAAACTGTGTTTTTACTTGGTTTTATTATTTGTGATATTCAACTTTTGTTCAAAGATGTGTACCTTTAGAGGGAGAATGACGAAAACGATACCACAATATCATACAGTACGCTTTCGAACAGACCGTGTTGACGATGTACAGGCATTGTTTCAATTCCAATACAGTGGAGATATAAGGATGTTAATCCCTCGTCAACCCCTTTGAGCCTAAGGAGTAGGAGTTTTCCTTCACGTACAAAATAAAACCTCAAAATATAACCTGGGGTAGGGTAGCTGTTCAGTTAACTCGATTATCCCAAATTGTTCCTTTGAACATAATCACTGATGGTTCTCCGTCATAATTAAACCTGGCAGTCAATGTCCGTAAAGAAAAAGAAAAAACAACGCAAGGCCTGCCAAGTCAAAACCTATTAAGGGAGACTTAGATAAAATTGGGGCATCCCGCTGACTGTAATTTTAAATAAACAGTTCAGGCAAAATTAGGGATAATAAAGTAAAAAAGGGGTCACTATATACCCTTGACAAAAGGAAAATATTACAAAAGGAGGATGACTGCCTTTGCAGATAAACCTTTGGTTTTTGAACCATCATAAATGTCAATGTTATAATTCCCAAAGTCTTTTGTTGAATTAGTATTGTGGTACTTTTCGTTTATCGTTTCCACAGGGATTATTGCGATATCACTGCCGTTCTATAGTTTATTTTGTCGTGAGTTAAAGTTATCATGGGGTTTGGTTTTGATTCTGGTAACATAATTTGTTTAATCTCAAGCAAGAAATGCTAAACTTGGTATGTGGTTTTAAAAGATGGTAAAAGAATGTCAAGATTAGATTTGTTTTTGATGATTTGCTTCTATCGTATTTTCTTGATCAAATACGTGAACTCATGAATGATACATATAATCACAATCCTCTCAATATGTTTCATGTCTAAACCATATTGTGAAATTTGCCATTTTGATCCTTAAATGATCTCTCAACCTAACTATCAAAATGACAACACTCAAAGCTTAATATAGGTAAATATCAACTCACAAAGCTATTTCTAAACTTTACTTGTTGATAGATAAAAAACCTAGGTCAAGACTTGAAAACATTTTCTCAAATAGAATACAAATCTCATAACTAAATAAACACAAGGTTTTTCACCATATATATATCATCACTTGTTCACATACAAAAGATCAAAAGAAATACAAACTAAAAGCAAATCATCTACCTCTAATCTTGACACCAAGAAGGTTTAGCCACCCATTTCCATGGTGACTTGAGTAACAAGCAAACTATCAAGCTTTATGAACATCAAGATGGAAGTCTCCAAGATTGATGGGTAAAAACTTGAATTCTACTAACAATGGAAGTTTTAGGGTTTTCTCACTCCAAATGGTATATTTTGGTTCAAGAGAGAGAAATTAAAGATGGAATGGTTCTCAAAATATCTAACAAGCACTATATAGCATGGCACATCAGCCCAGATTCGCCCGGCGGAAGAACAGCTTCGCCGGGCGAAACCCACTAAACAGGCCACGTGACCTCAAAAGTACACAAAAGAACCCCAAAATAAATATCTTCTTCCGCCCGGCGAGACAGATGCTCCGCCGGGAGCTCCAGAGCAGAAAGATGGCCAAAAATTGAGCTGCTTCGCCCCTGGCTCGCCTACCCCTCGCCGGGCGGAGCTTCGCTTCCAAGCTATTCGCCGGGCGAAAACAAGAGGAATACTGACACCTTCAGAGTTGCCAAAATCCTCGATTCTTCGACTTTTTTCCCGATTTTTCTGAACATTTGCTATCACCAATAACTGAAACCTAGAAAATAGATCAAAATACCAAATATTTACATATGACAAAAATCACTTATTTACATAAGCTATTCTTCTAAAAACATAGAAAAAGGGGTTAAAAAGTGCCTTAAAAACATACGAATAGAAACAACAAAAGACACTCAACAAAATCTCCCCAACTTGCATCTTTGAATGTCCTCAATCAAAGGAAAATTTTTAAAATTAAACCAAAACGATTCAAAGCACAAAATCAACCGAACAAAACTTGAATGGTTCAAACTCGACAAGTGCACGCCCAAGGCAACTTCATAACTTAGATAGATAGATAGCACTATAACGAATTAAACCCTAAACACAAACTTCAAAATGCAAATCTTTGCCATAACATGCTCATGTATGAATCACCTAAGTTTCTCACAAAACAGGGATTATACACAATATAAACAATGGACAAAACACTCTCGCTAATAACTATATTAACATCCAGAACAATTCATACGTTCATCTCGACATTTCGCAAAAAAAATGGAACAAAGATCACAAAGGACTTTTCTCGGTTGTAGCTTGGCTTAGGATAAAAAGGAAAGGATAATATATAAGGCCATTGAAACGAAAATTGGTAAGAAACAAGGAAAACAATTCTCAATCTGATAAATTCATTCTTGCTCAATTCACAACTTCTCACAATTCACTTCCTTTTCTTACAATGCATCTTCTCTTTATTATTATTTTTTTTTTTTCATTTTTTTTTTCAATATATATATATATATATATATATATATATATATATATATATATATCCATATATTCTTATAATCATGTATTTAAAAGATGCATTGCCCACCACACTTTCTTTCCCATGGCAACTTCACAAATAGGAACCACTCTCCCCAACTTCACACTTTTCTATCTCAAGAGACGAGAATTGCTTTTCAAAGTAAGATAAAGGTTCAAGGGAAAGTGTTTACACAAGAAAAATATGAGAATGAATCATCATTGACTAAATTTACTTGATCAACAACACAACTACTAAGTGGTAATCTTAATAATTTGTTGGCATGCAATGGATTCATTCACACAAACTTTCGGCTCAAAAAGGTTTACAAATGCGCACACACTAATTCGGTTAAATGAAGCCTTTTTGGAATGGTGGTTTTCCTCAATAATACAAACAATGCCTTGATCCCTTCAAAGTTCCATAATTTCAATTGAACACAAGATTTGGCATGAATCGAACGAGTTAAACAATATTACTAGACATCACAATATTTTGGTGAACAATGGAAGCTACTCACATTTATGGTTAAGTCCTAATGATTCACACTTGAACATATATTTACTAGATGATGCATATCACGAATTTGCATAAAGCGTTAATTTAATTATCGTGCTATCATTCTACAAAGCGATTAAAGTAATACCTTCTACGCACACTTTTGAGGATCTTATCATCACCATCCACACTTTTGAGTTGACATATATATTTTTGTTTTTCTTGCTCCTTGCGGAACCAAAATCTTAAACAATCAAACTAAGAAGCATCAGATTAAACTAATATGTACAAAGCTAAAAATTTAAACAACTAAAATATATAAAAAGAAATCCAACTAAAATTAACTAACATTATCCAACAAAACATGGCCAAGCGCCAACAACCAAAAGTTATCAAATACTTAAAACATATAAAAAAAAACTAAGACAAAGACAAAATAACTAGCAAACTCCTAATCAAGGATGTCATCACCAATTTCATCACCCTCTGCATCAGCATCATCCACCCCCTCAGAAAAGAAAGGCCTGCCCTCAGGCCAATTTGCATAAGCAGAATAATCCTCGCGAGAAGGAAAAGGAGGGATCTCACCAGAAGGTGCAGACTGATGCAGATACAACTGCCTCATGGAGTCCATAAGGAATTCACTGGACCTCCTTCCAGCCTCAAGCGCATCCCAAGTATAATTAAAAGATGCTCTCAACCTCGGATCCCAATCTTCATAATCCAGAGTCTCACCATGCTCACCTGCAGCAGAGGACTCACCAGCTTCCTTCTGCTTTTTCTTAGCAGCCAACTTAGCATTACAGTAGCGGTTGATGTAGATATCATCAACCACATCTCTTTTCCTTTCGTTCACCACACTTGGAAAACGAACACCCTGCTTTTGACACAAAGAAGTAATCAAACAAGGAAAAATGATAGGTGCGCTAGAATGTACCCCAGGACGACGAGTGTTCTCGATGAAGATTTTCATCTCATTAGCAATTATTTTAGCAACGTCGACCGTCTTGTTTTCCAAGATGTGATAAACAAGCAAAGCCACATCAAGAGGTGCCGAAGACTTATGAAACCTAGGCCTTATGTTAAACACAATCAGAAGAAGCACCGCCTGCGCCAAAGGAGTCATATCAATCCTGTTGTAACGAATCGGCTCCTGAACATTGTTCAACTCCACCTGCTTTCCCGGTTTAAGGATCACACGAGAAATTACTTCCTGGTTCTGATGAGTTCGTCGTGCAACAGAAAACTCATCAGTCTGGATATTTGGATCAAATGGATTCCAAGGATTGCCAAGGAGCTCACTGATTGCATTCCGCGAAAAATCGATCTCCTTACCACGAACAAAAGACTTGTAAGAACACATCTCATCCTCTGGTTGAAGTGCATTAGCATAAAACTCACGGACAATTTCATAGTTTATGCAATCAACCGGGGTGAGCAACCTTCCCCACTTCTTTGCATTGAAAATGCTTGCAATCTCCTTGTAGCTTCCCTCAGTGTCAATCAAAAACTTCCTCTCCGCCAAAATCTTTTTCTTTTCCAGCATTGGCATACGGTCCTGGTGGATTGCACTACGAAAACGCAATGCATCAAAAGCTCTTGGCGGAGGATTTGAACTACCAGCCGCAGTTGCATCCTTTTGAGACTTGGATCGCTTCCTTTGCCTGCTAAACATCTGCACAAAAAGAAGGAACCACACAAAACAAGCCACCAAAGATCGTTAGCACAAAACACACCATCGACTGTTGGAACTAAAGATAAATTGCAGGTCTGGAGTGACTCGCCCGGCGAGCCAGAATGCTCCGCCGGGCGAATCGAGCGAAACAGGGCAACAACACCAGCAGAACAAGCATCTTCTCCCAACACCAATCTTACTACACTCTATGGAACTCCTATGCACATCAGACAACTCTATTTCATCCTATTTCAACTAAAGGTTTTCAAAACCCTAACTAATTTCATTTTTCTAGTCTAGGTCAAGAACACAAAAGAGAAAAGAGAACAAAGAGACAAGAAATTACCTTAGCTTTTCAATTGAGGAAGAGAAGGGCAAGAGAAGAGGAATGAGAGCAAGGCAAGGAGAAAGTAACGGCTAGGGCAACACAAGGAAAGAGGGGGAACGAAATTTCAGCAAGAATGAGGTCAAGAGTGGGCCTCACTCATTTAGCCCCCTTTCTGCAGCCCAAGCACGTGACAATCTGCCACAGAAAATACTCCTTCGCCCGGCGAGACAAATTGCTCCGCCGGGCGCTCCACACCAGAACCAAAATTTTTTTTTTTTAAAAGATTACAGGTCTAGGCCTTTGGTTACACAACATTCAAATAAGATTTTAAAGCTAATAAAACAACTAAAACACAGTAAATACTTACAATGCCGGGGTGCCTCCCGACTAGCGCTTTGTTTAACGTCGGTCAGCTCGACGGCTATAAGTGATCAAGGATCACTAAGAGCAAGCACCTTTGTTTCTCTATTAAACTCGCACCCACGGTACACTTTCAATCTTTGCCCGTTAACAGTCCACGTTTCTTTGGATTTCGGGTCTTCTACCACAATCGCTCCAAAATGCTTCACCTCCTTGACCAAAAACGGTCCAGACCATTTTGACTTCAATTTTCCCGGAAAAAGTCTCAAACGGGAATTGAAGAGAAGCACCATTTGACCAACTTGGAAATCTTTTTGCCGAAGTTTGCTATCATGATAAAATTTTACCTTTTCCTTATAAATTTTGTTGGAATTGTAGGCATTAAGTCTCAATTCATCCAACTCATGGATTTGAACTTTCCTTTTTTCACCGGCCAAGTTAGGATCAAAATTTAAAAGCTTTAACGCCCAAAAAGCTTTGTGCTCCATCTCAACGGGTAAATGGCAAGTTTTACCATAAACCATTTGAAATGGAGTTAAACCAATTGGAGCCTTATAAGCGGTACGATACGCCCACAATGCGTCGTCAAGCTTTTGAGACCAATCCTTTCGCGAACTTGACACAGTTTTTTCAAGGATCCTTTTAATCTCACGGTTTGAAACCTCAGCTTGGCCGTTGGTTTGCGGATGGTATGGAGTAGCAACCTTGTGCCTAACTCCATATTGCTTCAACACTTTTTCAAGTGGAGCATTGCAAAAATGCGATCCACCATCACTCACCAACACCCTTGGCGTACCGAAACGCGAAAAAATATTCCTTTTCAAAAATTTGATTACGGTCTTACCGTCAGCTTTTGGTGAAGCAATCGCTTCCACCCATTTAGACACATAGTCCACAGCGACCAGAATGTATTCATTGGCAAATGAGGATGGAAATGGACCGACGAAATCAATTCCCCAACAATCAAACACTTCCACCTCTAGGAAGCTTTGTAGAGGCATTTCATCTCGACGACCAATTCCACCACTCCGCTGACAACTGTCACAACTCGAAACATAACGATAGGCATCTTTAAACAACGTAGGCCACCAAAAACCTGCCTGAAGGGCTTTAGTTGCCGTACGTAATCCATTGTAGTGACCACCATATGGTGAATTGTGACAATGCCACAAAATACTTTGAGATTCCTCACTAGTTACACACCTCCTTAAGAGATTGTCACTACTTAATTTGAAAAGATAAGGCTCATCCCAAACGTAAAAGTTAGCATCGGATAAAAACTTCCGTTTTTGGTTACAAGTAAGATCTTCCGGTATCCACCCGGTAGCTTTATGGTTAGCCATGTCAGCAAACCAGGGTCTAACCTCTTGGACCATAAACAGTTTCTCATCAGGAAATTCCTCTTTGATCTCACTTTCAAATTGTGTTACCTCGGTATTCACCAACCGAGATAAATGGTCAGCTACCACATTTTCAGACCCTTTTTTGTCTCTTACTTCAAGATCAAACTCTTGAAGCAAGAGAATCCACCTAATCAGCCTTTGTTTTGAGTCCGGCTTAGTGAGCAAGTATTTGATAGCTGCATGGTCAGTATAACACACAATTTTGGAACCAATCAAGTAAGAACGAAATTTCTCTAATGCAAACACAACAGCAAGCAACTCTTTTTCGGTAGTTGCGTAATTGACTTGCGCTTCATTTAAAACTTTGCTTGCATAGTGAATAGCATGAAAAATTTTGTTCTTTCTTTGTCCTAATACGGCACCCACCGCATAATCACTCGCATCACACATGAGTTCAAAATCAAGCGACCAATTAGGAGCGACGATTATGGGTGCGGTTACCAACTTTTCTTTAAGCTCTAGGAAAGCATTTAAACAGGATTCATCGAAAAGAAATTCAGTACCTTTGTTGAGTAGATTACTCAACGGCTTTGCCACTTTGGAAAAATCTTTGATAAATCTTCGATAAAACCCGGCATGTCCTAGAAAACTACGGATACCCTTCACATTCAATGGAGGAGGCAACTTCTCTATAACTTCAATTTTTGATTTATCCACCTCAAGGCCTCTTGAAGAAACCTTGTGGCCTAGCACAATTCCTTCAGTAACCATGAAGTTGCACTTCTCCCAATTGAGGACCAAATTTGACTCCACACAACGACTTAGCACGGTATCAAGATTTTTCAAACATAAATCAAATGAAGCCCCAAAAACCGAGAAGTCATCCATAAAAACTTCGATGCACTTCTCAATTAAGTCAGAAAAGATAGCTTGCATACACCGTTGAAATGTTGCCGGTGCATTACACAACCCGAAAGGCATTCGCCGATAAGCAAAAATACCGAAAGGGCATGTGAAAGCGGTCTTCTCATGATCCTCGGGATTGACTACAATTTGATTGTATCCCGAATACCCGTCTAAGAAACAATAAAATTGTTGACCGGATAATCTCTCGAGCATTTGATCCATAAAAGGTAAGGGAAAATGATCTTTCCTCGTAGCTTTGTTAAGCTTACGATAATCGATACACATCCTCCATCCAGTCACAGTTCGAGTAGGAATTAGCTCATTCTTCTCATTTCGAATCACAGTCATTCCACCCTTCTTAGGCACCACATGGACGGGACTCACCCAAGCACTATCCGAGATCGGATAAATCATCCCGGCTTCTAACATTTTCACTACTTCCTTTCGCACTACTTCTTTCATCACCGGATTCAAACGTCTTTGTGGTTGAGCCACCGGTTTAAAGTCGTCCTCCATCAAAATCTTATGCATACAAAAGGAGGGACTAATGCCTTTGAGATCGGAAAGTGTCCATCCCATTGCTTCTTGGTTTCTTTCTAGGACCACAAGCAATTTTTCTTCTTCAACCTTAGAAAGGGCGTTGCTAATGATAACCGGCTTGTTTGCATTCTTCTCAAGGAACACATACTTCAAGTGAGAAGGTAACACTTTCAATTCCACCTTTGGTTCTTCAACTTCAAGCTCATCTTTCAACTCATCAATTTGAACTTCAAAAGGATTCATCTCATCACATGCCTCAAGATTTCTCAAGCAATCTTCAATTTCCTTCTCTTGATCTTTTGTAAGCACTTCAAGAGCTTCCATTAAAGTTTTCTCAAGAGGATTAGTCAAGTGCATTTCATTCTCGACTTTCATAATCGCTTTTTCTGTGGCATCGATTCTAAAACAATCATCGTCATCACTAGGATGCTTGATGGCTTCAAAGAGATCAAGACATAATTCTTCATCTTGGTACCTTAATTTCATTAAGCCATCATCAATATCTATCATCATTCGGGCCGTCTTCATAAAAGGCCTTCCTAAGATCAATGGAATCTCAGGATCTTCTTCCATGTCTATGACAATAAAATCAACAGGATACCAAAATTTGTCAACCTTGACAAGCAAGTCTTCCGCAACTCCATGAGGATGAGCTGTGGATTTATCCGCTAATGATAACGTCATTCTTGTCGGCTTCAAATCGTTGATTCCTAATCTTCTCACCATAGACAATGGGATCAAATTAATGCTAGAACCGGTATCTACCAAACCTTTGCCTATGTGAACATTTCCAATAGACACCGGTAAGGTTACCCGCCCAGGATCATTTGATTTTATCGGAGTAGTGCGTTGAATTAACGCATTACAACAAGAGCTCACCGTTACTACCTCCTGATCCAAGAATCTTCTCTTCTTAGTGATGATGTCTTTGATGAATTTCGCATACATCGGCATTTGCTCTAATGCCTCGGAAAAAGGAACATTGATTTGCAACTTGCTAAAAATGTCCAAGAACCGAGCATAGTGCTTTGCATCTTCTTTCTTTGATGGACCGGGAGGGTAAGGTAATTTCTTCACTTGTATAGAATCATCCACCTTCTTCTTTCCCTTTTCACTCACACTCAATTTTTTTCTCTCTTTTTCTACAACTTTCTCAAGAGTTTCTTTTTCCACTAATTCTTTCTCTTTCTCATTTTCAACTAAATCACCCTCAACATTTTTTTCTACTTCAATCACCCTATCTTTTTCACTCTCAACAATTTCCTCCTCAACTATCTCTCCTACTCCCATATCAATATTTCTACCGCTACGAGTTAGAATTGACTTACAATGCTCACGAGGATTTTCTTGTGTAGTAGCCGGAAAAGGACCTTTGTTTTGATCGGCAAGTTGCTTTGACAATTGCCCGACTTGAGTTTCAAGGTTCTTTATTGCGGCATCCGTACTCTTTTGGCTTGCAATTTGCAATTGCATGAATTGGCTAAGAGTGTCCTCGATTGAAAGCTTTGTTTGTTGAGGTTGTTGATTGTAACCGCCTTGATAAGGATTTTGACGATTCGATGGGCCCGCTTCCGGCCTCCATCCTTGTTGATAACCTTGATTACCTCTTTGTTGGTAACCTTGGTTATTGTTGTAAGGTTGTTGTTGTTGTCTCCCACCATATCCTTGATTAGGATTAGACACATAATTCACCTCTTCACCCGGTGGAGGACAAAAACCTGTTTGATGGTCACCCCTACACAATTCACAACACAACACATGTTGATTTTTAGAAGGGCTCCCATTTATCTCTTTGATTTGTTGAGGGAGTTTTGACATTTGTTGAGTGAGCAATTCTACTTGTTGTGTCAATAACTTGTTTTGAGCAAGTATTGCATCACTAGTATTCAATTCAAGAACTCCCGGTTTTCTTTGCAATGCACTACGGTTGTGTTGCCCTTGATGATCATTCAAAGCCATTCTATCAATGATAGCAATCGCTTCTGCAGCAGTTTTTGACATCAACGAACCACCCGCGGTAGCATCTAAAAGAGTTTTTGGTTGAGGTTGGAGTCCATTTCTAAAGATATGGATTTGAGACAATTCATCAAACCCATGACCTTTGCATTTTCTAACCATGGACTTGAACCTCTCCCATGCTTCATTGAGAGATTCATTCGAACCTTGAGAGAACACCGCAATAGAAGTTTTCGCTTCCATGAACCTATTGTGAGGAAAGAACCGATCCAAGAACTTCTCTTCTAAGTCGTTCCAATTTGTCATGACATTATTAGGTTGATCAAGGTACCATTCCTTAGCTTTTCCAATTAAGGAATGAGGAAAGAGTCTCCTGAACACCTGTTCTTCTTGGTCTTCCGGAGCACCAATTGTTCCGGCGATCTCGTAGAACTTTGTTAGATGAGTAAATGGATCCTCGTGATCTGCCCCTGTGAACGGATTTTGGTATAATAATTGAAGTAACCCCGTCTTCATCTCGGAGTTTCTTCCATTGGCCTGATCACGAGCAAATTGTGCATTGATTCGAGGGCTATTAACACAAGGCCCTCGAGCTGGAACATTAGGGATCTCTCCTGCCATTTCTTCCTCAACTAAGTTTTCAACCGGAGTTGAAGAAGAAGATGCCTCTTGTTGTTGTCTTCTTTCCCTAGCTAGTTGTCTCCTCCTACGAGTTTTGCTATTCTCTCTACGAGCAGTCCTCTCAATCTCAGGATCAAAAAGGAGTTGATCTGCAGGTACACGTCCTCGCATAAACTGTAATCTGAAAAACTAACCAAGCAAATTAACAAACACAAGGAAAATAAATTTAGAAACAAGATATTAATTATAAGACTCAATACAAAACAAACTATTGCAATGCTTGCAATATCTAAACAACAATCCCCGGCAACGGCGCCATTTTGTTGAATTAGTATTGTGGTACTTTTCGTTTATCGTTTCCACAGGGATTATTGCGATATCACTGCCGTTCTATAGTTTATTTTGTCGTGAGTTAAAGTTATCATGGGGTTTGGTTTTGATTCTGGTAACATAATTTGTTTAATCTCAAGCAAGAAATGCTAAACTTGGTATGTGGTTTTAAAAGATGGTAAAAGAATGTCAAGATTAGATTTGTTTTTGATGATTTGCTTCTATCGTATTTTCTTGATCAAATACGTGAACTCATGAATGATACATATAATCACAATCCTCTCAATATGTTTCATGTCTAAACCATATTGTGAAATTTGCCATTTTGATCCTTAAATGATCTCTCAACCTAACTATCAAAATGACAACACTCAAAGCTTAATATAGGTAAATATCAACTCACAAAGCTATTTCTAAACTTTACTTGTTGATAGATAAAAAACCTAGGTCAAGACTTGAAAACATTTTCTCAAATAGAATACAAATCTCATAACTAAATAAACACAAGGTTTTTCACCATATATATATCATCACTTGTTCACATACAAAAGATCAAAAGAAATACAAACTAAAAGCAAATCATCTACCTCTAATCTTGACACCAAGAAGGTTTAGCCACCCATTTCCATGGTAACTTGAGTAACAAGCAAACTATCAAGCTTTATGAACATCAAGATGGAAGTCTCCAAGATTGATGGGTAAAAACTTGAATTCTACTAACAATGGAAGTTTTAGGGTTTTCTCACTCCAAATGGTATATTTTGGTTCAAGAGAGAGAAATTAAAGATGGAATGGTTCTCAAAATATCTAACAAGCACTATATAGCATGGCACATCAGCCCAGATTCGCCCGGCGGAAGAACAGCTTCGCCGGGCGAAACCCACTAAACAGGCCACGTGACCTCAAAAGTACACAAAAGAACCCCAAAATAAATATCTTCTTCCGCCCGGCGAGACAGATGCTCCGCCGGGCGCTCCAGAGCAGAAAGATGGCCAAAAATTGAGCTGCTTCGCCCCTGGCTCGCCTACCCCTCTCCGGGCGGAGCTTCGCTTCCAAGCTATTCGCCGGGCGAAAACAAGAGGAATACTGACACCTTCAGAGTTGCCAAAATCCTCGATTCTTCGACTTTTTTCCCGATTTTTCTGAACATTTGCTATCACCAATAACTGAAACACTAGAAAATAGATCAAAATACCAAATATTTACATATGACAAAAATCACTTATTTACATAAGCTATTCTTCTAAAAACATAGAAAAAGGGGTTAAAAAGTGCCTTAAAAACATACGAATAGAAACAACAAAAGACACTCAACATCTTTTGGAGCCTAAATGCATAGTTGACTGAGCGTAGGACCGGAGAACGTCACGAGGAAAGGGGTGGGTACAAAAAAACTTTGAGCCATTATCCTTTGTTTCTTAAAACCATGAACCAGGCCACGTTACAACCCTTAAAAGTCCTAACAAAAACATGGTTAGTTCAAAAGCGTACCGTTACCAAAAGGTATCCCGACTCCTTAAGGTCTACTATAACTCTTGAGTTGATATCACTTTCTTACAAAAAAAAACTTTGTTTTACTCAAAAAAATGTTTTTAAGCTTTCAAGACAGACATATGCATTCGCATCTTATGAATTTCACCGTAAAGCACACTGGTCTATATAGATTCAAATGTTTTAACATCGGGGAGAAGTTGCATGGGGCATGGCTAATGGATAAAAAAAAATCCTACCAACAGGCGTAATAGCTTTAAAAGCACATCAAAGAAGAAATATCTCTTACGCCTGACTCGGATGGCTGTTGTATACACAGGGCATAGCCCGTTGTTATCCTATTTATCTGGGGCAATCTAATCAAGATCCATGGAATCTCTCAAGGACTCTGAATAGCCCATGGGGCAAGTCCATTACTAGGGGGGCACATTGCAAAAGGTCACTCAGTATCAAATGGTGTCAATACCACTCCCACGTCCTTTCCAGGAACTTCTATAGAACATCTCTCAATTTGTCCATGTGGTCTTCTTTAAGACATGTTCAAATATCTATTATCCTTTCTAGGAGCCCCTTTTCAAATAGTCTTCTTTAAGACACATCCCACAAACCTTTCCAGGTGTCTCTCGTCATTTTCAGAAATCTTTTCAGATAGTCTTCTCTAAGACATATTCCTTTCTAAAAACCTTTTCTAGGTAGTCTTCTGTAAGACATCTCTTAACTTTTTCAGTCTTCTTTAAGATATTCCTTTTCAGGCAATATTCTCTAAAAAAAATCCTGTGTCCTTTCCAGGAACCTTTCTAGGTAATCTTCTCAAAGACACCCGTCAATCTTTTCAGACATGTTCAAATTTCTCCTATAAACCGTGTCAAACTTTGTTTAAGGTACATTCTTCTTTAGGACGGTCTCCTATCCTTTCTAGGGTAATCTTCTTCAAAATGTCTTTTCCTGAGTTTTGTTTAAAACACCACATTCCTTAAAATAGTCTTTATCCTCTATGGGATTCTTTGACCCTCTTTGCAAACGTGCCTCCCCGAGCTTTGTTTAAAGCACAATCTTGTTCAAGACAATCTCATATACTTTCCAGGAACCTCTTCAGGTAATCTCACATAAGACATCCTCTCATTCTGAGTATTCAGCGAACTTTTGTCCATCAGACACGACCAAGACGCATGACTAATTCTGAAAAGCATCTGCTTCACATCCGAATCAATACCTAGCATCAGGGAGATTGAGTTAATCAAAGGCGGTCATTGCTAATAAAGATCCCTGAACCGGGGGAACCACATATAGGGGTTCTCCTAAATAGGGGCAAAATAGCGAGGATTATAGGGGCATACAATCGAGGATCCTATTTACTGGGGCATATCTTTCAAGAATTCGAATACTAGGGCAGTGCATATCAGGTTTGTGGCATGACACGAGTTCCCTCTAAAGATATTTCCTTCAAGTCAAATGATGCGTCTCTCAAAATTTTTGATATTGAAGAAATCACGCTTGTATCGCACAAGGAGCATTGCTGCGTAATTGGCCTTCTTACGCCTGTATTATTTACGACCCACAGTGGGATCGTCGTACATACGTAATTCTCATTTATTTTGAGAATCTCATTACATAACACATGCATCATAACATTGCATAAATTCAACATTCAGCTTTTCAGGTCACTCCGGAGTCAAAAGGATATCATCATCCAAATACGGTGCAAATACGGTCGTTTCAACGATTTAATCTTAACAATTTCGATGCTTTATTCCGAGCCTTTCTTCAAAGGCAATTCAGAAACAATCAAAGATTTTCTTACTTTCCAAGGTAGTATTCTCCAAGACGCTTATCAACCTTTCTTATCCTCTCTAGGGTTCTTCCTATGTCAGTCTTGTTTAAGACATATTTGGGTTAACCTTGTAATACTTCGTATCCTTTCTAGGAACCTCTCTAGGTTAGTCTTGTTTAAGACATATCATCTCCCGTCTAAGGGCCTTTCCAGGTCAATCTTGTTTAAGATGTTTCATATCTTTTTAGAAGCCTTTATAGGAAAATCTTGTTTAAGACGCTTCATATCTTTTTAGAAGCTTTTCCAGGTCAGTCTTGTTTAAGATGTTTCATATCTTTTTAGAAGCCTTTATAGGAAAATCTTGTTTAAGACGTTTCACATATTTTTAGAAGCCTTTCTAGGTAATCTTGTTTAAGACGTTCCATATCTTTTTAGAAGCCTTTCCAGGTCAATCTTGTTTAAGACGTTTCATATCTTTATAGAAGCCTCTTTAGGTAATCTTGTTTAAGACGTTCCATATCTTTTTAGAAACCTTTCTAGGTGATCTTGTTTAAGACGTTCCATATCTTTTTAGAAGCCTTTCTAGGTGATCTTGTTTAAGACGTTCATATCTTTTTAAGAGCCTTTCCAGTTTAGTCTTGTCCAAGACATATCATAGCCTTTTTAGGTAGTCTTGTTTAAGACATATCTCAACTTCTCTAAGTAATATTCTTCAAATATTTATCCAATCTTTTCTAAGACATATCTTGCTCTTTCAAGGAACTTCTCAGTCAGTATTCTCTAAGACAGTTCTTCCCGAGCTTTGTTTAAAGCCTAATCTCATTTAAATCAGTAATCATAGTCTTCTTTAGGTCAGTGATCTACCCTTTTCAGGAACCTCTCCAGGTAGTCTTCTGTAAGACATTATGTCATCTCCCCTCAAATACAATCCGGACCAGGATTCACAAGCATCTCAAAAAGGTTAAACAAAGTCAATGGGTGATAAGGAGATAAGGCGTGGGAGTTATCTGACATACATACTCATTTGCATACACGCAACATTTTCACGTATAAACATTCATACACATATATCATACAAACAACTAGGGCATATGCATGCGCATAATGCATACGCATGATGCATACGCATTTACAAAATAAACTTCTACGTAGGTGAACTTACCCGAACTAGGGTGAGCAATCCAAATGGTGCAGGTGAGTTTGCTAACACCCTAGCAAACGATCCTATTGGTACAAGTAAGCTTGTTAAAGCTGTAACAATGGATCTCTACTACGAATCCTCGCTATGTAAGACTCAGGCTTTAGCAGGACGTTTCTTTTCTCCCCCACTCTAGTACAAGGTAAATTTAGGGGTCTTCCATTATTTAATAACTCTTCGATTCGAAAAGCGTGAGACCTGCGTATTCTCACGCCATTCAATCCAAGGTAATTAAATAGGGGCAGCTGTCATACCCCAAAATTTACCCGTTTTAATTCACGTCTTTTAATTTATTAAGAGGGTTAAAAATTAAGAGCCATAGGGTTTAATATATCTATTATTAAACTCGATCTCTTATAAAACTCTCTAAAAAAAAGGATGTGCAAATATATTAGCCCAAATATTTTGGGCCCATCTATCTCATTCTAAGATTTCCTATATACTATTTTTATCATTTTTTAATTAATTTAGTTTTTACTATTTATCTCATTCTTATTTTCATTATACTTTATTACCATGAATTATAATTAGATTATTTATTATTATTAGGCTCATTTTGAACATCATTAGTATTAGGATTATTATTAATCAAACTATTACCTATTATATTATTTAATTAGCAGTTAATTAGTTGGTATTTGATTAATTGTTTTCTTAATTAAACTAATTGAAATGAGGATCAAGAAGGGGCGCATTGGGCTAGGGGGTTATTGGCATAGTGAGCTTGAGGTAATGGGTGTTGGACCGAACAAATGCTATTGGGTCAATGGGTTGGATTCTGGGCTTGATGGATCAGGGTATGGACCGGGTCAATCTGACCCGAGTCCTGTTCATCCTCGTCTCCAGCTTCCTAGCGCCGCTGCAAATGGACACAAACCCTAGCTTCAAACTAAATCAAATCCCAGCATTGAATCCAGATAATCAAATCTTAACAAACATAAAATGAAATCTGAATGTATTTTTATTGAATCAAAAAGAACGTAATTTACAGAATCAATTAAAAAATCAAATCTCTGAATCAAATACAATCTTCACTAATTAAATCTAACAATCTAATCTTGCCTAAAACGGATCTAAAACCTAACTATATAACCTAAGAGGAATTAGATAAAAGGGGGAGGACATTGCTGGGGGGAAGAACTTGAAGGCCGCCGCGAATACGAAAAAACCCTCACCTTCATCGTACCTGAGAAAAGAGAAAAGGGAAGAGGATTAGCGACTTGGAGCTCACACGTTCCTGAAATAGAAGATATAAGGTAATTCCAAACGAACGCTTAGCTTATAATATCAGTACGCGTGCTCGATTTTGTGTTCGAATGTTGTTTTGTTTCTGGAAATCTTGAATCTGGGTTTTTACTGGGGGTTAGGGTTCATTGTTGGGGTTAGGGTTCATGATCGTTAGGTTTAGGATTCATAGGGTTAGGGTTTGGGGGTAGGTTGAAGATGAAGATCAAGAGGATCTTCATCTGGGTTCCGGTATTTTTCTGGAAATCTGGATTGGGGATGAATGTTCCGATGAACATTCATCGGAAAACTGGGGGCTTACGGTGGTTGTGGGGGTTTTCAACGGCGGTTGGGTGGTGAATCTCTGGGTTTTGGTTAAGGGTGGAAAGAAAGAAGAGGGAGTTGAGAGAGAGTGGGAGACGAAGAGAGAGAAAGGATCCAGAAAAATGAGTAGTGAAAATTGGATCTTGGTGGTTAATTCTTCCCTGGCCGTTGGATGCTCGACACGTGGCCAAGCTATGGCCATCTGTCGGCGCAACTGGACATGATCCAGTGCGCGTTCCCTCGCATGCTCCTTCGGCCATTAACGCATGCATGCCGTTGATGGGGATTCGAGCGGATCTCAGCCTTACACGCTTCTAAATGCACACCGTAACCATACACCCTCGTTACACTTGATCTAACGGATCAAAACTCTTAATGGGCTCCCCCCTTTTCTAATTACACCCTCCAAATTACTTGCCAAATACAAAAATGTACCCCCCTGCAATTAAAAAATACAATTTAATTAGTTAATTTTGTAAAGCCTTAATTATTTAATTGTTTATTTTTTATTGATTCAAACTAATTTTCTCCCCGAACCGACTATACCTATTAGTCGCATTAGGCGAGGAATAATTTTGATTAATTTAATTTATTTGTTAATAATAAATTAATTAATCCTTTATTTAATTTTCTCCTCGAACCGACTATACCTATTAGTCGCAAGTAGACGAGAAATAATTTTTATTTTAATTAATTTGTTTATTAATAATCCAAATAACTTTTATTTAATTCTCTCCTCGACCCGACTAAATCCATTAGTCGTATTAGACGAGAGATAAAAATATATAAAACCATTCTCACTGCCACTTGGCAAAACAAATGATTCAAGTCATTTAATTCTCTTCTCGACCCGACTAAAACTATTAGTCGCATTAGACGAGAGATAAAATACACAAATTAAAATACCTTTTAATTTGCTGCCCGCGACGATCAATCTATCGATCTGAGTAACCAGCAATGCCCATTAATCTGTTAGCTATACTGATCAAATCTATTGATCACCGCATCTAACAGTGCCATATTAAATCAGGGTTGTACGCCCAAAACCTCTAAAACACTAAACCACGACACTACGGATTTTTATCCTAGGCAATTCAAAATGCCTTTCAGATCAAATTCAAAACTACGATAGGCCATTCAAAAAGCCTTCAATACCTCCATAATCAACTCATAGGCGTACAACCTTGTGCCCGAACTACGTCGACTCTGATTCTCCCTAAGGAGATACGTAGGCACTTGGATAACCAAGGCGAGTCCCCTTCCATAAAATCTCATTTTTTCCCCTATTCACTTCCTTAGCTATTAAACTTAATAATTTTAGCCATAAAATGTTACCTTAGATTCAAAGCCATAGGAAAGGGTTGAGGGTGCCTAACACCTTCCCTCGACCTGATTATAATAACTTACCCCGAATCTCTAAACTGCGTAGGGTTTCCTATTCGCCCTTCAGAATAGGTGGCGACTCCAAAACTAAAACTTTTAGGGCAGGTTGCTACACTTAGCGAGGTCTGCGAAGGCAGAATTGTATATATATTGTAAAATCACATTTTGTTAGGTTTTATCATCTCTTCTTTGACAAAGTTGACCTCTGATCCATTCTTTGAAGTTTAGAGGTTCAAGCAACATCATTGGGTGGCTCATCATGTCGATAGAGCTCGAGTGGTCTCCGATTGTGCCGACAACACGAGAAGTTTCCATTTGTTCTTCTTCTTCTTCCCTGTGACCCATTCCAATGGCGGGGTTTGTATGTATATTTTTCCTCTCTTGTATGTACATTTGTCGATCTTGGGATCGTATATATATATATATATATATATATATATATATATATTTGCTTTACAAATCATTATCGGTGTTGTTCTTGATCTTTTTGCTTAAATGCTTCAGGTTTGTGTTGTTTCAGAAATGGACATCATAGATCTTGATTAGGAATGATATATGTTAGTTTCTAGATTTCAAACATGGATTTAGGGCTAATAATCGTAATGGGTATCAATTTTAATGCCTCCGTGTTGTTTGTGTCAGTTCGGAAATCGCTGATGGGAATAGTACAGTTGAGCTTTCGTTGGTGTTTCAAAAACGGACACTAATGTGGCATCTCGAATGATGCCTGGTAATTTTGATGTGTATTGTGAGTGTGTTGCGATAAGAACTTCATATATGATTATTCGACGGGTTGAGTAGAAATAAGATTCCAGACTGAATTCTCTTAAGCTACAATAGATTGTTTATTTGCTTTTATTACTTCTCCCGCATTTACCTTCCGCAAACCCAATCATGAAACTTAGAACGTGAGATAGTTGAACGGCAGTTTTTTCTATCAATCTCTATGGACTACGATACGATATAACCTATATCACCCGGTAATAATAAACCTATTAGTTTTTGCTTGCCGCTTTACCGCTTCAACAAAATGTCGATGTTACCGGTGATTGGTTTTTAGATTAATCGCATTGCAATGGTTTCACGTTTTAAGTTTCGGAAACATGTCCATATCGTATATTTTGTGCATATTCTTATACTTGTTTATTTTTGTATATGGATACATGTTTATGTTTTCATATTAGTACATTTTTGTGTGTTTGATTTTGTTCCTTTTTACTTTTTCTATTTAGCAAGGTGAAGTTGGCTAAATAAATTGAACTCGGATAGTTCATAAATTCTAAATCTTCACTTTTCAATTTGTTTAGCCCATTAAGGGTTTTGTAAATATTGTGTTTTTTGAATATTTGTGTTTTTACGCATGTGTGTATATACTTTTTATTTTGATTTGTTTGTTAAGTGTTTGGTCAAGACGCTTTCTTTAGGTTGCATTGAGGCGAAAGCATTGGCATGTCGCAAGGAAGTTACTTGCCATTCATGAAACAATAAAAGGCGTTGAGCTAACGACGTAAAACAAGTTCTTGAGGGAGGCACCCCTATTTTTTTACTTACTAATTTTGCGTTTTATAGGTCAATAAGTGGCGAGGGAGGCTTGGATTACATCTGTTTCCTGCTGGAAGAATTTCTATTGCAGTAAGCTCGCTAAGAGGTTGCAAAGCTCGCTTAGCGCGGTTGCCTGCAGAAACATTCTTTCCTCTTTCTCCAAGCCATTCTTTCCCAATTCTTTTGTACCTATTCTTTTATACTTACTCTTTTGTATATGTGTGATACTTTTGTTTGTTGTATGTGTTCATTTTGTGGTACTTCGAGTTAAGGAAGCATGGAGCAATTTTGGAGATGAGTGTTTCAACATACTTTTGTACGGTATTGATTAATTGAGAGTTTTGTGCATTGTCAAGGTATGAGTTTACCGCTTTCTATACTATGACATATCCAGGAAACTTAGGATTTTTACAAATTTTAGGCCATTCATTATTTTGTGTACTTGTTCATTTGTGAATCACTTTAGTTCCCACCTTTTTTTTGTGTGGTAGCTTTCCATTGTTTACATATGTTGGAGACCATAATTCTTGTTTTAACTGGATTTTATTATGTTTAATCTTTTGTTTGTGTTGATTGTATAAATGCATGAAAGTGATCAAGGCATTTTTGTTTCATTTTGAACACAACTACCTTGGCCAAATAGTCTTTTCACCTTGTGAGTGTGTGATCATTAGTAAACCCTTTGAGCTTTTTGTCAACATCCATGTTATTTTTGAACTTAATGCTTGTCTATGAGTGTTTGGTTTTCCTTTTTTATGGATGTTGATTTCTTTTTTCTTGAACCCTCAACTTTGTGTTGTTGTATGAATTTTTACCTTGCCTTAGAAAGTAGAAAGTATTCATATTATGATGTGGTTGAATTCAAGTTGGGGAGAGAATGGTTATGCACTTATCGGTTTGATTTCTATGAGGTTGAGGCTGAGAAAAAGAAAAGAAAAAAATGAAAAAGAAAAATAGAAAAATAAAATCCTTGAGAAAGGAAACAAAAAGAAGTATGGAATAATGTTGTGTTAATAAGTATGTGATTGGTTTGAGAAATTTTGGGTTGATGAAGAAGTTTGATTGAAATTTCATTGTTTGAAACTTTGTGGAAGTAATTACTCCCTTAGGTTTAGGCAAATTTTTGTTTCGATTAGCTTTAGGACTTATCCTTGTTTGTTGACCAGGCCACATTACAACCCTCTAAGTCCTTGTGATTCTTGCCTTTGTATTTTAAATATGAATTTTTGGATGAATGTATAGTTTTATCTTTTGTTTACAAGATTGTGTGTGAGTGAAAGTACTTTATTTTGTGTGTTTTTCATCTACCGATGATTTTTTTAGGTGTGATTCATGAGTGAAATTGTGTTATTTTAGAATGTTTGGCATAATTTTTGTATTTATTTTTTGTTTTGTGATTATGTTATCGTTGTAGGATAGTGGTAAGTAAATTCTTTGACTTGTACGTTTCTCAATTTTGATCCGTGCAATTGTTTTTTTGTTTTTCAAAACTTGTTGATTCAGGATTCTTTAATTTTTGTTTTGTTTCTTCATTGTTCGAGTGACCACTGTTTGAGGACAAACAATAAAATAAGTTGGGGAGAGTTTGATAAGTGCAAATTGTATCTATTTTTGTGTATAAGTTTTGTTGCACTTATCTATTCTTTTTGACAATATCGTTTGAATAAACGTCGATTTGATTGTAAATACGTTTACTTTATGAATAATTGTATTTTAGCGTGTTTGTGTACCGTTTGATATTTTTAATGTCTTTTTGTAGTTATTCTTGCATATTTGGAGACTCGAGTAATAAAGTGTCGAAGACACGGCTCTGGGTGCGCGTTTTGAAGAAATAAAGTGCCAAAGTTCTGTCAAACTCGCTAAGTACAAATTCTAGCGCGCTATGGCCTGATTCTATTTCTCGTTGGCAGTAGCTGAAGCTTCGTAAGCTCGCTTAGCAAGATATAGCTCGCATAGCGAGATATAGCTCGCTTAGTGAGATCATTTTTGTCGTTTAGTGTAAAATATCTGTGAATAATGTACGTATAAGTAGAAGCTCGCTTAGCAAGATCTGTCTCGCTTAGCGAGGTTTTCGAAGGTAGAATTGTATATATGTTGTAAAATCATATTTTGTTAGGTTTTATCATCTCTTCTTCGACAAAGTTGACCTCTGATCCATTCTTTGTAGTTTAGAGGTTCAAGCAACATCATTGGGTGGCTCATCATGTCGATAGAGCTCGAGTGGTCTCCGATTGTGCCGACAACACGAGAAGTTTCCATTTGTTCTTCTTCTTCCCTGTGACCCAGTCCGATGGCGGAGTTTGTATGTATATTTTTCCTCTTTTGTATGAAAATTTGTTGATCTTGGGATCGTATATATATATATATATATATATATATATATATATATATATATATATATATATATATATATATATATATATATATATATATATATATATATTTATATATATATATATATATATATATATATTTCCTTTACAAATCATTATCCGTGTTGTTCTTGATCTTTTTGCTTAAATGCTTTGGGTTTTTGTTGTTTCAAAAATGGAAATCATAGATCTTGATTAGGAATGATATCTGTTAGTTTCTAGATTTCAAACATGGATTTAGGGCTAATAATCATAATGGGTATCGAGTTTAATGCCTCTGTGTTGTTTGTGTCGGTTGGGAAATTGCTGATGTGAATAGTACGGTTGAGCTTTCGTCGGTGTTTTAGAAATGGACACTGATGTGGCATCTCGAATGATGCCTGGTGATTTTGATGCGTATTGTGAGTGTGTTGCGATAAGAACTTCATATTTAAGTATTTGACGGTTTGAGTAGAAATACGATTCCAGACTAAATTCTCTTAAGGTACAATAGATTGTTTATTTGCTTTTATTTACTTTTCCCATATTTACCTTCCGCAAACCCAATCATGAAACTTAGAACGTGAGATAGTTGAACGACAATTTTTCTCTACCAATCTCTATGGACTACGATACAATATTACCTATATCACCTGATAATAATAAACATATTACTTTTTGCTTGTCGCTTCAACATTTGCATATAAGTGTCTTAAACAAAACCTTTGCTCATAAGCTGGGTACCCCTCTTCAAATACTTGAACTAGTTCCTATTCAAACAACAGTAGAAAATAGTTCAAGTATGAAAAGTAAATGATGTTAAGTAACTAAATATTAACTAACTAATGTTAAGTAACTAAATATTACCTTCTGATGATCAAATATGAAACACCATCTGCCATCTCCAATATCTTCAATAAGTAACTTAATAAACCAGTACCATGAGTCTTTTGTTTCACTCTCAATTACAGCAAAAGCAACAGGAAGATACTGGTCATTTGGATCTCTACCCACTGCAATGAGTAAAACACCATATCTGTGTTTCAAGTGGCATCCATCCAAGCCAATAAAGGGCATGCATGCCTTTGTCAGTGCTTTCTTGGTCCCATAAAAACAAATGTAACACCTCTCAAACCTAGACTTCAATCCTTGAGCTATGGTAGTAGTGTTGATTTTGAAGGTATTACCTGCTGAAGCCCTTCTCAACTCACCACCATAAGACCACAACATACTAAATTGTTTACTTGAATCCCCCTCAACTATCTGCCTTGCAATTTGCATTGCCCTAAATGCCCTGCACCCTAGGATTTCAGTGGAATACCTTAGTTTGATATCTGTAACTACCTCATTTAGTTTCATCTTAGTATTGTTCTTCGGACCATCTATTATAACCTTAGCAACCCACTCTGCATTAGCACTTTTGATAAAAAACTTTCTCCCACACTTGTGTTTTGCATACAGTGTTTTTATCCTAAATGTTGTGGATGTTAATACTCTACTGCACAATACTATATAATTACATTTCTTCTTATCCTTGCAAACCACCTTACATCTATTAGTATGGCATCCTTAATCTGTCTTAAGGAACGAAACTCCATTCCTACTTTGAAGACATAGTCCTTGCTCAATTTATCTTCCTCATTGAACCTTATAACACAAGGCCTTTCATCAGAACTGTCATCTTCAGCCCCACTGTCCAACTCATTTGTCATGTATTCATCTTCAATGACATGTTGCTTCCCCATTTCTTCTGTGACACACATTTTCTTAACTAGTTCACTAGATGCACAAGGATCTGATTGATTTATATGCTCAGCAACAATTTCATCCACCATATCATCCATTTCTTCATCAAAACCCTTCATTATTTCATCCTCACTATCATCAAAATGCACATCCCTGACTGACTCATCACTTAATTCATCATCACAATTATCCTCATCAGCTGGTTTACCCTTCCCCTTCTCCCTAATCCTATCCATAAAAGTACTACCTCCTGACTCAGGTATTGTCTCACAATATATCTCAGCATCACATTTATTCGCAACAACAAACATTGTTAACTCAGCAGCATCTGAGTCATCCCTAAATGGCAATAAGTCTTCTTCAAAACTTCCATTTTAAGGTTTCCACCACATCTTAATAGTTTTTTCATCAAAGTCAGGTTCAATGGTTTTCACTAAGTCACGGGCTTCAAAAAACAACCAATAATCTATGTCTTGGTTATTAAACCCAATTGCATCGCCACCTTCGTATCTAATATCTGGGTCTTTCACAAAAGAACCTTTTATATAAAACACCACTTTAAAGATAATCATTTCCTGAGCCATACATATTAGGAAAAATTAGGTTCACTTCAGATAAAGTACATACTACAGTTAAAATACGAAACCCTAACAATACTAAATTGGGAGAAATGAGTTTACCTGGGTCCACGTGTATGAAGACAGCAACGACCACCAATGGAGAAGAAGATCCACACACAGCTAGGGTTTTGCTTTTAGGTTTGGGGAAGAACGAGATTCTGAAGATAAGGATACTTAAGATGTGTATTTGAGACACTTAAGTGAAACTCTTTTTCCATTGTGGCAATTTCAATATATGTGTTTCTAAATACAATATATGTATTATGTTTAAAATAATATATTATAATGTGTTTCTAAATAAAATATATTTTTAAATCACATATATTTTAAATACAATATGTATTATGTTTAAAATAGAAATATTTTAAATAATCACATAATACATTATAATAAACACATAATACATTATAATAAATTATATATTTTAAACATAATACATATTATAATGTGTTTCTAAATACAATATATGTTTAAATTATATAAATAATACTTGAATATTTAACATAAGAGAGAAACTAATATAATACGATGAAAGAATGTTGATTATATTAATGTATAATATTTAAAATAGAAAGATTGAATAGAATAGAGATAAAATTTTGTGAGGTGCAAAAAATCAATGTTCTATTTTGGAGTAAGATACTATAAATATTAATATATTTTTTAAATTTTATAATTATGCGGGTCTAATGGGCTACCCATGGTTCATATAAGCTATCTCTAATGGGTAGCGGGCTTTTTAGAACTGGGCTAAAAAAACCCTGAAAAATATGAACTTCAATTTTAAGGCCCAAACCCTATGATTTTTCGAGTCCGACGAACCAACCCATATGAACTAGCTCATTTTGACAACGCTAAACTATATGTTGTGCTTAAACTTTACATTCATATAAAACTTTTAAAATAACTTGCAAACACTCCATTATACAAACAATCTATTATACAAACAATCTGCTCAGTATAATTTCAAATGAACATTATTTCATCCTACTAATTGAAAATAAAATATGACGTGGATTAAAATTAATTGTAAATAAAATTATAACTTAATGATATTAAATTGAAAAAACAAAAATAAAATTAAATAATGTATGTAAATTTAAAAAATAAAAAAATAAAAAATAATGTCACATGAATTGTCACGCTGAACAAAATAAGGAATTTTGGATGAAATAGTGCGCTCAGGAGCTTTACAGACGGAATCTGGATATTATAAGGGAAAAAAAATCTTTTATAGGGGGTTAAAGCGAATCTCGCTTACATTACCGGGGTGTTGTATATTTAACCTTTAATTTATTAATATAAATGGGTAAAAATTACTATATGGTGTGCCACGTCAGTATCTTTGTCGTGTTGTCATGTCACGGGGTGTGCCACATCATCCTCCGTCAACACACATTAGCTGGAGGGATCATTAGTGAGGATGAAAAAAAATTTAGGGTCGTTGTTTGAAGAAAATATTTTTAAGAACTAAAAACAATATTTGATATATTTAGGAGGGCATAGACTAATTATACCCATTGATTAATTAATTAGGTATGAGCTCGAATATGAGTGAATGTCATGATGATCCATTTTAAAATAATGAAAACCATAATTGATCATCATTTTATATGTGTTATGGTCCCGAATATATTACATGTAAGCAAATAATATGTTCTCCCATTTGAAGAGAATTCAAGAAGGCATTTAAAGTGCATGACGAGGGAAAATCACATAAACTATTGAGCCTCTGTTGCTCGTCTAAAAACTTTGTGTTTCGGGATTACCACCAGAAGACTTTTCTCACTGGATTCAAGTATTCTTAAAGATCAACTTGTGGATCTTTTAGTTCCATACATGCTTGTCTGACTATTTAGTTTTTGCACTAAAGTATAAGTTATATATATATATATATATATATATATATATATATATATATATATATATATATATATATATATATATATATATATATATATATATATATATATATATATATATATATATATATATATATATATATATATATATATATATATATATATGTGATTAGTTGTTATTGAATTAATTTCATCATTTTGTACTTTGTTTATTTTGATGCTAATGGTTGTTGTAAGCATTTTAAGCAATTATATTAAAAAAATTATAGGTAAGAACCGTCTCCGACCCATCCCATTGCCATTTAGTAAAATCAATTTTTTTTAATAGAAATATTTATTTTTTCTAAAATTAAATTATATTATAAATAATAAAATAAAAGAATTTCAAAAAATTTCATCGATACATTTCAAATATTTTATATAGTAAAAAAAAACAAATTATCAAAACTTTGACCACATATTTAATATTCTAAATTATCACAAATAAATAATAATGTACACAATAAAATAAACAGGGTGGGTTCGAGATGAGTACTAGTATCCACATTACCCGATCCGTCCCCATCTTTTTTAACCGAGGAAAACTCAAACCCGAACTCAAATCTAGTTAAAGTGGGTTTTCTCTATCAATTTCGGGGCGAATTCTAGTGATGAATATATGTAGATATGAGTTTTGTTGCCATATCTAATCACATTTCAAATAAGCAACGATTGCGATTGTGTAACTGCAAGACATACATATTGACATATTTCTCTATTTATAAAACAATAGATGAATGTGAGCCGGTTGAATAGCATATTATAATGCATATATGATTATTAATTGTACTAGTTGATTTCAAGCTCGGATTATAAATTTTAAAAAACAAAATTGTATTGAAAATTTGAAGCCTTTAGTAATCCATATTGAGATGTACTATTTGAAAGTCGTGTGATTCTCTTTAATTTCATATATGTCCATGAATTGTATTGGAATAATACAGATACATTGAAAAGTGGAAGTCTCTTTAATTTCTTGTATATTCATGAAAAACATTCCAACTTGGAAACCTTACTCATTAATACCTATATGCATTAAGTGGGAGAGTCTCTTTAATTTAATTTTCTCATGTGTGCCTAAGAACATATGAATAATGAATTGGAACATAACATTTTTAGGGGGGATATCTTGTAAAAAAAAATTGTTTCTTAAGATGGGAGTGAAGGTTGTGGCGTCAAGTCTGGTGACTGAATGATGGTGGGTCGTAGTGGTAGTAGTTGGGCACGATCTAAATAAAAATTGGAACAACTCAACAATTGTGAAAGAGGCTTTGTTTTGTGGACAATTTAGATCTACATCACTTATAGACATGATTAAATGGATGATCTATTAATCATGATACAATGTCATTATCCAAAATGTGTAGAAGATAGTAATTTGTGAACATGAAACATTTGACAAGAGTGAAAAACAAGGAGTTTAAGGAAAAAATTATTAGTTATGGAGAGAAACATAGAACTTAGAATAAAGATTCAATATAGTTTGTCTTTTCAAGTAAGTTCTTTCTCATTTGATGTTGATAGTTTGTTGAATGATGATGATTGGATGTGGCAAATGGTGTGTGGGTTTTTGGTATAATTATTAGGCTCAAGTATAAAGGTGTCATAGTTAAGTGTTAAATAAGATGGAAAAAAGAGACAATTTTTTTTTTGGGAGAAAAGATAAAGAAACCAAATGGAAAATAATTTGATGGCGTACGTGGTTGGAGGTGGTAGATGAAATGTTGTTCTTATTTATTTATTTTTTGTTATAGAAAAGTGTGGGTGAGTTGAGTTTTTGGGCTCACCAAAGTTAGAGTAGGCCTAAAGGTTTAAAAAGTGTTTATAGAGATATTTATTGATAATTCATTAAAAAGATCTTAACATCAGTAATGGAAGTTTAAAGAATGGACGCATACCCCAATTTCTCACAAATGGTTTTGCTCTGTAACTTGGATACTTTAGTTCTATAGAAAATCAATGAGAATTTTTCGACCTCGATTACAATGCATAAGCCTGCATTATATACTACTACAAAGATAACCACCGACAATGGCTCAATCATATGGATCTGACATGTATGCTACTATTCGGGCTTTCATGCTCTAACTTGTTTCCACGCATCTTGAAAGATGAACCTGCTGAAAAACCAAGTTTCATGTTGATAATTGTGTTAATAACTGCTTCGAACATCTCAACTGCCTTTGTCGAGAGTCTTTGATCATCTCCTGTAATGATGAGACATCTCCACATCAAAAAGTCTTTGGACTCAAGAAAATCTCAAGTCCCTAATATCTAGTAAAGAGACGACTTAAACATTGTGTCGAAGGTTTGTCTTATGTAACCCTTTTTGAATTTTTGGACATGTTTTGAATAGAGAGTGATCTTATTCTTGTGGATTCATTTTTAAGATTCTTCCAAAACATGCTTATCATGCTAGTCGAGCTACTTCGTCGACGTGATTAATACGTCGAAGCTTTCAGCTGAGATTTCTTGACACTTTGTATTTTTTCAACGTAGCTATTAGCATTCTTCATTGACTTGTCTCCAGCTAGAATTTTCATGCTAAGAGATGTCCCTAAAAAATGCCACTTTCGATCATATGTATCAGATCGAAGAAAGGTGGTGTTTTTTTGTAATTGTTCGACATTGTTTGGAATACCTTCTACACGTCACATTAGCTTGACGTTTTTTAGCCATCATGGCTACTTTCCTCCAAACTGTCACGTCACAGATGTGCGTCGAGTTAATCATCATTGCTCCGATTTCCAAGGACAATCAGGTCCACACGATTAAACCTCTTTAAAGAAAAATATTTAATTAAGATTTTTTCAAGAAGTTTAAACGCCAAGTGCGCGTTTTTGTGGCGCCGCTTGTGCCACTTCATTGGGGAGAAACCGAAACATTTTTATTATAAATATCCCATCATTTTTCATTTTCCACTTTCTTCTTCTTCTTCTTCTTCTTCTTCAACAACCCCAACTTCTCAAATTCCCATACAATTTTCGATTCATTCCCTATCAATTTTCAGACGACAAAAATAGCCTCTTCTTTCACGCAAGGACTTCCAGTTCCCCATGCTTCTCAAACCAATGCTCCTACTGTTGTTGGTAAGCGTAGCTACATTCCCGAGCTAATAATGGAGGAGGAGAAATCGGTAATTTTGGAGTCTTAGGTTCTTGTTCCTTTATCTAATTTTGGTACTATTCATGCATTTTTAGGTCTTTTCCCCACAACTTCTAAGAAACATGGACATTAGGGAAAGTTTTTCCTTTATCACCATAGTCATGGACCCATAATCTTTCAAGATAAACCTTATGAGTTAGGGTTCATGAGTGCACCCAGAAGCATTTTTCGTGCTTTTCCTTCCCCGAAAAATGAGGCCTATATTGAATGGTTAGATAAGGTAGAGAATAAGAAAGGACAATTCATGAGAGATAAATAGATTTATGACTTGATTCAGGTGTCCAAGATTGGCCTTAAGTTCAATCCCTACATGCTCATTGCAGCTCTCCCTTTCTGGGGGGTTCTACTTATACTTTCCACCTGTGTTGTGTAATGCCCTAAACCACTTTCAAGATTACTGATTGACCCCACAAACCAACAAGGATATTTTCAAAATGCTTTGTCCTCACTCACACGCTTTTTGGGAAACTTCTAAAAAGGTCATCCATCTAAATACTACTCCAAATCAAGCACTTTTAACTATGAAGTTCTTATATGTTAGGCTACTGAAAAGAATATGCATCTTGTTGGTATAGGTAGTACCAATCAATCCTTATAAACATTCCTTCAACCATGCAGTATCATCCTTGCACAGACTCAATATCCCTCTCATTTCGATGTAAATTCGGCGACCACTCATCGCCCTCGGGTGTTACATACCCACCAGCTTCTGCCTGGTTCATCCCTGAATGACATCATACTAGGAGAGGTTTGCTATGATACCATTTGTAACACCTCAGACTACTTCCAGGATTAGCGACTGACCACACAAACTAACGGGGATCTTTTTAGCATGCTTTGTCCTCACTCACATGCTTTATGGGAAATTTCCTAGAAGGTCACCCATCCAAATACTACTTCAAGTCAAACACGCTTAACTATGGAGTTCTTATTTGTTAGGATACCAAAACGAATATGAATCTTGTTGGTGTATGTAGTACCAATAAACTCTTATAAGCCTTCCTTCAACCATACAATCTCATCCTACACAGCCTCAAGATCCCTCTCATTTCAATTTGAATTCGCCAACCACTCATCACCCTCTTCAACCTGCATAATGGTAAATAATGGCAGGAGGACTTTGCCATGAAAATATGCAAGCAATGGAGATGTAGTAATTTTCCTTTGATCTTTAACTTAAGAGACGACTAGATCCTATGCATGGGGTGTGGTTGCTCTTACAATTTTATATGGCTATCTGACCCAACACAACTGTCACAGCTTTATGTTATCTTCTATTCTGAGCCGGCTAGAAAACTCTATAACCACAACCAAGAGAAGTCAATTATCCTATGGTATATCACAGGAGATGTGGATCCAGGATCCATCCAATGGTATGCCTCCAAATTAGTTGGTTGTTATAACTGCCTTATTATGGAAATGGGAAGCACACTATTTCTCAGGTTCATAGTTCAAATTCAAACTTCATTCATTCATCTTACTCGCATAATGACTCGAGTGGTAAAGTGCTAACATTACAAGTCGGTTAATTTCCCACCACATTGAAATCTCAAGTATTTCATTGTATCTCGCAACCTCCAATGTTTGATCAATTCAGGTTCCTCAATGAAAAAGTGGTATCATTTTTGGAAATCGAATTCTTATTCTTGTGTTTTCCACGATTGAATACTCATCTTTCGATTTACCAGTTTGAAGATTTTCAACCTAGTGAATCGTATTTCTTGATATCAAACCATAAATCCTTTGTTTTGGATCTACTCCAATAGTAGATCAACCCTATTTTAAACTTTTGAAATATATAACCTCTCGATCTTTCGACAATAGCAGGATTTAGAGCCATTGGCTCCACCATTTTATAAGAAGTGGTTGTCACTGCAGCTAAATCCGAAAAAGATTCATCTACTCCTCCTCAAGGCGGTTTGAATGAAGTATTCATAAACATTCCAATATATTCATATCTCATTTAACCTCCTCATTTCACATGACATGTTTTGTAGTTCCAACAAGGCGAGCCTACGTTCAGGCCTCCAACACAACTAGTGACATCGAAAGTAAAGACACTTTCTGGTTTTTAGTTGTTACAAGCTAGTCTTGGAGTACAAGGTGTGAAAGAGTTCTTGAATAGTATGCATAAATTATTTTGGAAATAAAAATAACAAGCAATAGAATAAAGATTACTTTGTCTGGAAGAAATCTTGCACAACACGAATCCAAAAGGGAACACGATGTAAGAAATAAACTCTAGGAGAAGCAAAGAAATTGTCCCCGAGCCGACCGTGTCACGAAGAGATACAGCTTCGAGATCTCATAATCATCAAAAGAGAAAGAGACACCAAACACCTATGCATAGTCCTAGGAAAGGACGAGGTATTCATGTTCCTCCTGAGGAACAAGTAGAGAAATTATCGGTGAAGAATCCACCAAAACATTCTGTTTATGCTCGTATCCTTGACAGTCAAATACCAAAGTCGTTGGAAAAACCTTTGAATTTAAAGGAATATGACGCAAAGGAAATATCGATATATGTGCTTGCAGGTATAAAGTTGAAAATTCTGTAGAAGATCCATTTGAAGTTTTGATGACGACAATGATGATTAAAGTCGGTGGCATTAGCTTTCAACTTTGATGATGGTGATCTAACTAGAGAAACACCTCATGACTCATCAACAAAAGGATACTCAATATTAAAGAGCTTATATGATCAGAATCAATCTAGCAAAGAATCCTGAAGCCTCAGATAAAGGGTGAAAGCTCGCCAGGTCGTGTCTTTCAGACCCGAATTTTGTAAAAGTACGAAAGTAACTTTAAAGTACTAAGGAAAATCACACACACCTTAAAATATCTTTTTTTTCAAATTTTTTATCTTGAAAATTATTTTTTAAGCCAAGTCAAGTGATTAAGAAGCTCTCTAAGCCATTTTTAAACTAATCAATCGATTGGTAACTTGTGCCAACCGATTGGGGAAACTTTTTTTAGTCATCCAATCAATTGGAGCATTAAGTCAATCAATTGGAAAGAAGATAATTGATTAACCAATAACTTAGGATAGCATATTAATGACTTTCTATAGCTCTATATCCAATATTTCTTTTTTGGGGGTGGTAATCGATTAAAAATGGCTTTGCCAATTAATTTGAGTTTTGTGCCAATCGATTGCCTCATAAATTCAGCCCATAAATTCAGCCCAATCGATTGCCTCACAAGCTCACCTCATCTTCATTTTACACCTTCTTCAATGAGTTACATTTTCTTTGGAATTTATCTCTCTAATTTATTTCTCGCTCTTTCTAGAAAATATTTCTTTCACTTAAAATTGCCTTAGTGCTTGTAAGTGAAGCATTGCTTGTGAGGAAGAATTTTTTGTAAGTGGTTGTGTTGTTTATTTAATTCTTGACAGTGTGATACTCTTAAGAGAATTGAGTTTGGTTCGTGAGATAAATCAGTCTTAAAATATAGGTTTTGGTTTATTGAGCTATGTCGAAAAAGGTTCTGCCTTTGGTTATTGATATCAGCCTAAATTTTTTAAAAAGGTTCTAGCCTATTGTAAAAGTCCTTTGTGGTTGGGGATAAGCCTATAAAAATCTAAATACTAGCTTGTATAAAGGTTTGTAGGCATAACCTTCAAAAGCTCAAAGTTTATATTCAAACTCTTTAGAAGATCTCATGGGGACATGCGGTCGTACATCAACTTTTTCACACAAGTAGTTGTGAAAATAAAAGGATCGGACGAGACCTTCAAGTGTTGGATCTTTGAGAATGGTTTCTTCATACAAGGATAAAATGGGGTGTATGGAGGTCCATAGTTTGAAAGAACTACTGAATTAGGCTCACCCCTTCAGTAACCTTGAGGAAAAATTTATCACTCGGGATGATAACCAAGTAACAGTGAATATATGTTCCAACCACCTATTCGGGAAAGATTCCAACAGGAAAATGGAGGAAACCGACTGCAAGATTCATGGCTGATATGACCAAAACACTCATATGAACACTTCCTAGGATAAGATATACAAAAAGTGTCCCAACACGAAATTCTAGAAGCCTGGAATAAAAAACCCTTTCCTGTGAGAAAATCTTTTATGAGCGACAAGACGAAATATTATCGCTTTCACAAGAGCCACAACAACACCACCAATGATGGCAAGAGGGACTGAGAATAATTGCCAAATAACAAGTCACCATCAAAGGCTGTTGATACTATGAATAACGGCGAAGGGACTAGTAGTGAAGATAATAGAGAAAGTAAGTGGAAGCACGGACACAATTCCTCGATTACTGAGGGTATACCCTGAGCAAGCATCCCATCAAAGGGGAGGATGAAGAGGAAGACTGCAAATTTTTTTGTCGTCCATAAGAAAGACATAAACATTATTGCCAAGACCCAGAAAGATCAATGATTGGGTTCAGGAATAGCGAGAGTATCGGGGCAACCCCAAATGATATCTTGCCTCTAATCATAACTGCCACGATCGCCCACTTTGACGTATCTCATATACTTATCGATGACGGGCATCTTTTGTGACATAATGTGTTCAGAGCTGTTTGAAAAGATGTGCCTCAATTACAAATTTTTGGACAAAAAATTACAAACCATCCCAAATACAGATTTTGCATGAAAAAATTACAAATCCTTTTAACAACAATTTCTTAAAGAAAAAATTTATAAACCCTCTCAATTACAATTTTTTACACGGAAAAATTGCAAGCGCGGAAAAATTACAAATTCTTTCTACAACAATTTTTTCAAGAAAAAATTGCAAACCCTCTTAACTACAATTTTTTAATAAAAAAATTGCAAACCATTTCATGACACACAATTGTCCAAACCTCATTACACCAACAAGGATAGAGCTTATTTTATAAGCATACAAGGCTAGAGTTATTATGGTGTGGAAAACTCAAATTCACCGTTTCTATTTATATCCGTTTCTATTTATATTACTACTCAAATTCTTTTTTCTTCCTACTATCCAATATGGAGCTCAGAAGAATACACTTTTTGTCTCAACACCTACCATAAAATAAATAGTGGTGACAAAACGGGCCAGGACTGTTAGGCATGCTTCTTCTGCCTGCATTTTTATGAAGGGCGCATGCCAAGTTTTTAAGCCTGAACCTCTTATGTCTGCCCCTTTTTTGTGGGCTTTTGCAGGTGCTAATATTAATATAAAATTTTGCATTTTAAGCTTTAGAGATGTAGTGTTGGTGGATTTTTCTCATCACACCCTCTCTTTACCCTCTCTTTTTTTGCAAGGTGGATTTTAGATCAACACTCTTAACTATGTATGTCGTGCTCCACTATATTTTTGCAAGTTCTTACGAGTTTTGTGGGTGGACATAACTAAGATTGATATGCTCGTTTGCCACATCTAAAAATATCCACGATCAATTCCTATACACAATAAGATTCTAGAAGAACCAAGAATTTTAAACACCATTAGTGAAAATTAATTAGTGATCAATTAGTATACACAATGAGATTCTAGAAGAATCAAGAATTCTAAACAAGATTAGTGAAAATTAATTAGTTTGAGATGTTGATGGGATAAACTTCAAAACTAGTTTACACATCTCCATCATTACCTACAAATTGTCAATTCGATATGATCGTTTGAAATCTAAGCTCTTGTCTGGCCCCATAACATCATTATGATTAACTAAAGTTAAACGGATTAATCTTCCACTACCCCACTCCTCAAATAAAAAAAATCAGTGTCTCCACTCATTTTATTGGGTGAAAATCTTCTTCTATTATTTGCTTTATACGATTTTATGCTCATAGCAAAGTGTAAAAGAGTAAGGCCAAAAGATTAAAGTGAGAAAATGCTAAACAAAGGTAAAGTTTTGCATTGCATGTATAATATAATTAGCCACAACCTCAATAATTCAATGTGGTTTTCCATGTATATATGCATGTGAGGACAAACACATGAATCAATCTTATCACAATAATTGAAAAGTGAAACTTGTTTGGTTTCAAAAGCGGTTTCATTATTTCATTAAGTTTTGGCTTTTTGAATGGCACTTTGATACACAACACAAGGGGCGTTTTCATGGGGAAAAAGAAGAGACTATTGCATGCTACATACTGTTGTTACTAGCTTGCCCGACCAAAAACAATGTGTGGTAAACATCCTTAAATGATTGACTCTCACTAATCTTTCTTTTTATAGATTTCTATAATATTGAAATGATGTCAATCAATCGTTTATATGACGTAAAGATATGAAACAACACTGTGTTGTAAAAATACATTATAAATATATTAAAATAGTACTAAACTATTGATATATTTATAGTATGGTTGCAGTGTAATAATCACACTAGGAAAAAAGGTGTATTAGTCCCATTTATGTGAGTATTATTATATTTGTGGAATAATTCGGGGCAAAAGTCTATTGTTTTGCTAGGCTACTTAATCAAATAAAATAATGTGAGCATTAGGAAAAAATATCTTAACCGACATCAAATGACATTCGAATAATAATATTAAGTGAAAGCGGTTACATACAATTACCTATACATTTACATTATATTTTATAATAATTTAACACAAAAATATAGGAAAAGAAGAAGAAGAAAAATACAAATTTAAAATGCTTTCAATTAGTGAATATTATATATTATAATGAAGCACGGAGAGAAATGAAAGATTTCTTCAATATCTATCCTTTCAACCAAAAATCAACAATTAAAATCTTAATTGAAAAAAAATGATATATCCGCTTTCATATTGTATAGATAGAGAATCATAATTAAAAGAACAATCATATTTCTACCATGAATAACATATTTCACTTTAAGCTAAATTACTATCATAAAAAGTTTAATTATTTAAAACTAAATTACACCAACAAATTTTCACATTATTTCTTAAGAGACATTATTTCTTAAGAGAACGAGGTATTGGTTGAACAGTCACAAACATTAAATCTAATTTTAAGATTCAGAAAATGAGTTACGAAGAATGAAAGGAAGAAAGTTAGAAAAACATTGATTGTTATAACTTGTTATTTTAATATAATTAAATTTGTTAAATTATTAATTTCTAAAACAATTTGGGCAAAAAAATTTATATATTTATAAAACAATTTGGGCAAGTGATTGTTAATTTTTTTAGGTGAAGGTAAAAGTATATTTGATTCTTGAGTTCCATATTCTTAATAGTGATCATAATTTTATTAAAATGAAAATAAAAATAAAATTGAGGACACTTAAAGTTGTAATTAAGACAAAGCAATCTATATATATATATATATATATATATATATATATATATATATATATATATATATATATATATATATATATATATATATATATATATTGATTGTATTTAATTATTTAAATAAATAATGAAATTTAAAAAGAAAAAATTTAGAAAAAAGAATTTCAAGCAACTTTGATATTAATATCATTTACAACTTTTAAAAAAAAATGTTAATTTATAAAATATTGCCAAATTATTTACATTAATACATTAAGTATAAATAAATGTTAATTTGCACATGATTTACAAGTTTTAGATTATTTACAATTTAAATAAATGGTGTTACTTTTTAATTTTTCTGTATTTCTTATTAGGTGTTCAACATTAATAGTTTAATGTAATCTTTAAATTGTGTAAAACAGTTTTTTCCATAGCCTCCAATACATTCACATTTTTTAAAACAAACATCTAAATATATCTCAAACACACTACTCATTCCGTCTCACAATGAGTGACCCTGTACACAATTTCATACAGATTAAGAAAAGTATAAAAAAGTAAGAGAGATAATATTGTTTTTACCATAGTACCCTTATCATATATTGAGAATGATGAACTTTTTAATAATTAGGGGGTAGAATTGAAAAAAATGTATTGAAAATTGAAATGACTCATTCATTTTTGGGATATCATTTTATTCTAAATGGATTACTCATTGTGGGACAGAGGGAGTAATAAATAAAGCACTGTAGTGGAGTGTACGCACACATATATTTATAGTCTTAGTCTCCTAAGAAACAAACAAACCCTTAACATTTGATAGTTTACTTATAAACGTTATGTCAGTTTTTCAATGAAATGCTCACAAATAATTGTGTTGATAAATCATATGAAATGTCAGTCAAAATAAACATTCATATCATATGAATTGTCAGTCAACAAAATAATGCATATACATGTACACATTCTTTGAATAAAACTCTGAGTTAATGTATGCTTGTGTCTGTTATATCAAAAGCTCCTCTATTAGTATTTTCCAAAAAGCATGTGTCTTTCAAATAATATGCACATGTGCATGCATGCATGCATAGACATTCACAAAATCTGACACATTTCATATTTTTTAAGTGTATTTATCATTTACAGGAATTATTTATCCTTGTTTATAATGTCTTTTTTTTATAAATATGAGAGTTTCTTCTTCTTTTTTTTTTTTGTGACAGTTTCTTATGATATTATATTTGTAAAAATATTTTAAAAAATTAGTATAAAAATTAGTGACTTTTTTTTTCTCATAATAGGGACGTTATATTTTAAAGAGGGGGAGGTTTAGAAGTCGCAATTTTAATGATCAAATCAAACAGACATAGTGACTAATATTCACATCATACCAATACCAATATAGTAATGCTAGTTATACCTATAGTAATCACAATCCTATATAAACATTTAAAAGTTATTAATAATGATAAAGCTATGCTAACATCAACCACACAAAAAGTAAATGCTAGCTATGTCTACATATAATAATTCTATAACAACTCATATCATATGAAATTAGGAAAAAAGAATAGATTTTGAACTTCTTATCAAGTATGGTTGAAACTAAACTATCAGCTCATAGCTACCTAGTTCCTAGCTACTATGCAAAATGTTGGGGTGAAAATGGTTATAAAGTGGCAAAAAATGGGATTGCTGGAAAATTGACCGTCCAAATCTTGAATATTTGATTCTACAAACCCCAAAAAAATGGTAACCTTGAATTCTGCTATCCAAATCTTTGTCTTTTAATGTGTGTCAGTTTGTGGTAAATTATCAGCATAGGACATGGTTGGTGTTTTCCTTTGAGTATCTATCAGCCATAAAACTTATGTTTGTCTCAGTGTCGGATAGAAAGACAAATATCTTAGTCAAGTCAATAATCTTTACAACTTTCAAAGCGTTTCTAGAATTCAGCAAATGTATGTATGTACTTTATCATTAACTATTTAAGCGTGTGTTTGGAAACAAGGTCATTCACCGCTACCATGTGTTAGCATGCTTTTCACCGCTACTTTTGTGAAGCTACAATGTGTAGCTTTTACATATCGTGTGAACCGTGGATTTTTAATATTAATTATTTTTTCTTTATCCGGGTTAATATAATCTTACTTGGGAGATTCTGCATCTGCATGTCTGTTGGCATGTTGGTGGACAATTAAGATAAACTTAGTCGGTATCCCTAGATGATGATAAAAATCCATCACAACCGAAATAACAAATTGTATACTATTTTCCGATATGATGATTTTGAGTAGGCAAACCTGTATATAATTTGTTGGGTTAAATACGTTTTTAGTCCCTATAAATATGCGACCCTGTATTTTTAGTCCCTATAAAATTTTTCTTCAATGAATGGTCCTTATAAAATTATTATGCACCTAATTTCAGTCCCTACTGTCAAACCAATGTGTATTTTAGAATGATTATTTTGCAGACATGTTCATAATGTTTTAAAAAGTTTCTGGAAAAAAAAGAAACTCAAAATTTAATTTTTAAGTTAAAATTTTCATTACTTTCATCATTATTTTTTGAAATTTGAAAAATTCATATTTAATTCTTCTCATTTTAAAAAATTATAAAATTTGGTAAATAAATATTTTACAATATTCTAAACATATATAAAAAAAATTATTCAAAAATTTAAAAATTAAAAGGTAATTAAACAGTTTTTAAAATTTTAGAAAATAGCAGGGACTGAAATTGTATGCATAAAAATTTTAGAAGGACCATTCAATGAAGAAAAATTTTATAGGGACTAAAAATGCAGGGTCGCATATTTATAAGGACTAAAAACGTATTTAACCCTAATTTGTTTATAAAAACGCATAACCCTCTCTATCGTGATTTTGGAGAACGCAACCGCCTTTATTCCCTTTGTGAGTAGTATGTCCTGACGATTAGAAACTTCAATTTCCCAAGCACCAAGGGGAAATGATCCACCAGAATGTCTGCGCCCCACTAATAAAATGGACATGGCGATGTGATAGAGCAAAGAGTCTCACTTAATGTGTGATGTGGATTGAAATATATCTAGCACTTGTTAGTCTTTCTCACAAAATCTATGTTATATTTCATTAGGGTGGAACAATAATAGCCCGCACTCAATAGTTTGCGGGAAGAGATCGCCCGCCTATGTGATTGTTGCATGTTCCTTAGTGGAATTTTGTGAAAACCAAGGCGAACCTTTCTATTTTGTCCTCCCCGGACATCTTAACGCGGGGAGAACCTTCCTATTTTGTAAATTTTTTTGAACACCTGAGTATATTATTCTGCGAGCTTTTGGATCTTCTTCACCTCAACCTCCTTTATAATAAAGTAACATATTATAGGCATCATCCAACATGTGGTTGGAGCGACTTCAGTGGCGTTAGTTTCTTCAATTTCAATATTGAGGGTGGCTAGAGTTTCTTGTATAATTGTCCGATTATGGCCTGGTTTCTTGGTGCTAGCAAGCGTTGAGAGGATATCTTCTCGAGATTTCTGTTCCCTGGGCACATATATTACTTCTAAGAATTTGAAATGATTAGATAACTCTCGTACCTTTATGAGATACATCCCCATTCTTGAAATTTTATGGGCTTTTTACCAAAACTAAGAAAAATAATGTATTTCATTTATCATAATACGCCTTAATATATACTAATAGTTTTACAAAATATCAAAAAACTTATCTTTATTTGAAAATTCATAAAAAGTGGTTTCTTCGAGCATATTGAGATTCATAATCATCTATAATCACATTAACGTCAATGTTCTCCAACATATCCTTCTCGATTGACAAAGCTGCCAAACCATTCAATCTCTCTGTTGACATTGGTGAACACGAGTAGGTTTTAATCAACTTCAATTTTGAAAAAATATTTCTGTTGATGCTACAGTCACGGGCACCATCATTAAAATTCTATAAGCAGTTGATACATTTGAATAGCAATTTGCAAGCTTGACAAATTTAAGAATATCAATGGCAGACATTGTTTCATTTAGAAAAGTAAATTGTAGCATTCTTAGTTCATAGTAAAGATCATCTACATTAACATCTGATAAATTGCCATGCAAAAAGTTGAGTGGAATTTAATCCAATATTCTTTCAACTCAATATCATTAGTAACTTTAACTTTTGTGAATCTTATAAAAAGCCAAAGATACTTTCAAATATCTTCAATTCTTCAAATCTATTTTTCAAAGAAGTAATTGTTATATCAACAACAATAACAATCTTCAAGTGACTAATTTTCATTTTCTTCATTGTTCTCTCCAAAATGTTTTTTATAATCACACGACTTTTAGTTGGAAAGATGGACTTAACATTCATTTCAAGTGCAACACTTTTTGTAAGATTCATACTTTTTTGTAAAACCTTCCTCTTGATATTTTTAAGAATATGATAATACGTCCTCCATTTATTTTATGGAAGCGTCGATACACATAAACTTAAATTGCAACTTTTTGCTAACCATATTAATATAAATGAAATATCATACAAAATAACCATATACGTGACTCATCGCACTATCGGTGACTACTAAACACATATATATAAGGGTGTGCTTGTCTCAGGGCGTGTTAGAATGGACGGTGTTGCCTAAAAGATTTTCAACTCTGCGAACGCCTCATCGCATTCGTTTTTTCATTTTAACTCCTCCTTCTTCTTTAGATTTGCAAAGAAGTGGAATGCTTTATCACCCGAACAGGAAAGAAAATGAGATAAGGCAGCCAAGCACCTTGTTCTTTGTTGAACTTCCTTGACACTAAAGGGGCTCCTCATGTCAATGATCACCTGACAATTGTCAGGGTTCGCCTTAATACCTCTTCTAGTCAACACTTTACATTAATTTTCCATCATGAACCATCTTTAGATGGTGTTGGTCTGATTTTGAATAGACAACCATAATTTTTTAGTATCATTTTGTGTTGAACTTTCGATTTCATTATTCTCAACCCAATATTAATTCCATACTTATTTTTCTCTTTCAAGTCTCTATATTTGATCGTGTAACGGTGACAGTTACTTTATGTCTAATTTCATCTTTCCAAACTCACATTACTATAATAAAAGGGGATCTCCACATCAATAAAAAAAACATAATAAAAAATGTAAAAATAAAAATTAGAATTTTTTTCAAAACTAAAAAAACACATACTAAGTTACTTTACTTAATGTAATCCAGTGAACAATCCAAAAAAAAATAAATAATCTAGTGCAGCATATATGTACTAGATGATTACTACGGAGTGTTCCTATAAATTTTAGTCGCCATAACACTTGTGCGGGGTAAAAAATTCTCCAAATCTAAAAAGTTGAAAGTGGGATTGAAAAGTTATGCAATTATTAATAATTAAATTGTAAAATGGGTTGAATCGAAATTATTTTTAAGTTTTTTAAGAGTGAAAGTAAAATTGTAAGGGTGGGAGATTATTTTTTCTAAAAATAGAAGTAGGTTGATCCAACCTATCTATGCATATTAGTCCACTGGGCCGAGGTGGACAAGGCCATCAACCTCCACTCATCGTATTATTTAAGAATTTATCTTGCCACCTTCAAGTTATACATGTCATTCCTTTATTTTAAATTATTTTTAATATGCCTTTGACATTATTTATTTAAAATTTTTATTTTTTTTAAAAAAAATTACTGTTGCCAAAATCATCAAAAAACAAATTTTTGGACCTCAGAGCAAATTTCTGATACTTCTTTTTGACCGATATCGAAAATTCTTTGTTTCTTACAAAATTTCGGTATCCATTTACCGAAAATTTCAAAATTTCCAGTATAATTTACCGGAAATTTTAAAAATTCCGATAATTTTATAAAATTCATTACCCGTCTCAAAAATGTCACGAACTTCCAGTAGAAAACCAATACTGAAAATTCTAAATTTCCAGTGTGTACTGAAAATTTCTTTAAAACCTGAAATTTCCAATAATTTTATGAACTAAAGTGACACCGAAAATTTGAAATATCTAGTACCGGAAATTTTAAATTTCCGGTATGTAGCATCAGGCACAGTAAATCGGTAAATCCAACAAATTTTCTGGTATTTATATGAAATTTTCGGTATGGTACCAAAAATTTCAAAAAATTCGGTATTTTACAAGGATAATTTGGTAAAAACGCCCTACTTAAAAGAGTGGCATGTATAAAATGTATAAAATGGGGGTGGCAAGATAAATTCTCATATTATTTGTAAGAAATTTCTCAATAAACCTTATGCATTATTAGGATTTAGGATACCGTGTGAAAATATAAAAATATTCTCAAATTCTAAAAATGCATTTCCAAACATATTCTAAATCATATAAAAAAGACGTTACAAGTGATACACCTTTATTTTATAAAAAAATGTCAGTTGAAAATATATCTTCGTAAAGTCACATTTCCGAATTCCGGAGATTTATCTCTAAATATCTTTTTTAATTAAAATAGAGATATCTCACTTGCAACGTTTTATTGGTGTAATTTTAAATGCGTCTGAAAAGATATCGGATATCTGAGAGATAATTCGAATGTTTCATAAAATATTTTTTCAGATGCGGTGATAAATTCCCTTTTTTGTACTCCACAACTGAAAACGGCAACTCAATAAAGCAAGAAAAGTTAAACCAATATTAATGTTCAAAACTCAACTATAATACTTTTCAAGTTATTGTTTAACTAAAATCAATCACCATCAAAATTTAGGGCAGTTTTTATAAAATCAGTTATCTTTGACCACATTCAACACTTTTTATAAAATCAGTTATCCTTGACCACATTCAAAACTTTTCCACCCTAACAATTGTTTGTAAGTATTTAACTGTCAGAACCAATTTACATTTTCATCAAAGTGTGATATCATGATATTGAAATGCAATGTACTTCTCAGAGCTGCACTTCAGAGGGTAAAAACAGATATTCAGGGTATGGGGTATGTCTTATAATGAAGGCATGGTTGGCTACATACATTACATGGCACCACTACATCCTCAAAAAAGTGTGAGCAGTGATTTTTGGACTTTTCATGACATCACCGAATCATATCTCCATAAAGTAGTATTTTAGTTTAGAACATTTGAAATTCTTTTAAGAATTAAGTACAAACTGTCTTCTCTTATATCACAAATATTATGAATTCTTGTTAGTTTTTTAAAAGTAATAATTTTAGTCTAAAACAAAAATAAATTGGTATAAGTCAGCATTCTACAAATTATAAGGTATCAATTATATTTTGACAATTATCTTGAATGTTGACAAGAGAACTGAGTATATTCTGAACAAAAACATGCCAACACAATTGTTTAATTGTTTGCTACCTTATTACTTTTTAGTTACAGGACTTACAAATTTATATAAGACTTTCTTTTCAAAACTCATTTCTTATAGAGTTAAGGTTTGTCTGAATTTTTTTACTCAAAGGTTTACTTGTACTTTTTTTTCGACAGAAGGTTTATCTGTACTTGATTTGTAGTAAATGTGTTATTTGTCAATTGATCTGAGCGACAAATTTTTCTAGTAACCCCAATTAAGAGTAAAAATGGTTTAAACTCTTGCTATTCTCAGTTTTAACTCTTAAAATGAAGATACAAAATTAGAGTCGGTTTAAATCTAGCTGATACAGATTGCCACTCAAAAGATAAATAAAACTACAAGTAAAGCTCAACAATGGCAAACCGAGAAAACGGTGCGCCAATGTCCATGAAAAAATTACAACAGGTGATAACCATTAGAGCTAGCAATTTACAAGCATCCCCTTCGACCTGTGTTATGAAAGCCAACACATGCTGTTGAATGACATTGCTATTCATCCATCCCTTAAGATATATATATATATGGTAAGCCTATTCATCAAGTATGGCACGGCCAAGATTTGTGGCTAGAGCCAGCCTAATAGAACTCAGTGCTTGAGGGGGTAAGCTAGGCTCCGTGAATTGTGGGCGCTGCCGCGCTAAAGATAACTCTTGAAGTTTGTTCAATAGAAGATGGGTCTCAGACACGCTGAGAAGAGGACTATCTTTCCAATTTAACAACTTCAACTGCTCCCAAAGGAAACAAACAAGGAAATCATGTAAATTTGAGTGAGAAAACACAGCTCGCATTAAACATGTAAAATACATTGGTGACTGATCATAAATAATATGGAAAAAAATCAAATGATAACAGGATCTACAATGATGCGAGGCAAACAAACATGCATTAACAAAACATGTGTTGATTGTAATTGAGTGAGAAAACACAGCTCGCATTAAACATGTCAAATGCATTGGTGAGTGAGCACATATAATATGGAAAAAAAATCAAATGATAACAGGATCTACCATGATTGGAGAGGCAAACAAACATGCACATGCATTAAGATAACATGTGTGGATTGTAACTGATGTGATCATAATTTTTTTCTACTTTCTATATATTGTTTGGTATGTTACTTTATAAAGAAAGAATAGATTTCACGAATGAAATCCCAGGGATTTTTTGAGTCTGTTCATTTAGTGTATTGAAGGATACATTAACAAAGCAGTAACAAAGCACGGGGTTTTGGTCCAGTAAGAAAAAAAAAACTCTCAAATCCACTTGTTAGCATAGTTATCAATCCCATATTGCATAGCTGAGCAGCCAACCCCAAAAATAGGGTAGTGGGATAGCGGATAACGGCATAACCGCTAGTTGACTATTTTTAGACTAATTATATGAATAATCTATAAAACATATATTTAATGTAAAACCAAACAAATAAAAGAGGAAGAATAGGAATAGAGTTATTAAATGACTATTACTTTAAAAAAAATAAAAAATAGGACAGTATGAATAAAGAAAGAGAAAAGAAAAAAAGAAAGAAGAAGAAAAAAGAAGACTTTAAAAAAGAGTAACAAAGAAAAGAAGTAAGAAAGAAGAGAAAAGAAAAACAGAAAGGTAAAAATCAACTTGAAAAGAGAGGATTGCAGGCGGTGACGCTAAGAAACGAAGCAGGCGGAGGCAGAGGCGTTGAGGAATGAAGCAGGCGGAGGTAGCGTTAGGAAGAAGATCTTCAAGATCGTGAGAACTCTGAATATTGAAGCGAAAGCGTGTGAAAAGAAGATTGAATCCTCTATTTTGTGTTTTGAGTAGGCGCAAATTGGAAAATTTCCATAAAAACTCCTCCGAGGTTTTTTTTTTTAAGGGTAAATCTGGGTTTTCACGTTCAAAACAGTTCAAACCCGCTTGGGCTGGGAATCAATTTATACACAAATAATGAATGTAATTATAGTATTAAATTAACCCACAAAAAAGCACTGCATTAGAAACTATCAGTCAATCCTAAAATGCCAAAAACATAACAATTTACCTGCAGTTACATAAAAACTCTGATATTATTATTATGGCACTCTTCTCTACCCAATGTTTTAATTGGGTCAATCAAAGCAAAGAAACAAAAACAATTATGAAAGGGATATTAAGACGATCCCATTAACATGTGGCCATATGATTATACTGAACATTATAAAAGAAAAGATAGACAACTAAAAACAACTCACCGAGTCATATAGAAGGGTCAGCCAAAAGCGCTGAGGGGTTGATGGATTTTTCATAAGCTGCAGAATTAAAAGAAATGTGTTACACAAGCTGCAGAATTAAAAGAAATGTGTTACACTTTAAAACAGAACGCTGGCTATCAGCTGGATAATTGAATAATAGAAGATCTAGTAACACCAAAAAAACTAAAATGCTTGTCAATGTTTTTGGATCACAATTGTCACTCCAAAAATCAAGTCCGCTATGGCAGCTAACACGGTATTATTGCCTCTGTTAAGTTTCTATTTAGATTTGACAAGAAATTGATTTGATGTATTATGTATAGTTTCCTTAGTTAGCTTGACTTAATCTCTAAATTTTAGTGAACGATCATGTTAACCTTGAATATAAATATTGTACAAACAATTCATGAAACAAAACACAAATTATTCACTTGCCGTATTCAACTTAGACTAAGAGAGCCTTCAGGTTGAGAAGCCCTAGTTTTTCGATAAGCCACAATCAAGGTTATTGACACAGTTTTTTTTCATCATAGATTGTTAAAGGTGATGTCGCCAGTTGTCTCAATCTCTCAGAGACCATCGAATGTCCTTCAGTCATTGTTGACCATACAGGTAACTATCTAGTTTGCCTTTCTCAATTTCTCATTCTACTCTTGTAGAGATACTGAATTTTTGGATCTTGATGCATCTGGTCACCTAATTGGTAATGTCTCTCTTTTCTCTAAGTTATCGCAGTCCAAAACTCCCCCGTTTCACTCTATGATATGAATTCAAGCTACAAGCAACTGCTATTGACCAAGCTTCACCACTTTTCTACTACTATAGAATTCAGTTCAAATGGTAACTGTTGCCCCTAAAATCTAAATTCTGTAAGCAAACTGTCTCTCACACATTAAAGTGTGCCCTAACCTTCACTTCTTCTGAAACCTTGGAGCCCCATATCTAAATCATACAGGCATTAATATATTCAGCGATTTACTTCCACCCGGTCTTGTGAATCTCAGTCATTAGTGCATTATAAAGACATTCTGTAATGCTACCAAGTTTCCTGCTCTACAACATCATAATCTAGATCATCCGAGCTTACATACATTGAAGAAAATGATTACATCATCTATCAAAGTTAGAGTCTTCAGAATGTTAGTCAGGCCAGCTTTGGAAACATGCTAGAGTCTCTCAAGCTGTCTCTTTTTGAAGCCATTCATTCTAATGTTCGGGGTCACAAACATGTTCTTTCGAATTTAGAGTATAACTAATAAGTATCATGCTACCCTTACTGACAATTTATATGATTGTATCAATGTAGTTTAGATATTTTCGATGCAAAATCATTTTAATTATTCCAATATCTTTCAAAAGTCCTGCTCAGTAATCACAACTCAATTTGGAAAAATAGCATACATTTTGTACAATGACAGCGGTTAAGAATATCTTTCAGATTGTTTTAATTTGTTCATGACTCTTCAAGCCATTATACACCAATTTAGTTTTCCACATGCACTCCAAAATTGAACAGCCGAAAGAAAACAGATTGTTTGCACTGATTGTGTCTTTGGTTGTACTTGTTCTGTTCATGATTTATTGTTTTATTTAATTCAGTATAGAAGGAACCCAAGCAGGTAACATGACTGGTTTGTACAATCAGCACACTACTCTATTGGGGACAACATAACTGTAGAAGTGTGTATATAAATTAATACCAGTATGAGGGAGCCTACAGCTTGTCGAGCAGCATCAGCTGATTTTCCACTAAATACCATCTGAAGGGATTTTTTGAAATCCCTATATCTGAATGTAATATTTAACAAATGTTAGAGCAAAATAATTAGATAAAGATGTGAAAACAAGGTAAAAATGTCACCGCAGGATGCTCATACTTGTGTAAAAATTCAAGACCCCCAGCAGGCTTAGATTCAGAACCCAATAATTCAATTATGCCTTCCCATTGCTGTAAAAAATTGGATTGTAAAATGAAAGAATTAAATAATTATAAAAGAAATTCATATCCACATAAACCAATAGATAATAAAAAAATTTGCACAGGTGTTTTATTGTAGGAGTATAAGTATTACTTTGAAGCTTTCATCAGAGATTGACTTTCCAACTGAATCAAATAACTGTTGTGCAATCCTATTAAGACAGTTTGTATCTTGGGATTGTTGAAGCCAATATACTCCAGCACCTTTACGACCATGCTTCCAGTGATAGACTCCAGCAACCTATATATTAAACATGCATGTTTAATTGTGCTAAACCACATTACGCAAAGATGAAGATTTTTAATTTCCAAACTTTTTACCCATTGTATTTGCGATAGTTAACCAAATCAAGAATGCATGTTACCTTCATGATATTTGAACTGACATGATCAAGCCCGTACAAACGGCATATCTCAATGTTCTGCATTAATCAGAATAATTTTTCTGTCACTCACAAGCATATTAAAAAAATTAACAAGGATCAGACTTTTGAATTGAAAATGAAAAAATTAAGATGAAACAATTACCTTAAGCAACAAGTTGTTATGTTGAACAGATTGCCTGTACAATAAATTCTCTAGCAAGCCCATTCCTTGCTTCATGCATGATGTTAAATATATTGGAGCTATCTGCAAATATGTGAACATGAGCGCCAAATTATATTACTTATATAAAATATTGTTGTTATGAATTGATAAAACTGCAATCTTCATTATAAAAATAAAAAAATAAAAAGAGTTTCACTTGGCCTTGATTATTTAGGTTTCCTGGAGTTTCTTAATCATATCTATGTAAATTCAGTTTCATCCTTACTCTTTCAAGTTTTCAGATTCATCAACCTCGTGTAAAAAACCAAGACATGTATGTGCAACAGTAAATTTTGGTGTTCATCAATAATAAATATAGTTCATTCAAGATAATTTACTAATCAAGATTAATTTAATAGGATACTTTTTTACTGGATTGTCTTGCACTTACTTGCCAGGTCAATGCATGTGATGATAGAACTTGAGCATATGCAAGCCGATGCAGTTCCATCATACTGATTCCTCCCAAGTTATAACGTTCATCCTGTAGAAGAATCTCTGCTTGCTCACTCCCTGCAGTTAACAATTCCACGGCATGTGCGACCATCCTGTTTTGTTGACATAATGACATGTACAAAAGTCACATTTTTATCAAAACCCAATTAAAGAAGGGAGTAATACAGCACATGATCAGTACTAATCAATCATTTTACTCCAAAAATAAGATTTTCAGTCTAAAACTAAATTTTGAAGTTTGAACATTTTGATTGTGAGCTTCTTGAGAGCAGAATAATCTAGTTCAAACACGTACATAATAACAATCAAAAATAAATTAACAATAGAAGAGAAACAACTCACCAAGGACCAAATTCTCTGGAAATTTCAGCTAAAACAACCTAAAGACATTTCAACACGGTCATTCAAGTTTAAAATGGGAAAGTAAGGGTTGAATAAAAAACAAAATCATTAAACAAGCAGAAGCAAACCCAAAATACTTGAAAAGAATAAACAATGAAGCATGGAAAATAAATTTTATTATTACCTCTGTATTTTCTGAAAGAATTCCAATCATAAGTCCAGTCAACCTATGGGTACCAGTCGGTGGTTTCAATTGGATGCATTTCTGGGCCAAATTATACATGCTTTCTATTCCCTGTTTAGAAAAGGCGGCACCGAAATTGTTTAGAGATTCCATTAATTAACAAAGATATATGAAGAAGATTATTTAAAAACAATATATTATATATGTAAGGAACATTTTTTAAGTTATTATTGCAAAATAATAGATAAAACTTACGGTCGTAAATGGCCTGATGTATAAAAAATGTGAAACATACAACTCAATCCAGTAACATGAAGCTGTGCAGAGACTCTCAGTATTACCCAGCATAACTTGTAGCAAATTTCTTAAGCCCTCACGAGTTTGTTGATTATCACACTGAATCCAGAATGGACTGCAGTCCAGTTTAGTAATTTGTGACCTCCACTTTTCCCAGGCCTATAAAATAGAAATACACGCCATCTTATAACAGGAGAGTAAATTTGTTGAACAGATGTAATAATGCATGTTAAAGTATTGCGGGATTTGGATATACTTTGATAAAGTCGGGTTTGGATTTAAAACAATCTCCTAAATTTCCAGAAGCTGATTCATGACGTAATCGGGGCATTTTGGAAATAAGAACAGCAACTGCCTCCACCAGTCCATTTTCTAACTGTACAACAAAAAGGAGACGGAAAAAAAGATGAGAAAAATATAAATAAATAAATAAATATAATAGTAGCAGTAAGAACAACAACAATTAAGAATGCTGAATTGCTGATTATAACAACAACATCATCATCTCTGTCATTATGTGTGAATTCATTGCGTCGTGAAATAAAACTTTCATGATTTTCATGCCAACCTCACGGTAGCTGAGCTGATCTAATTGGTAAGACCCGTGTAACCGCAGCATTTTCACCTGCAAGTGAAAGCCAACTTAAATGAAATTATTCATTTACAAAGGAACATAAGATGCTGCAGTTAAAATGTAGGATCCTTTACTGACCACTATATCTAGCCAACCAACTGACAATGCAGATGACATCACTTCCCAATATCTAGGATCATCTTCAATCACCTGCATGGACAAAACTTCCTATGTTTATGCCCCCAACCTTGGAGAAATTAATCAAGCATAACTATTATACACATTAGTAACATGTCAAAAAGAACTATGTAGTGAGCAATGCTCTACATACATTTGTAGACTACTTTAGAGACAGTTGTTTGTTTGCATATAACTTGTAGGGTGTAGAACAGAATACTCCTGGTGAACATTGGGCATATATTGTGTGCTTCCTCCTTAATGTGTTCACTAATATCATATGTTTCTAGGAAGTTTTGGCTAGAATAAAGAGGCCGGTGTTTTGTGGCAATAGCAGTAGTAATGTGGGGTTTAAGCAGACAATAGAGTATATAAGATGGTATCCAGAATTGCATTTAAGTTCATATGGGACTAAGCTTTTTAAGAAAGTTATAGATTTTAGCTCCATCATATCAATGAATTCCGGAATAAAATTTAACATTCAGAATTGCCCATTTCAGTTTTGAAGTAAGCTTCAGATTTACTGAATATCTATGAATTCCAGAATAAAATTTAACATTCAGAATTGCCCATTTCAGTTTTGACGTAAGCTTCAGATTTACTGAATATATATGTAAGGAAAAACCACAGTTTATAGATCCCATGTAACAGCTAGTTGCCAAAGCAAAATATAATAGAATAACTTCTCAAATTATAAATCTTGAAAGAAAAGAAAAACAAGGAAAAACCTTGACAAAACATCAAACATATTTGTTAATGAGCAATAGTGACATCATAATTTTCAAAGATTTATATAATAAACAATGAAAACTATAAAAAATTAAAGGGAGAGGCACGAGCTGGTGCAGCCCAGAAATATAGCCTTAGGAAGCTAAGAACCCTCTGTTTAAGTTTAGGATTCATGATTCAAGGCTTCCTATACCTACCTTACAATTGTGAGGACTCTCACTGCAAATAGTTTAAAATTTTACTTGTTTTCACATTCTTTCCACAATTTTTAAGAAAGGTTTGTAAATAAAATTTCCCGCATCCACTTTTTCATTCCCCTTTTTATTTTCTTGATTGTGATTCATTCAACATTTGAGGGGAAAATTCATCTAAAAATAGTTGCGGGAGGCTAGGTAGCTACTCTTACCCTTTCTCTCGTCTTGGTCAAGATGGACATTCATGGATCTTGGAAAATTGGTGGTTCTGTTTAATGCTGAAATGCCACGAATTGGATGCATGTGCACTATTGGGTTGCCTAAAATATGATATTCTCAAACATATGCTGTTGGTTTTTTTCGTTCCTTTATTAAATTCTGCATTTTTGGGGGCATATTTTTGTTTATATATTATATTTTTATAATAGATATACCATATGCTACAACACCATCCGTTACATATGCTGCAAAAATCCTTAATGTAAACTCAAATACACCCAACATCTACAATTCCTAAAAGCCTGATAATAGGTATTGATCATTGTCATATTCATCAGTAGTCATAATCATCAATCACATGCACATGTGGCCAAACCTGTATATTGACAAGATCATTCTGAAAATCCACAAGCTTGCCATGAATTGTTTCCTGTGTACTGGTAAAGAGGCTATCATAGTCCTGTCATAAAATGCCACCATGAACTTAAAATAAGCAAATGTGAACAGTTAAAATAATATACAACCATCTACAAACCTACGAAAAAACAAATAAAAAGAGATTATTACAGCTAACCAATCAACAAGCCTTTCAGGAAGCCATGCTTGAGATTGCTTGTCCACATAAAATATTTCCATCAACTCCCAGGCAGCTTTCAAACATGTTGGCTCCTCATTATTCTACGGCAGGTATTAAAAAGTAAGTGACTAACTTCTCTCTACTATAAGTCCCGCAAAGAAGGTCTCAACACAACTCCACACAGTCACAAAAGGATCTAGAAATAGTACCTGAACAATTTCATTCGGATCTTCAATTATTGGATTAAGGGCCAACTTTGGTTCTGTGAGTAGTGATGTTATATCCTTACTATACTGAAGGACATGCTCCCACCTGATTTGTAAAATAAATAGAAACCTATTGTCAAGAAACGCATTTATATGAAACCGCATATGATTGTCAATCCACAAAAACCGCTTAACTTTAAACAAAAACAAAAACCGAGTCAGTTATAAATGCAATTATTTCAGGAGGCACCCCATGAAATGAAGTGAAGCTAAAGCCAAACTTAGATGAATTATAAAAACTAAAAATCAAAGCTCAAGACAGAACTTCAACATTCAGTTTCGATATTGGATTCCCTTACAGGGAAGCATGAAAATGCCAGCGAGAAAAACATAACACAATTTTAATTATCAAATCTTAGTAATAAAAAATAACCAAAATCAAATTAGCAGGTGAATCCAACAAAAGTAACTGCATATTAAAATTGAAATGCTTACAAGCTATGAAGCACCGACGGACACTGACATGGATACACCAATAATAATTTGAAAAAAAAAAATGAATAAATTAACGTAATCACTCACAAGCGTGTAGGTGTCTGATTTCAGTGGTGTCGGTGGTACAGAGCTTACAAGAAACAAATCAACATTCACCGTAAGATTTTCAAAAACTATAATACAAATCTTACAGAGGTCCATTACCAATCCGAATGATATGCTGAAGGAGACTTCGACAATGCAGAAATTGAGCTCCGGCGACTTTGAAGCAGTGCAAATGGGGCAACAGAGCCGTAGGCAATTCGGCGCCAGTCGGCATCATCAATTTCCGGATCTCCACCGCCGAGCTTAACTTCGACGACTTTTGCGCCATCTCCAGCATCGGGGCTTCCAGAAGGTTCGGCGAAAAGGGAGACGCGGAGGGAGTTTCCGCGGGACCAGGAAATGGCAACGCGAGAAATTGGACGGGAGAGACCATGGTTGAGAGTATACACCGCGAGCGAGTCGTTGGTCTCACCGGAAAACGGGACCAGAGCTCCGTTGCCGGTAGAGTTGGGAGACATTTTTGAATTGGGAGTGTGTTTTAGGGTTTTGGGGTTTTAGAGAAATAATTTTTGAATAAATTTCCTTTAATATGAAATCAGCAACAAAAAAAAAAGAACACGATGATTTTTATATAAATTTAAAATTTATTAATATTCTTATTAAAAGTACCTCCGATTAACTTAGATCATTGTATTATTTTTACACTCTTAGCATATTTTCATTAAAAAAAACTGTTCAAAGATTTTTATTAATGTTTAGATTACATGATTTGACTAATACATTATACATGTATATAAAAAATATTTTATATTGTAAATATAAAAATTAAATTTTCAAAAATTTAGCATTTACTTTTATTTTTATAAAATTATATTATAAGTTATATTGAATTTTGCTTGTCTCAGGAATGCGGAAGACTAACAATGCTCAGATATCTATATTCTAAGTCACGTTTAGGATATTGTAGAATGGTTGGACTGGACATTTTTTATTTTAGAATGTTGTTGGACTGCCGATCCGGTCTTTCTATGTTAAAAAAAATGTTGAGAGAAGAGAATTCTTGTATCTTGTAAAAGATTTAGTCATAGTTAAACAATCTCCAAAAGATATTAGCCATTAAACAATTGTTAATCAAAAAATAAAGGAGCAAGTGATTAAACAACCAAAGGATGAACACAGCAGCATAATATATCAAACCAGAATTTACATAATAGCAGCATAATATATCAAACCAGAATTTACATAATACTATTTGTTAACAAGTTGTATTCAATATTTGTGCATAACTCAATCACCTAAAAGAACTCAATCACCCAGTAGAGACTAGATACAACAAATAATTAGGCCATAATCAGCTTATTTGTCTTCAATGTGCTATACTTTGATAGCAATGGTGTTACTTTTACTTTTATATACACTATTGATATGTAATTGTTCATATGTTTTCTGTTACTCCTTTTCTTGCTTGCGCGAACTCGATGGTTCCTCTTGTTTAAAATTAAAATCTTCCACTAATGGAGGCCATAGCACTAAGGTAGAAGTGTAACAATCCATTACCTTACCATTTCCAAGAACTCCACTTCTTCCTCTTCCCAAAGACCAAACTTTATACCCCTCTTGTGCAACAATAACAGTATGAGCTGCACCACACGCAACTTGAACCGGTTCTACAAATTTATCCTCACAAGGATTTTGTACAGCAAGCGGAGAAAGAGCGTCACTTGAATATTCACCTACAACTCGCGCATCAGGGTATAATCCAAGCCCCTTCTCCATTCCCCACGACCAAACATCCCCGCCCGACGAAACAACACAAGTATGAAACAAACCACAGTCAACAGAAACAAGGTTCACAAATTGTGGCAATTCTTGAACAGGTTCAGGAATTGATGTACTTTGTATTGTTCCATGACCAAGTTGTCCATTATCACCAAGACCACATGTCCAACACACACTTTCTAATTCTAACGCGTCATTCGGCCTTTTTTTTCTACGAGTTAACAAAGCAGTGTGAAAAGCACCACATGCTATTTCATAAATTGACCAATGAGAATTTTGATCAAATGTTTTCACCATTTCAGGATTTGGTCTATTCTCTTCATCACCCAAGCCTAATTGACCATGATTGTTGTTACCCCAAGAGTAACAAATGAGATCATCTTGTTCACCATTGTATGATTCTCCAACACTAACCAGTGCTATAATGTGTTCATTTCCACATGCAACTTTTACTACTATGTGACCATGGAAATCCCAAACCGGCGTTGGAGTGAAATTGCTTACTATTGAGAATATACCTTCTTTACTTTGATTAGGACAGTTTCCCCACATCCATAGGGCACCAAGATTATCAATAGATAGTGACATCATTCCTCCTGCTTTGACCGAAATTATCTAGCGCGGAGAAGAGTGAAAAGATGAGAACACATTAGTCAGATACATAATGTTGCACAGTTACATATCTCGATCGTTCGATCTAAATTGATATCATGTTGTCGTACTCTAACCTAAACACTAAACAAAAACAAAATTTGCTTTAAACATAGTATAGTATACCTTTAGTGGTGGTTTCGCTTCTGCTTCTTCTAACACTAAGGTTGAAGAATCTGGGGGATGCAACTCAAGAAACTTGTTCAACAAGCAAGGAACAACAGAATAATATCCATCTGTGTATTTTGGATTGTGGGAATCCTCTTCATTGATGATACCAAGTTGACCATCCATACAATAGTCAAGGATGTAGATAAACAAAACACATAGTTGAGAAAACTTTTTTTTTGTTAGTTGACTAAGTGATAAATAATCATTAAAAACTCACACACAACCGTGAGTACCAGGGTTTGAAATCTGGTGATAACGTCCAACCTAACAATATCGACTTCTGTCAGTTGAGCTAGATGAGAAAACTTTTAAAAACTAAGAACAAGAGATTTTTGTAATATAATTCAACCTAGAGATTTAAGCATACTAATTAAGGATACATAAATTGTAACCCCAGCACCAAACAGATCCATCATCTGTTAACACAAAAATAGTACTATGAACAATTAGATTGTGAGGAACCTTCAAATTTCAATTAGAAAACTCAACTACTTAAAATTCATATTTATATGATATAAGAGAAAAGTGTATGGAACCTGCAAGAGCTAGACTATGATATGCACCAGCAGCAATTCCAACAATTCTAACCGAGTTTTTTGATCCAAACGCAATTTGAGCTGGAAATAGTTGGTCTTGTTCTGAACCCAAACCGAGTCTTCCAAATGTTCCTCTTCCCCATGAATATACACGCCCATCCTCTACACTCATAAACACACACACACACACAAGATAGAAAGCTGGTTAAAATAAAGTGGCATGAAGAAGGAAACTAAGAGCCATCACCAAAATCGAAAGCTGGTTAGTTACCAGTGAGAAGGAGAGTATGTGCTTCCCCTGCAGCGATGGCAGATACTCTAAAAGGTGAGTTGCCGGAGCTGGTCACATCTTCCATTATCGTTGAGGTTGAAACGAAAAAATGGATAAAGGAGATAAACCAGTTGTTCTATAGGATTTTGTAGAATGGTAAAGAACTAAGAATAGCTAAGATTTGAACATATACAACTTCATGCAAAATATCCACTACTTGACCAATACCATGCCATTTTCTATTTAAAAAGTTTCATTCTCTCTTAATTTGGCATGTTGGTCAACTTCAGTTATTCCCTTTGCGCTGTATTATTGTAATACAATGGATAATATACAAGAAATTTAATAACATCCACCTGTGCCTTGTTTGAAAATTATAGATGCCACATTGCAATTTTAATTCATTTTTCAAAAGAATCCGTGTTAGTAATAGGTATAATGGTCCTCTCACTTATAAAATATTCAACCACCTCTTTAATTTATAAGCAATGTGAGACTTACACAACTCACACTTATTTTTCAACAATCTCTCAAGTGTGAGTTCATCCACTATAAATATAAAAATGGAACGATAAAAATAATGTAACATGGAAAATATCGGTTATGTACATATCTTGAAAGCAATTGACAGCTTATATTTTTAATTAAGTTTCGTTTTCAATCAAAACACCTGTTGTCACAAGACTCTAGTATAATGTTTGATTGCTGACTATCACTCTTCTGTCTCCATCTCCAATATGGTCATAGTATTATTCAGATGTATATGGTTGAACAACTAACTTCTTTTATCAAAGACTATTTTACGTACAATTATCAAATTAAGAACCATTTGTTTTGGTAGGTAATTACAAAATGTAATTCAACAAATATATTGGTGAGTTCTTTGATGTAATTATGGGAAAGGAACGTCATAGAAATTTTAAATTTAGAGCTTTTAAATGAATGAGATGCTATAATGATGTGTTGATGTGAAATATTTCCTACATTAGCCTAATGTTCTGGAAATATGATTTAGATAAGACCCTAAAATTATAATGTTGCTGGCTGCCTACGTATTCTAAATTGATTTTTTCAAAGAACTACATTTTACGTCTCTATTTTTTAAATCTGTTGTTTTTGTAATGCATCGTCTTGAATTAAAATTCATCCAATGATTGAGACTAGATTACCACCAATATAACAAACGGGAAAATTAATCAAATCAATATTACACTGGTTTGAAGGGAACTGCATTTTGATTTCTTAAGAAATGTCTTGAGATTATTAATCAATATATTTTAATGTAGATAAACATAAATGTAAGGGTGGCAACAATTTACGCCCGTCCCGCAAAAGCCCGTGAAAAAATGAGACGGGGCGGACATATTTGAGAGTGCAGGTCTAAAACCTTACTCCACCCCGCCCTTGCGGACAGTGAAAGTCCGCGGGCATGGAACATTTTAGGCCTAAAAATAGTAAAATTATATAAAAAACCTTATGACCACAAAAGCCCGCAAAAAAACAGGGGGGGCGGGTGGGCACATTAAAGGGAGCGGGCCTAAAACTTTGCCCCGTCCTGCAAAACGGGCTTTTCTCCGCGGGTCGGGCCCGTTTTGCCACCTCTACATAAATGGTCTTAAAAATATGTAAAGTGGATTGGATGGGCATAATAATTCAAACGCATTGTATAAGCTTCTGGATGCAAATTGGTGTGAACAGCTTATCAAATAAGCACTTTTAGAAGCTAGAAATTGGTTTTATCGAGGCCGTAACCGGTTACAAGAAATAGCATAACTGGTACAGCAGGTGTTTTCAACTTCTAAATTTCTGTTTGAGTAGGCGTAACCGGTAACAACATTTGCGTTAACCGGTTACGAGCCCGAGTTTGAGTTGTTTAGCTTTTTTTAAAGTTGTTTTGTATTCTACTTGTTTTAGATAGCCTGTATAAATATCTTTCAATTAAAACATTTATCGTTAATGTCAACCTCATCTCTCTCTCTCTCTCTCTCTCTCTCTCTCTCTCTCTCTCTCTCTCTCTCTCTCTCTCTCTCTCTCTCTCTCTCTCTCTCTCTCTCTCTCTCTCTCTCTCTCTCTCTCTCTCTTATTTTCTCACATCTTCTGTAGTTACTATTTTTTTCCTCCATTGATTCACCTAAATACTTTGTCTAAGTTCTAACAAAGTGGAGTTGATTGAAAAAGCGAGTTAGTTTGAATTTTTTATTGATTAGAAAAAGTGGTTTTTGATTATATTTGATTTAGTTCCAAAATGGATTGGACTTTTATAGTTTTGGGCTTTTGGCTTAAAGAGCAAGTTAACCTATGTCATACCCCAAAATTTGCCCATCACATTTTTATACTCAAGCTCATTTGAATATCAAAGGCTCGAGACTTGACTGAATGCGCACTCTCCTAAACAACAACTCTCAAACTAGGGTTTTGATCTTTTTAAAGTAAGATCAACTTTTGATGCCTCAAATGGACTATGTGGCCTCTCATATGATTCAAAGAATCCTCACCTCAAGTTTCAAGCTCTGAATCCTAAGATTGCTCAATCAACAGCTCAAATGGTCAACAGTCGACTAGGTTGACCTAAAAGTCAACTGTGGCCAAAGTACAGTCAAAATTCCTGATTTTTGGTCAACGTCCTCATTGTGAAGTATCATTCATCATTTGATCAAGGATTGATCATGATTCATCAAGGAAAGTTCAGAAATCAACATAACTCAAAGTTTTTAAATTAGGGTGTTTTGACCTAAAAGTCAACCCAACTTTGACCAGCCATAACTTTCACATGGAATATCAGAAATTTCCCATCCAAAGCTCATTTTTAAGGAAATTGAATTATCTACAAATTTATCTCTCACAAGACAAGGCTAAAAATGCTTGATTTGAGATATGTGCACTACAACAAATTTGTCCTTTAGCAGCGCATCTATGAAAGCGCTTTTGGGAAAAGCGCTGCTATAGGTTGCGCAAAAAACAAAAATAAAAAACAAGGGAAAAAAGCGCTGGCAAGGGGGGGGGGGTACGAGAGCGCTTTCTAAAAAGCGCTGGTAAAGGGGGGGGGCTACGAGAGCGCTTTATAGAAAGCGCTGGTAAAGGGGGGGGGGGGGGTACCAGAGCGCTTTCTAAAAAGCGCTGGTAAAGGATGGATACGAGAGCGCTTTCCAAAAGCGCTGGTATAGGGAAAATTAGGTATATGGTACGAAAGCGCTTTTAGAGAAAAAGCGCCGGTATAGGTATACCTATGAAAGCGCTTTTGAAAAGCGCTCTAGTAGCTCATTTTAAAATTAAATTATTTAAAACAAATTAAAACAAACGCGCGTTCTGTATTTCATTCTTCATTGTTTCTTCATTGTTTCTTCACTGTTTCTCTTCACAAACCCAGTACCGTCGCCGCCAACCTCCACACAGCCGTCATCGTTCTTCTTGCCAACCGCCGCCGCCGTCGCCGTTCGTTCTTCTGCTTCGTTCACAGCCGGCATCGTTCTTCTGATTCGTTCACAGCCGTTCGTTCTCAACATCTCCTCTCAGCAACAACAACTCTGAATTCGTTTGCAGGTAAATCTTCTATCATCTTTCACTTTGTGAAGGTTAGCGAAATTCACTGTTGTAGTTTTAGGGTCTGTAGTAGTTTTAGGGTTTTGTGTTAGGTTTTAATGAATGGGTTTGCTGCCATAGGTCCGGTGATAATCTGATCTGAAACTCTGAAACTCTGAAAATCTGTGTGATTTAGGTTTTAATTTGCTCATAGGTCCGGTGATAATTTGCTCTTAAAGATCTGAAAATCTGAAACTCTGAAAATCTGTGTGATTTAGGTTTTAATTTATAGTTAATATTATTGGGGCTTTTTTAATTTATCAGTGATTTAGGTTTTATCAGTGTGATTTAGAGTATTGAAGACAAAGTTTGTTAGGTTTTTATCAGTGATTTAGAGTATCGAAGACATGTATCAAGTAAGTATAAGATGTTATTGATAATGAGACCTACAAGGGATTATATTTATTAGTGTGATTTAGAGTATTGAAGACAAAGTTTGTTAGGTTTTTATGCAGGAAAAAAAAACTCAAGTAATTTGTTTTTGGAATAAAAGTTTCATTAGATCCGTGAAGTTAGTATTTACATCTATAGATGTATTATCTATAGTTTTATACACTTTTTAATTTAGTATGAATTGATTTAAAGGGCCTCCAGGATTGATCGCTTTTTACATGATCTTTTCTGGACATAAAGCATAGGACTTTTTGTTTTATTAGCCACTATTACGAGTTCCAATGTGGAACGTGTTGAGAACATTCATTTCTAGGGAACTTTTGAACTCTTTTAGCTTTCACATTCTAATTTTTTTTCAATATAATGTATCTGGAAATTAACATGATTCAAGAGTTTCTATATGTAGTTAGTAATAATCACGTTTTTCTATTGTAGGTTGAGCTTCAAACAGTGGATGAACTGGTAAAAGATAGAACACAATGTGCCCCTGCCGATTATGTTCCACAGAATATGAATCAAGTATTGTACCCCGAAGTCTTCTGTGGCAGGATCCTTCGGGGTACAGTTATTTGATTCATATTCTGTGACACAATACAACTTGGATAGAAATGAGGCGATGCAGGTTAAGTCCAACAAAACCTTCAAATTTCTAGTCCAACAACCCCTTCTCATTATTGCAACATTTATTGATTGAGTAAACATACACCCCTAGCTTACACCAACACCGTAATTTTCTACATACAAGGTATACAATTCATTTTTTATTAATTTATTCTATCTTAATTTCTGTGCACAAGTATCTATCTGTGTTAATATACAAGTGTAGGAAAATAAGTGTAGATATAGCATAGCTCAAAGATGAAGGAAAACGCTGAAGGGTAAGTAGTAGTAACTAGTTGTCATGTATTATTTGTCATAGAAATTAATATTCAACTATTATTTGTGTCTAATTTTTCCTGTCAATTGGTTGTGAACTTTACATTAATTGTTGTTGCAGAGAAACTTCTTATATTGCTAAGAGATAGTAGAAAGCTCACAAGGATACTGGGCTCTTTTGATCAATTTGGTAACAACTTCTCAAATTCTGTAATTGTTTGACATGCTGTTGGTTGAGTTTCTAATAGTGTTCCTATCAAGAGTGAAGAGTGAAGACATATATGTGTTTCTAATATTTAATTGTTCCTATCTGTTGATGATTTAATTATATATGTATCTGTTAGTAAACATGTGATTATGCAGAGGACACGAATTTCGGGCTTATATTAATTGTGTATATCTTTTATTTTGGTATATAATGGTATTTTATCCATGGTATATATATATATATATATTTTATTTTGGTATATAATGGTAAAAAAAAAGCATAAAAAATAAAAAAAATGCCTAAGATAAAAAAAAACATAAAAAATAAAAAAAATGCCTAAGATAAAAAAAAACATTAAAAAAAAAAAAAAAAGCATAAAAAATAAAAAAAAATGCGCTGCCTAAAAAAAAGCATAAAAAAAAAATGCGCAACCTACGAGAGCGCTTCTTGAAAAAGCGCTGCTATAGGGGGGGGGGGGGGTACAAGAGCGTTTTCTGAAAAAAGCGCTGCTATAGGGGGGAATACGAGAGCGCTTTTCTGGATAAAAGCGCTGCTATAGGAGGGGCTACGAGAGCGCTTTCAAAAGCGCTGTCGTTACCTACGGCAGCGCTGGCTTTGGCAGCGCTTTTAAGCGCTTTAGTAGCCCAAAAAAAGCGCTGTAGTAGCCCTTGGCCGTTGTAGTGGTGACCCAATACATTACAGGTCCTTCTAGAAGCTCGCAAAAAGCAATTTTTAATCAAGAGCCATATCTTTAAGATAAAATCCTCAAATGCAAAAAAGCTTCCAATGTGGCTTGTAGAGGACATTTTGGGCTTTCCAAAAAGTTCTAGAACACTCTCATATCTTTAAAATTGAGTGAGACATGCCCTGTCAAAGTTGGACAATTTTGGGTGAAGAATGTGAAGCAAATAAGTTTCAAAATGAATTTTTTGCAAATGGGACCAAGTTTTTATGATCCAATCTTGTTTCTAAAGTCATGTAGAAGCTCCATGACCAAAGCCACGATTATTTGATTTTTATTATATTTTTATTGAATTTTTATTCATTAAAAGATAGTTTAAAAATCAAAATAATTAGAGGAAATACAAAAGATTTGATTTGGCTTTGATTTCCAATCATTCCCAATCATCCAAGGGCTGAATATTTGATACAAATTCGTGCTAAGTGAGATTAATGAGGGAAGATTAAGATTGAGACAAAATTGGAAGGTTTTCATAACATATTTCAATCAATTTTCCAATCATTGATTGAAAGGGATTTGGTCTGAGTTTGTTGCCCTAATCCACTCATATATAAATACACAAACCTACTAGATGACAAGAGGACGAAATTAGGGGAGGAGGAGAGCAAGAACTAGGGTTCCAAAACTACAAAAAATCAAAAGAAAGTGAGAAATCCTTATTCCTTGGTGCAACCATTTTCGAAGGCCAACAACCTTTCCATTCGTTTCCTCAGATGATTTAGAGCGAGTTTGAAGCAAATTATGATGGCCATAGCCCCTCAAACGTCCACGCACCATCTCACATATTTGCACATAACTTTAATTTTCCATAATTTATGTTTTATTGAGTTTCAATATAAACTAACGGTATGAATAAGTTCCTGACACCATTTAGAAGAAGATTGAACCATTGATACGGAGTTTTGACGTCCCTAATAAGAGATGCCATTGTTAGGGTATGCAAGCTCCTTGTTTTTGTTTTCATGCTTATAGGTGTTCCCAGGCCAAACGAACACCACCATCATGCTCAAAAGGACTTTTTCAATCGATTCATGCCCTTGGTTATCGTTCATTCATCGTTATTTTTATTTTTGAAAATCGCAGGTTTTTGCTACTAATTATTTCGTGGTTAATTTCCGGATTTTTGTGGCTTTTTCTGTAGCTACGTGTGTGGGTCTCGATGCGCAGGTTTGTAGCGGAACCAAAGATGTTTCGTAGCTAATGCAGGGCTAGGATGGAGAAGAAAGTCATACATGGAATGGCATCAATGACTGGTCAACAAGGGCTCTCTCTCTCCGCCTCTGATTCGCTAGTCAGCACCACCTGGGCCCTACTTTGACCGCTGGTTTGAATTTTTCATTAATCCCTTTGTTGCATATTTATCTTATTCAAGGTATCTCCTATACAATATGGCGCGCGCAGCTGGATGGCAGTGAGGTTATGTTGGACACCCCCAAGTCCTAGGTTCGACCCAGGCAGCTTGTAACATTTTTATCAATTGTTTAACTCTCTGATCCAGTGTAGCCAGCCAGTGAACACCCATGATGGACCTTCACGCCAGAGCTATTGGATCTTCTTAAGCTCGAGATCCTACGTCCCAGGGAAGATTCCCCACCGTAGACCCCCAGCGAAGAGCAACACCAGATCCAGCGCCCATGTTTTATTATTATTTATTTTTATAAAACTTGTTTATTCCTTGCTTTTTTGTTTCTTTTAAAACCCAATTATTTATAAATATTTTTTCTTTTAAAAATAAAACTTTGAGTTAGAATTAATTTAATTTAATTTTTAATAAAATTAGAATTAGTATTTAATTATTATTTTAGTTTAATTAATGTAATTTAAGATTTAATATTAGAGTTTTCTAACTAAATAATTTATTCAGAATTAATTAGTTGATTATTTAATTAATTTAATTAGGTTAGTTTAATAATTAGGTTATTTTGATAATTAAGTTTAGGTTAAATAATTTTTAGAATAATTTTATTTAAACAACTTAGGATTAATTTTAGGTTTTTTGTTTAGCCTTTAATCAAAACCATGTGACTATCAGTAATGTAAGAGTTGTCTATCAAACTGTGGATTAAACTGTAGGTTTAGGTTTTTACCCTCTTTTTAGCCATAAGGTTTTTTAACCTGATTTTCCTAAACTGCATTTTTGTTCGCGAATTCTCTTCTCATCTCTCACTTCAGTGTATGTCGCATGTCTTTAATTATTTATTTGATTTTTGCCTTTATTTTAATGTTTGCCTTTATTTCAATTCTTGTCTTTATTTTAATGTTTGCCTTTATTTTCAAATTTTGCCTTTATTTTAATGTTTGCCTTTATTTCAATGTTTGCCTTTATTTTAATTTGTGCCTTTAATTTTGATTATCTATTTCATTTGAATTATTCGCATTATTATTGCTTGCTATTATTATGTACAAAGAGTTTTCTACCTTTCTTTCTGCCTTTTATTTTCTGTTACCCTTCAAGGGTTTTATTGTAGTAGTAATTAGGTTTATTTTTCTGCCTTTAATTTTCCCGCATCAACAGGTGTTTATTGTAATAGCGTAGGACTATTAAACTGTTTTACTTTTCTGTTGTGGTTAGTAAATAGGGAGTGCAAGATAAGTTATTAAAAGTAGCTCACTAATTCAAGATAAATATCTGAATCTAACACGTGATTGTTACACACACCCACCTTTAGGGTAATCTCTCTTACTGTTGTCTTTCGATCAGAATAGTCAAGTCCCTTCGAGCATAGGGACTCCTTAGCCTGTTGCCTTCGATAAAATCATCATAGTCCCTCGATATAAAGATCATAGTCCCTTCAAGTTGCCTACGATAAATATGATCTCGTCCCTCGACGTTGCCTCGATAAATGATGATCGTCCCTTCGAATACTAAGGAGTCTTTACATGTTGCCTAAATGACTATTATATCCTTCCCTTAGACTACCTGCCCTCTTTATGGTAGGGACAGTCTTATGGCGAACGATACTCTCGATAACCCTTTAACATACAATAAAAGGACTTCCTACCCTCCTATGGTATGGATAGCCCTGAAAAGCTAAAATAACATTTTTTTTATAATTTAAGGGTAGTTGCTATTAATTGCTTGGTCTTCTTCAAATTCAAATTCAAAACTCTTTTCCCACTCTTTTTTCAAATCAAATTCTAAAAGACTACGCTTATTTACAAGATAAAGTTCTTCTTCAAATCTTTTTCTATTCATACATTACATTTCAAACATTTTGAAAACAAAGTGAGCTAAGCAATTAAGAGCCCATGGATAACCATGGATACAAATGGTGTTTTAAACCTTCCCTTTATCATCCTTGAAAGTCCTAACTGAAGCATGGTTAGTTTGAAAGCATACTGTCACCAAAAAGGTATCCTGACTCCTTAAGATTTACCAAAAATGCTAAGTTGATATTTCGTTTTTACAAACATCACGTTTTTACAAATATCACGCTTTTACATCTCCTGTTTTAATGTTTTTCAAAAACTCAAGACAGACATATGCATTGCATCTCATGATTTTAATGTTTTAATGCTTTTTCATCATTTATAGTTATATATTTTTGCTTTTTTAGTAAGTATTGATAATTTTATTTAAGTTTAAGCATAACTATCATTTTAGATAGATAACGTTTTGAATGATAAAAGTTTTATTAGAATGTTATGTAATAGTTTTTAAAATTGAATAAACAAGTATTAAAAATAATAATATTTTAATTGACGGTTTAAAAAAATTGAAAAATAAAAACATTACATTACTTAAAGAGAATAATATTTATACATTGTTAGTGTAAAGTTATTTTACACATTCAACCAATAAAAAATCAACAAAATGTCATGTCATTAAAAGTTTTTTAAAAATAAAAGTGGAGTGTAATTAGATGTATGGTTGTGATTGGTTGACAGTGTAAAATTATTTTACACTGTCAGTGCATCACTTCTTTTCTCTTAATTAAAGTTAAAACAATTACCAATCAAAAATAAAAGATTAAAAAAATAGAAATGGCGACAGTTTGGACTGTCACAACTTCACATTTGAGTCAATTAAAAGAAGTTGCAATGAATCTTCCAAAACAAAATGTTAAATAAAATTGATGATGATTACAACTGTTGGAATAATCTTTTTGAAGGCATTTTAGAACCGTCACAATATATAATGGTGTTATAGTGACAGTTTTACAAACGGTCGCACAAAGAGGTTCTTGACAGAAGATTTTACAACATTTGATAAGTGGTTGCAACCTACAATTTGCTACGGTTAGAACAACCGTAACATACGAAAGAAACTGTCACATATTCAATTTTTTTTCTTGTAGAGTTATTAATTGATAATTTAATGGTAATTAAATGTAATAAGTAATTAGAGAGGCTAAAAAACTTTGGGAAGAACAAAATAGTTTAGGAATGTTTAGAGACTAAAAATTAATAGTGTCTCGTCGAGAGAAGAGTGAAAAATGTTTCTCAAAGCGATAGAATTACTGTTTATTCATAGATTATGGTCAAGTCAATTTCATCGAATGGATCTCCAATGTCCAAAATCATTCAATCAGAATGTGTAACGTGTCTTCAATGACACATAAGCACCTTAAAGTGCAAACCTAGTACGTCTAGACCATATGCCAGGGTCACGAGATCCACTAATATTCTAAACAATTCAAATGATTCAATTAAAATTTATTCATTTTTAAATTCTTTTGTTTGAATGGAGTATTAAAATAATTCATTATTAATTTTTTGGGGTCATTTTCATAAATTTTAAAATTTTTGGGCCAAATTTTAAATATGAAAAGTAGACACCAATTTGCAATTTTTGAAAATTTGAAGGGAATAGTTTATATCATTTGAAAATTATTAAGGACTTATTTGCATTAATTTTTGAAAACTTTAGGGATGAATTTGAAATTTGCATAAAATATGAAGTTCATCTTGCAAAATTTAAAAAATTAATAATTAATAATAAATAATTTAACAATCGCATTATTATAGTGAAGGAGCAATTTCAAATTTTCTACGAAAAATTTTAAATTGAACTCAAATAAAACATTTTACAAATTTACATTATTTTAATAATTCTCTATATTTTTTTAATCCAAACCATAAATTTTGTCAAATTATTTTAAATTTTCTCAAGAAATTATTTTCACTCATTAAAATATTTATTCAAACACACTTTTAGAGAATTTATCTAATCAAAATTTAATTTTCTTTTCTTACATTGCATGCAAGTCTTTATAGCCCTTCAAGACACTTAATTTCTTTCTATCCAATACAAAAACACCCTCAATTCACACATAAATTTAACATAAGACCTATTCCAAACATTAGCATGTAAGAGGTGAAAATTGGAGGTTATAGGCTCTACATTATATTTAACATAAATTATGTTATCTAATCCATCCATCTTTTTAAAGATGAAACAATTCCGGTTATTTTCTCTTTGTTTCCATTAAAAACATATACTATAATTATTAAGATATTAACATTTAAAGAGCTCTAAATAAAAAATTGGATCTAGTGACAAATCTACATATTAGACAAATGATTAGGTTATATATCATGGTGGAAAATATAAGTATTGATTATATACATATGCAATAATTATTTTTTAGTAACTAAAATCACAGATTCATATTTTATATTTAAAAAAACAAACAAAAATACATTGATTTATATATAGGCAATAAGACAACAAAACAACACAAATGCTAGACATATTTAATTACTTTGAATTATCATGCAGAAAACTTCAACAAAGGAGTGGTTGTGATTTCCTCAACATAACTAGTAGAACTAGTATATGATTCAGTTTCTTTTGAAGTGGTATCAAGACTTTCACGAATTGTTTCATGTGGATATAGTACAGGCTTTGGAGGCATTTCAATATTTTCAAGAACATTTTCAAGCATTTCTACTACTTTGTTCATTGAAGGACGATCAATAGGTTTCAATTGTATACACCAAAGTGCAACGATGAACATTTTCTTCAAAACATCGTTGAATTCCTCCATGATAAAGTCTTTAATTTCACTTTCTCTTTTTTGAACCAATTGATCATAAATCCAAAAGGGAAAGTAAAGTTCACTTGATTTCTCGGCATGTGAATTCAAATTTTTTCTTCTACTAGTTATTTCAATCAAAAGCATTCCAAAGCTATACACGTCGGCCTTATATGATATTCCCCCAATATTTTGATAGAACAATTCTGGAGCCATGTAGCCGATTGTTCCTCTTGCTGCTGTCAAAGTGGCTATACTATTGTCAATAGGATAGAGCTTTGCAAGACCAAAGTCTGAAACTTTTGGGATGAAATTTGCATCAAGAAGAATGTTATGAGGCTTAATATCAAAATGCAAAATTTGCATGTCACAACCTTGATGGAGATAAGAAATTCCACGTGCTACTCCGAGAGATATTTCATATACTTGGTTGTAAGTTAAAGATGTAGCTTCCTCTTTGTTGAAAATATATTTATCAAGAGAGCCATTGGGCATGTACTCATAGACAAGAGCACGTTTTGATCCTTCAACGCAAAATCCAATGAGACTTACAACATTTGAATGGTATATTCTTCCTAATGTTGCAACTTCAATTATGAAGTCTTGCCCATTAGTTTTTGATTTTATCTTCAACATCTTAATGGCTACAAATGGACCACTTATTAGGTTTCCTCTATAAACATCTCCATAACCTCCTTCACCCAATTTTACCTTGAAATTTTTTGTCATTTGTTTTATCTCTTTGTATGAATACCTTATTGGCACGAGAGTATTACCTTGTAGAAAATCTTCGATGTTCTCATATATTGATTCATGTCTTCTTCGATATGTATAGATCAACAATACAAAGAAAATTATGAAGCCCAATATAAATCTAGATCCAAGGTATGGCAAAATATACTTTCCTGTAACTATTCCTGCTCTATATAGCTTAATACTTGGCTTATAAATATTTAACTTTTTCAAGCCCGTCAACTCCCGAAGTCCTACAATACATATAATAGAATTGATATTTTGTAAAATTAAAGAATAGAAAATTATTATTAATAATAGTGACACAATATACATTATTTTATAATTTTCTTATGAAATTTAAATTGTGTTCCTTAAACCTTATTTGGATTGATAAAATGCATTGATATGTAAAGATATGAGATGTAATAAAATAAGGGAAAAACTAACATGTGTCATAAGGGCACAAGTTAACGAGATATTTATAGAAATATTTTCTTGAAATGCGTGTATTTAATAAATCGAAACTTTAAATATGATTTTATTGCATTTAATTACATTTAAACTTTTCTAATTATAGTATTCTTAACATGTGCCCTAAGGGCACATGTTAGCCTGACCCATAAAATAAATCTCTACACTCGCTACTATTTATTTCCCTCCAATTTAAGCGGTAAGAAAAAACCGGTTCTACTCCTTCATTAAATATTCAATTAATCTCTTATGCTACATTCATTCTTAAAATATCTAAACATAACTTTAAAATTACAATGTCAACCTCTTAATACCAAATTGACATTTTTTTAACTATATTAGAATTAATTAGTTTTTTTTTACATAAACACTACATTTTTACCTTCCAACAATTTTGACCTCTTTTCTATAAAAAAAAAACAATTTTGATCTCTTTTATTTTCTTTTGAACATATGTTTTTCTAATTCTCAAGTTTTTCAATTCAACCTATAGTATATATCAGTACTTTAAAATGTAGCAAATGTTGTCCCTACCACCAATTTTCAACCTAAACCTTTTAACTCTCATTTTCAGGAAAAATATTAATTAATATATTAGTTGTACACATTTGGCATGCGGTTTGGGGATGAATTTAGGAATATGAGTGAAAATGAAATTATAGGTTCAGCTCATCCATTAACAAAATAATAACAAGCTTTTGTCATTTAAAAAAAAATGGTATTATTTATGGCCTCTATATGGGGTGAAAATAGACTGTGCCGAGCTAGGCTTTGCCAAACCTAAGCCTGATCTGTCAAAAAAACTAAAGCTTAAGTCTGGTCTGTAGCCTGTCGTAGGCTTATTTTTTAGGCCTGAGTCTGGCCTTTTTGAAGGTCTGGTTAGCCTACATAAAAGCCTATTTGTTTTAGACATATGTAAATAAGCAATTAAAATAATGTTTAAATAAACTAACTAACTAAAAGAACTTATGAAAATGTTGTTCATCAGGTGTTTTCATCTTATTTTCACTAGTTCTTCAAGATAACCAAGTTTTATTAATGTATTTTAATTCAAAGTACAAAACATAACATAATGAAAATAAAAAAGTATTCATATTTATTTAAATAGGCCGGCCTGATAGGCTTAAAAGGCTTTTTTTAGGGTCTGAGACCTAGCCTTTTTAACTAAATAGGCTTATAAAAAAGCCTAAGCCTTTTCTTTCTAAAAATAATTTGTGGTCTGGCCTGAGCCTATATAGACTGGCCTGTAAGTCTCTGTTATCGGCCTGACCTATTTCCACTCCTACCTAGCCAGAAGAAAAAGAATAAAAACAATAATCACAATGTAAATTATAGCATTATCCAACAATAAAGGGATGTAATAGAAACCATACCTTCGTCGATGCCTGTAACGTAAGCTGCAAAAAGGAAAAAATAGAATGATGTTTTAGTTTCAAGATTATGGTGCAGTTGATTAAGTGGAAATAAATTCAAAATGCTAACAAATACACATTCATTGAAATGGGTGAGTAGAAATATTCACCCAAAATCATTTAGATGAAATGGTAATGAATCTTTTCTAACTTAATTGAATGTCATGGTTCGAATTCATATGTAAACATGTAACAATGTTAAATAGTTTGAAAAATATATCTATTTAAGATAAAATAAATAGAGATTCCTGCCACTTTTTTATTGAAATATGTATCTTTATTAGCATTGTTTGGATCGTCTAGAGGAAATGTAATTAGTTCCCTATTCACATGCCAAATTAGAAGGAGACAAACATTTAAATTTTGACGAGGGAAAACCGAGTCATGACTTTCTCAATTATAATTAAGATATAAGTTTCTATGTAGGGAGAACATGGAATTGAATTGGGTTTTCCTTTTATAGACCACTGTGGTTTTTTTTTGTTAAAAACATTGACTGTGTTGTTTGCCAATGTTTGTTCATGAAGGAGAAGTGTGGGGTTTGCTGCCAGAATTGAAGTGGGGTATTGAGAAGAATAAATTATAATAAAAGTTGATTTTTAGCTAGAAATGTGTAATAACATGCTTGCAACTTATGAGTTCAAGTGTTTAATAAACTATAATTATTTACTAGTAACTATGTCCACTAAGAAGAGAAAAGTGATATCTGCTATGAATTTATTTAAATCTCACCTTGCATGGCTGTTGCGGGTGAAATTTGTTGGGTTTAGTTGAAAACATATATGTTGAAAAAGTCTCACATCGTTTATTTTTCTTTACAAGATGCAGTGCAGCAGTCAAAAACACTTTAAGTTTGCATTTGACTTTCTTTGTTCTCTTATGCTCTTGTATTAGAGTGTTGTGAGATGTAGTTAAATATTTGTTTTGGAGGATGTGAGTGTACTGGGGGCCTAGGTTATTTGAGGGTACATTATGTGTAGTAATAATTTTCACATAGTCTTATTCTCTAGTTGTCTATTGACAACGATTGTGGTTTTTCTACGATTTTGCAGTTTTCACGTTAATTTTCTTATGTTGTTATTTTGTTCCTGTTTTTCTCTATGTTCGTTATTTTCCCCATAAAATTGCAGTCACGTTCTCGTATGATATAATTTTTTTAATGTTTTTATCATTGTAATTCTCTCACATTTGAGTTGTATTATGTTCACTTCATCTATTTAGTATTGTACTATTAAAACCTCTCATTATTCAATAATTATAATGTTGGTCCATGATCCTTTTTCTTATCCCAGCAAGTTGATTTTTGTCGTTTCATCAAGTGTTGCTTGAATCACAAGTTAGAACACTTAGATCAAGATTTTTAGTTGTTTGATTCGAATCATGTGTATTGTATGACTCGAAACACACAAGTTGTAAAAATTAGATTTTGCCTCAGTGTGATTTGACTGGAATCACCTGTTGAACTAGACTCGAATCACAAGGCAATGTGACTCGAATCATGGTTTATACTTGATTTGAATCACAACTTCAAAAATTCAATTTTCCACCTTAAATTTAGATAGTTGTTTCTTTGATCCAACACATGAGTAATGAGATATGAGTCATGAAGAAGTATCTCCAATAGCGATTCTTTTTCATGATGAAAATTTTGGTGAAACCCTAAGAAAAATATGTCAACTTGTCTTTTCTTCTCTAGTGTGTATATTCCTAGAACCTAGTTTCTTTCACTTGTTTAAAGAACAACTTCTTGAGTGTTAATCCATGTCAGATTGCATCTCTTTTTGTTACAGCTAGTGTATGTAAATTGTTATTTGACAAAAACCAGAGAAAGAGAGTTGATCAATCTATGTTTGAGAGAGACTAGTGGTCACTACTAGAAAAACCACTTTTTATAACAGCGATTTCACCTCACATATCAAAAAACAGAGGTAAAATTCCTGGATGCGCAATTTTTTCTTAAAAAAATATTTAATCTATTTCGTCTGTCATTGGTGAAAACCGAGGGGTAAACTAATTCAGTGTACATGCTTTAAATTCCAACAGTTTCAGTTGACATTTTTATTTCATTAAAAGTCGCTTCTTCCTGAATATTTTTTTAATATAAAAATAAGCCACTTTTCACCTCGACTTTGTTTTCGAACTAAAGGGTTATTTGTTTCTATGATATATATATATATATGAGAAATGCTAGCAACACTCTCTTTTGAACACTTTCTCAAACACTCACTTTCTTATTGGTTGAAACATGTGTGGGTCCTACTGCTTTATGTGGGACCTATTTTCAAAATGAGGGGCCCACACATGTTTCAACCAATAAGAAAGTGAGTGCTTGAGAGAGTGTTCAAAAGAGAGAGTTGCTAGCACTCCTCATATATATATATATATATATATATCTTAGCTTGTAGCGTTTAGTTTCACTTGTCTAAAACAACAGAATCAAAACCCCAATGAAGATCCCTAAACAAGATAGCCCCAAACAACGAGAGCCATAAACACATATCATTCTCAATAGAAAGATGATATGTGTTTAGGGCTCTCGTTTCTTCTTCAGATATCCAAAACAGTTTCCTTCACTTATTCTTCAGAGATCTGCTACGCCAGACATTACTACTCATGATGTTATTGCTCTGATTTGAACATATTTATATAATAGGTTTATTGATGTTGTTGTTGTTGAGACTTGTTATTGAGACCCTGAGTCCTATATGTTTAATCTTGTTCTTGTTATTGCTGTTTAAACAAAATTATATAATAGGTTCATTGATGTTGTTGTTGAGACCCTAAATCCTAGAAGTATAATCTTGTCGCCGTTTAAACAAATTTATACTATAGGTTTATTGATGGTGTTGTTGTACTTTAGTTGAGAGATTGTTTTTTTTTGTTTAGTTGTTCTACTTCCCAAAGTTATTAAAATATATATGTTGTAGTTTATTTGTTGTTTTTGAGTTTGAGATTGATATTAATATTAATATTGAGATTATGTTTTTTGTGATTCTTTATGCAACTCTCATCTTGTTCCTTCGAGTTGAGTTTATTATATCTAATGTCGATTGTTTGTTTTACTAGCCCCTCTTTAAACATATAACTTATTAAATTGATTTTTGAAATAATCATATGAAAAAATCATGTTGTATTTGAAACTTATCTTACCCTGATTAATGATTTTCTAGCATTCTGCAACTCATCATTTATCTCATGCTCTTTTATAGATAAAATCTCTCTAACACTTCTAGTTTTCATTCAACCTTCTTCTATATTTGTTGATTTTTCAAATCATTAAATTTCATGATTTCATGAATGAATTAGTAGAAAAGAAAGTGTTGAATAAAGAATTTGAAATATTGAAGAGATTTTAACAATTAAAGAGCATGAGATGAATGATGAGTTACATGATGCTCGAAAATCACTGATTAGTGTAAGTTATTCTTCAAATAAAACACAATTGTTCATATAATTATTTTCCTAACCAATTTTGAAAAGTTATAAGTTCAGTTAGGATTTAGTGAAATAAACAATTCATATTAGATTTAATAAACTCAATCGTGTTTTACCTGTTAGTTGAATATCCAAACCGAGTTGAAAGGTGTTATACCCGTCGGTTGAATATAAAAATTGAGGGAAAAGGTGTTATACGAAGACTTGAAGCAGATTATTGTGGATAGCAATGCTATTGGATCAAGATCGTTGATGATCTTCTGTTTGTTAGCAGTTTAAGTATCTACATAAACGGAGAAAATTATCATGTGATAGTTTATTATATTCAAAATGCTTGTATCAAACTTATTAAATAGTGAAAGATCGTGACTATTTCCGGGTGGTTTTAACACAATTGAAGAGTGTAGTAGGCAAAGCGATGACGAACGCCGAACCATTATATATCTTTGTGTATCTTTTCGTTCTTCCCTTATCTCCTTTAATTTTCTACATTCATTACTATAGATAATGCATTATTTCATTATTGCATTATTGAATCATTTGTATGTCATTTAGATTATATCTTGCTTATTGTGATTTAATGTGTAAGCTTAGATATGTGATACATCAAACATATTTAATCATCATAAATCCAATAATGTCTTGAATGAATTTGTATGTTAAGTGTTTTTAAATCGCTTTGTTTAAAGAAGCTTTGGTTATCTAGTAATTGACTTGCATTAGAAAGAATCATGTCTTTAGTGGTATCTTGTAATGTTTTTGTTGGATCAATTCATTGAGATACTTCAAAGTTCTCTTAGTGTTATGTTTTGCATTTGCATATTTTAAAATCTCTAATTTTTTTATGGGACCTAAAATGTTTTTGAAATTGTCTACTTGGAGATAAGTCTATTCACCCCTTCTAGACTTATTTGTGTCCTTTTCTCACTCAAAAATGGACAACTATCAACGATCATGTGACCTACTCTAGTCATTCATCCATCCTCCCTCATCTCCTCTTCCAACTTGTAAGGTTGCGAAATGTGTTTTCAATGATTATTCAGAAGATGAGAACAATTATAAATTATGGAAAATTGGGTCTGGGGAATCAAAGTTCATCATACGTTGGTGTATTACTTGTAGTGAGATACATAAAGGGAGGAAGAGTAAAGACATTGAAATGAAGGTATAAAATATTATGGTGTATAATATTCAATTTGAGGTGAAAGTTTATACTAAGGGGATTAAGGATGAGGAGGAAGTAAAGACTCCTAATCCTATTACAAGTGAGAGAAATTTTATGGTGGTCTCTGATTGTCATTTGACTTGTGATAAGGTAAGGATAATAATAAGGATATATTTATGATGTTATTGGTTGTTATGATTTGAATATGGATGAAGGATTGAAGATGGTTGAACAACCATACATACATGTGGGCTTGCTAGACTACCTAAGTAGGAAAATGAGGTTGAATGCAAGTGGAATGTAAATGGCAAGATCAAGGTTTAAGTGTGGCTTGATCTTGATTAGGATTGTTGAATAATGATTCAACTTTGGAGAAAGCATCAAGATGGTTGAGGAGTAAATTGAAAACACCATCAATTTTGAGGCAAGGTTGAGATTTGTGTAAGTATGCTTAAAAGCTAAAGTGATAATGGGGAGAACTTGTTCCAACACAATGGTCTTTTGGTCAAAAGTCAACAAAAGTTAATAATTGATAAAGTCAATGTTGGTTGACTCTATCAACTGTTGATTTGGTCAACAATCACTAGTTGACTTAGTCATTGCTAAATGAGTTGACTAGTCAACTATTCAATTGACATATAAGTGTTTTGAGTTAAATTACAAATTGAATTAAAATATCTCACCATTAAATTTTAGAATATTATAAATACGAGTTTCGTCAGTAAAGAAGACAAATGAAAAAGTTGGTTATATCTTAAAGAACTTTACTTAAATTAAACAAGAGTCTTATTGTATAAAAAAAGACAAAAGAACATTACCTAACATTTGGCGGACCTTGTCTGCCCAATATCCTGAAAATTACAATTGAAGAATAACTTAAAATTAAAAATAAGATAAAACAAAAAAGCATGCAATAAATACGAAAGAAAATAATATATTTCAAAAGTAGTACATATGTAACCTATTTGAATTTGCCTTACCGCAAGAGTCAAAACTACAAATAGTTTCGCTGCATTGAACCTCGTTGATGGTGTCATTGAGTAAGCATTCGTTACAAGGACAAGAGGCTTTCATCCATGAAATTTCAAATCCATATCTCAGTGCCTCGTGGATATCACTATACAAAATGTTACCTGTAAATGCAGTGGTATTAAGACACGAAATAGAAAATCATATAATTAATACTTTCTTTTACCTATAATCTTGCTGTAGTCCCCGTACAGAACTGAACTTCCCCAGAAGGATGTGAGGGTAACAAGATTAACACGACATTCAGGATCCAAAATTTCAAAGGGTGGGTCCCCAATAATAGCGTATGTGTCTTGACCCAAGCATGAAGTGGCATCAACATAGTACTTATCAACAACCTTACTAGATGGACTTTTACATTTCATGTAAATTACTGGCATAGATAAATCATATTCATTGTAGTGGCCTATATACGTTGACTTAGAAAAATCATATTCAACCATATTTTCCAGTACCGTAGAACTCGATCGATTTATACTGTATTGATATGAACTACTTTCTTTGGAAATAAACTGGCCGTATGATCCTTGATAAGAGAAATTGTAGCGGTATAAGAAGAAGCGAGGAAGAGAGGAGCAATTGGTGGGTTGAATGTTTGGGTCAACAACTCGGATTGTGTAATTGTTGTAATTTATTGATTCTACCAAATAGTAACCACCATACAAACTCAATATTGTAACGTTGTTCACACAATCCAACTCGTACTTATTGTTCCCACAGTGTTCTGGGTCTTGTTTTAGTCTGAATGGATGAGTTATGTTTGTGATTTTTCCACAGGAAGAAGAAAAACAAGGCAGGGAGTTGGAATATGTTAGCTGTGGAAGAAGAAAAAACAAGAAGAAAAACATGGCTGAAAGTTTGGAATATGTTAGCTGTGGAAGAAGAAAAAACAAGAAGAAAAACATGGCTGGAACTGGAAGTTTGGAATATGTTAGTTGGAATGTTGGAGTATTTCTTAATACCATTCTCCCGGGTTGTAGGGACCCCTTATTTTCTGACTCATTGATCTAACGCGTATTGAATTATCAACCAAGAAAATTTGAACAGTCTAGTCTCAATTAACGACCAGATTCTCTATTATAACATGTAAACGGTATGAACTCATACTGCATGACATTAAGATAAGACTACGAATATATCAAGCTGACTAAAAGAGACAGATAGCTAAACCTACATAAAGTTTAGTTCAAAGCTTTTTTTTTTTTTATTAAAAAAGACTTAGATATTTTGTATACCTATTTAACTAAAAAAACGTAGGCCACATACCACTAAACAATTTTAAGTTTATCAGATAGGGTTACATATATAAATATGAATCATATTTTTTTATTACTATTTTTATTATGTTATATTTTGTATTTTAAGTAAAGTTATAAATGTATTAATCTCTATTACTTTCTTTTATTCGTATATAAACATATTGTTAATAACTAGAATTTAAATATCATATTTTATATAATCGGATTCTTAAAAAATATCATGTTAAATAATAAAATTAAGTTTTGTTATTTTAGAAAATTTATAAAAGTAAGATGAAAATAAGTTATGAACAATGATATAAGTTATTTTCATCGGTTTTTTCAAATAACTAGTCTCTCAAAACTTATGTCATAAAATAAGTATACTTATGCGACTGTGTAGACTTTTGGTGCAATGTAGCGGGAGTGTGCTTACAAGATTAACGTTCCAACGCTCAAGTCAATGAAGTCAGAGATGAGAAAATTTTGCATAAGTGAATGAAATTGTACCTGTTACGAAGTTTATATATGGTGGAAGGTTAAAACTGCTTCTTGTTGGCGCGACGTGAAGTGTGGAAAAACGTTGGATTGGGTCCAATTTTCTCGAGTTAACACCTTCTTTTTCCATCCTTTCAGATTTTTCTATTTATTTCTAGTCATGTCCAACATAGAAAACCCAAACAATGCTTTCACAGAATTGTCTAGTAAGGATGATATAAGCGATGCTTCTTCGTGAATTAGAATGGTAAATCCAGATATATTGGAAGTATCTCCTTTAGATTTGAGATATCCTTCAGTATATTTTATATAGATTAGTGATTGTTCTAACGATGTGGGTAACTCCGGAAGGATGTTGAAGGGTCAGAAAGGTGCCAAAGATTAGGCAGACATTGAAATGGATGTGGAGGAAGATGAGGGAGCTAACCTGTTTAGGATTGAAGTCAGGGAAGTTGGTCGTGGCTTTGCTTTCCCCGAAATCTCCATAACAAACTCTGACATGGTAAAGGAGTACTAGAATGAATAGAAAGACTGTGTTTATATTAAGGCCTTTAGGTGTCAATAAGGTAGGGATTCAAGTGATTATAAGGTTAGGTAATTGATTGGGTTCGACCCTGTTCCGAAACTCACGATTGTAATTTTTTGCTTGTTGACAATGATGAGGAGATGGTACGGAGGGGACAAGGTGATCTCAAGATTTTTGCTAACGTAGACTAGAACCCATGGATGGAACAAGACGTCTTGCGTACCACATCTATCTTCAATGAGACATGCAAGATTGATAATGCCCATCAAGATGTAGGCATGTCTTCTGATTGGATGATCTCCAATGTAGTGTTGGATAAAAGGTTATGCAACCACTTTGGCTGGTGTACGTTGCCCCTCCATGAGTGCTTGTTTTCCATAATGCGATCCAAGTTTCCTTTCAATGAATTCAAAGTTAGGGTTATAAACCATTTGAAAATCATGCTCTCGCAACTGCACCCGGTGATTTGGGCTCATGTAAAGGTATTTTAGTACCAGTATGAATATAATAATAACACTCCTACCTTAAAACTTGTGTTCCGTCTCTTTAATATACAACGTACCTAATATTGACATGGAGGATCGGGAGCAAGGGTTGCTTTCCTTCGAGCAAGAAAAATGATGTTTGAAGCCTACATGGACAACATCAAATAGTTTAAGGATCGATACCACTTGGTTGTGAGACTCATGAGAGCTTGTGTGTATAACAAGAGGGTTATTCTTCATAAGTATTGGAATGACTGCTACTTTGTAGGCTTCGAACACGTATGTCTTCAAGTTTTCATATCTGTCTCAGAAAGAAAAGGGTTTGAAGACTGAGTTTATTGTCTTTTATGATTTAGATTTTATGGTTTTGTAGATGGTGTTGGCCCTTCTTATGATTAGGAAGCCCAATTGCTGGTAGAGGAAGCCACCATAGAAGAGAAAAAAAAGGATATTTGGCGAGGATAGGAAATTTGACTTTATGTATGACTTTCAATGCTTGTTCATTTTATCATGTTTATTCATTAATTAGAAGAATCTTACCGAAGCAAAAGGGTTTTTGGCATATTCGCAAAAGGAGACTAAAGAGAACAAACCCCCTTTTGTTCTTGCTACAAAGGTAAAACATTTGGTCTTGGAAGGGCTCATGGAGAAAAATGAAATGACTATAGGCGAGGTCTAGACATCGTTATTAAGCGTTAGAGATACTCTGAATAAGACTAAGGATTCTCTTAAGACTATAAACAAAATGGTGGATGACATCGAGTTTTCTTTGATGAGTGGGAAGAAGTCTCATGAGGAAGAGGTTAAAACTCTAACTGAGCATCTAAAAATGTTAAAGAAGGAATATGACAATATCGTCTTTGTTTCCATCCAGGTGATGTATGTCTACTTTATTAATGCTGTGAACAAGGTGGAATTGTTGTGTCTTGGAGTAAAAATCCCCCGAGATCAGCTCAACACAGAGCATGAGGTAGTGGAAGGAAAGCCGACCACTCTTGGTGAAACTCTATCTTCTTGGTCATTGCTTTTCATTGCCCTTTTTTATGCAACCATTTTTGTTTTTAGTAGCAACATAAGGGCTCACGAATATGAATTCAACTCAATTGGCGACTTACACGGGTCAAAACCAATGAGAGTATGAAATTTCAAATCTGATACCATTCTCTTTTGAAGTGGGAATGAGAATGAGAATGAGCTATGGTGTTTTCAAACAATTGTGAGAAGCTTTGAACTAGTATTAGGACTAAGAATTAACTTCTTCAAAAGCAAAATGTACATAATAAACAAAGAGGATATCTTTCTCCAAGTGGCGACATCATTTCTTCTAGTATACAACAGAGAGCTTTTACCATTCAACTTCTTGGGACTGCCAATAAGATAAACCCAATAAGGTGAGTTACATGGCAACCGGTTATTGAAAATATGAGAAGGCTATCTCTTTGAAAAGTCAAATATTTTTCCATCGAAGGAAGAGATACTCTTACCAACTCAACCCTAAGTAGCATTCAGCTGTATTTCTTATCCTTCTACAAGGCCCCAAAGGAAATTCTCCACTCCCTCGTTAGCATTCAACATTAGTACTTTGGGGCGGATCCTCCAACATTTGTAAAATTTGTTGGGTTTGTAGGAGGAAGCACTAAGTAGGGATCAGTGTGAAGAATTTAGAAGCGTTCAATATGACTTTTCTAAACAAATGGAAACGGCATTGCTTGCTGATTCTATAGCCAATTGGAAGGAGATAATAGAATTCAGGTATGGGCCACTCAACTCTAAAATCACAAATAAATCTGAAGTCAATATCAGGTGCAAAGACTTTAGTGTACCTTAATTTCTTTACCCCTTCATACCATTAAGAAATCCAGAGTGCAGGTGATACCAGGAAGTTATTCAGATTGTAACAATTGATTTAGGATTAGACGCACGAAAAATTCTGTTAACTACATGTTTAAGTGTATCATCAAATCATTTAGTCTGTAAATACTAATATGAAGGAAATTTGCATTGTACTATATTGGTGGTGTGTTATTGTATAGTCTAGCTTGCGAGCACATGATCGAGGGAGTATTCGGTAATCCTTCATAAAAAGTTGGTAGTTTCCCGTTACCATGGTGTTGTGATCAGATTGTATAATTTATAACAGAGTAGAGTTTCCCTTATACACCCTTCAATATTATTTCTCTTCTTAAAAAACTATTGAAATACATCAAGATTAATACAACACATACATGACATATAAAAAGTTAGTCTTGATCCACTTCATATGTTCTTTCATGCGAGTAATATATATCATTCATGTATAGATTCCAACTCTAAGGTCGAGTATTTTGTCGGGATTTCAGCAACTTTGAAAGTATTTGAGCTAATAGGATTTGGCGGCACAACCAAGTCTTCTTCTTCTAAAGCCTCTAACATTCGAAGCACAACTTTTATTGACGGGCGGTTTATTGCGTGCCACTGAATGCACCATAGTCCTACAATTGCAAGCTTCTTTAATATTATATCATTTTCTACTCCCTCAATTTTCACTTGCATATCTTTCCCTTCAAAGAGATTGTGAATCCATTCTGGATATAGAACTTGAGAATTTTCCTCTGACAACTGACTTATATTCTTTCTTCCTCCAACCATTTCTAGTAGTAACATCCCATAACTATATATGTCAGCTTTATACGTTATATTCCCAAAGTTTCTCGAAAATACTTCAGGCGCAATGTAACCCAAAGTCCCTCTTGCAGCAGTTACTGAAACAGCACTTTGATCTTTAGAACACAATTTAGCCAAACCAAAATCTGTTATTTTGGGAAGTAACTTGTCGTCTAATAACACATTGTGAGGATTAATATCAAAGTGAAGAATTTGTTGATCACAACTCATATGAAGATACTCAATACCCTTTGCTATGCCGATAGCAATCTGATGTAATTTCTCCCAACCCAGAAAGCGGTCCTTATCATCAGGTCGGGTTATAAAATTTTGTAATGAACCGTTTGAAAAGAAATTGTAAACAAGAGCACGATAGCATCCATCAGCACAAAATCCAAGCAAACGAACCACATTAATGTGATGAACTTTTCCCATAGCTTTCACTTCATTGATGAATTCTTTTCCATCACCCTCTGTGTTATTAAGCATCTTCACAGCCACGAAAATTTCATTAGATAATTTACCTTTGAAAACTGCTCCGTGAGCTCCTTCACCCAACTTTTCTCTAAAATTATTCGTAACTCTCTTTATATCGGCATACGAGAATCTTGCAGGATTTAGCGCCCTGTATTCCTCTAAGAATTTTTCAATTCTAGTCTCATCTTCACCTTTCATTTTAAAATAGTTATAGACACGCAAACATGTTGTAAGAATCAATGTCACCAGAATCAAACCAACGAACGGAACTGCACAAAACAACAATACTTGAGAAAGGAATGATTGTTATTGGAAGTGTTGTGATGATAACCAAGTGTTTTAAAGACTTTTTATAGATATTAAAACCGAATAAATGATATATACATACTTTCATAATCCCTAAGAAAAAAAGTGAAGAAATATCTCTTACCTGTGACATATAGAATTATTTTCTTAGTAGGTTTGTGATGACGATCAAAACATTCTGTCTCATCTTCTGTTCCGTTGATTTTCAGTTTACACATCTTGCCTTCTATTTCACACTTGAAACAATTGGGTTGTGACCAAGCCAAATACAAATTGTCCTGTTGATATATTGGCGGGTACACTGATGAAGAAGTAATATCTAAAGTCTTGGTGCAAAGTATTGGATCCACACCCGAATCAAGCAGTGTATCAGAAGACTCAACAACATGAACCGGGCAGGATAATGAGCTACAATGGAGGAAAGTGAAGTTATAAGTGACATTGGGGGGATTACCATCTAATTGAAAGGGAGAAGTTTGTGATTGAAGAGAAGTTTGTGATTGAAAGAGCTTTAAAAACTGTCCTGGAATGCAATTTTCCGGGTCAGATACTGTTAGAAATTGGCTTAGATAATTTATGCTTATGACTTGGAGGATAAGTGGACCAGAATGTAAAGGAAGCTCAATAAGTGTTTTGTGTTTATCTGAACAAGTAAGATCAAAGCCGGTATAGCTGCACCCATGTTCAGTTTTACTGTCTTTAAGTCGGAAGGGAAATCGGATTGGCGGGCCGTCACGTCCGCATCTGGAGTCCCTTCCACTACAACCATTAACTTGCCATATAACTCTGCTGCAAATCACTGTGAGAATTATGACCATCATCATATTTGAACAGGTTGCCATTTTAGGAGTTATTGATACTTGAGTTGAACCTGCTAATAGAAATCATATAAATAAATATAGTTATTATTGAATACTCTGTTAGAAGCGTCAGAAAACTAGACCACATAATAGTATGAGAGGTGGATTTATTTTTTGATGTGGAAACTCATTGATTGCATTCCAGTTGAAAAGTCCACCGAAGAAAATTGAGCTATTCAATTCAAACGCGTAATTAAACTATTTTCAATGTTATTCAATTTTTCTACAAAGTACTTGACAATTGACACCAAATAAAACATTTATTAAATTAAATATTCAAAGTTGGACGTTTTTATGTCGTTCAATAGAAACTAGTGATTGATGCACGTTGCAAATGGTTAAGTAGAGAGCGATATATGCGGCAAATTTTGATTAGATTTTTCACGTTGAATCGACGAAGGAGACATGTGATATTTTTGTAAAGTATTACGAAAGAGGTGAGAAGGTTAAAATTGTCAATTTTCAGACATTACGAAGGTAGTATAAATTACTGCAGATGGAAGAAGAAGAAAAGATTGCGGGCTATCTCTTGAAGGTGGAAAATCTTGTTCATCTAATGAAAAGTTATGGTGAAACCCTTACTAACAAGATGATATTTGGGAAGGTAAAGCGTACATTGACCTCTAACTTTGACCACTTTATCGTAGCTATTCAAGAATTCAACAATCTTGGTACCGTGAAATAAGAATATTTGGTTGGTTCATTGGAGGCGCATGAGTTACAGATTGTTGAAAGGTAATGAGTTTAAGATTCGATACAAGCACTATACGCTTAGACAAGGAAGAAGCATGGTGGTACCAACAAGTTTAAAGGCAAAGGGGACATGACTCAGAGCAAGAAGTCTTGGTCGAACCCTCAAAAGCATAAGGTCGATGATAGGGCTTCTGAATCCTTAGAAAAAGGAGAAGGAAACTCCTATCAAAAATACAAAAAAGATAAAAAAACAAAAAGTGTGCAGTGCTGTGAAAAGTGTGGTAATTTGGTCAAGAATTATTGGTACAAGAAAGACAACAGAGCGACAAAAGGCAAGGACAAAGGAGTGAATCTTGCACGCTAAGATTCAGATGATTTTGAAGATATGGTGGTTATGGATGCAGTTGTAGATGACCATGTAAACTCCAAGGTCTGGTTCCTCGACACAGGTGCTCAAATCACATGAATGGAAGAAAAGTGTGGTTGACAGATTTCGACGAGTCGAAGAAGAGTGATAAGTGCCAAAATGTCGATATTTTGAGTATATATTTGTGGCACTTATCGATTCTATTCTTATGATTTTTGTAATAAAATCCTAACTTTTGTGTAAATATGTGCATACTTGTGTTTTTGATTCATTTTTATACCAATTAATAGTTTTCCATTCATTTTATAGGTATTCATGCATCTTTGGAGCATTGAGTAATAAAGACCAAAGGCTAAGCTTCAAGAATGCAAATTCTACCAATTCATCAAAGAATAAGGCTCAAAATAAGGATGATAAAAATTATCATTTTGGTTTCCGTTCATTCATTATTGGATAGAGCATTGAATAAGCTTTCCAACGCTTTGAACCGGGCGCAATTCGGAGTTACGGTTCTCAACTTATGGCAAAAACAAGATTTCACTTTTGCTGTTAGTCCGCTGAGCGGAGCTCCAGCGGAGCAAATCAGAGTCTGGATGCAATTTTGAGTTCGCTGAGCGGAGGGGGTCCGCTAAGCGGACCTGCTAAGACAGCAGCTCGTTAAAACGGGCAAAAATCACATTTTTAGGTTATGGGTTGGGTATTTTTGAGTCCCAACTCCATCATTTTCATTCTTAGATCAAAATTAGCTTAGAAAACAACTTCGGAGGTTGCATAAGGATGATCGGGGGTGGATTGAGCGTCTAACGGAGCTGACAAATCAGGAGATTTTCGGTTCAGTTCTCTTCTTCTTTGACTATTTCTCTTTGGTTGAGTTTTGTTTGTATATTTACTTGAATCTTATGTATATTTACCGATTATAATGTTATATTTAACTTGCTTTATAAATCTGTGTTGATGTTATCCTGGATTTTTGCTCTATGCTGGGAATTTGGGGTGCTTTCGAGATAAACTTCTTGAATCCTTATCTAGGATGATTATCTGTTAGTTTCTGAACTCTAGAGATAGATTTAGAGCTAGCATTCACTGTGGGTATCTGTACTTAATGCTTTCGTGTTTGAGCGGCACGCGAGAGATCGCCGACGCGAGAATACGGATGTTCTCGCGACTTCGCGTTAGAGATAACCTTAGTTGTGAGATGATCTCATTTGTGCTCCAAAGATGGACGCTTATGTGAGAGATACGTGATGACATAGATGAGTATCGTAGGTTGAGTATAACGGGTTGGTAAGTGTATGTTTGTGAATAGTGAATATATTTACATTCCTGATAAGTTATTTCTCTTCTAAGAATGTGTTTATTCTTTTACTGTCTATATCTTTGTTTACTTTTTGCTCATTCAATCCCAAGCTCGAAACCGTAGAAACTATTGAATGGCATATCTCCATCTTTATGGACGATAATTCCCGGATCAATATTTCCAATTTTTTTTTGTTGCTTGCCCTATACTGCATTCAACAAAGAGCAAGGTCAAACTTGCAAATAATACCTAGTTGGAAGAAGAAGGTACTGGGAACATAGTTATTCAAAGGAGAAATTGAGCAAAAGATATGATCAAAGATGTACTATATGTACTTGGAATAAAGTGCAATATGCTAAGTGTTGGAAAACTAGTCAAAAAAGGTTTCTTAATGGTTATGAAAGATGTTAAATCATTCAATCAGAATGTGCCACGTGTCTTAAATGACACATAAGCAACTCAAGGTGCAATACCTAGTACGTGTAGACCATATGCTAAGGTTACGGGATCCACTAATATCTCTAAATTCATTTATAATATGTTTGGATGACGTAATTGAGAATTTTTAAGGAATTCAAAATTTTAAACAATTCAAATTATTCAATTGAAATCCATTCATTTTTAAATTATGTTGTTTGGATAAAGTATTAAAATGATTCATTATTAATTTTTTAAGGTCACTTTCATAAATTTTAAAATTTTTGAACCAAATTTTGAACATGAAAAATAGAGACCAATTTGCAATTTTTTGTAAATGTGAAGGGATCAATTTGTAACATTTGAATTATTAAAGACTTATTTATGATTTTTTGAAAACTTTAGGGATGGATTTAAAATATTCATAAAGTATGAAGTTCATCTTGCAAAATTTAAAAAATTAATAATAAATAATTTAACATTCGCATTATATATAGTAGATAGGCAATTACTTTTTGCTCTCATTTGAAATTTCTTAAATTGAACTCGAATAAAATACTCTATAAATTTACATAATTTTAACAATTCTCTAATTTTTAAAATCTAAACAATAGATTTTGGTCAAATGATTTAAAATTTTCTAAATTTTTTTTTCTCACTTAAATTATTCATTCAAACGCACATCTAGAGAATTTGTCTAATCAAAATTTAATTTTCTTTTATTACATTGCATGTAATTCTTTATATTCCTTAAAGACACTTAATTTCTTTCTATCCAATACAAAAACACCTCCGATTCACACACAAATATAACATAAGGCCTAGTGCAAACATTAGCATGTAAGAGGTGAAAATTGGACGTTACATGCTCTACATTATATTTAACATCAATTATGCCATCTAAACCTTCCATCTTTTAAAGATGAAACAATGATGGTTCTTTTCTCTCTGTTTCCATTAAAAACAACATATTAGAATTATTAAGATATTAACTTTTAAACAGCTCTAACTAAAAAAAGGAAACTAAATGACAAATATACATGTTAGACAAATGATTAGGTCATATATCATTGTGGAAAATATAAGTATTGATTATAAACATTATACATGCAATAATTACATTTTTTAAGTAACTAAAATCACAAATTCATATTTCATATTTTAAAAACACAAACTAACAACACAAATGTTATACATATTTAATCAATTTGAATTATCAAGCCGAAAACATCAATAGAGGAGTGGTTGTAATTTCCTCAACATAACTGGTAGAACCAGTATCTGATTCAGTTTCATTTGAAGTGGTATCAAGATTCTCATGAATTGTTTCATGTGGATATAGGACAGGCTTTGGAGGCATTTCAATATTTTCAAGAACATTTTCAAGCATTTCCACTACTTTGTCCATTGAAGGGCGATCAATGGGTTTCAACTGTATACACCAAAGTGCAATGAGGAACATTTTTTTCAAAACATCGTTAAATTCCTCCATGATGAAATCTTCCATTTCTCTTTCCCCTTTTTTGACCAATTGATCATAAATCCAAAATGGAAAGTAGAGTTGACTTGAATTCTCCGCATGTGAATTCAAATTTCTTCTCCTACTAGCCATTTCAATCAAAAGCATTCCAAAGCTATACACGTCGGCCTTATATGATATTCCCCCAATGTTTTGATAGAACAATTCTGGAGCCATGTACCCGATTGTTCCTCTTGCTGCTGTCAAAGTGGCAATACTATTGTTGATAGGATAGAGCTTTGCAAGACCAAAGTCTGAAATTTTTGGGATGAAATTTGCATCAAGAAGAATGTTATGAGGCTTAATATCAAAATGCAAAATTTGCATATCACAACCTTGATGGAGATAAGAAATTCCACGTGCTACTCCTAGAGATATATCATATACTTGGTCGTGAGTTAAAGATATAACTCCGTCTTTGTTGAAAATATATTTATCAAGAGAGCCATTGGGCATGTACTCATATACAAGAGCACGTTTTGATCCTTCAACGCAAAATCCAACAAGTCGTACCACATTTGAATGGTATATTCTTCCTAAAGTAGTAACTTCACTCATGAATTCTTGCCCATTAGTTTTTGATTTTATCTTCAACATCTTAATGGCTACAAATGGACCACTTATTAGGTTTCCTCTATACACATCTCCATAACCTCCTTCGCCCAATTTTACCTTGAAATTTTTTGTCATTTGTTTTATCTCTTTGTATGAATACCTTATTGGCATGAGAGTATTACTTTGTAGAAAATCTTCAATATTTTCATATATTGATTCATGTCTTCTTCGATATGTATAGATCAAAAACACGGAGAAAATTATGATGCCCAATATAGTTCTAGGTGCAAGGTATGGCAAAATATACCTTCCTGTAACTATTCCCGCTCTATATACATTAATACTGGACTTATATATGATTATCTTATCCATGCCTGTGAGCTCCCGAAGTCCTACATTACATATAATAGAATTGATATTTTTTAAAACTAGAGAATAGAACATTATTAATAGTAGCAATGACACAATGCACATTATTTTACGATTTCCCTAGATGAAATTTGATCTAGGTTCCTAATACATAGATTGGATTGATAGAATACATGAAATGTAAAGGTATGAGATGTAATAGAATAAATTTCTACAATTTGAATTCTTAAAAGTTGAGGTGAGTGAAACAAAATGAAAGGGTGTCTATTTCATTACTTACTAGTATTTATTTTCTACCAATTTAAGTGGTAAGGCAAAATCGATTCTACTGCATCAAATATTCAAGAAATAGTCTAAAACCTCTAATACATGTTTTTCTAGTTTCAAGTATTTTCAATTCAACATAGTATATATATCAGTATTTCAAGATGTAGCAAATTTGTCCCTACCATTAATTTTTAGCCTAAACCTCTTAATTCTCATTTTTACGAAAATATCACGTTTAGCATGCGGTTTAGGGATGAATATAGGGGTTTGAGTGATAGTGAAATCATAGGTTTAGCTCTTCCATTAGCAAAACAATAACAAACTTTTGTCACTTAAAAAAATAGATTATTTATGGGTTCTATACTTGTACTAGAAGAAGAAGAAAAAGTAATCACAATGCAGATTGTAGCATTATCCAACAATAATTGCATTTAATTTAAACCATACCTTCGTAGATGCCAGCAACGTAATCTGTAGAAAAAAAAATCCAATGAATTTAAAACGAATTTAAAAAGCTAAAAAATACTCTTATTATAGGCTCTGTTTGGTAAGACATATTTTCGAGCTTATAGTTTATGTCTTATGTCTTATAAGCTCATATGATAATTTAGACCCGTTTAGTAATGGTCTTTTCATCACGAGCTTATAGCTTATTTTACTAGCTTATAGCTTATTTTACAGACGCTATTTCAAATAGCGTTTTAGCTTATGTCTTATAGCTTATTATTTTTTCTTCCTTTTTTATCCTTATTATTTTAATTAAAATCTATTTTTAACCCTTATAATTTATTTTAATTTAAAATAAAATAATTATATATTAAATATCTTTTATGTCATTTTACATTTATAAGTTAATTAAACCGCTAATTTTACCAAACACTTCAATTAGCTTATAAGCTATCAGTCTCAACCATCCGCTATAAGCTATAAGTCATTTGACATCATCCATCAGTTATAAGCTATAAGCTATCAGCTAGTTTATCAGTCAACCGCTATTTTTATCAAACAGACCCTATCTTAAAATAAGTGTTTTTTTAGCCTACAAAATTTGTTCTAAAAGAAGTATCATATCACCTTTTCAATACAACATTAATTCATTTTTACCAATTTTATCCTTAATTAACATTATCCGCACTCAAGACATTAAATTTCATTATGGACAATGTATTTGTAACCAATAATAATTAAGGACATTCATTGGAATGCGTGAGTAAAAATATTCACCACAAAAAATATTTAGATGAGATGATAATAAATCTTTTTTAATTTAATCGGATGGCATGGTTCGAATTCAGCTCTAAGCATGTAGCAATGCAATGTTAAGTTTTTTTGAGAAATTTTCTATTTAGGATTCAATAGAGAGATTCGAGTCATTTTTAATTGAAATGGGTATCTATATTAGCATGGTTTGGTTCGTCTAGAGAAAATATAATTATTTTCCGTTCACATGTCATATTATGAGTTGTTAAATAAACTATACAATTTGGTTAAAGGGGATCAAGGTTGACCATATAGAGAATTTGGGGGGTCGCTGGAACAAGAAAGGGACAAATATTCAAATATTATATATGTAGGGAGAATATGAAATTTGTATTGGGTTTTGCTTTAGAGACCACTGTGATTTCTTTTTGTTCAAGCAAAAATTAGATATCACTAAGAAGAGAAAAGTGACTATTGACCTAATCAACTGTCATGTGACCTACCTTGGTCGTTCATCCGTCCTTCTTCGACTTGATTTAGCGTATCACAAATCAAGGCAGTCCATCTTAATAGTAAGGTTGTGAAGTGTGTCTTTAATGATTATTCAGAAGATGAACATGATTTTAAGTTGTGAAAATGGAGTCTCGGGGATCAAAGTTCATCATAAGCAGATGTATAACATTCAATGAGGTGCGTGCAGGGAGGAAGAGTAAAGACATTGAAATAAAGGTATCAAAAACTACGGCGGAGAAGACTCAATTTAAGATGGAGGTTTATGTTAGAGAGACTATGAATGATGAGGAAGTAAAGGCTCATAATCCTAGTTCTAGTGAGAGATATTTTATAGTGGTCTATGATTGTCATTTGACTTATAATAAGGTATGGAGGGAGATTGCACTATCTCAGGAATGTGTTTATGATGTTATGCTTTGAATGTGGCTGAAAGATTGAAGATAGTTAAAAAATTATACTTGTGGGCTTGCTAGACTACCTAAGAAGAAAATATGGTTAGTGCAAGTGGATGCAAGTGACAATATCAAGGTTCAATAGTGATTTTGTCTTGAACATGATTGTTAAATAGTGATTCAAATTTAGAGAAAGAAACAAGGTGGCTAATTGATAAATTGACATCACCACCCACTGTGAGTCAAGATGGAGATTTGTGTGAGTATGTCTTACGAACTCAAGTGATCAAAGGAGGAATTTATTCCAGCGCAATTGATTTTTTGGTGAAAAGTCAACAAAAATTAACGATTTGTTGGTCAACGGTCAATGATCAATGATTAACTCTCTCAATACTCAATGAATGACTCGGTCATGAACCGATGGTTGACTAGGTCAATGATGAATTAGTTGACTAGTCAACTGTTCAATTGGCCAATAAATAACTTCATTTGAGTTGAATTGCATATGAAACTTGGATTTTTGGTATATTTAAACTTTAGGATAATATAAATACGAGTCTCTATCATTTATGTTCATTAAAAAAAACAAATAGAAGAGGTGGTTATACTTGGAGACCTTTACTCAAATTAAACAAGAGAATCTTATTGCATAAAAAGAACAAGAGATTCTTACCATACATTAGGCGGACCTTGTCTGCCCAAGCTCCTGAAAATTACAATTGAAGAATAACTTTAAATTGAAAATAAGATAATACAAAAAAGCATGGGATAAATGGGAAAGAAAATAAATTTCAAAAGTAGTAATTATGTAATCTGTTTAAGTTTGCCTTACCGCAAGAGTCAAATGGACAACTGCCTTCGAAACATTGAATCTTGTTGATGGTATCATTGAGCAAGCATTCATCACAAGGACAAGAGGCTTTCATCCATGAAATTTCAAATCCATATTGTAGCCCTTTGTGAATATCAATATATGAAATGTTTTCTGTAAAAGTATAATATTTAGACAGAAAAAGTTGACACCAAGTAATAAAACATATAATATAGCTCCCAATTTTTACCTAACATGTTTTCATCGTAAGTATATAAATCACCCCAGAACCAGAAGGATGTGAGGGTAACAAACTTAACACGGCATTGGGGCTCCAAAACTTTAAAGGGTGGGTCCCCAACAATGGCGTATGTGTGTTGATCCAAGCATGAAGTTGTATCGGCATAGTATTTTTCCACAACCTTACTAGGTGGACTTGTACACTTCATGTAAATTACTGGCCTAGATAATTTAAATTCATAGTAATCATTTCGATTTAAGAAGTACTGATATGAATTATTTTCTTTGGGAAGGTAACTTTGCACTGAATCATTGTAATAAGTAAAGTTGTTTTGGGATAAGAAGAAGCGAGGGAGAGAGGAGCAATTGGTGGGTTGAATGTTTGGGTCAACAACTCGGATTGTGTAATTGTTGTAATTTATCGATTCTACAAAATAGTAACCATCATATAAACTCAATACAGTAACGTTGTTCACACAATCCAACTCGTACCTATTGTTCCCACAGTGTTCTGGGTCTTGTTTTAGTCTGAAGGGATAGGTTATGTTGGTAATTTTTCCACAGGAGGAAGAAAAGCAAGGCTGGGAATTGGAATAAGTATTATGTGGAGCAAGAAACAAGAAGAAGAGAAACATAATCATTTTTACTCACGGCGCTAGTTTTGTTATGGTAGATGAATAGAGTTTTAAAGGAAAATGTATTCTTGAATGATGATGTATTTCTTAATACCATTCTTTCGGGAGGTAGGGACCCCTTATATTTGACTCCATGATCTAACGCGTATTGAATTTAAATTCTTCTAAATTTAAAATGATATTGTATATGATCGGAGTAGTTGAAATTATTAAAAATTAATTTATCAACTAAGAAAGTTTGAACAGTCTTATCTCAATTAACGACTAGAATCTAGAATATCTACAACATGTAAACAGTATGAATATGCATCATGCATGCATCTCAATGCCCTTTGGAATCCTTAATTTCATCCCTTTGTATTAACCATGGGTGAGTACCCCTTGTACTCGTTTTCGTAATAGTATCCCATTGCTTATAAAAAAAAAAAGATAAGAGAGAGAATATATCATACCGACTAAAAGACCCTATAATTTAACTTACATAAGTTCATGCTAGACCAAAGACTTAGGCCTTTTTTTTTTTTTTGACCAAGGCTTTTTCTTTTTAAAAGCTTATTTAACTAGAAACCTTATGCTACATACGACTAATTTTTTTTAAAGTTAATCAGGCCGGATTACATAAATAAATAAATAAGTAATATTTTTTTATATTTTTTATTTTGAGTAAAATTATAAATTTGTTAGTCTTTTTTATATTTAAACATATTATTATTAATTAGAATTGAAATAACATATTTCATATAATCTGATTATATACAAATCATGTTAAAAAAATAAAATAAAGTTCGTTTATCTAGAAAATTTTATAAAAATAAGATGAAAACAAATTATGAATAATGATATATATTATATTTATAAGATTTCTCAAATAAATAAACTTACAAATTTTTTGTTGCTTAATAAGTATTCATATGCAAAAACAAAAGAATGATGATGTGGCGATGAAAAAATTTCATGTGGCGATGTAGATTTTTGGTGCGGAGGAGTGGGGTTGTGTCTATAAAATTAGCACTCAAATACCAAAGTTAGTGAAGTAAGAGAGGTGAAACTTTGCAAACATGAATGAAATTGTACTTATTGTAGCGCGTGGACGAGTTTATATATGGTAAAGATTTAAACGGCTCCTGGTTAGTGTGTCGTGGACTGTGGAAGAACATTGGATTGGGTCCAATTGTTGAGGATGAGCAAACAACTTGGATATGGTGTGCAACCCTATAACAATAGTCCATTTATCCACCCGTCTTGAATGAGGATGTTTTGGATTGAGTCTCTGGTGTTAGGCCAGTTTGCAGGGCCGTTTGACTGGCCAGAAACATGGCCTTCAAGTCCTAGTTGCAGGGTATAGATATAGGGTTGTAACAAAAACATTGAGACCGACCTCCAGGCTGTTATTCTCGGCTTCCTCAAAGTTCTCGGGTTAGTCCCACTTTAGAGACGGGGTTGGAGATGTGTTGAGTGGAAGTAGGTGACCTCATGAATACGTGTATTAAATACTTGTCTTGTAATTGAAATGTTTCGCAATGTAACTTCTTCACGGGCTCCTAAGTTCCTAGGGTAGGGGAATGGTGACTTCGTTATAACACTCGACAACATTCAAATTTCGTTATGCTTTAATATCGATGAATTTATCGTGGCGCAAAAAATACCTGCGCGTAACGAACGCTCAAAATAATAACAGAGTGGCTAACAAAGTTAATTTATTCCAAATGGAAACGGAAAATAATGATAAAACCTTTAAAAGAAAAAGAAAATGGTCGTCGAAACTAGATTAGGGTTCAGGAGTTAGTTATGCAAGGGGAAGTATTATTACCTCTTGGATCCGCTGAACTCAACTGGGACCATTTAGTTAGTTTGCGAGAGAATGTTAGCGTGAATGTTACTTAGTTTCTTCTAACTATTATGTATTATTTAAATGGGCTAAAATAAGTTTTTTAATTAGGATGCTTATTGAGACGTTGAATCTCGCTCCTACGTAGGGGTGGGAATAGGCTAGGCTAGGCTAGGCTTTATAAGGCCTGGGCCTGGCCTACGATAAACTTATAAGGCCTGAGCCTGGCCTATGGCCTACTATAGGCTCGTTTTTTCAGCCTGGCCTGGCCTTTTTAAAAGTCTGGCCTGGCCTGAAAGCCTATTTAAAAGCCTCTTTCTTATTAATGTTTTCAATTAATTCATATTACTTAAAAAGCCTTATAGGTCGCATATATAAGAACATTTAGACCAACCTATTTAACATTTTTTCTAATATATATGCATATATAGACCAATCTATTTAACGCTTTTTCTAATATATATGCATATATAGGCCAACCTATTTAGACTAATTTTAATATATATATATATATATATATATATAGGCCGGCCTACAAGGCTTTATAGGCTCTTTTAATAGCATAGGCCTGGCCTATTTTATTAAATAGGCTTTTAAAAAAGCCCAAGCCTAGCCTTTTTATTAAATAGGCCTAGCCTGGCCTGGCCTTAAGTAGGCTAGGCTATAGGCCCCTGTAGGCCGGCCTGGCCTATTCCCACCCCTACTCCTACGTATCACCAAGTACGATGGGGAACTCAAAGGTACATAGTTCCTAGTAGAAAAGAACTGTTTGTTGGTTGTTTTTAAAGAGTAACACTTAGATTCACGTTGAGCGGTTCAACATTGTTTGTTGCTCGCGCTTGGAGGATGAGGAATTTGTTTGTTTCATGTCAAATATATAATGCATACTCGTTTGCAAAAGGTTTTCGCAGTCGCACTAAGGCGGAAAAAGGATGGTTAGATTGGTTGGATTGTTTTTAAGTGGATGACGAGTATTCGAATAGTAAGCTCTACAGCTAGTAACAAAATACTCGGGGAAAAAAGAGGCCTACGCCCAATTTATCCTTTTTACCCGATTCATTGTGAAAAGATGAGGCGAATTAAGTCATGGTTCCTTGAAGGAAGACGAGTATTCAAACAGTAAGCTCTACAGCTAGTATCCAAATACTCGAGGAAAAAGGCTTATATTTATCCCTTTTCTTCCAAGGGGGAACGAGCTAAAATCAGTTAACAATTGTGTTTTAGTTTAGACGACGGGTACTTGAATTGTAAGCTCTATAGCCAGTATCCAAGTACTCAGCGAAGGAAGAGGCCTAAGCCCAATCAATCTTTTTTCTTCCTATTTATTATGAAAAGATTTGGAATTACTTTTGATTACATGGGAAAAAGAACTTGGTGTTGACCAAGGATTTTATTTGCGCTTGTATGAAAAATGATTTGATTGAGTTAAAAAACAACTTGATGTTGGTCAAGTGTTTGGATCATATTTTTTTGAGATTAAATGGAAAAGTTTTAGAATTGATTATGAGAGGAATGACTTTATTGAATGAGAGTGAGTGGAGGTTGAAGATTGATTTTATCTTACAAATAATTTATTCTTTTCGAAAAAGGTACTTGATGTTAATCAAATTTCGCATTTAGTTTTTTTAAGAAAGATTGATTTTAAAATGTCACATTTTTAAATATTTAGGTTTAATTAACTAAATAAAAAAAGCAAAAAGGATAGGGAGTACATGCAAACAATATGAGATAAAATTAAAACTAATGGGCTTAAAGCCCACCAAACCTAACAAAAAAAATAAAACAAAAAAAGGAACACAAAGCATACAAAAATAAGATAAATTTTTTGTACACCTATATGAATTGAAAACCCTATTAAAATCCCCAAAATACCCTTCAGAGATGTATCTCTAAAGGCATCAATTTTATAATTTCTTAGATTTCGGAGATGCATCTCCAAAATCATCCCATTTTTTTTTTGAATATTTCGGAAATGCCTATCCGAAAACACCAGGGGACCAATTTCAGTTATGCATATCTGAACTATGCTCTGAGTGTTTTTTTTTCTTTTCAAAACAATGATAAATCCCATATTTTACATTATTCGACAAAATTGCAAAACTGAATCAGATAACACGTAAACTAGAATAAATACGAATATATTAATCAATGGTAGTTGTTCAGATAAATCAAAAATGTAAAAATATTACAACCCAACTAAATGTCATGAATAAAACATAAATAGGCAACTACTACTGAGTATGTCTAATCCTAACTCTCTAGGACCTCCTCTGCCTCCTATATGCCGACGCAACGGCCGCGTCACTGACCATCCTCTGCACAATGGCAACTGCCTATGAACCAACACCGTAAAGCGCAGGCTCGGTGGTACTCAACAAATAAATTGTCCCCTCCTCCTCATTCTCAGCTTCCACCACCAAATGGTTCTCGTACAACTCTCTCAGGCTGGAGAACAGGATATGTGCCCCATGCGTTACACTGCACTCCCTCTCGGCCATAAATGGGTCCATGCCCAAAAAATCCACCATCCACTCGATGGCATTAACCCGTTGTATACGAGAATGGTTCAGCAGTCTCCCTCTGATCGGCAGGTGGAGCAGACAGGCGACATCATAGGGGGTGATCGTCAACTCCCCAACAGGAAAGTGGAAAGACGATGTCTCCTTGTGCCACCTTTCGGCAAATTCCCCCTGCATGCCGTGGCTAATGGTGGTATATCCGGTCATGTATAATTCGCCAAGACTGGAGGCAGCTACAACGTCGTTAAACCACTGAGCCTGCGGAATAAAGAGATCAAATATTTTCTGCGAATGGTTCACGGATTTTATGGTTGGCATTTTCTGTCACAACAAAAAAACAACAATGTTAGTTAATGTTTTCAACTATTTGTAATTAAAATGGTTAAGTTAGAAAGTGTAATAATAAAACTACCTCTCCTTCCCAAACACGTCGATCGACGTGCTCATGGTAGTATAACAACAGAGATGTGTCCGAAGGCCCTCCCGTATAGCCCCCATCCTCATCGTCCTGAGCCTCCACCCCGGGTACCCTTTCCTCCTCAGGAGCCTCCACCTCCTCTTGATGTTCCTCCACCACATCCTCTTCAACCTCACGGGAGGAAGACGCCCAAGCAAGCCTACTCCTCGATTTAGATGAGGAACTTGCAGGCGCCTCATCCATTTGGACGGGTACTCGACCCCGTCCCCGTGTCACTACTAGCTGTGCATCCCGCTCGCGTCGAGCCGATGCCGTTTGGGTCTCCCTACCCTATCTAAGTCGTGTCGGATTTTCTGACATTTTCCTGAAAAATTGCAATCGGTAAGACTTTGAAACAATTTAGGAAATAAAAAATCAGTTTAGACTACATTTCGGAAGTGCATTTCCGAAACTAGTCAGAGGTGATTTCGGAAATGCACTTCCGAAAACCCGTGCAATTCTCCATTTTTGCAGTCACCCATTTCTTGCCTTAACCCATTCAAAATCTAATTTTTACCAACTAAATACTACCATTGACCCATAATAACTTCAACCTACTACAGTTTGCTAATTTCTAATAGCCCTAATAAGATTATCAATGCTAGAGTTCAAAGTTTGAAAACTTACAAATTTTATGAAGCTTTGAGTTGCCTTTGAATGAGCCTTTGAATCCTTTGATGTTGTAGAGCAAGTGTAGTTTGTGTAGAAGTTGGAAGAAATTGGTGTAGTGTGGAAAATTTTATGTTTTAGGTAGAATGAAAAAGGGGTGGCTGTTTTTAGTAAACAGAAAAACGCAGCATATTTCGGAGATGCATCTCCGAAAACACCTTTTTGTAAAAAAATTGATTTCGGAGATGTAATTTCAAAATCACCCTTTTTGATGTCTTCGGAGATGCATCTCCGAATTATAGGGGCATTTATGGAATTTTGCCACGGGTTAGTAAGAAGCTATAGGGGTCTATACAAAAATTGTAAAATATAACGGGGTGTGGAAATTAATGGGCGAAGGCCCAAGTTGAAAAAATCCCAAGAACTGAGTCAAAGCACTGACTCAACTAGATCCGTTGGATCTGAATACAATGCAAATCTTTAGGAGATCTAAGGTTGAAACTGATGCGCATGCTAACAACGGCGGGGACTCTTGTACAGAAGTCATAGGATCCATACAATGATCAAACAATCAGAAGGCACCAGATGTGCCACTTGGCAAGATTAGAGGCGCTCATGGAGACACTATAAAAGGAGGAGTCAACAAGAAAATCTTCATTTTCACTCCTCGCTTCTCTCTCTTATGTCAGACCTATCTCTCAATTTTCTCTCCCTCTCAGCCTTACCTCCGCCCTAGTTACCCAGGATGTCGTCGTGAACCACTTCCTAGGTTCATCATGTTCATGATAAATATGATGAACTTCAATCTTAAATTTCCAGAATCGATAAAAAATAACCCAAATTAAAACACTCAAACACGAACCATGATTAAACAACAATGTGGTGTCTCTCTCACTTGTGTGTTGCTCTTGATCCAATATAGATGCTCTTTATGATGATCCAACAAACACGACCTAACATTTTTGTGAAACAACACTGCTACAAATAATGTATTTTTTTTTACAAACTTACATCTCAATCAACAAAAAATTAATGTATAAATTCTGGGTGGACAACGTTTTAATTTTTTTATTAAAAAAAATTACTTAGAAAAAACTAACTAAGGGACACAATTCAAATCATAACAATTACATTTTATGATTTTATTTCTTTTACAATGGTGTCATTCTTTTTATTTTATTTTTTACTTAAATATTAAGTAAACTATAAGTCCATTATGATTAATAGTTGAGTCATTACTCTTAAGAAGGATCTAGATAGTTAATAATTGGTTGATGTTAATGTTATAAATAAGTGATTGGTGAATGTAATTATCACGAAGGAAATAATAAATGAAAATCTTAATTTTAGAGTTAGCATTTTTCAGTGTAATTTATATCATGCAATAGCAAAAGCATGTTCATAACACTAATCAAATATGTTCCATTCAACCATGATCAATTCAATGCTAACTAGTTAGTAATACAATATTGGGAACTTTACATGAACACTTCACATGACATATTTTCATTTTTTCACCATTTCTTTCCCTAATGTGAATACCAAACATGCTGATTATTTTCATCTTGCTAATACAGTTATTCAATGTTTGTTGATGATGAAGATGTCATAAAAAAAACATTAAAGACTACATCTACTCCAATGAGGTAGTGTTATTTAAATGCCTCAAGATTAACGCTGCAACTAAAAAATATATAAAATGTTAATCTTGTCGCACCTGATATTTTCTAATGTGACAACCATATCTTATCTCATTCATGTATAGACTCTAACTCTAAAGTTGAATACTTTTTCGAGATTTCACCATTTTTCAAAATTGTAGAGTTGAAAGGGTTTGGAGGCACAATCAAATTTCCATCTTCTTGAGCTTCTAACATTTGTAGCACACCTTTTATGGATGGACGATTTATCGGATTCCACTGAATACACCACAATCCTACCTTTAAAATTACATCATCTCCTGCTTTCTCAATCTTCAATTGCATATCGCGCCCTTCAAGAAAATTCTGAACCCATTCTAGATACAAAACTTTAAAATTTTCCTCTGAAAACTGACTTATACTCTTTCTTTCTCCAACCATTTCAAGCAGTAACATCCCATAACTATATATGTCAGCTTTATATGATACATTTCCAAAGTTCCTCGAAAATACTTCAGGCGCAATGTAACCCAGAGTCCCTCTCGCAGCAGTTACTGAAACTATGCTTTCAGTTTTAGAACACAATTTAGCCAAACCAAAATCTGTAATCTTTGGAACAAAGTTGTCGTCTAATAACACGTTGTGGGGATTAATATCAAAGTGAAGAATTCGTTGATCACAACTCGTGTGAAGGTACTCAATACCTTTAGCTATGCCAAGAGCTATTTGTTCTAGCATTTTCCAACCTAAAAAATTATCAATGTTTTTAGGTTGGGTTATGAAGTTTTGTAACGAGCCGTTTGAAAAGAAATTATAAACAAGAGCACGATAAGATCTATCCGCGCAGAATCCAACCAAACGAACTATATTAATGTGATGGATTTTTCCCATAGCTTTCACTTCATTGATAAACTCTTTTCCATCCCCCACTGTGTTTTTTAGCATCTTCACAGCCACCAGAATTTCATTCGATAATTTACCTTTGAATACAGCGCCATGAGCCCCTTCACCTAACTCTTCTCTAAAGTTATTTGTAATCCGCCTTATATCCGCAAAAGAGAATCTCGTGGGATTGAGCGCCCGATAATCCTCTAAAAACTTTTCAATTCTAGTCTCGTCTTCACTCTTTGTTTTGAAATAGTTATAGAGACGCAAACATGTCCTAAGAATCAACATCGTCATAACTGCACCAACTAACGCAACTACACAAAAATAAAACTAAATAGTTTAGTTATTTAAAATCTCAATATGATGTGTATGTAAATGTTATAAAAAATAAAAAAAAATGTAAAGAAGTATATCTAACCTGTGATATATAGAAGTATCTTCTTAATTGGTTTGTGATGACGGTCAAGACATTCTATCTCGTCTCCAGTTCCGTTATTTTTGGGTTTACAAATCTTGCCTTGTATTTCACACATGCTACAATTGGGTTTCGACCATGTCAAACCCAAGCAATCATTCTGATCCTCCTCTACCGGCACGTACGGTGAAGAAATAATATCTGGAGTTGTGGTGCAGAGTATTGGATCAAAACCCGAACGAAGGAAATTGCTGCTAGACTGAACAACATAAACCTGGCAGGGTAATGAGGTACAATTGAGGAAACGGTATTTATTATAAGTGTCTTCAGGTTCCTTATAGAACTGAAAAGTAGACATTTGTGATCGGTAGAGTTTAAGAAGCTTTCCAGCAAAGCAATTTTCAGGGTCACATGCGATTAGATATTGGTCTTGATAATTTATACTTTTGACTTGGAGTATAATTGGACCAGATTGTGAAGGAAGCTCAATCAGAGTTTTGTGTTCGTTTGAACAAGTAAGACCAAAGCCTTTATAACCACATCCATGTTCTGTTTCACTATTTTTAAAATAGAATGGAAATCGGATATGCGGGCCGTGGTGACCGCATCTGGAATCCTTCCCGCTACAACCATTAACTCTGCTGCAAACCACTGTTAGCATCATGACTACCATCATATTTGAACAGCTTCCCATTTTAGAACGTATTACAACACTAGAGGAGATAATATTGTTGGAACATACAAATCAAATTAAGGTTTCTTTAATGGGGAAAATGATCAATTGAAGAAGATGAAGATTAAAGAAAGAAGAGAAATAATAGAGAGAGAGAGTAATTGAGCGTGAGATAGTGAATTGGCATTAACCACAACATAGGAGTAGTGAGCTCCTTATATAGTACAAGTTACAAAATGATTGGAATGATTTAAAGCACCCTAAAACAAACAGAAAAACAGTTGGGCTTCAGTGTAACCGGTTACGGCAAACAGCGTAACCGGTTACGCAAACGCAACATCTACAGTAAATCTGTTTTACGGGTTCGTAACCGGTTACGGTAACAGGCGTAACCGGTTACGCCAACTGAAGTGCTAAAAACAGCAGTTTCAACACACCACCTCACTTCAGTTGGTCCAAGTCCACCATGCTCAGCTTCCTTCTCAGCCTCTTGAACACCTCATTGGTCACACCCTTGGTCAATAAGTCAGCTACTTGATCTTCGCTTCGACAATACCCCAATCGTAACTTTCCATCGCTCACTAACTCCCTCAAGTAATGAAACCGCATCTCTATGTGCTTGCTTCTTCCATGTGCAATTGGATTCTTCGCAAGGTTGATCGCGGAGACATTGTCGACAAGGAGAGTAATAGCCTCACCCTCACTACTATTAAGCTCCTTCAATAGATTCATAAGCCACATGGCTTGGCAAGCACACAACGATGCCGCAATATACTCGGCCTCACAAGATGAGAGTGCTACCACCGGTTCCTTTTTCGAACACCAAGAGATTGGAGTTCTACCTAGCATAAAGATGTATCCAGCTGTTGACTTTCTATCATCCTTATCACCACACCAATTGGAATCGGTGAAACCAAGTAAATCACACTTTCGGCTCGTATCCGATGCCGGAAAGAGAATTCCACAACCAAGAGTCCCTTTAATATATCTAAGGATCCTCTTGACAGCTGCCATATGAGATACCTTTGGTCTCTCCATGAATCTACTCGCAATACCGACACTAAATGCCAAGTCCGGTCGCGTATTGCACAAATACCGCAATGATCCAATCAATCTTCGATATTGAGTTGGATCAACATCTTGCTCATCCTCACTTTTGGACAGCTGTAGCCTTGCTTCACATGGTGTAATGGCAACATTGCAATGTTCCATTTCACACCTCTTCAAGATCTCAAGTGCATACCTCCTTTGGTGCATGAGCAGTCCCGTTTTTGACCTTTGGAACTCTATGCCAAGGAAGTATTTCATGATTCCAAGGTCCGTCATCTCAAACTCGCTCATGAGTTCCTTCTTGAACCTTGAAATACTCTCCTCACAGCTGCCGGTAATCAAGAGATCGTCCACATATAAGCAAAGGATTATCACTCCATCCTTAGCATTTGATCTCACATATACACCATGTTCGGACACACACCGCTTGAAGTCAATGTCAACAAGGAAGCCATCTATGCGTTTGTTCCAAGCTCTTGGAGCTTGTTTCAAACCATACAAGGCTTTATGCAACTTGTAGTATCTCATCTCTTGATTCTTTACTTCAAAACCAGGGGGCTGTCCAACATAAACTTCCTCATCAAGTGGACCGTTCAAAAACGCAGATTTGACGTCCATTTGATAAACGCTCCAATTGTTGTTGTTTGCAATACCAACAACCAATCGGATGGTCTCAAGCCTAGCCACAGGAGCAAACACCTCCTCAAAGTCTATTCCTTCACGTTGCAAAAACCCTTTCGCTACTAATCGAGCCTTATACTTGATTATCTCGCCCTTCGGATTTGCTTTCACTTTAAAGACCCAACGGACACCAATTGGCTTCTTACCATGAGGTAGATCAACTAACTCCCAAGTACCGTTTTTCTCGATTGATTCCAGCTCCTCTTTCATTGCACAAATCCATTTTGGATCCCTTAGAGCCTCCTCCGTATTCACCGGTTCGGATTCGGCCATAAGCGCAAAATGAACGAAATCACCTTCATTATTAACTTCGTTATCTTGGAATCTCTCACATTCTTGGAGTCTAGAAGGCAACACTCTTTGCCTTGTTGATCTTCTACGGTGTCCTTCAGTTTGAACATCATTCGGAGGCTGCGGAACTGTTTCGGGACTGACTGGATCATCAAAAAATACAGCAGTTGGGATTCTGTTCTGCTCGTAACCGGTTACGCCTGTATGTACTGCCTGGCCGTAATCGGTTACGCTGTTCCCTGCAGAATTCTGACTCTGTTTTTCCTGTCCGTAACCGGTTACGCCAGTTTGTACTGGCTGGCCGTAACCGGTTACGCTGAGACTGCTGCTGTTATTTTCTTCAAAAATAACATCTCGACTAATTTGAATCTTCCGATTTCTCGCATCGAACAGTTTGTAACCGCCTGTAGAGTGATATCCAACGAATATCATCTCTTCTCCTTTATCGTCCAACTTCTTTCTCAATTGTCCCGGCACATGTTTATAAGCCACCGAACCGAATACACGCAAATGACTTAGATTCGGTTTGAATCCACACCAAGCCTCTTCCGGTGTAAGCTTTTCAAGCTTCTTTGTAGGACAACGATTCAATAAGTATGTGGCTGTAGAGACCGCTTCTCCCCATAGTTCCTTCGGTAGACTTTTACCGCTTAACATGCTTCGAACCATGTTCATAATTGAACGATTTTTCCTCTCGGCAATACCATTTTGCTGCGGCGTATAGGGTGGCACAACCTCACGCACTATACCCTCATCATCACAATACTTCCCAAACGCAACCGAGGTATACTCACCTCCACCGTCCGTTTTGAGAACTTTCAACTTGCGACCGCATTGCCTCTCCGCCATGGACTTAAACCTTTTGAATACATCAAACACCTCATCCTTTCTCTTGATGACGTAAGTCCACAACTTTCTACTAAAATCGTCAATGAACGTGACAAAATATCGATTGCCACCAAATGTGTCCACTTGCATAGGTCCACAAACATCGGAATACACCACCTCAAGGTGTGCATTGGTCCTGTGACCCGCATCCTTGCTAAAACTTCCTTTGTGTTGTTTTCCTTTCACACATTCCTCACACAACTCAGCTGGAACGTTAATGTGTGGCAGCCCGGTAACCATACCCTCTTGTTGCAACGCTTTGAGATCACGAAAATTCAAGTGACCGAGACGATAATGCCATAACCACTCCTCTCTACTTGCAGTTGTAGCTAAGCACCTATGCTCCAATACTTTCAGCTCCACTTTGAAAGTCCTATTGGTAGCCATGGGAGCCTTTAGGATCAACACTCCACTTGCATCAACAACTCGCAAGATCTTATCTTCCAACCGTATATTGTAACCTTTTTCAAGCAATTGACCAATACTCAAAAGATTACACTTAATACCTGGAATATATAGCACATCCTTGATCATAGAATGTCCACCATCCTTTTTCTCGATCAACACATCACCGACACCTTCGGCCATGAGAGTGGAATCGTCCGCAAACTTCACTTTGTTTTTCGCCACTTGATTGATTTGCACAAACCAATCTCTTCTTCCAGTCATATGCGTTGAACATCCGGAGTCTAAGTACCACTCCTCTTTGCCTTGAGTTCCATCACGAACCGAAATCATCACATTTTGTTCCGAACTCAAAACTGTCGCTTTTTCTGCACTGCTGCAGCTGCTGTCCCGTGACTTGCAGCTGCTGTCCAGCACCTCTGTCATGCCTTCGCACTCATCGGTAATCATCATTAAGAGTGTGGCTTCATCATCCACCTCTTGCCTAGCAACCTTGGCTTCATCCCCTTTAGTTTCAAGCTGTTTAGCACCACACTTTGCTTGAAAATGCCCAAGTTTCCTGCATTTCCAGCATTGTACCTTGCTCATGTCTCTTGGTTTTCCACCTCTCGCGTTGCTTCGATCACCATAACCGTTTGAGCTGCTGCTCTCACCCTTTTGTCCCTTCGAATGTTTAGGTTCACCATCGCCTTGCTTCCCTTTCGAAGGCCATTTCCCTTTCGAACCTTTACTCCTTTCATTGAAACGAGCTTGCAAAGCTAATTCCGCCTTTGCTTTATCGCTTCCTCTCTCGTCCATTCTTTGTTCATGTGCTTCTAGGGAACTTTGAAGCTCATCCTTGCTCAGCGACGTAAGGTCCTTCGACTCTTCAATAGCAACCACAATGTTGTCGAATCTTGACGTCAACGAACGTAAGATTTTTGACACAACATTCTGCTCTAAGATCGTTTCCCCACACGACTTGATTTGATTCACTAAGCGCGTAATGCGCGTCACATAATCGTTGATCGTTTCCTTCTCTTCCATTTGCGTTAACTCGAATTGCCTCTTGTGAGTTTGTAACCTCACAATCTTCGCCTTCGCAGCCCCAGCATATGCTTTCTCAAGAATTAACCAAGCTTGCCTCGCGGACTCGCAATCACCGACCTTTTCGAAGTTATCACCATCGACGCAAGAGTGTATCAAGAAGAGAGCTTTGTAATCTTTCTTCTTCTCTTCCCTGAAAGTGGCTTGATGTGCAGCTGTAGGTTCAGCCCCAAGAGGTGTGACTCCATTGTTGACGATATCGAGAACTTCTTGATATCCAAACAAGACCTTCATTTGCTTAGACCACTTGTCGTAATTCTTCGAATCAAGAATCGGTAAATTGGATGGGATTCGATCATTGGTACTCATTGTTGCAGCGGAATCTGATCAGAACCAGAGCTCTTGATGCCAAATGTTGGAACATACAAATCAAATTAAGGTTTCTTTAATGGGGAAAATGATCAATTGAAGAAGATGAAGACTAAAGAAAGAAGAGAAATAATAGAGAGAGAGAGAGTAATTGAGGGTGAGATAGTGAATTGGCATTAACCACAACATAGGAGTAGTGAGCTCCTTATATAGTACAAGTTACAAAATGATTGGAATGATTTAAAGCACCCTAAAACAAACAGAAAAACAGTTGGGCTTCAGTGTAACCGGTTACGGCAAACAGCGTAACCGGTTACGCAAACGCAACATCTACAGTAAATCTGTTTTACGGGTTCGTAACCGGTTACGGTAACAGGCGTAACCAGTTACGCCAACTGAAGTGCTAAAAACAGCAGTTTCAACAAATATATGCTTTAAGGAGAATTTATGAAAACCTGGTTAGTTTTTTTGGTTGAAAAGTATAAGTTATCTCATTTATTGAATTATTTGTTCATGACGTCAAACATACGGTTGAAAACTCCACCGATTCATACGCTGAAGGCGAAAATCATATAAATGTAGTTAATATATTTTAGCCTTTAATTAAGAAGAAGTTGATGTCACTATAACCTTTAATAAGATGAATTGACATCCAACTGTCATGACACAAAATCCTTCACGTTTATTATTATTAAAGATTAAGATATATTCACATCAAAATTAACATGATTTTTTAAAGAAAATTTATTTTAGTCATTATATTAATAATAAAAAAGGGAGAATACGAACATAAATCATTAGTGTTAGAAACAACTAATAAGAAAAGAGAAAATTTTTAAATTTATTTAAAATTTAACTTCTTTTTTAATTGGATTCATGGGGTGGTTGCGATTGAGTAGGAGAGAGAAAAAATATTTTTGTTTTTTAATTAATAAAAATTTGTGATTGTTTGTTTGTAAAGCCACTTGTTATGTTTGTGTTCATACAAGTATTTTTCTAAGGGATTCAAAAATTACACAAAAAGGAAGAGAAAATGAATCCTCTGCTAGGGTTCATTGATCCCTTAGCTGATGGTTCAGGAAGTGGCACGATTGGAAGTCCGGGGAAGAGTAAGGCGGAGGTCGATCTACAGGAGAGAAGTACGAAGAAGGTAAAAGAATCGTTTGGAGGAAGAGAATTTTCTTTCAAAGAAATCATGATGGGCAGGAATGTGGATGGGATGGAGGAGATTCAGGGTGGCAGTGGGATGAGCATGATACCATAGAAGTGACGTATGGGGAGATCAAAGTAGAAGAAGAATTGGTGGGAGGATACGAGTGCCCTAATTTCATCTTTTCGGAAGAGGAAAAGAAAAGAATTCAAAGGCCATGGAGGAGAGGAGTCATAGTGAAGCTGTTAGGCAGGAGAATCAGGTATAAAGCTCTTGAAGGTAGGTTGAACCAGATGTGGGTTAGAAGAGGAGTTATCAGCATCATAGATTTGAGTAATGATTACTATCTAGTGGCATTCTCGCATGACGATGACAAAAAGGCGGCCTTGGCTAATGGTCAGTGGTTCATATATGATCACTACTTGACAGTCAAGGATTGGCGTCCTAATTTCCAGCCGGAAAGTGATACCATTGATGAAGTGGCGGTGTGGGTTCGCATCTCTGGTCTCCCCATCGAGTACTATGATCCGCGCGCGCTCTCTGAGTTTGGCAATAAAATTGGCAGAACTATCAAAGTTGACAAAACTACCATCAAGCAGGAGAGAGGGAAGTATGCTCGTGTTTGTGTGGCGGTTAACTTGTCTAAACCCTTGCTGGCAATGTTCAGGATTGAAGGTAGTTGTTACAAGGTTGAATATGAAGGACTACATCTTCTTTGTCTTGCTTGTGGTAGATATGGGCATTATAAGGAAGGATGATGACGTAGTGGGTGGGGAGAGGATTAGCAACTGTGCTGAAGCTGGGATTGAAGGTACAAGTTTCATGGGTGCTGATAAAGAGAGCGTATGGAAGATTGTTCAGAAACCAAGAAGAAACAAGAAGGTGGTGGAGGGTCGGAAAAACATTACTCCGGCCAAAATTAATGCTAACACCATTAATGGTGGATCCAGATTTCTTGTTTTGGAAAATGAGGATACTGCATTTATTGGTAGTAAAGAAGTTGCTATTGATACAGTTACGATGGAAGATGGGAGTTGTAGTTTAGAAATGGAAATAACAACCACTAAGGAAGGCACAGCTGGCACTCAACATGGGGTGGATCACGATTTGAATTGTGGGAAGAATGGTGGCCGACAAGGTATTAATGAGTCTATGGTTACTGCTGGGAATGAGATCCCTAGGGTAGCGCAACAAGGAGTTATTGGCAATGATGAGGTAATAAATTCTTTGGTCAATCTTGGAATTAATGGGGGACAGAAAGAAGGTAATCAGAGGAGTAATCAAAAGCGTTTAATGGCTGGGGGTAGTGGGAAACATAAAAAAGAAGCAAAAAATAAGAGGGAGATGTTTACTACACGTGGAGGTATCCAAGTGAAGGAGAAAAGTAGTAGTATTAGTATGTCTGGTATGAAGGGTATTTTTGACAAAGTTAATCCAAGGGAGATGCAAGTGGCAGTTAAAACTGAATTATTTAATATTAAAAAGAGGAAGAATTCCACGGGGGCTATCAAAAAAAATGACTTGGGTGGTAAGAGCAAAGCAGGTGGCACAGTGGGATTGGTGCATGCCCATGCACGTTTAAAAGATAAAATAGAAGTTGATATCCCACCGGATATACATTCTCCAGCAAATATGCTTCAGCCAAATATTTCTAGTGAGATGTTGATTGCTGAGACAAGTCAAACCTTGGATATGGATGCCGAGGAGATGAGTAAGGATAGGGGTGATCTTGAGAAGAAGAACTCCATGGAAAATGCTTAGGAGTTTCCTTGCAATTGTTGGGTGTGGTCCTACTCAAAACAGTAATTATGATTAAGTCCAATTTTAGAATTATGGTTTGGAATTGTAGAGGTGCAACAAGCAGTGCTTTTTTCAGATATTGCAAGCAATATATTGATAATTATAAGCCTGGTGTTTTGGTCATTGTAGAAACTAGATGTAATCCGTCTATCCCTATTAAAGCTTTGAGGAGGCTGGGTTATGATAGTATGGAAAGTATAGATAATACTGGTTATGCTGGGGGGATAGTGGTTGCTTGGAAGTCAAGTGATATTGGTCTTAGCCTGCATATGAAGACGACACAATTTATCCATTTCAAAGTTGAGCTTGAGAAGGAAGAGTGGTACTTTACAGCTGTCTATGCGAGCCCTAATGATATTCAAAAGCAGCTTTTGTGGCATGAGCTGCAGTACTTAGCTAGCAATATGAGTAAAGCTTGGATGATAGCCGGCGATTTCAATGATATTGCTTGTAGTTTGGAGAAAAAAGGGGGTCTGCCAGCTCCTCTTAGTAGATGCAAGAAATTTAGAGATAGAATTATTGTGTGTAGTTTGAATGATGTAGAGTCGCGTGGACCTAGGTTTACGTGGCGGGGGCCAATCTATCATGGTGGTCAACGTATTTATGAAAAGCTGGATAGAGCCTTAAGTAATGATGCCTGGCGTTTTCAATTTCTGGAAGCTTTTGTGAAGGTGTTGGTTCGTGTGGAATTTTCGGATCATCATCCTATTCTCATTAATCTGAAAGAGGAGAAGTATGAGTGCATGCAAAAGCCGTTCAGATTCGAGAACGCTTGGCTTCTGAATGATTCTTATCATGACATGATGCAGGACTCTTGGAGAGAAGATATTCCCTTTAATGTTAACCTTAATAATGTTGTGGAAGGTATTGAAAGATGGAAGTTTGATACCTTTGATAAAATCAAAAGAAGAAAGAAGGAGATCACTAGAAGACTTGAGGGTACGCAGAGGAAGCTTCAGCTGCAGGATAATTACGGTGGTATGAGAAGACTGGAAGTCAAGCTTCAAGAGGAGTTGAGTGGCATCAAAGATCAAGGACTATGTGGGGTGTTGATGGTGACCGCAACACGAAATACTATCATATGAAAACGATGGCTAGAAGAAAAAGAAATAAATTTCTGATGCTGAAGGATGCTGATGGCGAGTGGATAGAAGATCAAACAGGTTTACAGGAACATGTTTCCTCTTTCTATGAAAACCTGTTTGATAGTAAGAGTGCTGTGTATAGTTGGAAGAAATCTTATGTGGAATTCTCTAAGCTTAGCAATGTTAGACTGGAAGAGTTGAAGGCTAATATTAGTGATACGAAAGTTAAAAGGGCTGTGTTCTCTATGAAGCCTTGGAAAGCGCCTGGCCCGGATGGATTCCCCGCGGGATTTTGTCAAAAGTCTTGGGATGTTGTTGGCTTGAATGTGTGTCTGTTTGTTAGAGATGTGTGGAAATGCCCTAGCATGATTAGCGAGGTGAATAAGACTGATATTTGTCTTATTCCTAAGGTGGACCAACCCCAGACTATTATTCAATTTAGGCCTATTTCTTTGTGCAACACGATATACAAAATTATCAGTAAGGTGGTGGTGAGTAGGTTGAAAGCTTCTATGGATCACCTTATATTACCGTATCAAACCGGTTTTGTCCCTGGTCGCTCTATCCATGAAAATATTATTATTGCTAATGAAGTTATGCACTGCATGAACACTAAGAAAGGGAAGAAAGGCTTTTTTGCCATCAAAATTGATTTGTCCAAGGCTTATGATAAGCTCAATTGGGATTACATTTGGAGAATTATAAGTGAGGTTGGTCTTCCAGAAGATATGATCAACATCATCATGCATGGTGTTACTAGTGTGGAGACGAATGTTAATTGGAATGGTAACCGGAGTGAGTTCTTTAGGCCTCGTCGGGGTATTCGTCAAGGAGACCCAATGTCTCCTTATCTTTTTGTTCTCTGCATTGATAAATTATCACATTTAATAGAGTATGAGGTTACTCAAAAGAGATGGAAGGCGTTTCAAATTGGTAGAAAACGTGTGCACATTTCGCATTTAATGTTTGCAGATGATTTATTGTTATTTGGAGAAGCCTCGGAGGCTCAAATGAACTGTGTAAAGCAAACGCTGGACAGTTTTTGTAAGATGTCAGGCCAAGAAATCAGCAATGAAAAGTCCAGTATTGTCTTCTCTAAGAATGTGGCTCGAGGTATGAGAGCAAAATTAGTTAGGGCTTCTGGTTTTAGGGAGGCTAGTGGGCTGGGCAAATACCTCGGGGTTCCCATCACTGGTAAAGGCCTGCGCAAGAATGACTGTGATTATGTTACGTAGCAAATCATGCTAAAGCTGAATAGTTGGAAGGCCCGGAATCTTTCTTTTGCTGGGAGAGTGACTCTCGCGAAGAGTGTTATGGAAGCCATACCAGTTTATCCTATGATGACAAACATGTTGCCGACTGCAAAAATTAACCAGATCCAAAAATTGCAGCGGAATTTTATATGGGGAGACACGATAGAGAAAAGGAAGTATCATGCGGTAAGTTGGGATGTTGTTACTACGTCTAAAGATGTTGGTGGGCTAGGTTTACGTAACATGCATATCATGAATGAGGTGTGCATTATGAAACTTGGCTGCCAGATGATGAATGGTGATAATGATTTGTGGTGTAATATTATGAGAGGAAAGTACACGATTGATGATAGGGGCACTCAGCTCATAGCCAAAAGGTCTGACTCAGCTCTTTAGAAAGCTATTGTTAAGTCTTCTTCGAATCTTCGTGAGCTTGGTGTTTGGAGGATAGGAGATGGCACTGATGTTAATGCCTGGTATGATTGTTGGGTGGAAGCTGGTGAATGCATTATGGATAGAATGGAGAATATTCCTCCGGATATTAACAGTGCTATGGTGCGTGATCTTGTAGGGGAGGATGGGGATTGGAATTGGAGTAGCATGGATTGGATTCCTCCTGATATCAAGCTTAGGATTGCTGCTATCTGCCCTCCTATAGCGGATGATATGAGGGATAGATTCCATGTTTCAAATATGGATGATGGTTCCTTTTCGATCGGAGAGATGTATAAGTTGTTACAGCATCCTAGTACTGGTTTAGTGAGTAAGAGTTGGACTGCTATTTGGAAGCTCCATGTACCGGAGAGAGTAAGGAGTTTTATTTGGTTAATTTATCATGATAGATTACTCACAAATGCGAGGCTGAATGGATTTGGTTATGGCAGTGCAAGCTGTAGCCTGCGTGGGAGTGTTTGTGAATCAACTCTTCATGTTCTTAGGGACTGCAAGTTTGCGAGGAGGATTTGGGAGAATGTTCTTCCGTCCAGGCTGGCTCAGGATTTCAACACTGGTTGTCTCGGTGATTCGATTGAGGCAAACTTGGCTGGGAACAATGATGTGACTACGGTGTGGAGTAGCTATTGGGCTGTTGGTTGTCATTCTTTATGGTTGTGGAGAAATAAAGAGTTGCATGATCAAGGATACAGTAGGCCAATGTTAGAGCAAAAATTCATCTTTGATAGAGTTAGTGATTATCAGGAGATTCTCAAGATGCGGAGGAGCGTCATGGATAGAAGGGTGGAGGTGAAGAGTTGTCTGTGGATTTGGCCGGAGGTTGGTTTTGTCAAGCTTAATGTTGATGGTGCGTCTGAAGCTAATGGCAAGTCCGGCTGCGATGGCATTTTGCGTGATTCGAAAGGGCTTTGGCTTGGGAGTTTTTCCAAGAGTGTTGGCATTTTCTCTGCTCTTATGGCAGAGTACTGGGGGATTCATGAAGGTGTTGCGCTAGCTCTTCGTTATGGCCACAGGAAAGTGGTCGTGCACTCGGATTCCAAAGTTGTTGTGGATTCTATTCTTTCTTATAACCATTGTTCTAATGGGGTGGTTAGTCTTGTAAATCGTATCAGGATCCTTATAGGAGAGTTTGAAGATTTCAAGCTTGTGCATGAGTATAGAGAGACTAATAAGTGTGCTCATTTGTTAGCTATTGAAGGAGGGAAGATGAGTGGGGGTGTTATTTTCCATCAAAGCATTCCTTCTTTTTTGTGTAAGGCCTTAGATGCTGATATTAGAGGAATTTCTTCTTCTAGGCTGTTAGAGGTGTAGTTTGTTTTTTTTTCCTTGGGCTTAAGCCCTCCTTGACAGCAAAAAAAAAAAAGTATTTTTCTAAAAAAAGAATAGAATTTAGTGTCGATGTTAATTTTATGTCATGACACTTTGATGTCAATTGATCTTAACCATTTCGTTTCAATTTTCAATTATTTCTATTAATTATTAGGTTAAATATTTATATTCTTTTAATTTTTCAGACATTATTTTAACAATTTTACAGGATTGTTTTCTCCTTCGATTAACATTGTTATTTTGTTTGTATCTTCATCTTTCTAACTCTAATTCAGGCGGAATCAACGTCAAAACGATAGAGTGAACATATCTGATATTCTCCTTAACTTTAATTTATATATATTTCTTGTTGCCTATTTGTTTGAAATATTAAAATATATTGCAATTTTAGTTAATTAGTTATTTTGATGGTTGATAGTATCATTTTTACTGTTGTTGAAGAGAAGAAAAAAAATTATCTACTAAAATTTGAAATATTAAACTCATATTTTCTCTAATAGTATTTGGTGTCTATGTTATTAGTGGAAAAAGAACCATCTTTCTAGTATATTATAAGTTATGAAATTATTTACTTGACTTTGGTGTTTTTTTTATAAAGTCATTGATTTTGATGTTTAATATATGAATGAATAAACATTGTGAAAATTATATATTTGATATTTGTAATATAAGAATCATGAATGCTGGTATGATTCCTCTGTATAAAATTTATCTCATTAATGTCATCTTTATATATTTGTGTTTATTAGTAGTTCATGTATGCTAAAAAATGTTTCCATTTTAACACTTTTTATTAAGAGTAATGCTATTCTTTGATCCATATTATACACCAATACTTACACCAAATATTGTATTTATATGATGAACAGTGTTTTTAAAAATAAAATAATAATTTATATAAAAAATATTTTTAAAATTACCGTATGTACGGACAACACTATTCATGTACGGACGACTACTATTTATGTACGGACAGAACTGTTCACATTACTATTCATGAACTGTACTTTACATTAGCCACCAAATTTGGTTAATACAGTGTTAAAACTAAGTTAATGCAGTAATGAAGTTGGTTAATAATATATCCAAATATTAAAAATAATTTTTAACAATCACCAAACATGGTTAATGCAGTGTAAAAATTGGTTAATGCACTAATAAAGTTGGTTAATGCAACATTCAAATATTAAAAATAATTTTTAACAGTCATCTCACCATGAACCTATTCAATTAAAAATAATTTTTAATACATGGACGTGCATTAACCAACTTCATTACTGCATTAATCAAGTTTTTCCACTGCATTAACCAAGTTTAATGACGGCTAAAAATTATTTTTAATATCTGAATGTTGCATTAACCAACTTTATTACTGCATTAACCAAGTTTTTACACTGCATTAACCAAGTTTGGTGACTGCTAAAAATTATTTTTAATATCTGGATGTTGCATTAACCAACTTCACTACTGCATTAACCAAATTTGATGACTACTGTAAAGTATTGTTCATGAATAGTAACGTAAGCAGTTTCGTCCGTACATGAATAGTTGTCACCCGTACATACGGTAATTTTAAAAATAAAAAATATTTTTTATAAATATTATTATTTTATTTAAAAAAACACTGTTGCTCGTATAAATACGGTGAACAATGTTTGGTGTAAGTATTGGTGTATAATATAAGTGTAAGAATAACATTAAATAGGATAGTGCTTTAAAACACTATAAAAGCTTCTGTTATTATAGATTGGATACATATAATAGCATTGTAAAAACGTTATTAAAATGAGATTTTTTTAATAGCATTTCATAATAAGCGCTATCATAGACGTGTTCTGCGCTACCATACACCTTATTTAGAAAATGATTTAACTATCATCTCTATATAAGATAGCGCTTTTGGTAAAGCGCTGTTATATTAATGCGGTAAGATTTTAAACTTCGCAAATTCCAATCTTGTTAGCATGCAAAAGTTATGTTTTTATTTCTCTCTATTTAAGATAACACTTTTCTTAAAGCGCTAATAAAAGCCCAAATTATTTATCTAAAAAGAATTTTAAATCCATAATAGTGCTTTATTATAAAGCGCTATTATAGATCCAGACAAATTTTTAAACTATTATAACTCATATGAGAGTGCCCGTGAGAAAACACTATTATAGGCTATATATAGTCCCTATTAAATATATTAGTAGTACGTTATAGCCTATAATAGTGTTTTCTCACGGACTTGGATCCTCTCCTTCACTAATTTCTCTCCAACTTTCTTCTTCACTAATTTCTTTCTATCTCTCTTATATTTCATCTCTCTTCTTTAATTTATGATTTTTTATTCATTTTCTCTTTCTTCTCACACTTGTTTTGTTTGAAGGAGAAGGGAGGAGAAAAGGAGAGGATCCAAAGTGATTTAATAGTGTTGCATATGAGTGTTATTAAATATGTACTATTATAGATCATTTATGTAATAGTATCCGTTGCATCTTCTTTAACTCTCATTATTTTTAATTTCAAAATAAAATAGTGGCACCCTATGATTCTCCATCTCTACATTTAGTCTTCCAGTGTGAAGTTCTCTTCAACCTCAACCTCTAAACATGAGATTTCAAGATTAAAAAAAATTAACAATGGTATTTTATTTCAAATATATATCAATTGATTATTATTAAATGTACACTCGATAAATTTAATTTATAGTTGAAAAGTATTTGGATGAGACTTGCTTACTATCAAGAAGACTTTTCAAAACACTGATTTGTGGACTAGATATATAGCTACTTCACCATCACGTTACAACCAATTTTATCTTCTTATTAGTCACCATCATGACTGGTAGCCAATGGAAGTGAGTGCATATAGTCTATTGAATTTTTTCTACTATGAAAGAGAAAGATTAATTACAAATAAATTTTGTGATGAAAAATAGGACAAACTATCTTCCAATAATATTCATATATTTATATAGAAAATAATGGTTATGGATGGACAGTTGAAATGTGGATGGGCACTAATAAATATTAATTCCATTCTTTTTTCTTCTATGAAAATCGAGTTACATGCCAAGGGTTGACTTTAACAGAACGTCACCGTGCATTATACATGCCGACTTAGAACGATCTTTTGGCTTTCTGTCAAAATCATTTAGACCTTTTTCTACGGTTCTTTCCGTAGGTAAAACTTGGAAAATAGAATAAATATATTTATCTTCTTAGTTTTAATTTTTTACAAATGTAACATTTTTTTTTATTGGGTTAAACATATCCATTTTATTAGTGACTTGACTAGTTGAATTTTTTTTAAGTTTTTAAATTATTTTTAAAATTCAGGTGGATTATTTTTAATTTATTATTTTCGTTTTGTTTTAATTTATTATTTTCGTTTTGTTTTTAAATTAAAATATTATTTATTTATAATTTTCGTTTTAATTTTACATTAAGATTTTATTTAAATAAAAATTTATTGTCAAATCTATTGGGCTTTTACCCGTTTATTCTCATTTTATTTTCAATTTAAATGCACATATAAGTGATTGATTTATAAACACTAATATTTTTGTACTATCAACTGATGTGAGACTCCTTTAAAGATGAAACAACTTGCTCAAATGCTTTTCCAATCAAACTACCACTATAGCTTGCAAGTTCATGTGCACGGTTGGATATATATATTTTTCTTCACTATTTCCGATCAAAATATATCTTCAGCGTTTCAGAACAACTATAGCATGCAACAACAACAACTATTGCATGCTAATGTATAATAATCAACTAGTTAAGGCATGCAACAACAATAAATATAATAAATATAGCATGCAACAAGTATATCATACATCAACTAATTAAGAATAGCTACCAAAACCACAAAAACTAGCATCTTTGAATAACAAAATTATCCTTAAATATATAGATGTGAAAACTAAGTTCCTGAAAAAGTGTTATTAGTGTGAAAACAAAGTATGAATATGATACTCAAACAAACAAAATTAGAACTGCAAAATAACCAATACTATTTATACCAAAAATTTGTGATATTATGTGGGAACAAAAGAACAATTAATGAGAAAATCTCAATCCATTCCTTGAATCTCTCAGTTACTTGGCAAAATTTCAATTATGTCCTCTGTTTTCGTAGATGCACGTTTGGAAGTACTTTTTTTTAAATTATTTCTTTGCGTAGATACATCTACGAAACGCGTAAAAAAAGAGTGTTCAGTAGATGTACCTATGGAACAGTCTGCTATATTTTCAATCACATACATTTCACTCAAAAACTCAATTTTTATAACAAAAATAGAAAATTAAATTATAGTAACACAATCATCGACCCAAGGCTTTAACATCACCAATCTTGTTGAAAACTAAGAGGAGAAGAGAATCAAGGATGCGATCAAAGTGATCCATTTGGGGGAAAGAGGGTTCTGGGTAGATCCAGTTGGGATTGGAAGGTTGATCTGAGCGAAGTGAGCACATGGTGAAACAGATCGAGAGATTGGATTGGAAATTGGGTTGATTTGGGGTAGATCTGGTTTTGGTTTTAGGGTGGAAGCGTGACTGGGAATGGATTGCAAGCTAATGTATAATAATCAACTAGTTAAGGCATGCAACAACAATAAATATAGCATGCAACAAGTATATCATACATCAACTAAGTAAGAATAGCTACCAAAACCAGAAAAACTAGCATCTTTGAATAACAAAATTATCCTTAAATATATAGATGTGAAAACTAAGTTCCTGAAAAAGTGTTATTAGTGTGAAAACAAAGTATGAATATGATACTCAAACAAACAAAATTAGAACTGCATAATAACCAATACTATTTATACCAAAAATTTGTGATATTATGTGGGAACAAAAGAACAATTAATGAGAAAATCTCAATCCATTCCTTGAATCTCTCAGTTACTTGGCAAAATTTCAATTATGTCCTCTGTTTTCGTAGATGCACGTTTGGAAGTACTTTTTTTTAAATTATTTCTTTGCGTAGATACATCTACGAAACGCGTAAAAAAAGAGTGTTCAGTAGATGTACCTATGGAACAGTCTGCTATATTTTCAATCACATACATTTCACTCAAAAACTCAATTTTTATAACAAAAATAGAAAATTAAATTATAGTAACACAATCATCGACCCAAGGCTTTAACATCACCAATCTTGTTGAAAACTAAGAGGAGAAGAGAATCAAGGATGCGATCAAAGTGATCCATTTGGGGGAAAGAGGGTTCTGGGTAGATCCAGTTGGGATTGGAAGGTTGATCTGAGCGAAGTGAGCACATGGTGAAACAGATCGAGAGATTGGATTGGAAATTGGGTTGATTTGGGGTAGATCTGGTTTTGGTTTTAGGGTGGAAGCGTGACTGGGAATGGATTGCAAGCTAATGTATAATAATCAACTAGTTAAGGCATGCAACAACAATAAATATAGCATGCAACAAGTATATCATACATCAACTAAGTAAGAATAGCTACCAAAACCAGAAAAACTAGCATCTTTGAATAACAAAATTATCCTTAAATATATAGATGTGAAAACTAAGTTCCTGAAAAAGTGTTATTAGTGTGAAAACAAAGTATGAATATGATACTCAAACAAACAAAATTAGAACTGCATAATAACCAATACTATTTATACCAAAAATTTGTGATATTATGTGGGAACAAAAGAACAATTAATGAGAAAATCTCAATCCATTCCTTGAATCTCTCAGTTACTTGGCAAAATTTCAATTATGTCCTCTGTTTTCGTAGATGCACGTTTGGAAGTACTTTTTTTTAAATTGTTTCTTTGCGTAGATACATCTACGAAACGCGTAAAAAAAAGAGTGTTCAGTAGATGTACCTATGGAACAGTCTGCTATATTTTCAATCACATACATTTCACTCAAAAAATCAATTTTTATAACAAAAATAGAAAATTAAATTATAGTAACACAATCATCGACCTAAGGCTTTAACATCACCAATCTTGTTGAAAACTAAGAGGAGAAGAGAATCAAGGAGGCGATCGAAGTGATCCATTTGGGGGAAAGAGGGTTCTGGGTAGATCCAGTTGGGATTGGAAGGTTGATCTGAGCGAAGTGAGCACATGGTGAAACAGATCGAGAGATTGGATTGGAAATTGGGTTGATTTGGGGTAGATCTGGTTTTGGTTTTAGGGTGGAAGCGTGATTGGGAATGGATTGCAAGCTAATGTAGAATAATCAACTAGTTAAGGCATGCAACAACAATAAATATAGCATGCAACAAGTATATCATACATCCACTAAGTAAGAATAGCTACCAAAACCAGAAAAACTAGCATCTTTGAATAACAAAATTATCCTTAAATATATAGATGTGAAAACTAAGTTCCTGAAAAAGTGTTATTAGTGTGAAAACAAAGTATGAATATGATACTCAAACAAACAAAATTAGAACTGCATAATAACCAATACTATTTATACCAAAAATTTGTGATATTATGTGGGAACAAAAGAACAATTAATGAGAAAATCTCAATCCATTCCTTGAATCTCTCAGTTACTTGGCAAAATTTCAATTATGTCCTCTGTTTTCGTAGATGCACGTTTGGAAGTACTTTTTTTTAAATTGTTTCTTTGCGTAGATACATCTACGAAACGCGTAAAAAAAGAGTGTTCAGTAGATGTACCTATGGAACAGTCTGCTATATTTTCAATCACATACATTTCACTCAAAAACTCAATTTTTATAACAAAAATAGAAAATTAAATTATAGTAACACAATCATCGACCCAAGGCTTTAACATCACCAATCTTGTTGAAAACTAAGAGGAGAAGAGAATCAAGGATGCGATCAAAGTGATCCATTTGGGGGAAAGAGGGTTCTGGGTAGATCCAGTTGGGATTGGAAGGTTGATCTGAGCGAAGTGAGCACATGGTGAAACAGATCGAGAGATTGGATTGGAAATTGGGTTGATTTGGGGTAGATCTGGTTTTGGTTTTAGGGTGGAAGCGTGATTGGGAATGGATTAGGGTGAAGTGTGGTGAAACTTTTATGTGGATTAGGGTTGAGCACATTATGTAGAAAGAAGAAGATTCAAGAAGCATGTAATGGGTTAGGGCACAAGAACATATGGGTTTTTGTGGATATAACAACTAAGGGTGTTAATGTCATTGCATTGGCTGAATATATGATGTGGAAATTCAATTCATTAAAAAGTTAAAAAAACACTTTCACATCAGACTTTTTGATGATGTGGCCTGATAAAGGGCCAAAATGAAACTTTTGAAATTTGTTGAGGCCATTTGCTACTTTTTTTTTTACAGGGGGTTTTTCAAACCAAACTCATATGACAAGTGTGAAAATAGGTATTAACCCTTAATTTATTATACTCTAACTTTTCATTTTCTAAAAAAACTAGTCTCCTTTTATAAATATATATATATATATATATATATATATATATATATATATATATATATATATATATATATATATATATATATATATATATATATATATATATATATATATATATATATATTTGTAATTTTCTTTAAAGATAACCTTTATATATTTGTAGTTTCTTTGAAGAAAACATTTATATTACATACAAATTTTATTGGTCCTTTCATATTTGAGCTTCTTCTATACTCCTTAATTCACTTCAATAATTTTACCGTTCAACTAACCAGTATCGTTCTTTTCCCGTCCAACCAGTATCATATTTTTTACTCCTCCGTCATCCATTCTTCTACCATAACTCACAATCACAATATTATTTTTTTGTTAAAAATGAAATGTATGAATATTATGCTTTGTAGAAAACGAAAGAAATTAATGTGATGAACTTTTATTGTTAAAATAAGATTGATTTGCATGAATGTTATGTGATAATAATGTCTTGTGTCTTTAAAAGTTAAAAATAATTTTCTTTAAATATAATTTTAGGAAAATAGTGATTTTCATGAATATATGTAAATATCCGCGAATACCTTAAAACCTGCGAATTACCCATTTAGCGGATAACTGACGAATATGGGACGCATATGAGTATCATATTTATCCAACAAGGCGGACACAAGTATCATATTATCGGTCCCCTCGAATATCCATTTACATGCCTACTTGTACCGAGTTATTTTTGAATTATATAACATAATATTTATTGATTAAAAAAACTTATAGTAAGAGCCGTAATAAATAATCCATATCTGTTTATTTTAGCTTCATAATTATGTCAACATTTAATTTTCATATATGAGTTTCTTGATTCAAGTTTTAAACAATCATTTTACATTGACTTTAGATCAAAATCAATTTTATCGCTCGGGCCCCTGTCTTCGACTGCCCGGAAAGCACCGGTCAAAGAATCTACATAACGAGACGCTATTCTCCGTGGCTCCTCGACTACCTAGTCTAAACCAGGGTCCGTCACGGTGTCAAACCGAGTAAGATCCTCCTCGGACTCAAACGATGGAGGTACTTCCTCGTAAGTAGCCGTGTCACCTACAAGCAGAGGAAACTGAGTGAATTCGACATCATATCAAATCCACCATTCCACCACAATACAAGTGAAAGGGTAGAATTGGGGGGCACCAGAAACCCCCGACCGAACCCTTATCCAGCAACTCTCGAGCGAATAGGTACAACAAACGAAAACTCATGAACCGACGAACATGAGATGCTCCTCCCGAGGGCATGACAAAAAGGAAACTCTAAAAGTTTCGAGCACTACGACATAGTACATGAATACACCGGGCCACAACATGAATATACCAGGCTATAACATGAATATACTGGGCTACAATATGAATAACCCGTGGAAACCCTTAAATTACCCGAGGACTACTGGCCCTCCTGAGTCCTTTTTCATCAAAAAAGGCATAAATCATCATCAATCATTCGGGGAAACACGCTCCTCGCATAGGATCCTCTGCAAAATCCCTAAAATCTCTGGAAACTACCCCTCTAGATCACGATTAAAAGGGACGAAGTCCCCGTGGACAAGCTTCCCCAAACACTGGAAATGTCCTGGAAAGATGAATCTAACTAAAAAAAGATCTAAGTGGCATACCTGAAGGTTGCATTGTTGAAGAAGATGAAGATGCATCCTTAACGATGGCCTTTGGATGCAGCAAGAACAGAGGAAATCTAAAGAGATTCGGAGAAGCATAAAACCCTAAATGAGGGGTTTTACCACTTTTTATAGACTCTGCACGGAAGGCGAAACGTCACGTTGGTTAACACACCTCCTCCTAAGCACCGTCACCGTCATAACCCTAGTCCCTAGGTCATCATTGCGCTTTTAACAGTCTGCCATGTCATCAAATGTATGCTACGTGCGACTGTTCCCCTTTCCCTGCGAGAAGATCCATATAACGGAGCATGTTTCGCTTGACGACCATCATTGAGGTAACCCCCCCGACAAGTACCGTCAAGGGAATCACCGGACGAATCCAAAGTCACAGCTTCCTGCCCGAAAACTATGACGTAGGCGAAACGTCACGTTGGTTGAAACGCCTCCTCCTAAGCACCGTCACCATCATAACCCTACTCCCTAGGCCATCATTGCGCTTTTAACAGTCTGCCATGTCATCAAATGTATGCTACGCACAACTTTTCCCCTTTCCCTGCGAGAAGATCCATATAACGGAGCATGTTTCGCTTGACGACCATCGTTGAGGTAACCCCCCTGACAAGTACCGTCAAGGTAACCCCTTTCCCTGCCCGAAAACTATGACGTAGGGCTCCTGTTCTTGATTGGGCTGGTGCTTGGCCCAATTGGACTAGGAGGCTCAAATCTTTCTTAGCCCAATGGGAAATCTTCCTCGTCAATATATGCCCGTAGGACGGGCATAAGCGACTTGACCCTCGGTTGATCTACACCACTAGCCTCCAGTCGGGCAGGACTGAGTCCGGGCAAGACCACCTGTCTGACCTGAGCAGGTGTTCCCTGCGGGCATCACTGCTCAACTCTCCTGCTGAGGACCATTCTACTCGTAAGGTTCCTTCACTTCCAACTCTCCGAATAGAGCGGAGTCCACACGCTCCCTAAAAGACCGCGTCTCCCCTTAAATATTTGAGTGGTTGACCCAGGCTGGAAACCGCGTGCTGGTCTCCAATATACTCCTAGAATCCTGGAGTCTCCAAATGGGGCTTGAGCATCGAGTCCAATAGCGTGATCTTGGCCCAGCGCTGGGGGTTATAAATACCCTATTTCACTATAGGGTCGGGTGACATTATTCATGCTCTCTTTACCTTGTACTTGCGTTCTGATTGCTCCCTCTTCTCACTTTGGCATCAAGTTACTTTACAGGTCATCCCCCAGCTCACAAAAAATCTAATCCGTTTGCAGGCCTCGAAGATCCATCTGATGAGGTAATATCAGTAACCCTACCTGATAAATGTAATATAATTTAGTGGTATGTAGCCTCCGTTCTTTAGTTAAATAGGTATACAAAATATCTAAGTCTTTTTCAAAAAAAAATAAAAGCTTTGAACTAAACTTTATGTAGGTTTAGCTATATGTCTCTTTTAGTCAGCTTGATATATTCGTAGTCTTATCTTAATGGCATCCAGTATGAGTTCATATTGTAAACTTAAAATTTTTTAGTGGTATGGGCTACGTTTGTTTAGTTAAATAAGTATACAAAATATCTAAAAGCCTGTTTGGTTTGGCTTTTCAGCCACCAAACGTACATCCAAGAGCCTTTCAAACGTGAATTTTAAAAGCTACAAAAGGTAGCTTCATTGCAAACGTGAAAATGTACCGTGATTTTGGAAGAAGCCACCGCTAAACCAAACACACTATAAGTCATTTTTAATTAAAAAAAAAAAAACTTTGAACTAAACTTTATGTAGGTTTAGCTATATGTGTCTTTTAGTCAGCTTGATATATTCGTAGTCAAATCTTAATGAGATGCAGAATGAGTTCATACCGTCACATGTTATAGATAATGTGGTCGTTAATTGAGACTAGACTGTTCAAACTTTCATAGTTGATAATAATTCAATACGCGTTAAGAAATATAAATATATGGGGTCCTTACCACCCGGGAGAATGGTATTAAGAAATACTCCAAAACTCTAGATCATCATTCAAAACAAAGCCTCTTTAACAACTAATTAACATATTCCTCCAACTTCCAGCCATGTTTTTCTTCTTGTTTTTTCTTCTTCCACAACTAACATATTCCAACTCCCTGCCTTGTTCTTCTTCCTGTGGAAGAATCACAAACATAACTCATCCTTTCAGACTAAAACAAGACCCAACCCACTGTGGAAACAGTAAGTACGAGTTGGATTGTGTGAACAACGTTACTGTATTGAGTTTGTATGATGGTTATTATTTTGTAGAATCAATCAACTACAACAATTACACAATCCGACTCGTTGACCCAAACATTCAACCCACCAATTGCTCCTCTCTCCCTCGCTTCTTCTTATCCCTAAGCAACTTTACTTATCTTGATATTGATGATATTAGATCATACTACTACCGGTACTTTCCCAAAGAAAATAATTCATATAAGTACTTCTTAAATCGAAATCCTTACAAGTTTACAGATGATCCCAATCCCGATTACTATGAATATGCAATATCAAGGCCAGTAATTTACATGAAGTGTACAAGTCCACCTAGTAAGGTTGTTGATAAGTACTATGCCGATACAACTTCATGCTTGGATCAACACATGACATACGCTATTGTTGGGGACCCGCCATTTGAAATAGTGGAACCTCAATGCCGTGTCAAGTTTATTACCCTCACATCATTCTTTTGGAATACCGGAGCTTCAACTTTACTCCAGCCTTATAATAGGTAAACAAAATTGGAAACTAGACGTAGCATAAGTTTTTTTTATTAAAGAAATGACTTGAATTGACTGTATTTTAATATGCTGTAAAATTTTCTGTTTAAATATTATTGCTTTTACAGAAAACATTTCATATATTGATATATTCCACAAAGCGCTACAATATGGATTTGAAATTTCATGGATCCAAGCTTCATGTCCTTGTGATGAATGCTACTTCAACGAGGTTGGCGAGGTTCAATGTGTCGTATTCTACTGTGAGTTCGATTCCTGCGGTAAGGCCAATTCGTGCATAAATAATTTTGACATTGGAAATAATTTGTGTCAAGTTTAAAAAGCATTTTTCCATTAGGTTTTCATCGTAACCTAAATTTTATTCACTTAGATAGCATAACTGTTGTTTTTTAAATTATTAGTGACCCATGAAATTTAGATGCGTGCGGATAATTTTAAATAAAATATATTTAAGTTTTTTAATTTTACAAAATAAATAAATTATAATAAAAAATAGGTAGATAGCAAAACAAATTCATTAGATTCAGGGTGTTCATCGGTGAATTCTTATTTACCCACCTCAAAAAGATGAGTAAGATTATCTTTAGTGTAAAATGCATTGAAAACATCAAACAATTGTTCTATATAATAAATAATTAAGTACATAAAAATTAAATGGTGTCATCTGATTGGTGGAATGTACAATATCCATCTTTTTGTAATGGGTAGAAGTTGTCCCCTATTTTATTATTTGTGTTAGCTAATCAATTAAGAACTAAATAGAAGTTCGCTATTATATTAATTAGTGTAATTGAATTCTATAAATAAGACTACAGTATAAATAATAAATATATGTTATTAATCGAAATAATTTGTATGAACTTTTATCATAAGACGGATGTAAAGTCAACGTTCAGGGCCGTCTCGAACATTTTGAAGGTCTTGATTAGATTTTTAAAACTTATTCTTAGTAAAATATTATAAAAAAAAACATATTAAAGGAATAACTGTACTAAAGTTCCCAAAATTTTATTAAAATTTATATACCTACAGAACAATATTAAATTAATTAAAATAATACATAAAACCTTATAAATACTAGATTATGCTAGATTAACTCAAAGTAAATTGTTTAATTTTTTAAACAGTAAATTTCTTTATTAATATATTAACTTATTTGTTTATTATTTTTTAACAATATATTTTCTATTAAACAAAATAAATCTGGCCAAATATAATAATATATTATATTTTATTACAAAATTTTAATAATAAATAAGTTAATATTATGATAAACCTTTATATATTTATTTATAATATATAAATATTATCTAAATCCTATATATTATATATAAATAAAAATTGAAAAAATTACTAGTGTGGATAAATAAAGTATTATGACATTTGTTTACGATAAATAACTATTAAGAGCTTGTCGGCATTTTTAAGTAAAATAATGACAAGTTGACAACAATTTTAACCAAAAATATAAAACACTATAAAAAAAAACTTAAAACACTACCAAAAAAGTCTGTTTGCCAGATGAAAAATCATCTCACAACTCATAAAATTACTCAGCAATTACAAATTTGTGATGTGACTAAAATATCTTGTAAAAATGATAGTCACAACTATTTGTTATTTCCTCCGTTCTATAATAAGGGATCCAACACACTATTTTACATAAATTAAGAAAAATGCATAAAAGTGAGAGAGAATATTGTTTTTACTATAGTATCCTTATCATGTATTAAAAATGGTGAAAATTTTATTAATCAAATAGTAGAATTAGTATTGAAAATTGAAATGAGTCATTCATTATAGAATATCATTTTATTTAATTTTAAATGAGTCACTCATTATAGAAATGAGTGAGTAGATGAAAAATACCTCAGCAACATTGAAAGGTGAAAAACACATTCTAACCTTACAAGGTGAAAACCAATTCACAAGTGTCTATTGTAGATTATATAGAAAAGTGAGTTAGCTACTCCCTACGTCCCATAATGAATGATCTAACACACCATTTCACATAGATGAAGAAAAATGTATAAAAGTAAGAGAGAATATTGTTTTTACCATAGTATCCTTATCATGTATTGGAAATGGTGAAAGTTTTATTAAAATCAGAGGATAGAATTAGAAAAAATGTATTGAAAATTGAAATGAGTTATTCATTATGGGACATCATTTTATTCTAAATGACTCACTCATTGTGGAACGGAGGGAGTATGTGATAGAGTATGGTATAGTTTAGAGGTTTTTTATAGGTGAAAGACACCTCGAAATACAAAAATTATTATAAATCAAATAAAAAATTATTTCATAAATTTGTTCTTAATATATTTTAAAAAATAAAATTATTAAAAATAAAAAAATAACTAAAAAAGCAGATACTATACAAAATTATTAAAAGCAAAAATTATACTTTTTTTATTTTTTTTATTATAAAAAAATTTAAAAAAGAAAATACTCTAACAGCCTATACATTTTACACAAACACAAACAAGAATATATTTAATCAATCTCAAAATTCTAACAAAACAAATACTCTAATAGCTACCACAACACAATATTATTGAAAATAAAATAAAATAAACGTGTACCTTCAAAAAATGGAGAACAAAAAACGAATAAAATGAAGAGTTTTGATCTTAATCTGGTTCCAAACTTTAAACTTGAAAAAATATGACTTCTAAATAATTTTTAAGTAGTATTTGGTGTCATAACTTGCCGAGTCTTCTAAAAAACCTGCTTATATCTTGATTCATCCGCCGAGGTGGTGTGTGTTGATCTAGTAGTTTTGTGTGTGTGTGCACGTGTGTATTGAGAGTGAGTGAGAGAGAGAGAGAGAGAGAGAGAGAGAGAGAGAGAGAGAGAGAGAGAGAGGAAAATTCTACAAAAATGAAGGCGAGGAGAGAGATGAAGCGGTTGAAATTAAATAAAGGATTGTTGGATGATTTTCACCTCACAACACAGTGTCATACATCCAGTAAGTGCATGTATGTAGCTAGGTGATTTTTAATTCGCAAGGCAAATTTGCTGCATTTTCCAATAAAAAAAGTTGCGAGGTGTTTTTCACCCCACAACGTCATTTTCAAAAAATTCAAATCTCCCCCCAAATACTTGAGAGGCAAAATTGTGTTTTTTTAATAGCTACGATGTGAAATTTTCCATGCAAATATCTTTTTTTGCGAGGTGAAATTCTCCTGTCTAGTGACCATCATTGTTATCTCTTCTTCATCATGTTTTGCAAACTTTGCATCACTTTCTTAAGTCTTTTATGTTTTTGGACAATCACTAGAATAGTGATTATACTTTTGACAATTGAAACACTGGATGTGACTTTTGTCAGGTTTTCTATCACCACATCTTCCTCTACCTGCAGCACCACCTCTTTGGTTGCTTTGGTGTGAGGGCTTTCTCTGATTCGACCAACTCCCTTCTTGTTGATTTTAACCAAACAAATTGTTATAGGCTCCTTTACCTTTGTTGCCATTCAAACTTTATTTGACTTTCTTTTCTTTTGCTGACTGAGCCAGCAAATACGCATCGCTCTTCGACTTGCCTACAACTCTTTCAACCATTATTTGTTCATGAGATTCAAGCGTCCTTTGAAACTCTTCCTTTGTCAATGTTGATAAAGCTTTCGATTCTTCTATGGAAAGTACCACGTGGTGGAACTTTAGAGCCAATGACCTTCAGATCTTTGCAACAACTAATCTTGATTTCAATATTTCTCCATATACCTTGATTTGATTCACCAATTTCATAACTCTAATGAAAAAATCAGCTATGCTTTCTTCCATCTGAAAAAATTCATACGTTTTTTATGAGTTTGTAACCTAACCTATTTCACCTTTTCAGCTCCTCCTAACTATTTCTCCATAATTTCGCGTGCTCGTATTTCTAATTCAATGTCACTCAGCTTTTCAAAATTATCTGGATCAACACATTGGTGAACTATAAAGAGAGCTTTATAATCTTTCTTCTTCAATTATTTGTGTGCAGCCTTTTTTTCATTTATATCGTATTCTTCAATGGTGATACCTCTTACTTCACAAAATCCCAAAGATCTTGATAACATAAAACCACATTCATCTACTTACACTAATTTTCATAGTTCTGAATCTTCATAATCAGAAGACTCATTGGAAAATGTTCATTCACATGATTCATTGCCATCGTGTTTTGCTTCCTACAAATAGCTCAACCACTACTCTAGATACCAGATATTGGAATTAACCTAAAATCTATGGAGAATTCCAAATTAATCTCGATGAACAAGATTCAATCACACCTAACAAATTTCCTCTATCTTGTTCTTCACTCTTCACTCGAGTGAATCAACCAGCCTGATTGTAAGATGATTCATGTTGCGTAATGATAATGGAGAAGAAAAGAAAAAGATGAATTAAGGAATAAAGGGAATTAGGGCTTGAACAAAAGGAAGAAGAAAAGTTGTGAATTCTGCAGAGTTAACCCCCTGCCCTTTACTATGCCAACTGCAATATTATTCACATATACAATAGTAAGGGTTACTTTTTATTTATTGATTTGAGTTTGCATGCTCCATAAACAAAGCCCAAAATACATAATTCATCTAACACTACAAAACTATGTCTAAGTCGAAATTCTATGTCGACACTAACTTCTTTTACACAAACAACTAAACAATTTGACACAACCTTGTTTCACTTGAACAACATACTTCGACACCATAAATTACAATCTCAACAGTTAATATATATATATATAGGAATTACCTTATATTTTAAATACATATTACATAAATATCTTGTTCACTTAAATATTAATTAATTATTTTCAAATATGAGATAAATCTGAGCTATTAATTCAAATCCAAGGGTTATTATTAAAAGTTATTAGTTCTCATATAGAGGACGTATCAAATGAGAACTTTAGCTATAATGAGAACTGAGAACTTTTAATAATAACCATACGATTTAAAATCAATGCTAAGATATGCATTTATGTGATATGTATTTAAACCAAAATCTATCTATTTATTATTGTCTCTTAAAATATGAGTGAAATCGGAGACATTGATTTTAAATCGTATGATTATTATTAAAAGTTCTCAGTTCTCATATATATATATATATATATATATATATATATATATATATATATATATATATATATATATATATATATATATATATATATATATATATATATATATATATATATATATATATATATATATATATATATATATATATATATATATATATATATATATATATGAGGAGGGATATATTTACCCCAAGAGTAAATTATTATAACTTACTCCATATCTTGACCATTTATTATTTTCAATCTAATGGTTAAAAATAATAAGTAATTAAATATGGAGAGAGAAAATTATTCCTTATTATTTTTAACCATTAGATTGATAAGAATTAATGGTCAAGATGTAGAGTAAGTTATAATAATTTACTCTTGGAGTAAATATATCCTCTTTTATTTATATATATATATATATATATATATATATATATATATATATATATATATATATATATATATATATATATATATATTCACTCCAAGAGTAAGTGTAGAAGACTTACTCCAAATCTTAACCATTGATTTTCATTAATCTAACGGTTTTAATTGATCATTTAATATAATTATTTTTGAAAATATTTTTCTACATAAGAAATTAATTAAAACCGTTAAATTAATGAAAATCAATGGTTAAGATTTGGAGTAAGTTTTCAACACTTACTCCTCGTATATATATATATATATATATATATATATATATATATATATATATATATATATATATATATATATATATATATATATATATATATATATATATATATATATATATATATATATATATATATATATATATATATATATAGGACGACTCAAGTGAGAACATTTGGTTATTATGAGAAATGAGAACAATGAATCACGACCATTAGATTTTAATTTCTTGATTTTAATGGATTAGATTGATTTCTCTTTCTCATAATAACCAAGTGTTCTCACTTGAGTTGTCCACACACACACACACACACACAGATATATATATATATATATATATATATATATATATATATATATATATATATATATATATATATATATATATATATATATATATATATATATATAAAATGTGTTTGATTTATTTTCATTCTGAAAAACTACAAAATGATTTGTCTCCAATTGTAATTTTCAGGATATTGGGCAAATAAGTACCACAAAATGAGAGGTAAGATTCTCTTTATTAATTTGTTATTTTAAAACTATTTTTTTGATAATTATGAAAATATAAATGTATATACTTTGAATGTTAAAATTAAATGTGTTGATTTTTTTTTTTTTGAGTGGTAAGTTCTATTTTTTTTGGGTTGTCAATCATGTTGGAATTAAACTCCAATCTTGGAGCTAATTCAAATCAATCTTGATGAACAATAATTGTTTTTTTGATTGATTTCACCTCTTGTTTTTTACTTTTCACTCGAATAAATCAATAACACCTTGATTGTAAGATGAATCACGAAGCACATAAATTTTGAGAAGAAAGAATGATGAATTGGGGAAGAAAAGAGAAATTAAGATTTGAGAGAAAAACAAAAGAATAAGATAGATCCTGCATAGTTTCTTTCTACTTTCTAACTGAAATTTTATTCAACTTTACTTCACACTTTACAATGATAGGATATATCCTTATTTACAGTTGAGTTTCTTGTTCACCAAGCAAACTCTGACTAACTAACTCATCTAAAACATACAAAAATGCTAAATTTAATTATGTCGAGGCTAGCTCCTTCGACAACTTTACATTTCCACTACTGCATTCATTTCGATTACTACTTACGGTATTCAATTCTCCATCGATTACAACCAATAAAGACTCTATCAAATTTCTACTATGACACAAAGAATAATAATTTTAACATACCGCCTAATTCATTGTGTCTACGCTATCTACACTCATCATAGTTCTCAATTTCTTGAACAGTTCGATCTGCACAACCTTTGTCATGATGTCTGCAATCTAATTCTCAATTATGCAGTGTTCTAAGTTCAGCTTCTCATTTGCTACTTGCTATTAAAGATAATGGAACCTCATTTTGAGGTGTTTGCTTCTTCCATGTGCTATCGAATTCTTCGCCAAATTGATAGCTGACATGTTGTCTATCTTCATGGTAACAGCTCCATGATTCTTCCCTATAATTTCTTCAATCAAATTCACCATCCATGTTGCTTGATATGAATAGAGAGAAGAAGCTATGTACTCTACTTCACATGACGACAATGCTACTACTAGTTCTTTTCTTGAGCTCCAAGCAACTAGTTCACCACCTTCCATAAACACATAAAATGTTTTGGAGTTTCTAACCTCGGCGCCAATACACCAACTCGAGTCAGTGTAATCCACTAGCTTGCATTATTTTCCTTCATCAGCTTTATGAAACAAATTTCCATAGTTGAGAGTTTCTTTGAGATACCTAGTATCCTCTTCGTAGCTGTAAGATGAGATAGCTCCGGCCTATACATAAAATTTCCTCACCATACCTACACTATATTCTAGATCAGGCCCAGTGTAACAAAGTTATCTTAATGATCCAATAAGTCTTGTGTATTGTGTTGGGTCGACATCATCTTCATATGAGTCTTTTGATAATTGTAGTCTTGGTTCAACAGGTGTCGAAGTTGCATTGTAGTCTTCCGTCTAAAATAGTTTGAGTATTTCACTTGTATATCTTCTTTGATGCATCATCACGCCCCTACTACTCTTATAAAATTCAATACCGAGGAAGTATGAAATGTTTCCCAAATATGAATTTTTGAACTCCTTGCTAAGATCGTCTTTGAAGTCTCTGATCTCCTTTGTACAACTACCTGTTACTAACAAGTCATCAACATAGAGACACAATATAAACAGTTCACCCATGCTTCTTCCAACGTATACTCCATGCTCAGTTGTGCATTTCTCTAATTCCTTCTCTCTTAGGAAACTATCTATCTTCTTCTTCCAATCTTAGTTCACCAAATCTAACATTTATGTCCATAAAGAGCTTTATGCAGCCTGTATACCTTGCTTTATTGGCCTTGTTTCACAAACCTAACTGGTTATGCAACATAAACTTCTTCATCTAAAGGGTCATTTATAAATGCACATTTCACATCCATCTGACACATATACTAGTTGTTCATGTTTTCTATACCAACAATCAACTTTATTGTTTCAATCCTAGCAACTAGAGCAAAAACTTCGTTGAAGTCGATTAGTTATTGATGAAAAAAATCCTTTCGCCACAAGTCTTACCTTGTGTCGAGTTACTTCTCCTTTGGGATTCAACTTCACCTTGCATACTCACTTCACATCAATTATCTTCTTGTATGATGGTAATTTGACTAATGACTAGGTATTATTAAATTTGATGATTTAGTTCTTCGTTCATTGCTTTCATCGACTTCGAGTCCTTCAATGCCTCAGTTACATTTATCGTCTCATGCATAGAAATCCACGTTTACCATCTCACCTTAATTATCGCCTGCATCATCTAATGTTATCACACATTCGTGTAACCTTGCAGGCATGTTTCTTGCTCTTTGAGGTTGCTTGTGCATGATTGACCTCTGACTTCTTATCGAACGTCTCTTTCGACTTCACTAGGCGGTTCTTAACATAAGATTTTTACGGAATCCTTCTTGACACTTCCAATCCAGTCCCATTCCTTAAGATCATCTATGATCACGTCCCTACTGATCAAAACTTGCTTGTTTAATGGGTCGAACAATTTGTATCCACCAGTCAAAAGATATCCTATTAGGATCATTTGATTCGACTTGTCATCTAGCTTTCTTATCAACTGATCAAGAACATGTTTATGTGCTATATATCCAAATATCTTTAGATGACTTAAGCTAGGCTTGACATCAGACCTTCATTATTCTAGTGTGATTTCTTCTAGCTTTTTCGTTTGACATTTGTTTAAGATGTATGTTGCAGTCGACACAGCTTCACCCCATAATTAATAAGGTAAATGCTTGCCTTTTAACATAATTCTCACCATGTCCATGATGGTTCTATTCTTTCTTTCTACAGATCCATTTTGTTATAGAGTGTAGGTTAGCATCGCCTCATGTACGATCCCTTCTTTTTTCACACAATGCATCGAAATATATAGACACATATTTTTCACAAATGTATAATATACATGCTCATTGCAATTCAATTATGGCTTCGCTTCTCCATCCATGCCTTCGGAATTCTCGTAGATTGGACAACTCATATCTAATGACTACTCGCTCATGGATGCACACGGAAGAACCTTTTATATTCAAGTATCGCAACCTAAGTAATTTACAATAACCTAAGTTATATTTCTAATTCATTCACCTAGTCATTAACCTAGGTTCACCTCACTTTTCACCATATTTAATTCAATTATTAAACATTCAAGGCAAATAACAATTCTTAATATAGTTCACAATATAAACATAATAATTCATAATTACTCATTAAACATTATTTAACATACATGCATGATTTTAATTCATTAAAGGATAGAGTGTTGAATTATCTTTCCAACGCATCCAACCACATCTCATTTCGAGTTACAAAACTCAAGATACATTATTTTCAATATTTATAGAATTCCTCATTCCAACGGATCTCGCCAAGTGAAAAATGCAGTCGCTGGGCGAGCCTGACAGGGCAAAATCTCCAAAATCTCACTTCTAAACCCTTATTCTCCAACCTCTAACCATCTGAACCATACCGCCATCATCTTATAACATATTCAAGCATTTCATATCATGAAATTAACATTATACACTCACACATATGCAACCACACACCATTGTCATCAATCCATCAATATATGGAATTCAATTATGGTTTCTCCTTACCAATTGGTATAGTATTTGGCTAACTTCTAATGTATACAACTTTATGTTAATTGAAGCTACAATTCTCGTTTTAAGGTGGAAACAGGGAAACAAAATAACTTTATCAAACATAGTATTCTCGCTTAGTGAGACCCGGCGAGCCTCTCAACAAGCTCTCTCGCCTAGCGATCCTTAAGTGAGCTCCCAACGAGACTGGTCAAAATTTAATCTTTGTCCCTATTTTAGTTGTCTCACCTAGCAAGATCCTTACTCGCCTAGCGAGGCTAGTAGAACAAGTATGCATATGGAATCTGGGGTGCTCGCCTCACAAGCTATTCCTCTTGCCAGCGAGATTAACATGATTCAGACAGTGAGAAAACATAACATGGAAAATGATAAGCCTTCTATTTAAAAATTATGTAGAAATATGTTTTGTGGTGTATGCAGAAATATGTTTTCGTGAAATTTGTGTCATGATCGCAACACATACTTAATAACAATTAGTAGACAACACTAAGGCTAATATTCATCACTATAATATGTCTCAATAGAAACAATGTGATTCTACTATTATCCAATATCAAGTTCTTTGACATATAACATAATCACAAAAAATTAAAAACTGACAGAATCACAAGAAAAAACGTATCTGAGCATAAGATGTCACATATGGGAATCAATCTAGCCCCAACCCTGAGCCTTGTCGAGATCAAGCCACCAACAAATGACTTTATAACACGACCTTCACTAACCCGCGTTGCCGATATATCCCACTTGATGTTGACAACTTGGTGTTGTAGACCTCGTAAGCATGGTTCGATGGTCTACGTCAGCCGTGGTATCGTTAATGTTGTCGTCGATGTCAATTTTGAAAAGAATGTATTTGATATCCTCAAATGAGTATTGCCACAATCTCTCCCAAATGAATTTTGAAGCTGGATCTCGGCTTCTTCTTGGCACTCGTCGTGTCATAACTCGCTGATTCTTCTCAAAAACCTGCTTATATCTCGATTCATCCGCCGAGGTGGTGTGTGTATTGATCTAGTAGTTTTGTGTGTGCGCGCGCGTGTGTGTATTGAGAGAGAGAGAAAGAGAAAGAAAGAGAGAGAGAGAGAGAGAGAGAGAGAGAGAGAGAGAGAGAGAGAGAGAGAGAGAGAGAGAGAGAGAGAGAGAGAGAGAGAGAGAGAGAGAGAGAGAATGTACATAATCCCTCAAACATGATGCTTAATTCATACTTCTCTTTCAAAACCATCTCACTCGTTTGAACCTCATGCTTAAGAAATTGTATATATTCGACTGGTCTTTCTTCCTAAAGCACCCCGCCCTTTAGACCATTTTGTTTTTTCATAATTAAAACACAACCTCCTTCACTTTTTTTTTTTAGTATTTAGACTAAATTACAATGTTCTCGCACACACAACTACAAGTGAGAAATTAAAAATTCTTGATCCAATGTCAATTAAGATAGGCCTTATAAAACAAAAGATAAGTCCTCTCATGTATATAAATGATCTTATTTCATAAAATTTATGAAAATATTCCTTATTAACAAGTACATATTTGTATGCATTTATAAAAATTGTACTTATTATTATATGTAATTTGTATTTTATTTCAAGAATTTTACATATTCTTATTATAAAAAAATTAAAATGAATTTTTGAAAATATATATATATATATATATATATATATATATATATATATATATATATATATATATAAGGGATATTTTTACTCCAAGAGTAAGTTATCAAGACTTACTCCCCATGACCATTCATTCTTCTCAATCCAATGGTTAAAGTTAATGTGTATTATTTTTCTCTCTCCATATTTAATTACTTATTAATTTTAGGGTCATGCTAACATGTGCCCTAAGGGCACATGTTAAGGATATTATAATTAGAAAAAGTTAAATATAATGAAATGCAATAAAGTCATATTTAAAGTTTCAATACATTGAATGCACGCGTTTCAAGAAAATATTTCTATAAATATTTCTTTATCTTGTGCCCTTGGGGCACATGTTAGCTTTTCCCTTAATTTTAACCATTAGATTGAAAAGAATCAATGATCATGATGAAGAATAAGTCTTGATAACTTCCATTCGAATCGATTTTCAAAATTGAATTCGATTGATATTTATCAAATCCAATATGAATTAATTCTTTTTTCGCTATACCCGTAAATCCAATTTTTTGTTCGTTGTTCGTTAATGAGTTACAATGTAGAAAAAATAGATCTATGCACATATATCAAGTACGTATAGAAATAAGATTTATATAGATTTCGTATAGAAATAAGATTTATATAGATTTCGTATAGATAAAATAAGTATATGCAGTAACAAATAGATGTACTAAAATTATATTGATATTGTCTTATCCCGTATTCAGTAATATATATCTATGACTTATTAAACAAGGACTATTTCTATTACCAAGATAACTTATCCACTATAATTTTTTTTTTTTTTGCAGATTATTTCTATGGCATTTACAAAGGTATGATTTCCATTTCATCCATTCATTGAATATATAATACTACAAGTTGCATTATGATTACTTCTTTTTTCCTTCTTGCAATCCACATTAGCCATCAATTTAATTCCAATGCAATAAAAAAATTAATATAATCTCTATTTTTTTAAAATGACAAATATTTGTTGTCATTTTATTAGTAGATGAATTGAATTTAGGACCACTTTATCACTCAAACTCCTATATTCTGCCACCAAGCAAAAAGTGTACAAATTTGTAACACTTCTTTTAACAAAAATGAGAGTTAAGGGGTAAAAAAAGATTGCCAAGACTACATTTACTACATTTTAAAGTAAAAATATATCCTTTAATTGGATTGAAAAAAACTAAATCCGATTAGACATTAGTAAATGAGATTGTAGATCAAAACAAGAGAAATTAAAGAGTGTGTTATGTTGAAATTAGATTTTGAAAAAGCTTACAAATGTGTCAGTTAGAACTTTATGTGTATAGAGTGGGGTTTCGAAGACTATGGATGAGTTGGGTGAAGGCTTGCACATTTAATAGTCACGTGTCAATTTTGGTAAATGGTAGTCCAACTCTAAATTTCAAGGTGGGCAAAGGATTAACACAGGGAGATCCCCTCTCTCGCTTCTTTTTATGATAATAGTTGAAGGTTTATAAGGTCTTGTTAGGAATACTTCAGAAAGGGGAGATTTCAAAGGTTTTAGTGAGAAATAGGGGGTTTTGGTTGACATAATTCAATTTGTGGACGATACTCTTCTTATTGGAGGTGGAGGTAGGAAGAATGTATGGGACATTAAAGCAATCTTGAGAGGGTTTGAACTTGTTTCAGGTTCGGTTGATATAATTTGTACTTGATTTGAAGAGATATTTGATTTCTCTTGGTGAATTCGACAAGAAAGGATATGTTTTCAAGGAGAGAAAAGTATCCTAAGAGTTATGAAGGGTCGAAGGAAGTCTTGAGAGGCGTGAAGAAACAAGGCTTGTATACCCTTGAGGCGGAAGTTGTAAATGGTTCTGCAGATTTTGCTTCCACAAAATCTTTGTTGAAGATAGAAATTTGGCACATGAGATTAGGTCATGTCACTAAAAGGGGTATGGTCGAATTAAGGAAACAAAATCTGTTTGGTGGAGACAAATTCGAAAAGCTGAAGTTTTGTGAACCCTGTGTACTTGGAAAAACTTGCAGAGTGAAGTTCAACAAAGGCCAACAAAGAACTCATGGATCCCTTGATTACATCCATGTTTATATTTGGGGGCCTGCAAGGTGTCCATCATATTCAGGAGCAAGGTATTTTCTATCCATAGTTGATGATTATTCCAGAAAGCTATGGGTATTCATCCAGAAGATTAAGAATGGAATTTTTGCAAAAGGTTGAGAACTGACAATGGCCTTGAATTTTGCAATGAGGTGTTCAAAAAATTTTGTGCAACCTCTGGTATTGCAAAGCACATAACTACTGCAGGTAATCCCTAACAAAAGGTGTTAGATGCATGTTGGCTAGTGTTGGGTTAAAAAATGTGTTTTGGGCAGAGACTGTTGCGACAATTATATATCTGATAAAGAGATGTCCTTCGACTATGTTAGATATAAAGATACCTGAAGAAGTTTGGTCAGGACCTCCACCATATCTCGACAAACTTAGAGTATTTGGTTGTGTAGTGTGTGTTCACACTAGGCAAGACAAGGTCGATTCTAGAGCTCTGAGATGTATGTTCATGGGATAAACTGAAGGAGTCAAAGCTTATAGGCTATGGTTCCTAGATCCAGGTCATAGGAGGTGTATCACATGTCGAGATGTAGTTTTCAAAGAAGCTGAAATGGCTTTCAAGAAAACTGATGACGTTGGTCGAAGCACAACAATTTCTGAAGAGATGTAATTGGGAGGGATTCCTGTTGAGTTGGAGCATGTCAATGTTGAAGTGCGTATCCTAGATGAAGTCGAAGAAGAAGCACAAAATGCTGAAGATACTGAAGAAGTGGAGGAAATTTTCGATGACTACATGTTGGCAAGAGAAAGATCAAGAAGAGTTATCAAGCCACCTTAGAGACTTAGGTATGCAGATCTTATATCTTATGCCTTAATATATACAAATGATGTTCTAGATGAAGAGCTAGATGAAGAAATTTATGAGGAGTCGAAATAAGACTAAATGGTTGAAAGCCATGAATGATGAGATGATATATCTTCATTATAATAATACTTGGGAGCTGATCGAGAAATCTAAAAGGGCCAAGTTAGTTAGTTGTAAGTGCATTTTCAAGGTTAAAGAAAGAATCAAATGAGTGATGTCAAAAAGATACAAGGCAAGATTGGCCCCAAGGACGTTCACTCATAAAGAAGGTGTCGACTTTAATGATGTGTTATCACCTGTTGTAAAACATATATCCATCAGAATGTTGGTAGCTATGGTGGCGAAGTTTGACCTAAAACTTGAACAGATGGATGTGAAGACTGCTTTCTTGTATGGTGATCTAGATGAAACAATCCTGATGAGGTAACTTGAAGGGTATACATAAAAGGGAAAGGAATATTTTGTGTGCAATATGAATAGATCTTTATATGAATTGAAACAATCTCCTCGACAATGGAATATGAGATTCGACAAGTTAATGGCACGCATATATGGTTCATTAGGAGTCAGTTCGACCACTGTGTGTTACTTCAGATTTTGACCAGGAAATTCATTTGTTATTTTGTTTCTTTATGGGGATGATATTCTCATAGGAAGAAACAATGTTGAGGATGCATTTAAGGTGAAGGCTAAACTCAATAAGGAGTTTGACATGAAGGATATGGCAGTTGCATCCAAGATTCTTGGGATTGACATCCAAAGAGATAGAAAGTAGTCCAGATTATGCTTATCTCAAGAGAAATACCTGAAGAAGATTCTCGACAAATTTGGTATGTCGAAACCAAAGCCTAATGTGACACCAACAAATCCTCAATTCAAGCTAAGTATAAATTAATTTCCCAGTACTGAGGTCGAAAGAGCTTATATGAATAACATCCCATATGCTAACATAATAGGTCCTTTGATGTATTATATGGTTTGTACTAGACCCGATATAGCATATGCAGTAACTCTTGTGAGCATGTACATGGCGAATCCTAGAAAGACTCAATGGTAAGCATTGAAGTGGATTCTAAGGTACATAAATGGGTCTCTGAACAGAGTCCTAATTTATGGTGGATCCTGTGGAGAAGATAATAAAGCAGTAATCGAAGGGTATGTCGACTCTAATTATGCAGTTTATATGGATTCCAGAAAATCTATTTCTAGTATGTGTTCACTATGTTTGGCACAATAATCAGTTGGAAAACAACACTTTGGAAGGTTGTTTCCTTATCAACCATTAAAGTAGAATATACTGCCCTAACTGAAGCTGAGAAAGAAGCATTGTGGCTTGAAGGTTTTGCTAAGGAGCTAAAACTTCAAGGTCGAGTTATCACTGTTAAAGAATTCAACTTATCATGAGCGAACCAAGAACATCAATGTGAGGCTGCATTTCATCAGAGGGGTAATCGAGTATGGAGAAGTTCAAGTGCTGAAAGTTTCGACAGATCACAATGTTGCTGATATGATCACCAAGACCGTGCCAAGTTGCAAGTTTTTCCACTGTATACAGTTGATAAAGCTGCAGAAAAAAAAGCTTGTTTGTTCCTTTAATGTTATAGAGTTTGTTCCAAGGTTGATATTTGTGAGATATTGGATCGAACTCTAGTATGGTCAAAGTCTATTCACATGTTTTAGTCGAAGCTCTACAATAATGTAGTTGAAGTATGCTTAAGTATGCAGTAGTCAAAATGTTAGGATTGTTAGCATATCGAATTGAGCCTGTTTGTTAAGCCCAATTGTTCAAGATAGTTTGTTCCCTAAGTTAGTTTGTGTAATGGATCTGTGTGTAAAAGCACATTAGTTTAGCGTGTTTGTTTTCTTATAAATAGCATGATAGTCTCTCATCATTGCATATGAAAATCTTAATTAGGGTGAGAGAGCCTATTTTTTATTCTGTAACACTTGTAAGCTTATTTCAAAGAGAAAGTAAAGAATATTTTATAACCAATTTCATTCTCTTCTTTCCCTCTGCAAAGTTTCTTAGTATTCAAGAATATGTTTATACTTTGCTTTAGGCATCATTTTTCACAACACTGTTATTATTAATAATAATATCTCATTTTTAGAATTTTAAAATTAATATTTTCTAAAGATAATATCTTATTATGTATTGCAGGACTACGAGAGTTAACCGGCTTTGAAAATATAGGTTTATACGATTCAAGTATTCACTCGTACCAAACGGGAATATTTACTGGAAAGTATGTTGTTCCAGGCATTGTAGCTAGATTTATGTTCGGCTTGATATGTTTCTTAGTGTTATTGATTTATACGTATAGAAGAAGACATTCATCACTATATGAAAATATTGAAGATTTTCTACAAGGTAATACTCTCATGCCAATAAGGTATTCATATAAAGAGATAAAGCAGATGACAAAAGGTTTCAAGGTAAAATTGGGTGAAGGAGGCTATGGAGATGTGTATAGGGGTAAGCTAAGAAGTGGACCATTTGTAGCTATAAAGATGTTGAAGATAAAATCAAAAACTAATGGACAAGAATTCATAAGTGAAGTTGCAACAATAGGAAGAATATACCATTCAAATGTGGTAAGACTCATTGGATTTTGTGTTGAAGGATTAAAACGTGCTCTTGTCTATGAGTACATGCCCAATGGCTCTCTTGATAAATATATTTTCAACAAAGAGGATGTTATATCTTTAACTTACAATCAAATACATGAGATATCTCTTGGAATAGCTCGTGGAATTTCATATTTACATCAAGGTTGTGATATGCAAATTTTGCATTTTGATATTAAGCCTCATAACATTCTTCTCGATGAAAATTTTATCCCTAAAGTTTCAGACTTTGGTCTTGCAAAGCTTTACCCTATTGACAATAGTATTGTCACTTTGACGGCTGCAAGAGGAACAATTGGATACATGGCCCCTGAATTATTCTACCAAAATATTGGAAGAATATCTTATAAAGCTGGTGTGTATAGCTTTGGAATGCTTTTGATTGAAATGTCTAGTAGGAGAAGAAATTTGAATTCACATGCAGAGCATTCAAGTCAACTCTACTTCCCCTTTTGGATTTATGAACAATTGGTTAAAAATAGAGAGAAAGAAATAGAAGATTCTATCATGGAAGAATTGAATGATGTTTTGAAGAAAATGTTCATGGTTGCTCTTTGGTGTATACAATTAAAACCTATTGATCGTCCTTCAATGAACAAAGTAGTGGAGATGCTTGAAGGAGATATTTCAAATATTGAAATGCCTCCTGTACTATATCCGCATGAAACAATTCAAGAGAATCTTGATACGGGGTCAAATGACACTGATACAGATATTGGTTCTACCAGTTATGTGGAGGAAATTGAAAGCAATTCTTTATTAAAGTATTCTGCTTGATAATTACAAGTAATTAGTTTTGTTTTGATGTCTTATAGCCTAATAAATAAATGTATTGTTTTTGTTTTTATTTGTCTATAAAATATGAAATAAGAATTTGTGACTTGCATTACTAATATGTAAAAATCATACATATTTTTCCCATATTAAATCCAATCATCATGTATAATATTTATACTTGTCATTTAGATACATTTTCTAGTCAGACCTTTTAGAATTGGGTGCTTTTAATGAAAACAAAGAGAAGATAACTAGAATTGTTTCATCTTAGAAATATTGTTGGTGGTTGTTAAATGTAACATGGAAAATAAAAGTTGAACCTGTAATGCCCCATTTTTCTTGCACTACGTGCTAAGGTTGAAGCGTAACTAGGAGTCTAGGACTTGTGTTATAGTTGTGTATGACTTGGGCCACTTGGCAGAATTTTGTATTAGTTAGAAAGAAATTCTTACCTTGAAAGTTACGTGTTTCCATTGATTTCATCAAGTAAATTTAGAGAAATAAATGAATCATAGGAATCGAGCATATGTCATCCACACTTTTCAAGTGCTGCACTTTAAGGCGCGCATGTCAGGTGTTGAAGATCCATGATTTGTGATCGATGTAAACAATAGAAATCCTTCCGGTAATAACAAAGATTGTTAGGTGAGCGTAGTTTTTCTAAGTGAAATTGGCTCCACCATCATCTATAAATATATGGTCATTTCACAACTTAGAGAAGCAATTTCACAATGTTCTCTCAGCCAAATTTTGTCAATTTTTTTATCACTACTACTCCTAAGTCATATTGATCATCCTTAAAACTTCTTTTTCTACCCCATTACTAATTACACTTATCTCTTTGACAGAGTTGACAAGTATACTTAACAACACAATAAAAATGTTGGCCTAAAATAAAGAAAGTTCGACATGATTTTCAAAAGTCATGGACAATTGGATCATACAACAAATGATATTTTGACAAAGTAAATTTTGAATAACATTATTTGAGTTTGGCATTTTCAGGAGGAACCAAATTCATTTCTAAAAGTCAAAGTTTAAAATCAAAGTCAACCTGATTTAAGATGCATGTTCGTCGTTCGATTTGGTTTTCTTTGGTTACTTAGCCATATTGATTTTTTTTATTGAATTTCAATGTTCAATTTAAGTTAAATTGGCAAAATGTTGTATAAGCCATGTGCCAAAGTTTTTCAAGCCACATTTGATATTTTTCAAGCCAAAATTCAATTGCAATTGTTAGGCCATTTTGAGCCATATTTTTAGCCAAATTCAAGTTAAATAGTCATAGGCCATTTTCAACCAAATGTCAAAATGAAATCAAGTAAGCTTTCAAGCCAAATTTCAATCCAAGCCAACCATTTCAGATTGCATTTGATAGTAGTAAAACAATGCTAAATTCAAATTAACAAACTCAATTTGGATTTCATGAGAATTTGAATTTATATTACAACAAGCACACATTTTAAATTACACAATCTGAGTTACATTTGATGAATTACAATCCAATGACTCAAACAAAAATCTTCACAAGGATTGCCACACTGTCACACGATTCACTCCTAATTTCCCCCCAATCCTAATAGATTTTTCCATTCTAATTATTCCTAAAACTCCCTCTCAATCTCACTCATATTTTACTGAGAGTGTTAATTAGCCCTCCATCAATTTCGTGAAACCACTGTTAGTTGCCATTTAATTTTGCTTTGTTGTGTTAGGGTTCGTACAATCAATTCGAAAATAAATGATGATTTTGTGAATTTGGGATTTGGATTTGGAATTAGGACAGGAGAAAGAAAACGGTAGTATTGTTTTTTGATTTTCGAGAACCCTCGCCGGAATATGGAGATTCACGGCGGAGGTGGTGGTGTATGGTGGAGAAAAGAAAACAAAGGAGAAAGAAGAGAGACATAACGAAAGAGAGATGAGAGAGTCGGATGGGAATGATGGAAGAGAAATACTTGCATGAATACCAACTTAAATCCATATTTTTAGGAACAACCAATGAGAAGAGGGAGGTTTTAAATTTATTTAAACTTTAATTTCGTTTTTAATTAACATCATGGGGTGGTTGAGATAATAGAGGAGAGAGTCAATTTTATTTTTATTTTTTAATTAATAAAAAAATTATGATTGGTTGTGTGTAAGTACAGGTGTTATGGAAATATGCGTATGACTCATTGTTGAAAATTTTACCCTTACAATTATACTCATACCCTTACACGAAATTTTTTTAGACCAAAATACCCTTCTATAAATTATTTATATTTTGAAATTATTTATTTTTTTCTCTCATTTCAAAAAACCTCTCGAAACACTCAAAAAATATATAAATCAAAACACATTTTCAAAGGAATCCGGTTTATAACAATAAGGAACACTTTTTGAAAGTGTTACGGTAAAGAAATTCGTACCGGAAAAATTTTAAAAAGTGATCCGGTTTTCAAAACCGTGGCAAAAAGTAAAAAGACAACACTTTAAAACCGTTGCAGTAAACCATTTAGCTAGTTCTTTAACCAGAACACTTTCATAAATTGTTCCGGTATGTTAATAATACACTCTACCGAAACACTTTTCAAAAGTGTTTCGATAATGATAATTTTTTCTAAATTAATTAGACAATACTTTTAAACCGTTACAGAAACTCATTTAGCAATTTTTTTAACTTGAACACTTTCAAAAAGTGTTTCGATTTCTTAATAATACACTATATCGGAACACTTTTTAAAAGTGTTCCGGTATGATAATTGTTTTTAAAGGAATACTTTAGGCAATGATTTTGAATTGTTGCTGAAACTCATTTAACAATTTTTTGGTGTAGTTAAAATTGAAATGGTAAATTGATTAAAAACATTGAAGGATAAAATTGACCCTTTTGAAAAATTGTAGGGGTACAAGTCTAATTGTAGGGGCACGATTAGGATTTGGTTGATTTTTGGTTAAGGCCTTTGGGCCCAACCTGTTTTTTAGCATACCACCTCCGTTTTTTTTACTCTGCACCTCCAAATTTTTATTTTTTCATGTTGTGTTTTGTCTTTATTTTGCCCTATTTTTGTTTTTATCTCCCTTTTTTTTCTTTTGTTGATCTAATTTTGGTCTTGGTTTATTATTATCTTGACTTTATTTGGTCTTTTTTTTTCATTATGATTATTTTTAATTAGAAATTTGTGATTAACATAATATTTAGATTAAAGTTTAAAATTAAAATCAACATTTAAAAAAAGAATAACAAACTCTTGATCTCATTCCAAGTTATTTTTTCGAATAAATTTAATTGACCATGATTCAATTACTTGGTCAACACCAAGTATCATTTCTCCCGAATCTAAATCACAAGTGCTCATTTTTTTAATAATAAACCAGATGAAAAAGGAAGATATGGACGTATGTACTACCTTTTCCACAAATATTTGAATGCAGGTTGTATAGCTTGTGGCTTAGTTGTTCATCTCCGCTCAAAATGCAAAATATTTTCATAATCAAATTGGATTAAAAAGAATGAGATGGATATATATTGAAACACCCTTCTAACCCCACATAGAATTTTACAAATAAGTTGATTTAAAATCACCGCACAAGGGTGTCACGCATTATAAAAACAACGTCAATCAATCCTGCTCCATAACACGAGTTACAACAATAATAATAACTCTTCATAACATTCACATTCATAGTATTTAGACAACTTCAAAACTTATTTAAAATATTGTTTTTCTTATCATTCCCTCAAAGGTTGAGATCAACATGCTAATCTTAGTCTTGCTCCTTTGACTCCTCAATGAACGTGGCCTCTTTGGACGGGTCTTACCCCTCGCTAGGATTTAGAATCTCTTTTTCCTTTTGAGGATTTCACTAATGTTTCATCAATCCCCTCCATGAGCTGCTTTGGCGCAAAAACTAAGCCATTCTAGACCAAGAGGCTATAAAAAAAGGGCTATGAGAATTTGGTGTACCAGCTACACAAAACATTATATGAATTAAAACAAGCTCCAAGAGCCTGGTTTAGTCACATCAAAGTTCATTTTATCAAAGAAGGTTTCCAAGGCTGTGACTAAGAACAACTCTCTTCACAAAGAGAAACAAAGAAGGTAAAATCATTATTGTTAGTGTCTATGTTGATGACTTAATATTCACCGGTGATGAAGAGAATCTAATGTTGGAATTTAAGGCTTCCATGATGAGGGAGTTTGATATGTCAGAATTGGGATGTATGAGCTTCTTCTTAGGAATTGAAGTTTTGCAAAGGAAAGAAGGAATTTTCATATGTTAGAGATGTTATGCAGAAGAGGTTTTAAGAAGATTTGGGATGCTAGAGACCAATTCTGTCAACAATCATATTGTACCAGGCATGAAAATTGATAGTGATGCAGAGGGTGTGCTAGTAGATGAAACTTACTACAAGCAAATTGTAGGAAGTCTCATGTACCTTACATCCACCAGGTCTGATCTAATGTATGCTACTAGTTTGTTGAGCAGATATATGACAAGGCCTACAAAACTTCACTTACAAGTTGCCAAAAGAGTTATAAGATATTTGAAAGGAACTATGAATCTGGGAATATTTTACAAAATGAACAATCAAGAGAAGGACTTGAAGCCCTACACGGACAATGATTCTGCTAGTGATGCAGAAGACAGAAAGCGTACAAGTGGATACACTTTTCTACTCAGTTCAAGAGTTGTTGCATGGAGCTCAAAAAAACAGCCTATAATCACACTCTCTATTACAGAAGCATAATTTGTGGCAGCAGTTGTGTGTGCTTGTCAAGCTGTTTGGATGAAGAAGGTACTTAAGGTTCTCGGTTATGAAGAAAGGGAATGCACAAGCATAAATTGTGATAATAGTTCCACCACCAAGTTGTCCAAAAACCTAGTTATGCATGGACGCAGAAAACATATTGATGTTCGGTTTCACTTCTTAAGAAACTTGTCAGAAGACGAAGTCATCTCTTTAGTCCATTGTGCAAGTGCCGATCAAGTTGCAGATATTATGACTAAACCATTAAAAGCAGATGCATTTCAAAAGCTTAGAATTCACTGGGAATGTGTGACGTTGCAGTAGGAAGCTAAAGTATTTCATAATATTAGCTTAAGGGAGAATATGAAAAGATTTGTTTGTTTGTTTTGCTTATTTAGGGCTAGCTATGCTACGTTGGAATAAGATCCTAATTTATAGGTTAGGTAGCTTATTTTGAATAAGTTTTTTGTTTATGTTAGTAGTGGCTATTTTTTTAGCTTTGATTGTTTTCTGTAAGAGACTTTGGCTATATAACAGCCTAGTATTTATTGAATAAGAAGTAAGCTTTTTTTATACCTAACAAAATTGAAGTGCTACAATCCAGAACTTAACAATGCGGCTTCTCAAGATTTATACCAAATTCTTTTGATATCTTTTATGCAAAACTTTAGATTATCCACAAAGATGTCTCGCTAGACAAAGATATGAGCATTATTGACTCGAGAGACTACATGCACTTATCCATCACCATCAATTTCATTGAGAATGCATCATACCTCTTTAAAAAAGTATCATAACTCTGCAATGTTAATACAAAGTATTAAAGACATCTTCAAATCTACACCTACTGAAAAAAAAACATCAAATCTACTTAAAAATGGTTAATAACTTTTAAAATTGTATTTAACTGTGATGAAATACGATACTTTTTTATTTATTAATCTCTTACACAAAATTGAAATAAATACAAATTTAAGCTACATTAACAATCTAATTTGTTGTCAAAATTGGACCAAAAACTTGTCGGTAAAATGTGCCCTTTCTATTTCATATACCCATACTTTTCTATTTTTGACTTGTTATTAATATTTTTATACTTTTTCTGTGAAGTTAAAACACCATAAACATAAACAAGAAGAGAGTTTTTCTGATTTGGGACATTCTCCAACCTATGTTGTTTGGCCTAGTCAACAAACTATGAGCTGAATAAGCATTTTACAGTCCTGACTATTTTTTCTGTTTGGTATTCTAACATGAGTATTTCATATAAATAAATTTACAAACCATAATTAAGTACTCTGCTAAAAAGTGAAAAACCAATTAACAATATAAATTTATTCATACAATCAAAACATTTCTTCAATCACTTCAAGATCCAAATTCCTATATCCTGCTGCAACATTATTTGTAGTTATATCTGCTGAACTTGTAGGTCCAAAAGGGTTGGATGGAACTTTCAACTTGTCTCCATCTCCTTGCAGCATTTGCATCACAGTTTTCATACTCGGACGGTGCATAGGTTGCCACTGAATGCACCAAAGTCCAACAATTGCCAATTTTTTCGCAATTCCAAAATCTCCTTCTTCATCTATAGGGATTTGTATATCTCCGCCTTCAAGCAAACCGTGGATCCAATCGGGATATAGAACTTGAAAATCGTCTTCATTTGTAGTTGTTTTTATATTCTTTCTTCCTCCAACTATCTCTAACAACAACATACCATAGCTATATATATCAGACTTATAAGATACATTTCCGAAATTTCTAGAAAAAACTTCAGGTGCCATGTATCCTAATGTTCCTCTAGCGGCCGTCATAGATACAACACTTTGATTTTTCGAGTACATCTTAGCCAAACCAAAGTCTGTAATTTTTGGGTTGAAATTGTCATCAATTAGTACATTATGTGGATTAATGTCAAAGTGAAGAATTCTTTGATCACAACCCTGATGAAGATATTCAATCCCGTTCGCTATACCTAAAGCAATTTGTTGTAACTTATTCCATCCAAGGAAACTGTCTTTGTTGTTAGGGGGAGAAATGAATTTCTGCAATGATCCATTTGGAAAAAAGTCATATACTAGAGCGCGATGAAATCCATCTGCACAAAAGCCAAGCAAACGAACGACATTGAGATGGTGGATTTTTCCCATGGTTCCGACTTCATTTATGAACTCGCTTCCATCTCCCTCGGCGTTATTGAGCATCTTAACCGCAACCAAAATTTGGTTTGATAATTTACCTTTGTAAACAGCCCCATGAGCTCCTTCGCCTAATTTCTCCTTAAACTTATCCGTGATTCTCTTTATGTCAGCATAGGAGAATCTTGTTGGATTTAATGCCTTGTAATCCTTCAAAAACTTTTCGATTCTTGTATGATCTTCGCCTTTCATCTTGAAATGGCGATGAATTCGAACAATAGCAGCGAGTACAAGGACTAGCAAAGTGGAGCCGATTATTACACCTACAAATTTAACATTCAATATTCTTAAAAATCGCGCTGCTAATAATAAAAGGAAATTAAATGACACCAACAAAGATTGACTGACTGACTGACTCTTACCTATAGAGATTAAAACAATGAATATTAACTTCTTGTTTGATTTATGTTGACATTTCAAGCATCCTATGTCAAAATTTGTTCCAGACCATGTCCATGAGAGCATGTTGGATCCAATACTATATGCATCATATAAAAAAACACGATCAAACATTTTGGTGCAGTATACTAAGTCAGATTGAACTATACCATCGAAATTTGAATCAGCTACATAAATTGGACAAGATTTCAAATCTAGTGGCCTACGGTTCATTAGATATAGATAGTCTTGTCTGAGTTGTAATACTGAAGAACAATTAAAGAAACTAATGTTGTAAGGTTCAGGTAATTCGGGGAAATGAGAGATATTAAAAGGGAAAACTGATGAAAAATTGTGGTCAAGTAAGAGTTGTGATAGACAGTTTCCAGGATCAGATAGATATGCCTGTCGGAATCTATAATTAATGTCAGTGATGATGAGTTTCAAAGGGGTTGGATGAGTAGGAAATTCAAGAATCTTCCTGTTATGTGTACAGTTGAGCTTGAAGGGACATTGATTTGGTGCATCAGCCAAGCTTATTCCAAGTCGCATTAGCAACAACAACAGTAGTGCGAGAATTGTCATAAGTGACATGTTAAAAGGAAATCACACTTAGAAATGTTGCATAATTTTTTATATAGCAATATAAGATATCAAAACTTCTGAGAGAAAAAATGTAGGCAGAAAATAATGCGGGAATAATTCAAAGTCCAAGACTATACAAAACTACGTCACAACGTCATTTAAGGGGAAAGAAATATAGTTTTGTCATTAAAAATTGTATTAATTGATGTATTTCAAGTCAAGAAGGATGGCTCAAAGGCTTTGACACAGAGAGTGACAGTTTTGTCTTTACAACTAGTGCGAAGACAAATCTTTCTCCGGGACATTCATTCATTCATGACTTTGACGAATAGAATCACTGTTTTGTCCTTCTAGTTAGTCTTTGATAATGGTGTACATTTTCCATTCCAGCATCCGTTATGAATGGAATCATTCTTAAGCTTCCTCTAAAGGACTTGTATAATTTTGTTGGGCCTATAAAGGGTCGCGAACGGCCCGGAAAGAAGGAGCCTAAGGCATGAAAAGAGTTGGGCGGGTGTTAATTCGGGTCGCTCAATTATAATTTAACCCATCTTACTCATGCATGATAAACGAGATGCTAAGAAAAACATGGATTTATTTTCTTGAACACCTATTGACGTGTTAGGAATAGATGCCAAGTGGTGTGCCACCACCTTGTCATTGATTCTATAGTGAAACCAATGGTGCAAAGGAAGCACAAAGTTGACAAGGAGAAATGAGCGACCATCAATAAGGAAATGTGAAAGTTAAAGGAAACAACCTTCATAGTTGAAGTTAAATATCCAACCTGATTAACAAAAGTAGTTCTAGTATGAAAGTTATCAAATAAGTCGTGAATATGAATAAATTTTATCGATCTGAACTTTTTGTTCCCTAAATATCTTCACCCATTTTGAAAAATTAATAGGTTGATCAATGAGTCTCGAGGTATAGAACTATGAGTTTCATGTACGCTAACTTTAGCCATAACCTAAGTATGGATCCATTGGACGCGGCCAAGACGACGTTCATGTCCAATCATTATAAATACTATGTCATTTTACGTCGTTTGGACATTGTGTTCCCGTATCAAATAGGGCATAATATGGATGTTTAAATCGAGGACATGGTCATAAAGAGCCATGAATAAGGAAGCCATTGTAGTGACTTAAAAGATATGCTAGAGTCAGGTAGAAGATACAAAATGCGCTTGAACACCATCAAATGTTCCTTTGGGGCTCAAGACGGGAAATTCTTGGGATTTATGTTGACTAAAAGAGAGATTAAGGCGAATCTTGATAAATGGCAAGCTATCATCGACATGAGATGCCCCACCACCATCAAGGAAGTTCAATAACTAATAAGGCGTTTGATCGCCCTATCCTCATTTATTTCTTATGCAAGTGACAGGGAGTTTCACTTCTTCGCCACTCTAGAAAAGAAGGAGAAGTTCGAGTGGAAAAATGAATGTGAAAAGGCATTCGCGACATTGAAGACTTTTCTAGCGACATTTCCTATTTTAACACAACCAGATAAAGGCATGCCTTGTATCTATACTTATTAGTTACATATAGGACATGAGTTATGTGCTTATTCAAGAGAAAAACTAAATCAAAAATTTGATTTACTTTGTAAATAAGGTATTCAAGGTCACCGAGATGAGATATCAGAAAATAGCTAGATTGGTGCTGGTAGTCGTAATTATTGCTAGGAAGTTAAGACCATACTTCCATGGGAATTGCGTTATGATAAAGATAAACTATTCAATTTCTAAATCTTAAAGAAGCCGCTTTGGAAGATAAAATGGTATCTTGGCTGAAACAGTTATCTTAGTACAACATCCATCTTGCGAGTTTCTTTTCCACTTTACCAGTGGGCAAGGAAATTTTCCACATCGGGACATTATCAGCGGATGGCGACTCGAAAATAAAAGGAAGTGACGACAATACATCATCATTGAGTTTTAACACTAATTTTAGTGATTTTAGTAGTATTTAGAGGAGAATGCCACGGTTTAAAGATGGTTTTCCCCAATATTTGAGAACAAGGAGAAAGCTTCGAAATTTCAAAATATTTTACTTCTTGACATTTGTGCAATATTTTGATCATATCTAGATATTTGTGATTTGGATTAAGGTCGGACTGGAGGCAAATGAAGGCTAACATCCAATGAAGGTTAACACCCAAATTCTATCCGAAAGTATCATGCGAGAAATCAGAGTATTTTAAAAACTATCAACAAGCATTTGGGATATCACATTTACTTCATATAAACAACTCATAAACAGATACATAGCACTTTAATCTCAGAGAAGCACACAACAACTTATAACAGCTCTTAGACAAACCAACTTCTATTTAATATGCATCAGAATCATAACATTCAGCTTTATAAACAAATCATCTTGTTTAATCGGAAACAACTTCAAACATCATAGTACTTCTCATTATCTAATTTGGAACTCAACAACTAAAACATGAACAACATAGAAACAACAATATAGACAACCCCAAGTGCTACGTATCAAAGCGACACAATCGGACATGATGAAGCTACAAACTTCTACGACTATACTTGAGTACCTGTCCATTTCCCATGGTAGGGGAAACATCAGCAGAAGGGGTGAGATATCAAACATTATAAAGGAAAGTGTGATAATACATATAGCAAAGGTAAGATCATACACAATTCACCACCTCTCAATATAAGCAATTTGCATCACAACAATAATGCTAACTATCAACTATTACAATGTATTCAAGTTTACAAGTATGTTATTCAAACACATATATACATATATCATTAATACATATATATTTTCATTCTCATCATATATGTTTCATTTACATATATCACATTTACACACATCAACAATTCACATCAAATAAATTCAACTTCACAAACTATGCATTCACATATCATAGCATTCACTTCATAAACACAACAATTCAAAATGCGACTCAATATGCGACTCAAACTATGCATATGCATGTGGTACCATTGGAGTTAAACTCCCAACGCTATCAATTGCCAGTAATTCCAAGGAATAAGGCAAAGCCTTCAACACGAACACATATCAACATCACATCGTTCAACTTTATGTTATGCTATGAGGCAACATACAACAACCCCGACTCGACAATGAAGCAACGACATAACAACAACAACAGCAATAACGGTCACATACCAACATCACACCGTTCAACTTTATCCATAGGCTCAAAACACAACTTAACAACAATACAACAACGGTCACATATCAACATCACACAGTTCAACTTTAACCAAAGGCTCACAACACAACTTATCAATTCATAGCAATATATACACAATATAAAAATTTGTTAAAATTCACACCATAAGGCTATTCACATAACAATGCACAATAATAATCATATTGGCAATCACAATATTAATCGCAACAAAAGCATCCAAACCTAAACTACCATTTTCGGTCAATTCACAAAATAATCACAATATGTTAAGATATCAAGTAAACCAATTCAAATTCCAATTATTCTTTAACTAAATTAGATATCATGTTAATTATCAAAACGACATCCTTGCCATAGCGATATATTATTCTCAACATAAATATTCAACCAAAACACAATTACGGTCAAGTTCTCAAGATACCGTAATTTACCAATAAATCGAATAATTTATCCAAGTCTAAGTATTTTCCAATCAAATAGACTTATTGAAATTAATTCAACTATTAATTAAATCAACCAATTAATAATCATATTATATTAATTCAATTCACTTCTATTTCCATTCCTTTTCTAATTCTACAACAAAACTCATTATTTAACTATCAATGGTTTATCCACAACAAACACAACAATCTAATACATGAAGATCAACAATTGCACACAGCTTATCACATTTATATCATCACATTCCAACAAACCACCAAATACCCAAAATTGCAACATAGAAGAACATGGATATCAAGTATAAAATCTACCCACCATAACTCACTATCATACACCCCTTTATCATGAAAGAACCTCACCCTTACCTTGGTAAATATGGACTCTTTCACCATAGCCCTAAGCTTTTCTCTAAAAGAAATCCTTTCTAACATCATTTGGAGACACACCTAAAAACCAGTTCGGGAATAAGCTTATCAGACAAACTTAAAACCCTCAAAATCAAAATCGCTCCGGTCAGAACTTACCTCTATCAGTCAGGAACGTTGTGACCAAGTACCGCAATGATCCAATGGTTGGATTGAGAGATACGCCAATTTTGCCAAGGTGACTCTATGCTGAAACTTGTTGCGAAAGTTGAGGCTTCCTACATAATTTTTCTTCTTTTCTCAAGTGCTCATCCCTTCTTTCTCCCCCAAAATGAGTTATGAGATTCAAATTCTAAAACCCTAACTTTCTACTCTTACTATCTCTTTTATGTCAATTGGGCTTAATCCATCAATCCATCCATTATGTTTCTATCAATTAGGGCCATTTAGTTATATCTCTCTAATAACTCAATTAAGTCAAACAACACAAACACTCACATAATTAAATACTTAAATAATTATATATCACATAATAACTAAATAAATAAGTAATTATTAAAAACACCAAATAGTATAATTACTAATATAATTAATAAAAATATTAATAAAAATCGGGATGTTACAAAAAGTGATACTTTTTAATTTGTAAATGAAAGTATTCGTCGCCTAGTTAATAACAAATGTTTATCTCTAAAGAAAATCCTAACACATCATAAACTTATTCTTAGTGACCACTACCCCTAAATAGAAAACTCTTAACACTAGTGCAGAAACTACTTTTTACATCGGGCAAAAACTACTTTTTACATCGGGTCTGGACCCGATGTAAAGCTAGGCAATGTAATAAGTCTGAGACATTTTACATCGGGTCAAGGTCCGATGTAAAAAGTAGCATACCACATCGGTTGAATTCAGATGTCTGATGTGAAAGATAATGCCATTTTTTTATAAAAAAAATATGCGCAATATTTTACATCGGATATTCATTTTGCCCGATGTAATAGACGACCTTTTACATCGGTTGTTAGAAAGGCCCGATGTGACAAATCATGCCTTTTTTTGCGCCATATTTTACATCTGGGTATGCATTTTACCCGATGTAATAGACTACATTTTACATCGGTTTTTAATACGGCCCGATGTAATATCTTTTCTGGTTTTTAACATAAATTGACTGTTATTCCAATTTTCCCTATTTTAACCTGTAATTTTTTGTACCTAATTTTCAATATAATATACAAATATCACACAGACCAATATAAGGTCGCTACTTTGCACATTTTTCCCACAACACACATACCACATTTAACTGCACCAAATAGCTAAGATGCATATATATTCGTCAAAATATACAAAAGTATTAATTTAGGATACACAAGTGTACAAAATGATAAGAAAGGTTTACACACATTTTTCTACTACAAAATAACAACACTAAACATAAAGTTATTCTTTATATAACTCAAAGAAACATTTTGCCCAACGGAGTCGCAAATCATACAAATCTTCTTCTGTTAATTCTGTAGGATCATCAAATACCTACAATACGTAAATGCAAAAATATAGTTATTCTTTGAAAATTCTCATTAAGTTGCAATACGCAAAGTAAATAACAAATTAAATTTATTTTATTACCTGCATCCAAGATCCAATTATATTTGCAGAGACAATGTCCAACATATTTTTCATCACATAGTATACCCAATCATTAGAGTTATGTTGTTTCCTTGTCTACAAATGAAAAACATAATTATTGAATAATTATCATAAAATTAAATATAGAATTATAATTTACATCACACTTACATTGGGCCTATGCCATGTAGCCTTTTTTCTATTGCCATAACTTGCAAATTGATGAACCTCAAAAGCACTAATTAAAAAAAAACCATTTAAAGCCATATAAAATATGAAATTACTTATCAATATCAATATAAAAGATAAAGTTTCTTTGAAAGATAAACTTACGTCGAAACAATTTTCTTCGTGGCTTTATCAATACCCATATGAAGTGAACAAAAGACGACCACAATATTGTCTCTTGGACACATGACTATTAATTGCCAATGTTTTTTGTACATGTGTATGGAAATACAAAAGTCACATAAAATATCTATATTATATATCAAAATTAAAAAATAGGAAACGAAATTTCACAAAAACTTACCCATGAATAAGTGGTAGGAGGTGGAAAAATCTATCTTCCTTCATTAACTTATCTTGTATGTAATTTCTAACCTTTGTTGCAGAACTCGGCACATCATCATAATGTATACACATAGCAGGGTCCATAAATCCATACACTTCTGATAATGAATTATCAATACATAATCGATGAATATACCTAAATAATTTTAAAATAAACATTAGATTCGTAGTGATGAGATATATATCCTATTAATAAATATTGAAAGTAATAAAAAAAGAAAATGTACTTACGTGCACCAAACTTGCAGAATAGACACGTCAAGCCAATGAAAACCCACCAACAACTCTTTGATACACTTAGCTGATATATAAAAATTAATGGCAGATTTACAATGACTTAATTCGATTTCCAAGTGTCTGTCAGCCATTTTCACAACCATGAGTAGCAATCTCTGAACATCGTCAACTTCCACACCTTTTGTGCTTCCTTTTGCAGCTGAACAACTTCCTTTTCCGATTCCTTCGACAACTTCCATTTTTTTCAATGCATTTATAATCATATGTGCTTTGCGATAAACCCATAGACTTAAGTGTCTCCATTAAAGATTGTTGCATTGCAATACGCTCTTCAGCCAACTTTTGATCAAAATCAGCTCTAAGTTGTTCAATTTGTTGAGTTGCATCTATATGTTGTCCTTGACGTGAAGAAGACCTTCCAAAGTAAGTGCTTTTTTTATGGTGCTTTCCAACACCACGAACACGATCGCCTTTCTCAGATGTTCCAATGGCCGCTGTTAAGATATCGATACGTCCATGTGGAACAAAGACACCTTTTTCAGCTTCTTCAACTAGAGAGTTCTACAAAATTCAAAAACCACAACTAATTTCAATAGTTTTTACTAATCACAAATATAATGATACTTGAAATAATTTTCAAGTTTTACTTACAATTTTCTCTACAACAGATTGTGTACACATTGATGTGTATTCTCCCCCTTTTTTTGTCGTGCTCTCTTCCATAACTCATGGCGTGACGGTGGAGATGGACTACCATTATCATCTAATGTAGAATCATCTCTCGATGATTTATTTTCATTTTTAATTGTCTCCTCAAGCATGCGATACCCTCCACGAGATAATACATGTGGGTATACATTCTTAGCCACATTTTCCCTACCCTTTCGACTTTTTTCCTATTAATTATAAAATCATAAAGTTATCACTAAACATAATAAAAATGTTTAAAAAAAAAAACAAATATAACTCCTACTAATCTTAAATTTGGGGGTATCTCGAGACTTCATAAACTCTTCCCATACTTCTTTTTTAATATAAGGATACCTGACATGTGCAGGAGCGAGATCTTCTTTGGGATTATTAACATATTCGTCTGTGAGTTGTGTCTTAAAACCTCTCCATCTCTCTCCCGCATATTTAATCCATTCCTTCTTCAACAGATCCTTCATTTTACCATCCTTGTCTTTAACACACCAATCTGGAATAGCGAAATGAGCCTCCACATGCAATATATGGCATATGTTGTTAGTATATATGTGATTATAAAATATAATAAAGTGTTGAATTTAAAATACCTGAACATCAACCCATATAGCGTCTTTTATCCCATTATCTATGTCTTTCCACTCATCTTTCAAAATACAACATCTCTGCCGAGCAAGAGATGCTATATAACTCTTAAAATTTGCAGCATTTTTACCAACACCAGTACATTCATAGGTTCTTTGATCAAACTCGACCTTTATCTTTTCACCCGTTTGATGAACTTTGTCAATTTTTTTCATCAAAGTTGGACCTCTAACACTTTTTTAATTAGGATTACCAGATGAAGAGGACTTGTCGGTTGAATCATCCATGTATCTGTTTAAACAAAATAAAAATGATTAGAAATCAAATTAAACACAAGATAAAAAAAATCGACATAAAATTAAGCAACAGGTAAAAACGATTACACATAAAATTAGGCATAAAATAACTTATAAAAACACCTTACTAGTTCTCCCATATTCCTTCTTCATGATCTATGCGAATAGCATGCACATCATCCTCTACATTTTCTTCAATGAAGGTAGGGACATTTGTTGAGAAAGGAGGAGTTTCTGAAATATCAAGATTCGCATCTTGATTTTCATCACTATCATGCACCTTTCCTTGTAGAACAACTGACCACCTTTTATTAGAAGGATCTGTGACATAAAAAACTTGTTTTGCTTGAGATGCCATGATGAAAGGTTCGTCCGCATAAGCTAACTTGCTAAGATCAACTAGTGTAACTCCAAATTCATCAATTCTTACACCACTATTGATATCAACCCATTTGTGTTTAAATACAGGAACTTTAAACACAACATAATTAACTTCCCAAATCTCTTCAATCACCCCAAAGTAGGGTGTAGATGCCATAACCGGGTTTTTATCTTTAGCACTAGAGAAGTGCATGGACTCGGCCACAATCATAACCCCACTATTTTGCGTGGTACTACGGTCATCCTTTGACTTTGTATAAAAGGAAGTTTTATTAATATCATATCCACTCCAAGTTATTATGTTACATTTAGGCTCATAGGACAACCACTTGATTGTTTTTGAAGCACTATCATCACCAGCAATTTTTTCTTTAAACCACTCAGAGAAACTCTTATTGTGCTCTTTTAACAACCCTCTTTCATTCATCTCGGGGTACTTCTTCTTTATGATGCTTTTATGAGCAGATAAGTAAGGTTGAACTTCATCTGAGTTATTCAATATATACAAATGCACTTGAACAACCACATCAATACTTAAGCTCTTGATCTTTAAACCTTGTGTACCCAAACGTGCAATCCACCAAGTTTCCCTTACTGTTCATCACCACTAACCTCCGCACCTGTGGATTTTCATTCGTCTTCCCTTATGCATTTACCTGCGGAATTAAAACGTTTTCGAAGGAAAAAATTACACATACGTAATTCGCGAAATCGGTCCAGATAAGTAACACTAAGGGCCCAGATCTATGTAAGAGCATGCTCTGAGTTTGAATATGCCATTATATTTGCCTGAATCCTCCTGCATCTATGAAAACGAAACTGAACATACTCTTTTCCCTAATAATGGTGCCCTTCGTTTTAGGTACCAAAGCTTGCGAACGATGGTTCTATTCTCCTCTAAAACCTTCTACAAACTCAAACAAATCAATAAATTACATGAAATTGCAATGGTTTATGAGATACGAATTATTCAAAAGATACATGAATATGGAAGTTATGAAACCTGAATCTCAAGTGCTACCACCTACTATCAGTTATATGGACTTACTCTATAATATCTTCTGAGTGTAATGGAATGCTTGCTTAACTTTGAGAGTGCTTGGAATCGTGGATACGAAAAGTTCACCAATCCTTGGATTTTTCACTCCTTAAAACCCTAGCTCTTGGGTGCAAAAACCAACCCCCCTCGTGGCTGATCGCGACTTTACGTGTCTATAAATCTGATAACTGCAAGTGCACAGTCGTGTCGTGTAGTTTTAAAAGATATCGAATCCACAGGGACTATGAATCGATCTACCGTTATCTAAGGTTACTATGTAAAGCTAGGAGTACTAAAATTTCGATTGTTCCTAAGGGAAAGTGATTGTGAGAGAATAAAGAATAATAATAAAAGACAGGTATCAGTATGTATTTCGTTTAACTAAAGGTAATCCGAAGGTCCATTGGCTTTTGCATAATTAAATTAAAAATCTTTACTAATTGCAATTGGTTAAAAATCCTCGTCTCAAACTTTCGCTCTGTTGAGTCAGACTACTATCCTAATCCTAATGTACGCTTTCGCCATCCCATTAGATTTTAGAAGAGCTTTTTGGAAACAATGTAATTAATAAAATGCCTATTTTACGAGGTCGTTATCTATTTAAATCTCCTAATCTCAAACTTTCGCTCTGTTGACTCGGAACATGCTAATATCCCTAACGTACGCTTTCGCCATCCCGCTCGAGTGTAAAAACAATTTTTGAAAATAAATAAGTTCCAATTAGTTTTAATACGCTTTCGCCATCCTTAAAACTAATGTCCTATGTCTACTATCCAGTTAAAGATCTCAAACTTTCGCTCTATTGATTTTAACCTTTGACCGTCCTAATCCCTCAAACTTTCGCTCTATTGGGTTTAAGACTTACTAATCAAACTAGACATATAAACCAAAAATAAGTGATAATTAATAAAACATAATTTAAGCCAATTTACTTCGGATCCCTACGGTTAACTTACTTTACATACCGACACCTTTAGTATTTTAGCCAGACATATTAATACGATTAAACATGCATAAATCGGTTCGGTTCATAATAATAAGCATATTAAATGGCATATAATATATCATGCAAATAAATAATATAAATAAGGCGGTAAATAAAAAACCTGAATTAAAATAAATCTGGATTGAATTGAATCTTGAAGTACTCGAACTTCCACCACAGGTTGGCTGGATCGTTCTTCGGAATTTAAATGGCAGAAAATAAAAACAAGGAAAATAAAGCGATAAACCTAACGTAAGGCTAGATCTATGAAAAGTTCACAACAATTTCCAGTGTAGAAATCGTTGTGAGAAAATAGACGGTTAAATGAAAGCAGAATAAGGAAAAGCAGTTCGCGGTACAATTTCGGCAGCACTTCGTTGGCAGGAAATCGGACCCTTTGGAAGTGGGATAGCAGGTCCTATTTATAGGAGGAGGTTTGCAGTTGGAATCCGTGAATGGAGGAACTTTCTGCAGACTGGGCGTGGAGACGTGGGTCTCCGTTTCTTCAGGAAGACTTGAGACGTGCGTCTCAAGTGGAGAAAATCTTGGGCAGTTGGAGACGGGCGTCTCCTCTTGGTGACGTGGCTGAAGAGAACGTGGAGACGTGCGTCTCCACTTGCTTGCAGGTCTGGGCCACGCGCCTTTTGATTCATGGTGGGCTGAATATCTCTTTTGGGCCTTTTGGGTCCTAATTGCACCCTTCTTTCACTTCAGCACTCCCTTTTCATCTTTTAGGCATAAATATTGGTCATTTAAGCTCAATTTTCTTTCCTTTTCGCAAATAGTCGTAATTGAAGTGTAAAACCTGAAATAAAGCAAATACACGCGTAATATCATAATAAATTAACATAATAAACGGAAAATGCTATAAATATCTATGGATTTTAGGCTAAATATACGATATAAAATCGTGTTATCAAATTCCCCCAGACTTGAACCTTTGCTTGTCCTCAAGCAAAATAAGAAGATAAAGATAAATGAAACACACTTCCACCACGTCGTTCAGTCATACTTAGCTACATAGTGTTCTTATTCGGAAATAACGAATCTTAGCAATAAACCTATAGTAACAACACTAAACAACTCCCAGTATGCATACCAATCCGAATCATGCCATTATAGCTCGACCTATTTGACTTGTCATCATGTTTCACCCTTTTCATTCGCGCGCAATCACATTAAGCCCATTATCTTGACACGCACATAGCAGAGTAGTCGGTTAGTGACTATGATCCTTCTCATGGAGTTCTGGCACAATATGTGGTATACTCCTTAGCATTCACTTATAGATTGTGGGGAATCGGACAATAGTCCTTCCTACCAAGTTCATTACCAGATGACTTCTGAACCAATCGACAGTGAGTTTTTAGATTCTTTGTATATGAGATTTGCGACCGTTAGGTTAAATGATCTTGTGAGGATCACCTTACTTAGTAGGCACATTTCTTCTTATAGCTGAACACATAATTATTATGAGGATCATACACTTATATTCATCGACTCTCTGCGTAGTTTGTATCTAAGACGGTGCCGACTGCTAGAATAAACTACTAAGGGTTATTTCAAAACTTAAAGTCGATGGTTTTGGTATAACGGGTATTCAAATCGGTTATGTATACTCGGGGGTTTTAGAGTGTTGCGATAATAAGGATATTGACTAATTCAGTTTCGGTTCGTTGAGTGATTGAGTAGCTTCGTATTTCTTGAACGTGTGGGGTTTGCGTTTTATCGTTTAGGAGCAAAAATTTTTGTTATGGCTCAAGAAAATGGAAGAAATTGAAATAACTACGGAATTATACATATAAGACTTAAATTCCATAAATATTCTTTATTGAATTAGAAAAACATTACAAGGAAGGGAAATAAACTGAAGGGAAATAAAACTAAAGGAAATATAAATAATACGACTCCCCCAGACTTAGATGATGCAATGTCCTCAGTGCATAAGAACTACTCCTCATTGTTGCGGTTTCGAGAACTGCTCGCGCCTCTTGTACGAACACGGCGACGTCTATCAGGAGAGTCATTAACACGAATGTCAAGATCATGCAAATATGTGGCAATTTCAGCGTATTGACTTTCGTTCCTAATAGCATAGTCACGGTGCTCCTGTTGCATCTCTCGGATGAGCCTAATTGTTTCAGTTTGGTTTGTCTGCATAGCTTGAACGAGTCGATCTTGGCGTTGAATAGCAGCATACATGGCTTCAAGAGTGATAGGCGGAGGGTTGTTTGGAGGAGGTTGGTTGACATCAGCTTGTCTTTGGTTGAGCTCTTCTTCATTTGCATCCATAGGTTCATTAGGATGATCAGGTTGGTTATCTTGAGGATTGTCTTCAATAAGCCTCCAACGCTGAACATAACGGATGTTGATTCTTTCAGGACATGGAAGGATGACATAAGGAATCAGAACTTTGTTGACGACCAAGGTGTATCGGCCATCATGGCGTGGCGAAACCAAGTGGGAGTCACGGCAATAGGTGAGGTCAAGTGATTGAGCAGGCATCATGAGATGAGAGAGTGAAAGGAGCTCGTCACCAAGACCTAAAGCACAGGCCAAGGAAGTAATAATTCCGCCAAACAAAAAGGGATTTGTAGCGGGGGCGTTGACACAGCCTTGGATGTGTTGGAGCATAAACGGTGCGGCATTAAAACGGATGTTGTTTAGCGCACAGTAAAGGAAGAATAGTTCATGTTGATTTACCTTGTGGTTGTTGGATCGCGCAAAAATAGTATGCCCCAAAACACGTTGAAAATAACGTATAGCGGGGTTTTGAATGTGAGAAGCATGTAGGGCCCTCCAACCAGTTTGAACTTCGCCAGTGAGGTGAAACCATAGGTCGAAGGCATGTTGTTCCCATGAACGACCATTGAGTTCTTGAAAGATATTGCGGAGAGCATTCGGTGATGTATTGAAATTCAAGTACGTAGCCACAACTTCTTGATCCAGTGTATATTCACGGTTGAACATCCTAAATTGGATGCTACCGGTTGAGAGTGGTTGATCAGAAGGAGTGTCGTAACTGAAAGAACTCAAGAATTCTAAGACGAGCGGCTCATAAGTGGGTACGAGTTCGGTACAGAGATGGTGTAGGCTAGATTTAGTGAGTAAACGGGTAACACCATCAATGAGGCCTAGAGTTTCTAGACATTCGGTGTTCACAAATTTTATGGGAACAACCGAACGTTCGTAGAAAGCGAGGTATTTGGTTCTTTGAGCATCATTGTCGTCTTCGCGGAATATAATATTGTTAAGGTTAGGGGGTGGTCTCTCAGGACGCACACTACGGATGATTGAACGTGGAGGCATGATGAGTTTGAAGATGAAAAATAAAGATGGTATTAGAATGGTAGAAAAGAAATGGTATGAAGGTTGTGAAGAATAAGAGTGGTGGTGGTGTGGTTTTATAGTGAGGTTTGAAAATGGTGTGGTAAATGGAGAATTAAATATGGATTAATGGTGGTGTTTGAATTTTGAATAGAATAGAGAAATGGGAAATGAATGGAGTTTAAGAGGTGAATGATGGAGGATGAATGAGGTTAATGGAGTTTAAATGGAATAAATAGGGGAAGAATGAGGAGAATGAATTTTGAAATTCAAATTCAAAATTCAAGAGGGAGAGAGGAATGGTCTGCGTGGTCAAATGCAGACTGCTAGCCTTGGGAGACGTGCGTCTCAGGCAGTCAGTCTGCTGAGGCAGAGCATGGAGACGTGCGTCTCCTGTCCTTGCATGCTGAGGTCTGGTCCCACAGAGGTGGAGACGGGCGTCTCCTGTGACATGCAAGTGGGTCACGCATGCAGGTGACCAGACAGTGCTGACTGATACCATTAATAGCAAAAAGGTGTCCATCAGTTCAGAACAGTGTCGAATTTCAATACCATTAACAGCAAAAAGTGATAGCCAGGCAAATATATATAGCAGTTAATAGCAGTGTGATATAACACAACAGCAGTAGTGAATAAAATATTGCATTTTAAAATTAAATCAGTACTGAGTGTTAACAATAGCAGAATGGAAAAGTGCAGAAAAAATGAAAATCTAAACTAGAAATAGAAATTACTAAAACTAGAAATAAAAATCTAATAATCTAATACGGTAACATCTAGCCACGTCTATTGTTGTTCTGATTAGACTGAATGTGTTTGAAAACTTCGTCGAACTGAGCATTGACGGTGTCGATGAAATCGAAGAAATGCATTTGCAAAGTGTGAAGCTCGTTGCGCACATGTTGTACATCTTGTTGTAGCGCATTGATTGCTTGTTCGTGCGTATTCAGATTAGGCATTCTTTGATTCACCGATGCGGTGGATGTAGCGGGTTGTTGTTGCTCGACCTCGACATCAGTCATATCAACAGTGTGATCTTCAACGGAATCTTCAGAACGAGTTTCAGGCTCATACTCAGATACAGGCTCGTCAATAGGAAGAGGTTCATAATCAGGAATGGGTTCATCAACAGGAAGAGGTTCATAATAACCAGGAGGTGTTTCAGGTTCAGATTCAGATGCAGGCATTTCCTCATCAAAATGTTCATAAGCTTGAGGAGTCTCAGGTGATGGCTCTCTCTCAGGAATCTGACCATAGTAAAGCCAGTTGGTAGGGTTGTGCACACTTGTCCTAGGATTCGGTAAGGTGAACTGATACCAAACTTTGTTATCAATGAGCAATTCAAAACGATCAGGTCCAAGATTACCGATGATACCTCGATTAAAGCAGAAATTGATGTCCATAGAGGTATGGGTACCAAAAGGTGTCAATCTAAGCAAAGGCACTCTCATTCCTATGGCATTAGCGATCATAGTGACAAATCCGCCAATCCTAATGGGTGAAACTTCGTCTTGCGTGATGCGCTCGAAGTTTGTTAGCATGAATGCGATGGCATTGACCGGACGATTCTGAGATGTACAAAACATGATGAACAACTCTTCTCTAGTTACTTCAGTGACATTATCTGGTTTGCCAAAAATATAGTGAGCAAGGATCTTGTGAAAGTAGCGGAAAGCAGGATTGTGGATATTCTCAGATTGAAATTCATTCTCTTCAGGGTTGTCGTTTCCAGTGATCTTGCCCCAGTATTTTTCCAACTCCCAGTATGGAAGATTTTCTTCAGCTACTTGGGCGTATGCATCAGGTCCATGAGGTAGTTCTAACATTTCAGCAAAATCTCGGATGCAGAAATTAAACTCCATACCAAAGAGTCTAAAGAGAATAACTCCTTTTTTCAGCCCTTGTCCACAGTTTGGAAGATAGGTCAGGGAGCTCAGGAATTCCAGAGTGAGCTTCCGATAAGTGCTAAACTTGCGGAACAAGTGAGAACCAGTCCAACCGATTTGGTTAAGCAGGTGTAGGATGCTTTCTTCGATACCAAGCTTCACCATAGTTGGTTGGTGAGGATAGCAAGTCAATTCCATGTGTCTTTCAGCCAGCTTGTTAAATCTTGCTTCTTGTCCTCTACCACGGAACACAACTTCCATATTGTCAACTTCTTGCATCGTAGTTAGTAATTAAATGAAAAACCTAGAAGTTGAAAATATTGAGATTAAGTTAGAACTAGGCTAGTGTTAATTTAAAATAAAAAAAAAAAATTAAAATTAAGCTTAGGTAACAAGTTATAATAATAGATATAATTATAACGGAAATATTTTCTCAAATCAAGATAGTAGTTATAATTATAATAATTATTATAAGATGTATGAAAAATCAAAAATGATTAAAATTAAGATTAAAAATAGAATAAAGTTTTAAAAATGAAAAATAAAAATAAAATAAAAAATATAGAAAAATTAAAGTTCTAATAAAATAAAATAGAAGAATAAATAAATGTGGGTTGTCTCCCACCAAGCGCTTTGTTTAATGTCGTAAGCTCGACGATTTAAAAATAGAAAACTATTTTTTCGAAAAAACGGGCAGTTCGTCAAGTTTAAAAACTTCGATGTTTTCATCGTATTCGAGATGATGGTAATACTTAAGACGTTGCCCATTTACGACAAAAGGTTTGACGGTTTCGCCTTTGATTTCTATCGCTCCACTCGGAAATATGTTAGTTACTTCGAAAGGGCCAGACCATCTAGATCGTAACTTACCAGAAAATAATTTTAGCCTAGAATTAAATAAGAGCACTTTATCGCCTATGCTAAAATTTTTCCTAGATATACGCTTGTCGTGCCATTTTTTCGTTCGCTCTTTATAGATTTTGGCGTTTTCGTAAGCGTCTTGTCTAAGTTCTTCTAATTCGTTTATGTCTAGAAGTCGTTTCTCACCAGCGGCAGTGTAGTTTAGGTTTAAGTTCTTAATGGCCCAATAGGCTTTATGTTCTAGCTCTACTGGTAGGTGGCATGATTTTCCATAAACGAGTTTGAATGGGGTAGTTCCTATTGGAGTTTTGAAAGCTGTTCTATAAGCCCATAAAGCTTCATTTAGCTTGGTTGACCAATCTTTCCTCGATATAGCAACAGTTTTCTCTAATATTTGTTTTATTTCACGGTTAGATACTTCTACTTGACCGCTTGTTTGTGGATGATATGGTGTGGCTATTCGATGATTTACTCCATATTTTCGAAGGAGTTTCTCAAGTATTCTTGAAATGAAATGGGAACCACCATCGCTAATTACCAATCTTGGCACACCGAACCTAGGAAAGATGACGTTTTTGAAAAGTTTAATAACTACTCGTGTATCGTTTGTAGGAGAGGCGATAGCTTCTATCCATTTTGAAACATAGTCGACGGCTACGAGTATATATTGATTTCCAAACGATGACGGAAACGGTCCCATGAAGTCTATTCCCCAGACGTCAAATATTTCTACTTCTAGAATGCCTTTTTGAGGCATTTCATCGCGTCTTGAAATGTTTCCAGTTCGTTGGCATCTATCACAGCTTAGTACAGCAAAATAGACGTCTTTCCACAGGTTGGGCCAGAAAAGTCCAGATTGAAGGATTTTGGCGCAGGTTCTAGATGTGCTATGGTGTCCTCCACACGGTGCAGAATGACAGTGTGTTATTATGCTTCTTATCTCTTCCTCGGGTACACAACGTCTAAAGATTCCATCGGGGCCTCTTTTGAAAAGGAGTGGGTCGTCCCAATAGTAATGTTTTAGGTCATGGAAGAATTTCTTTTTCTGTTGGTAGCTTAGATCAGGAGGAAGCACACCAGCAGCTAGGTAATTTACGAAATCTGCATACCAAGGTGCGTCAGATCGGGCTAAAGCTATTTCAGCTAATTTCTCGGTTTCAGAGTTTGGATGGTATGGTTCGAATTCATCTGCTTCTAATTGGGCGATGAGTCTTTCATAAGGGAAATCATCGTCAATTGGTACTTGTTCGGGTTTCAGATTTTCCAATCGAGAGAGGTGATCTGCTACGACATTTTCAGTGCCTTTCTTATCTTTAATTTCCAGGTCGAATTCTTGTAGTAACAAGATCCATCTCAAAAGTCTTGGTTTAGCGTCCTTTTTGGTTAGGAGGTACCTAATGGCGGCGTGGTCAGTGTATATGATTATTTTGGCTCCTACCAGGTAAGAACGGAATTTGTCTAATGCGAATACGACAGCTAATAGTTCTTTTTCTGTCGTGGCATAATTCATCTGAGCTTCGTCTAGGGTTCTACTCGCATAATATATGACATGTAGTTTCTTATCCTTTCTTTGTCCTAGAACGGCTCCTACAGCATAATCACTTGCGTCACACATTATTTCGAAAGGCTCATTCCAGTCGGGAGGTTGCATAATTGGCGCAGAGATCAATGCTTGTTTAAGCGTTTGAAATGCTTCAGTGCATTTATCGGTGAAAACAAATTCGGCGTCTTTCATGAGTAGTTCAGTTAAGGGTTTGGTTATTTTAGAGAAATCCTTAATGAAGCGTCGGTAAAAACCAGCATGTCCCAGAAAACTTCTTATTTCTCTAACGGTTTTGGGAGGTTGAAGGTTTTCGATAATTTCGATTTTTGCTTTATCAACTTCGATTCCTCTATCGGATACGATGTGTCCGAGTACAATTCCTTGTCGAACCATGAAATGGCATTTTTCCCAATTAAGGACTAGGTTTACGCTTACGCATCGTTTAAGCACCATTTCAAGGTTTTCTAAACATGTTTCAAAACTTCCTCCACAGACAGAGAAGTCGTCCATAAAGACCTCCATTATTCCATCTAGGAAGTCGGCAAATATTGCCATCATGCATCTTTGGAAGGTCGCGGGTGCATTGCAGAGTCCAAAAGGCATTCGTCTATAGGCGAATGTACCATAAGGACAGGTGAATGTGGTCTTCTCTTGGTCGTCAGGGTGGATAGGAATTTGGAAAAATCCGGAGTATCCATCCAGATAACAAAAATGTGAGTGTTTAGCTAGGCGTTCGAGCATTTGATCTATGAAAGGTAAAGGGAAATGGTCTTTTCGGGTAGCTTTATTTAGCTTCCTATAGTCAATGCACATCCTCCATCCAGTTTGGGTACGTTGTGCTACAGATTCTCCTTTTGCGTTAGTGATTACAGTGACTCCTCCTTTCTTTGGTACGACGTGAACAGGGCTAACCCATTTACTATCAGATATAGGATATATTATTCCAGCTTCTAGCAGTTTTTGGATTTCCTTTTTAACCACATCGCTCATAATAGGATTTATTCGCCTTTGATGTTCCCTAGAGGTTTTACTATCGTCTTCGAGCATAATGCGGTGCATACACAGAGAAGGGCTTATACCTTTCAGATCTGATATGTTGTATCCTAAAGCGGTAGGGTATTTTCTTAGGACATTAAGTAATTTTTCAGTCTCGGTTCGTCCCAAGTTGGCGTTCACTATAACTGGTCGGTTTAGTTCTTCGTCTAGAAATTCGTATCTAAGATCGGTAGGAAGTGTCTTCAGCTCTATAGCAGGTTTCTTTGGTCCAGGTATAGGATCAGGGGTTAAAGCTAAGCATTCACTCAGGTGGTTATCTTGATATTCCTCACGCCAGTTGTCATCTTCAAAAATTGGCGGCATAGGAATTCTTAGGGTTTCGGTTTCCTTATTTGGTTCGGATTTTATTTCCTTGACACACTCGTCGATTATGTCAGCAGAACAGCATGTGTCAATTATAGAAGGTGCTTTTAGGAATTGGGAAAGGATAAATTCTATTTTCTCTTCTCCTACTTCGAAAGTAAGCTTTCCTCGCTTTACATCTATAATTGCACCAGCGGTCGCTAAAAATGGTCTTCCTAAAATGATCGGGATGTTAGAATCTTCTTGGATATCCATAATGATGAAGTCAGTCGGGATGTAGAATTGACCTACACGAACAGGGATATTCTCTAACATTCCTACAGGATATTTGACTGAACGGTCTGCTAGTTGAAGAGACATTCTTGTTGCTTTAAGCTCACCTAGATTGAGTTTCTTACAGGTCGAAAGAGGCATCAAACTAACACTAGCTCCTAAATCGCACAAGGCTTTCTCTATGATGGTTTTTCCAATTACGCAGGGTATAGAGAAACTACCAGGGTCTTTCAGTTTTGGAGGCATGTTGTTTTCGATGATAGCGCTACATTCAGCGGTAAGCGTTATAGTTTCGTTATCCTCGAGTTTCTTTTTGTTTGATAAGATTTCTTTTAAGAACTTAGCGTACGAAGGCATCTCAGTTATGGCTTCTGTGAATGGTATGGTTATGTTTAATTGCTTCAGAAGTTCTACAAATCTTTTAAATTGCGCTTCGGTTTTTGATTTGGCTAATCTTTGAGGGTAAGGAATTGGTGGCTTGTAAGGTGGTGGTGGAACATAAGGTTTCTCTTTTTCGGGTTCCACTTCGTTATTGTTCTCGTCAGTCTTAGCAGTTTGTTCGTCGGTTGTTTTCTTTTGGGTTTCCTTTGGCTCTTGTTGTGACATGGGTACGTTTTGGGTTCTAGGATCTATGGGTCCATCGTAATTAGTTCCACTTCGTAGTGTTATCGCGTTCGCATGTCCTTTAGGATTAGGTTGTGGTTGAGCAGGAAACGTGCCAGCAGGGGCAGCAGTAGGTGCTTGTTGTTGAGCTACTTGTGAGATTTGAGTTTCTAACATTTTGTTATGCGTAGCTAAAGCATCTACTTTGTTCGATAGTTGTTTTAGTTGCTCGCTATTGTGGATGTTTTGATTCAGGAAGTCTTTATTGGTTTGTTGTTGGGAAGCTATGAAGTTCTCCATCATGATTTCTAGGTTTGACTTCCTAGGGGTGTTTTGAGCAGCTACAGGCGCTTTTTGGTAGCCAGGTGGTACAGCAGGTGCTTGTCCAGGCGCGTACAACGCATTGTTGTTCTTATAAGAAAAGTTCGGGTGGTTTTTCCATCCAGGGTTGTACGTGTTAGAATAAGGGTTTCCTTGAGCGTAATTTACTTGATCAGATGGGACTCCAGTCAAGAGTTGGCATTCAGCAACTACATGCCCAGTCAATCCACAAATCTCGCAGTTAGGTGCTACAGCGGCAGCGGTGGCTGAAGGAGTGATGGTCAAATTCTCGATCTTTTGAGTTAAAGCGTCTACTTTAGCGTTAACGCGGTCTATACCACTAATTTCGTACATTCCTCCTTTGGTTTGGGCTTTCTCTAGAGCGGCGCGTTCTCCTCCCCATTGGTAATGGTTTTGTGCCATGTTCTCTATGAGTTTGTATGCTTCATCATGGGGTTTGTCCATTAATGCTCCGCCAGCAGCGGCATCTATAGTCATTTTAGTGTTATATAAGAGACCACCATAAAAGGTATGGATGATCAGCCATGGTTCGAGTCCATGATGAGGGCATATTCTAAGCATGTCCTTGTAACGTTCCCAAGCTTCGAAAAGCGATTCGTTATCTTTCTGGGTAAATCCGTTGATTTGACCTCTAAGCATAGCAGTTTTGCTAGGCGGAAAGTATCTTGCTAAGAATACTCTCTTCAATTCGTCCCACGTAGTTATGGAATTGGAAGGCAGGGATTGAAGCCACGCTCTCGCTCTATCTCTCAAGGAGAAAGGGAAAAGGCGTAATCGAATAGCTTCGGAACTAACGTTGTTGGCTTTGATAGTGTCGGCGTATTGCACGAACACAGATAAATGGAGATTGGGGTCGTCTACAGGGCTTCCAGAGAATTGATTCTGTTGAACAGCTTGGACCAGTGAAGGTTTCAGCTCGAAATTGTTCGCTTCAATCGCAGGTGGTGCGATACTTGAATGCGGTTCAGCGCGCGAAGGAGCGGCATAGTCTCTAAGAGGACGAATAGCAACCATCTCTAACTTCGGGGTGATTTGATTGATTTGATCAGTAAAAATCAATTCCTGATTAATCGGAATTTCTGCTACTTCGGGAAGGTTGCGAGCTCGACGTTTAACGTTAATGAAACGTTCGATCTCGTTAATTCGTTGTATTAAGTCTCCTCCTTGTGAACGAGTATTTGGCATACAATCGTTCAAAAAGAAAGGGAAGAATTTTCCTAGTCTCTACGGTGTAACAGTGAGTTACGATATCGACTTAAATAGTTCCCCGGCAACGGCGCCAAAAACTTGATCGCGACTTTACGTGTCTATAAATCTGATAACTGCAAGTGCACAGTCGTGTCGTGTAGTTTTAAAAGATATCGAATCCACAGGGACTATGAATCGATCTACCGTTATCTAAGGTTACTATGTAAAGCTAGGAGTACTAAAATTTCGATTGTTCCTAAGGGAAAGTGATTGTGAGAGAATAAAGAATAATAATAAAAGACAGGTATCAGTATGTATTTCGTTTAACTAAAGGTAATCCGAAGGTCCATTGGCTTTTGCATAATTAAATTAAAAATCTTTACTAATTGCAATTGGTTAAAAATCCTCGTCTCAAACTTTCGCTCTGTTGAGTCAGACTACTATCCTAATCCTAATGTACGCTTTCGCCATCCCATTAGATTTTAGAAGAGCTTTTTGGAAACAATGTAATTAATAAAATGCCTATTTTACGAGGTCGTTATCTATTTAAATCTCCTAATCTCAAACTTTCGCTCTGTTGACTCGGAACATGCTAATATCCCTAACGTACGCTTTCGCCATCCCGCTCGAGTGTAAAAACAATTTTTGAAAATAAATAAGTTCCAATTAGTTTTAATACGCTTTCGCCATCCTTAAAACTAATGTCCTATGTCTACTATCCAGTTAAAGATCTCAAACTTTCGCTCTATTGATTTTAACCTTTGACCGTCCTAATCCCTCAAACTTTCGCTCTATTGGGTTTAAGACTTACTAATCAAACTAGACATATAAACCAAAAATAAGTGATAATTAATAAAACATAATTTAAGCCAATTTACTTCGGATCCCTACGGTTAACTTACTTTACATACCGACACCTTTAGTATTTTAGCCAGACATATTAATACGATTAAACATGCATAAATCGGTTCGGTTCATAATAATAAGCATATTAAATGGCATATAATATATCATGCAAATAAATAATATAAATAAGGCGGTAAATAAAAAACCTGAATTAAAATAAATCTGGATTGAATTGAATCTTGAAGTACTCGAACTTCCACCACAGGTTGGCTGGATCGTTCTTCGGAATTTAAATGGCAGAAAATAAAAACAAGGAAAATAAAGCGATAAACCTAACGTAAGGCTAGATCTATGAAAAGTTCACAACAATTTCCAGTGTAGAAATCGTTGTGAGAAAATAGACGGTTAAATGAAAGCAGAATAAGGAAAAGCAGTTCGCGGTACAATTTCGGCAGCACTTCGTTGGCAGGAAATCGGACCCTTTGGAAGTGGGATAGCAGGTCCTATTTATAGGAGGAGGTTTGCAGTTGGAATCCGTGAATGGAGGAACTTTCTGCAGACTGGGCGTGGAGACGTGGGTCTCCGTTTCTTCAGGAAGACTTGAGACGTGCGTCTCAAGTGGAGAAAATCTTGGGCAGTTGGAGACGGGCGTCTCCTCTTGGTGACGTGGCTGAAGAGAACGTGGAGACGTGCGTCTCCACTTGCTTGCAGGTCTGGGCCACGCGCCTTTTGATTCATGGTGGGCTGAATATCTCTTTTGGGCCTTTTGGGTCCTAATTGCACCCTTCTTTCACTTCAGCACTCCCTTTTCATCTTTTAGGCATAAATATTGGTCATTTAAGCTCAATTTTCTTTCCTTTTCGCAAATAGTCGTAATTGAAGTGTAAAACCTGAAATAAAGCAAATACACGCGTAATATCATAATAAATTAACATAATAAACGGAAAATGCTATAAATATCTATGGATTTTAGGCTAAATATACGATATAAAATCGTGTTATCAGTGGCTGCATCTCTTCACTATATATATGAGGTAATTTAGGTCTAATAACATGGGAAAGAATCAAATGATTTGATTATAAAATTTGATTTGAAAATTTGCTTCAAAACTTTCTATTTTTGAACTTGATCTATTTCATGCACTTTTCAATTCTTTTTTGCCCCTTAGATCAAGCTAGGATCTAATTAGATCAAAGGAAAAATTAGAACATCAATCATATAATTATTCCATGATTTTATTTGATTTTTATTTGAAATTAAATGATTAAAATCTCATATAAATAAAATGAAGAGGGAATCATTGAAGATGAAATGAAGAGGGAAAATTTGGGGGTATGACAATATGTAGTCCTTGAGACATTGAATCATTATCAATCAATGAAATCAAAAGTTATGTTTTATCTTTATTTTCTTAGCTTAGTTTTATTTATCTTTTGGTGTATGGAGATGATGTTTTTATTGATAATATGATCAAAGAAGCGTTTTAACCTAAAACAATATTTATTCATCCATTTTCGTACCGAATATTTATGTCAAGTGAATTATTTTATTGGGATTGTTGTAGATACTCACATGCAAATATTTATATCTGTTAGCAATAATATTCATTACTAGAAGTACACAGTTTACTTGTGGAATTTTTCATGGAAGTTAATCCGCTGGTACATTTAAAATTTTCCTGCGACTTCATTAAATAAAATAAATTTTCCTACAGTATAAACTTTTGCAAAAAATTCCGCACCAAGACCAGCAGATTTTGCTGCAGAAAATATATTTTGAATAAAATACCAAATTATATTACAATAACCACAATATCCAAAAGATTATATAGTTACAGTGATTCAAGTAACTTATTTGAGTCACAAGTAAACAATTAACTAATAAACTTTAATTGCAGAAGTAATCTTTATTAGCAAAGGAAATATTACAGAGTTTCAATACAGATTTGATTTGAGTGAAGCAATATTTGTGTGACCTAGCCTACTGTGCCAAAGATAGAACTTATTGGAGATATTACTTGGATTTTCAGTAGTTTGAGCTTTGGAAGACACATTGCCAGTGTTTGCAGCAGGATGAAATGTGGACTCCATTGGCAGAGTTGAAAAACAATACAGCCCACTAGTATCCAGGAATCCTTCTAAAAGAACCTCCTTAGATACCTGAGATTTGACAAAACACTTGTTAGAGTGAAATTCAAAAAAGACATTGTTATCTTTGGCAAACTTAGACACAGACATGAGATTTCTAGTAACTCTAGGTACATGAAGAAGATGGTTCAAGGACAAAGTAGTTTTAGGTGATATAGAGGATTTAATATTAGCTGAACCTATTGACTGAATTCTAAGACCTTGGCCATTGCCTATAAGAATTGTATTGGAACCTGTGTAGTTTTGTGTATGTTGAACATAAGATTTATTATGAGTAAGGTGATGAGATGCACCTGAATCAATAAAACATGCTTGGGATTCTAGGTTTGAAGGAATTTGAAGATCTTCCTGATGAGCCAAGAGAGCTGAGGCTTGTGTAGAGTTGAAGTCTTGTTTCTTCTGCTCTTCTTTAGGTTGAGTAGCTTATTTGGTCATTTGATTCTTTGATGAGGTTGGTTCAAAGTTCTCATCAAATCGATGCCAACACTCCATGACTGAGTGGCCATATTTGCCACAGAGTTGGCAAGTTGGTCTATTCCCTATGGTGTAGTTTCCTTGTGTTCTACCTCTGCCACAACCTCTTCCCCTGAAGTTTCTTCTTCCTCTCTGAGGTTGATAGCCACCTCTGGTGGTTTTGCCATTGTTGCAATCTTCAAACTAGGCCAGATTCGCTGTGGCATTGACTAAAGATAGCTCTTGAAGATATTTGTCAAGTTGAGCTTCTTGAACATACAATAAGGCTTCAATTTCATACAGAGTGGGAGGTTCGATTTTACCATAGACCATCATAATGAATGGGTTGTATTCCTCTGGAAGTCCTTGCAAGATGGCATCAATTTGATCTCTTTCAGAGATTGGTTCTCCCACTGCAAGAAGAGCATCTGCAATTGCACGGATTCGAAGCACAAATTCAGATATTGAGCGATTCACTTTCTTTGTTACCTTTAACTCAGCTCTGAGTTGATGAACCCTAGCACGCATCACCGCTGTGAAGTATTTGTGAATTTGATCCCAGATTTGGTAAGAATGCTTGCAAGAAAGGACTCTGGGAAGCACTGATTCAGAGATGGTGGAAAGAAGCCACGAGAACAATGCTTGAACTTAGACAATCCAAGATTCGTATTCCTCTGACCGAACATTGGCTAAGCGATCTTCTTCAGTCTTGAACATAGGAGGAATTTGCGGATTCACAACGAATCGATGGAGCTGGTGTGCAATGATGATACCTTTTACTTGTTGGTTCCATAGGAGAAAGTTCTTCTCATGTAGCTTGATTGATAGCTTGGGTCCAAACACTGTGTGATTGAAAGCATTTGCAAACATTGACGTTTGCGAACCCGTGAAGTGGCGCGATGATTCTGAATTTTCTGGTGACGCAGCCATTGAAGGTGCTTTTTTGAAGCAGGTGCAGGGTTTATGAAACAGAAAACGGAACAACAGAGATGAGCCACAGAACAAAGCGTAGAGTGGCGAAAGGATGATATGCAAAAGGTGGATTGGATCTTTAGGCGATTGATACCATACTAGATGTAAACCAGTGCTCTGCACTTTTCATTATCCATTCATAAAGATGAGAATCGTTTTTTTGTTACAAGAAAACTAACAACATAACACTAGATAACACTATATATACTCTACTTGCTATCCACACCATACAGTAATGAAACACAACAATGTAAAGCTATAGCTAAGGCCCATAGTATTTTGTAAGCCCAACATGATATAGCCCAGTATACACTAATAGTTTTAAACTCTCATTTAAAATCTACTTAATATAAATCCAAGGTTGTCATGATGACAACCTTGGACACAACCCTAAACCTAAATCATACGTGGCACCATATTAGAAACTTCAATCCAATGTGGCATCATATTAAAAATCTATTAAAATTTTGAATTTTATCTTTTTTTTTTCACACCAAATCATTACATTTATCCAATCTAATATCCTAATTTGATTATAATAATAAAATAATAATTAATTCTTCAAAATAAAGGATATTAATTTCCACATATTATTTTAATTTAATTATATATTATAACTTAATAACATATTAGTTTAATTTAATTATATATTATAACTTAATAAAAAGAATTGATTTGTTTATTACGTTTTTTAAAATAACTTTTATAATATTATATATTTTATGGTTAAATTTTTTTATTTTTAAAATTCACAATATATTATTTCCACGTATCATTTTAATTTAATTATATAACATATAAATATATTAAATTATTATAATAAAATAGTGAAAAATTAAAACTATTCAAAAATGTAAATACAATTAATTCTTCAAAGTAAAGGATATTAATTTCCATATATCATTTTAATTTAATTATAAAATATTAATATATTATAATTAATATATTTTTCCTAAATATTTTATGGCTAGATTTATGATTTGTTTGTTACGTTTTTTAAAATAACTTTTATAATGTTATATATTTTATTGATAAATTATTTTATTTTTAAAATTAAAAGTAGAGTCAATGTTTATATTTTATTATTAATTATAAACGATTATATTTTATTAATAACTATTTCTATGGTTAAATTTATGATTTGTTTGTTATGTTTTTTAAAATGACTTTTATAATGTTATATATTTTACGTTAAATTTTTTTATTTTTAAAATTAAAAATAAATTCAATGATTATATTTTCTTAATACCTATTTATTAATACATTATTATTTATTATAAATTAAAAAATTTCATAAATAATAATTACACTTTAATAAATAGTTATATTATAGAAAGTTATATATTATAATAATTATTATTCTGATTACAGTTACTAAATATTAAATATTAAATTAGTAATAATTATTATTATTATTATATTTCATAATGATTATTTTATTTCCATATATCATTTTAATTTAATTATAAAATATTAATATATTATAATTAATATATTTTTCCTAAATATTTTATGGTTAGATTTATGATTTGTTTGTTACGTTTTTTAAAATGACTTTTATAATGTTATATATTTTATTGATAAATTTTTTTATTTTTAAAATTAAGAGTAGAGTCAATGTTTATATTTTATTATTAATTATAAACAATTATATTTTATTAATAACTATTTCTATGGTTAAATTTATGATTTGTTTGTTATTTTTAACATTAAAAATAGATTCAATGATTATATTTTCTTAATACCTATTTCTTAATACATTATAATTTATTATAAATTAAAAAATTTCATAAATAATAATTGCACTTTAATAAATAGTTATATTATAGAAAATTATATATTATAATAATTATTATTCTGATTGCAGTTACTAAATATTAAATTAATAATAATTATTATTATATTTCATAATGAATATTTTATATTAAATATAATTATTAATTATTAATATATTTTGGTTACTATTATAATAATAATTACTCTTATTGTAGTTATTGAACATTAAATTAGTACAAATTACTAACTAAAAAATAAACGGTAGAGTTTAATATCTTAGTCTATTAGTAAATTTCGGTTACCATAATAAGCATAATTACTATTATTATAATTAATATTATTATTTTTTATAGGAATTATTATTATTATTATTATTATTATTATTATTATTATTATTGTTATTATTATTATTATTATATAAATATAACATTAACTATACTATTATTTTTTAATTATCAGTATTTAAAACTGATGTTAATAATCATTAATATCCTTTATTACACAGTTTATTTTTTTAATATTCCTTAACTATTTATCATTCAATATAAATAATACAAATTAATAACCGTTTATAATCATCAAAATTATGAGTTACAATTTTTAATATGAGTTATTGTCTTATTAATAATTATGATCATATATAAATATATACTTTGGGTGTACAGATTTTATACTTTGGATGTACAGATTTTACGTAGAAGTAATATACAAGGTGGTTATAGATCTCCATCTATGGCTTGACTCCTAACACCTCTTATATGATAGTATATACTTTTTTTATTTTATATACCTCTTATATGATAGTATATACTTTTTTATTTTATATTAACTGTTGTATGATACATACTTTTGATTTTGTATTGTAATTTTAATTTTATCGTATATATTTGAAATGATATTTGACATATATCATTGTATCCACTAAGGTGATTAATGTATTGTAATTTTTATTTTATCACCTATATTTGAAATGATATTTGACATATATCACTGTATCCTCTAAGGTGATTAAATCCAGCCATCAAAGATTAGGTGTGGGTTAGGTCTTCTTCAACCATCAAAGATTTGATTAATAAGAATTGGAAAGTCTGAATTGAGTTTGAGTCACGGTCGGGGATTGAATAATTATGAAGAGTGTCCAACTGATCTTTCGTTATGTCCCTTTCAAAAAAATATATATAATTGATATTGATTTTTATATTGTAACTTCTTTAAATTTGTAAAATTCTACAGAAAAAATTATAATTTTAGTTTTTTTTTTAATTGCAATACATATAACTAAGTCCTTTACGCAACACCTTATAATGTCATTATATTTTTATTTAATTTTATATATATATATATATATATATATATATATATATATATATATATATATAATTTCAAAATTCATTTCTATTTTTTTGGAATTATTATTTTATTATCATACTAAAAATTGTCTTTTTGGTAGAAAAAAATATAATACATATATCAATTGTATCTATTAAACATTACCACTCAATATATTTTTTGCCCTGAATAAATTTATAATATTTATTATCATCAATATTATTATTATTTTATGATATATATATATATATATATATATATATATATATATATATATAATAATAATAAAACAACTTTTACGATTGCAATTATGTTTGTTTTAATGCAATAAAAAATACTATAAATATTTGTTTATTCTCATTGTTTTAATTATTATGTATGACAATATCAATTTACAATTAATGATTAAATATCTCATAGTAAAATATGACACTCTTTTATTGACTATTGATTTTATTATAATCTTTAAAAAAAATTCATAGTCTTTTAATACCTAAAATATATTATTAGAGATTTTCATATTTTTAAAATTATTTATATTTTATATAATTTTAAAGCACGTTTAAGCCTATGTTATAATTTATATGTATAAATTATTAAAATAAAAAATCTAATTAAACCCGTGCAACGCACGGGCCATAGATCTAGTTATTAAAATACCAAGGATACTTAGAGATATACAAAGAAAAATTCTGCTAACAGAAAAGACCAATTTTAACTGAAATAAGGTGGACTCACACTCAAATTTATAATCCTTTTATCAATAACTGATTAAAAAACAGTAATGCATGTTGTGTTGAATTTGAAAAAAATTGTGATGTTGTAATTAACATATCATTTATACTCCGATCCCTTTTTATGACTTCATCTCTATGATTGCTCGTCACTTACTCATACTTTCTCTACTCTCTATTTTTATGAGGTAAGAAGTTTTCTAACTCTACTATTAAAACGCACTTTTACGGGTTCAACCTCATGTTATAGTTTCTCATTTTCTATAAACCTTATTGAAAGTGGACATCTCCCAATCATATTCGTCATTTTAGATGAGTTGAAACTCCAAACAGGTTTCAAAGTCAGCCATTTTTATTTTGGCAACAAAAAATTTGAATCTTCCTTTGCATTTTCCTATGTTTTCCAACTTATTACTTACGTTCAAATTTGTTTCCTACTTATTGTTTTTCAAAGATGCCCACTAAATAAGCTCGACATGCATTGAAATTGGTTTCAATTATGACTACAACATCATATATGCAATGGGTCCACATTTTACATCAAATAAAAAAAACCAATGTAAAAAGTCAACTTTGAATGACCTTAAAAGTGAAATGTCTATTTTTTGCGACAGAATTCAAGAATTTAATTAATATGTAAAATTTAATATCCTAATTAAGAACACAGTTATGCTAACCAATACATAGATGAATAAAATTGATATGCATAACAACACTGATAGCCACATAAGTTTTTACTTTAGAAGATATTATTATGAAACATGCAACCGAAGAGGGAAACATAAATATAACATTGAAAGCAAACTTCTAACAGTTGTCGAGTAGAGTACATTATATAAAGGCTATATGCTTGTTCCATATAGAAACTAACAAAGTCAGTAACAACACCTGACTCAATCAGTAGCAGCATCTGAGTCAAATTCCTCAGAGGTTACTTCGAGATCTTCCTGAATAATTTCATTCGGATATAGAGAAGGTTTTGGAGGAATTTCGATGTTGTCAATACTCCCTTCTAGCATCTCTATTACTTTGTCCATTGGAGGCCGATCACTTGGTTTTAATTGTATACACCATAATGAAGTTATGAACATCTTTTTCACATTAATCATTTCTTCATTGGTAATTTCATCCATTTCTATGTCCTTTTCTTCAACCAATTGATTGTAGATCCAAAAAGGAAAGAAAAGTTGGCTTGAACGATCTGCATGTGGATTTAAATTTCTTCTCTTACTTGCCATTTCCATCAAAAGCATTCCAAAGCTATATACATCAGCCTTATAAGAAACTCCTCCAATATTTTGATAGAATAATTCAGGAGCCATATAACCAATTGTACCTCTTGCTGCAGTCAAAGTGACAATGCTAATGTCATTAGGATAAAGCTTTGCAAGACCAAAGTCTGAAACTTTGGGGATAAAGCTTTGCAAGACCAAAGTCTGAAACTTTGGGGATAAAGCTCTCATCAAGAAGTATGTTATGTGGCTTAATGTCAAAATGCAAAATTTGCATGTCACATCCTTGATGCAAATAAGCAATCCCACGAGCCACTCCAAGAGATATGTCAAACATTTGTTTATAAGTTAGAGTAATAACATTCTCTCTAGAAGAAATGTATTTATCAAGAGAACCATTGGGCATGAATTCATAAACAAGAGCTCGGTTTGATCTTTCCACACAAAATCCAATAAGTCGAACCACGTTGGCGTGATGTATTCTTCCTATAGTTGCGACTTCATTGATAAAATCTTCTCCATTACCCTTTGATTTTCCCAACATCTTTATGGCTACAAATGATCCACTACGAAGCTTTCCTTTATAAACAGCTCCAAATCCTCCTTCACCCAGCTTGTTTTTGAAACATCTTGTCATATTCTTTATTTCTTTGTGTGAATACCTAATTGGCATTAAGGTACTTCTTTGAAGAAAACCTTCAATATTTGCATAAATTGATATATGTCTTCTCCCATACATATATATCAATAGCATAAAGAAAATCAAAAGACCCAGTATAAATCTCGGAACAAAATATGGTAAAATATATCTTCCCGTCACTCTTCCTATCTCGATAGCAATTAGAGAGTCTGACCCTTTCTCTATTGTTTGAGTGGCTGTTATCCTAAATATTTGGGCAATTCCTGTAATCATATCAAGGAAAAATAATTAATACATAAAAAACATTGCATGCTTTGTAAAACAAGATAATAACTAATGAAAAAGTGAACATAAATATATATATATATATATATATATATATATATATATATATATATATATATATATATATATATATATATATATATATATATATGAGGAGGAGGGATATATTTACTCCAAGAGTAAGTGTAAGTCTCTCCCAATTTTAACCATCGATTTTCATTAATCTAACGGTTTTAATTGATCATTTAATCTAATTATTTTTGGAAATATTTTTATGTATAAATTATTAATTAAAACCGTTATATTAATGATAATCAATGGTTAAGATTTGGAGTAAATATATCCCTCCTCTCTATATAAATTTTTAATGTATATGATCGTTTCACCAATTATTATAACAATTGAGATTTAGTGTAAAAGATCCGTTACACCAGGTGTAATTTTAAAAGATTTACACTAAATCTCAATTGTTATAATAATTGGTCAAACAATCATATTAAATATATATATATATATATATATATATATATATATATATATATATATATATATATATATATATATATATATATATATATATATATATATATATATATATATGTGACATATTCTTTCTCATAAAAACTAGACTATTTATAAAAGCGTTTGATCGAATGTATATATACACACAGACACACATATTGATCAACAAGTACACTTGTGCATGTTATATCTCCAAGGGCATGGAGACCCAGAGGCCTTAGTAGGTTTATAACATATTTTGGTGGTGAGAACTTGTCCATGGCGGCGAAAAGCCTTGTACGGTAATGTTTTAAGGTTATTTGGGAGAGTTGTTCACATGAGGTGAGATGCCCTACCGATAATCAGTGATGTTTGGTAGTAAGCGTACAATCATCAGTGGTCGTGTGTTAAGACGTTAGTGAGCATTGCGCTCTTTAGAATATTAAGAATGTGTATTACTTAAGGTCTGTCTTTCTTTTTAAGATGAGATGTATTTATAAAGGCCTCTAGGACCTAGGGTTTCCTCGAAATGAGATACCGCCCACTAAGTCAGTAGTGGACACTTGAATTCCTATTTTCAAGGGAGTCATGAGTCACTTGATGACCTTGACTTCCTCGGAAAGGTCTTATCTCACTGTTTCAACATTAGAGAACGAGAAGCTATAGGGCGAGGCAATACCTCCTTTTGCACGATCTTTCATCGCCACCACTTTTAGGACGGTCTAATGGAAATCGCCCTAGACGAGGCCTTTTACGAATGTAAAATAATTTTACACAATCATCGAATGAACGGTGTGCTTTCTACCAAATCATACTGATATTTTAAACGATTTAGATGATTTGGTAGATTGGTGGTTACTATTTTGACGGCCGTGTAAAATTTCTTTATACTGTCAATAATGCATGCATATTAAACTCTATATATGGAATTGTTGAACGGAGTTGGAATATTTATGACTAGTAGTGTACGAATCTATTAAAAAAATTATTTTATGTACCATTTTGAATCATTAATGAATTTATCATTTTTCCATCTTGAATGCTTGAAGGTTCCTCTAACCCTATAACTCATATATCACAAAACTCCTCATTTGGTGCTCTGATTAAGAGAAAATTTTGTCCTGGAATATCCAAATGGTGGGTGGCACACGTAAAAATAACGACAAACTGGATGATGTAGTATTTATGTTGACTCAATTCCAAGAGACCTTTAAGTCAAAGATGGATGCAGACCCTTACCGTGTTGAATTTTTGGAGCAAATTCATGTGTGAGTCAGACCTTCATCATCGTCACATATGTTGTTGTTGTTTTTTAACATAGATATCAACATTGTCGAATTCTTTATCTACTAGCGAAGAAACTCATACAAATGATACTTGTATAAATGATACTCAAATGAAAAAATCACAAAGAGGTGCCACAATGATGCCCCAATTCATAATAGTTTGAGACTCAAGTGACAAAATTTTGATCGTGTTTGATTCGTTCTATAGAGTAGTTGATTGTGAATATTACTCTACTTTTCATAGTTATGTTGCGTTCTTTGGACCTAACAAAGTTAGTATATTGATAGATGATTGGAAACAAGTTACAAATGATTTCAAAGATAGCATATGGACATATGTCTACTATCAAGCTATTAAAAAATTCCACATTCTACTTAAATTACCCTTTTTTTTTAAAAAATTTACAAAGCAAAAAGGACTAAATTGTCTTTTCATAATCCAACAATTTTATTCAACTTCCAAACAAACCAAAATGCAACACGTGTCCCCGAATATTTCACTTTTCAAATTATCATTTTCCTTTTCTCTCTCCAATATTTTCACTTTCATTTTAATTTTCTCTCTCTCAATTTTCTCTTTTCTTTTTTATTTTTTAAACATAAATAAATTAATAAATTGAATTAACATAATTATTAAAAATATTATTTTCAAATGTCAAAATTATTAAAAAAAATACTTTCAAATGTCAATATTTCTATTTTCTCACTGAAAACTATCAGTAAAATACATATTTTATTTTAATTACCAATTATTTTTATTTGAGACACAAAATTCTTATTTTCAAATGTCAAATTTTTTTTCACGGGGCACTATCAATAAAATATCTACATGTTTATTTAAATAAAATCTACATCATATTAAATAAATTTGTAATGGGACACAATTAGTTAAATTCACACAATTTTTTTTATAAATATTGCTTTCGGTATGCATTTGAGTATAAACCACCATATAAAATTATTCTAGCCTATGCAAATGCATGAATATCATTATTCTTTATACTATTATATTTATCATATAATATTATAAATATCTAAACAAATTATATATATAATATCAAATAAATGTACCCGTGCGGCAACACGGGTGATTTACTAGTTGATATCACTTTTTATAATTTCTAATACATACTTATTGATTTAAATGTAGCTGAGTTTTGAGTTTATCGATGAAAAAATTTTAAAAAAAATAAGTGGATCACTTACACCGGTACTATTTTGAGGGGATTTAAGTCACGGATCAAGTTTGACTATATCAGGAAGCCTAAGCTCGGTCTTTCCCATCCATTGATAAGATATAGTTTATTTCGAAGAAGCAATGAAAAACGTTTGTGAGGGACCAACGTTCTAAGAAATTCAAAGTTAGTACTAGTCTTATTTATCCGATAATTTTATGCTAATGAGTTATAGATACTAATCATATATATATTTTTCAGTATGTAAATAATAGGTTAAAAGCGAAATAGGAATACAAAATAAGGCAAAAAAACATGTACCCCCAAAGATTGTTTCATGGGGGTTACAGGAAACTTGAGAAAACAATCATGCTTGAAAAAATAACGCATAGATGATCGCTTTCCATCTACACCATCAAGACATGAGAAGTGGAAGAGGGCTCGATTAAGACCAAATGGAGAGTACACCTCAGATACGTTAAGAGTAGTTGCTGAAAAATTATAAGTAGGACTTTTTATTTGTTACTTAAATGCTTTGGTAACAATATATATATTATCCAACTGTATAACACTTCTTTTATTATCCTAAATATGTAAGGGATTTTCCCATTGGACATATGTGGCTGGATGTAGGGATATTATAAGTTTGGCGCACGTAAGTATATAATTGAATATGCATGTCACTATAGTACATTATCATTTTTGTATTTTCTCCCTTGATTTTTTAATTTTGTTTAATCATTTAGGTACATTCATTGTGTTTGTATAGAGGATTATATATGGAATCTTGGATTAATATAGTATTTGATGAACAAAATAATGATCCAAAATAAATTGAAGATTACTTGACAAAACGGTTAAAGGAGGTGGGAAAAGAATGTTACTTAGCACCATTTATCAATGAGTAACTAATTTTGTAGTTGTTGTTTATCTATTATATATTCAGTTTTGTTTTAGCAAATACTAATTATATATATGCTTGTGTTTATTCAGTGGTCATTGACAATTGATCATCATACCACTTGGGACAAATACGATAATTACATTGTGTTCCTTACATATGAAACTCGAAAACAAAATAAAAGATTTTATTAATCGGTAAGTGTATGTTGATATGAAACTTTAAAGTGATATTTTCTTTAATATTGTAATTAGTTTAACGTGTAATATGTTTAATTTATTTTCAATGTATAATGTTGTGCAGCGACAAAATATCATGCACAATATTAGAAGAAGGCCCTCATGGCTCTTGCCTAAGGTAAGTGGCCCGATTACTTGTAACATTCATTTATATATATTGTTACATGCACGTGTGGTTATATTCGTGAAATTAATATTTAAATTTATAGAAGAGGAAACATTAAGGGGTTTATGAGTGTGGGTGGATATTATGTCATGAAACACATGTTAAACATTGTCCTTGCCGACATTGTTCAGGGGTGGCTCTGAGCACGGGCTCGCGGGGCGGGAGCCCAGGGCCCCATAATTTTAGGGGCACCAATTTTTTTATCCCTATATATAATAAAAGAGAATTTTCTATTATAAAAATATTTGCTAAAATTTATTTTTTTTGAAAAATTCTGGCTAACAAATATATAGGGACACTACAAAGTCAAAATTAATAAAAGAATGTAGAGAATATGGATTTGTAAATGCTAAGGGCAGTGGTGAAAATTATTGGGAATTAAATGGAGATTGAATGTGTGTTTATTCAAAAACGTTAAATTTGTAGAAAACAACACTATGATGAAAATCCATCTCAACCCACACAACTGAATCTTGAGTCTGCTGAAGAGTCTTTTTGAAATCACTATTTCTTTTATATTGTAGATCAAACAATTGGTTCACTTGATAGAAGATTAGAGCATTATTACACGTATGAAAATATTTTTGGATTCTTGTTTAGTATTGAAAGCATGTTGAAAACATCTTGAAACTTGTTTAAAACATGACGATTCTCTTGATCTTGATGGTGAAATTTTGTTTGAAGAGTTGAAAGTTATAAGAGAAGTTTTAACAGTTGAATCAAAATCAAGCTATATGATATTGAGTTTTTTAAAGACTTTTAATTGTTTTCCTGATGCATGCATAACTTATAGAATAATATTGACTATTCCTATCAGTGTTGCATCATCTGCTGAGAGACGTTTTTCTAAATTAAAATTATTAAAATTTTATTTGAGATCTACTATGTCACAAGATACATTAAATAATATTGCGTTGATTTCAATTGAAAATAATTTTTTAAGAACCTTGATTATAAACAAATTATTAATGATTTTGCAATAAAAAATGCTAAGAGGATGATATTTAAATAAGAAGAAGAATAAGTTTCTTTATAGTGGTTTATGTTTTGATATGTAGTATAAGTATTGATTTAAAGATTCATACTTGTATTCTTTTTGCATAATGTCAAATGAAAATATGTTTTTTATCCAATTATTTCTTTTATCCTTATGTATTTATTGTTAAAAAAATTAAAGGGGCACCACTCTTTTAATTCGCCCAAGGCACCCAAATTCAAACGACCGACCATAACATTGTTGACTCAATGGATATGGTAGATATTATATGTCATAAAATATTTACATTTATATTATACATAAGTTGGTTATTCAATTATTATCTTCCATGATATTTACTTCTTTACTATTTTTTACGTAGATGTTTAACGACGAAACACCATTTCCCCTTGGGGACTTTAAAGAACTTTGTAAACATTGGACGTTTATCCGTAATGTACTTAAAGGTCATGTTGTTTGATTTAAAATATATTTTTGAGATTGAAGATGTAAGTAACATATTTTACTTTTGATGTAAATATTACTTTTGGCTTTTGATGTAAAATGTAGGTTATTTTTTATGCTCTTTATGCATGGTTAACAAAAATACATTTTAATCTGATATGGTTAAAATAGATACAGGTTAAAATATGGGAAAAAATTTAAAAGCATATAATTCTTTTTTTTGAAAACAACATATATTTTGACAACAGTTATGACAACTAATAGTGGTTGTATATTGAACGCTGGCGAGAATAATATAAATTTAAAAATGTCGTTGTTGAGAATCAAACCTGGGACATTTAGGTCTATCACAATGGTTGAGTTAACTAACCATTGTGATCGCGCGCATTTTTTAGTATACTACAACGCTCCCAGGACCGTGATTGTAAGTAACACATTTACAACAACACTCTACATAACAACTCCATGACCTGCGTGATTATATATATTTTCCAACTGTAGTTAAATGCCCTTTTCGTAGTAGTGATATAGACAACCCAAACCTTCAAGATACTGGGTCAAGTGGGCCAACACTATGTACACATGTTGGTTGATAGGGAATACAATTAATTTTATGGCAAAATATCATTTTTGATCTCGTATGTTAACCTCGGGTTCATTTTGGTCTCTTAACTTCAAAAAGTTCTATATCGGTCCCTTATAACATTGTCCATAAATTCTTAACTTCAAAATAAGTCTCTTAACTTCAACTTAGTTTCATAAGTTCTTCAAGATAACTAAGTTTTATTTTAGTATTTTGATTTAAAATGCAAAATATAATAAAAATAAATAGACTAACCTAATAAATTTAAAAGGTTGTTTTCATAGTCTGTGTGGCCTAATTTTTTAATTAAATCGATTTATAAAAAAATATAAGTCTTTTCTAAACCCTAAACCCTATTATATATATATATATATATATATATATATATATATATATATATATATATATATATATATATATATATATATATTCTATCTTAAATATGTGTGGACTATGTCATAGATCCTACTTAATTTATCTCATAGATCTTTGTTAATTTATCTCAGACCTGTGTTACTTGAGTTAACATATTTTCACCCTACTCCCACTTCAAGTTTTATGTACTATAATATTTTTACCAATTTTTTTAATTGTTAATCTTAATATTTGGAAAAAAAAATCCATTTAATTTCAATTAAAATTATGTATTAAATATTTTTACCTACTTATTATTAGACTCTTAATCTATAGCATTTAGTAAAAGATACTAATTTATGAAAAATTTATATATATATATATATATATATATATATATATATATATATATATATATATATATATATATATATATATATATATATATATATATATATATATATATATATATATATATATATATATATATATATATATATATATATGGGTAAAAGTAAAATATTACCTTTAACAATACCAATTGCTAGATCTGCAATAAATTATAGTCCTTATGTCAACAAACAGGATAGATAATTAAGTAAAAAGAGAGATAATTGAGTAAAAGAAAAGGGATAGATAATTGACAAGCCTATAATTTAATAAAGATGTTTATTGGTTCCGGAAAATTCGAAGTAAACCAAAATTCAAATTAAATTATAGAGTTTGGGTTGAACATTTTTTTAGTTCGGATAGAAATCGAAACAAACTAATAAAACTCTTTGTTAATTGATTTAGACAATAGATTTTTAAAATCTACCCCCGCAAACCCGTTTATTAAAACCAACCATATTATTCATATGAATTATATGATCATTATCATAAGAAAACATGTATGAAGAAATGAAAAAATTAATAATTTTATATTATTATAAAAAATTAATTGATATAAATTAAATATTTTAAAAATATTTTTGCATATTTATTTTCAATATATTCGATCAATTCAACCCAAATCAATCTATTATTTTTTAGTTTGCTTCACTTTGGACTATATCATATAGTTAGAGATAACTTGTTACCTTCAACATATCTGCGCGGCTTCCACAGTTGGTCTACAAAAAAAAAAAAATCGGTTTTAAACTTTTTAAATATAATAGAGTAACAATTCTTCTGCATTCAATTTATCATACAAATATTTTTTCTATTATATTTCAACCTAAGATATTTGGAGTCTGATAGGTATGACAGATTTTTAAGTTTATAATTTATAATTTATATGTTTAAATGATAATTTATATGTTTAAAAGATAATTTAAATCATTTGATAACGGTCTTTTTATCATGAACTTATAATTTATTTTTCAGATGTTAATTTAAATAGTGTTTTAACTTATAGTTTATATTTTTTCATTATTTCTTACTTTTTTTTATCCTTATTTCTTACTTTTTTTATCTTTATTATTTTAACAAAAATTCACTTTTAATCTTTATAATTTATTTTAATTTAAAATGAAATAATTATTTATTAAATATATGTTATTTTACATTTATAAGTAAGTTGAACCGTTCGTTTTATCAAACACTTCAATTAAATTATCAGCTATCAGTTTAAACATCAGCTACATGGGTAAGGTCAACCTGCGTACCCACTCACCCAACCACGGGCAAATGTCATATATCAAATTATTGTGTCAAAAAATATTAAAAGAAAAGATACATAATTCTTACCGCATGTTTTGTGGACATGTTTTTCCAATGGATATTTGCAATAACCAGGCATGTCGCCTAGGTAGGAACATTCAATATTTCTGGTGGTTCCATTGAAGTTGCAGATTTGGTCATCGTCGCAAGTATCTCTACAAGGACTAGCTATCCACGATAGCTGAAAGCCATAGAGTAGCATTCCATGAATTTGCTCGTTTGAAAGGGATCCATTTGGTACATCATCTCTGACTCTGTTACTATGAAACGCTGATATTGATATCATACCAACAACCTTCACGTTACAGTAATCTTTTAATCTCCCAACCGAAAAGTCGCTAAAAACAAGACCATCCGAATAGTACGGAGCCGCCGCAGCAAAAGCATAAAGATAGCTTTTGGAGTCCCTGTTGATGCAGTGACCTATATCAACATACTCAGGATCATCCTTCACTGGTTTACTACAGTTCAAGTATATTATGTGCCCAGAACCATAATCCATTTCATATGGATCCACGTAGTCGTTATAATTATTCATGAGAGGAACTGAGAAATTTGACGCCGCTAAGGAATACTCCCTCCGTCTCATAATAAGTGTCCCATTTGAACTTTTCACGGTTCTTAAGAAAATGATTAGATGTATTGATTTTAGTGATAAATTTAATATCATTTACTAAAGTACCCTTATTTATTATAGGTAGTGGAGTAGTTGGAAAACGTGAAAGTTAATATATAGGGGTATACTAGTGGAAAAAATTAATAAATATTGCATTGATTGACTAAAGGGACATTTATTTTGAGACACAAGAAAAGTGCAAATAGGACACTTATTATGAGACGGAGGGAGTACTTAGGAATGGATGAGCAATCAGTCTCTTGGATTCCAGAATCAACTAACCGAATTGTGTAGCGTATATAGTTGATTTCCTGCACATAGTATTTACCCGAAAACAGAGCCAACACTGTCATGTTGTTTTCACATGACAACTCATACCTCGGATTACCACAGGTGACTGGGTCATCTTTAAGTCGAAACGGATACTTGATGTTGGTGATTTCGCCGCATGAAGAAGGGGTACAATATGTTTGGCTATTCATAATTGCATCACATGTTTGATTATCATGATGCAGCAGCACTGCTATCATAACAATTTTGAAAAAGCTTAAAAAAAGTGATATTGTTTCCGCAGAATAACATAGGAAGAATTTCCATATGCTCATAATGTTTAAAATTAATTTTCACTTATTGACTATCCTAATGGTTAACTTATATATAGGATTCACACATAATTTCCACTATTTATTTTAAAATCTAATGGTTCAGATTCATTCTCACATTCTCATATAAAAAATATATTCTCATATGATATGCCATATATATATATATATATATATATATATATATATATATATATATATATATATATATATATATATATATATATATATATATATATATATATATATATATATATGTTAATTTATTATGTATTTAATATAAATATTTATTTATTTCATAACTCAATAATATCATCTTTGAATTTTTTTTTTAATGTTGTTAAACTTAAAATAATATAATAAAATATCATTGATATATTATTTTTAAATAAAAATGCGAGTAAACATATATGTGTATGGATAATTAGATATCCATAACTACAAATACAAACGTTTATCCTCACGCGCGTATGGATCAGGTCTGAATTTTTTTTCAAACCGCGCATATGATAACAATACTATAATATTCTACTCAAATTCTATTCATTGACATCTCGAATTTTGGAGATGGTAGAGAAGTAGTTATCTATAAATATTTTTATTTTTATTTGTGTTATATCATTAAAAATTGAGTTAAATATGTTACATGATACTTATAAATAACTAAAATTTAGTTTCAATTAATGATACTTATAAATAACTAAAATTTAGTTTCAATTATTATCAAAATTTCTTTTAAAAGATACTCTTTTTAAAAAATTTGTTATTAACGTGATATGCATGTCACCTAAAGTCAACATCAAAATAAAACATATTAGATTACGGGTTATAGATATCTCTAAAATAACCAAAAAGTAAGACCTATGAAATTCAATTTGGAACCTGTTTGGAATCAATTTGGAATCGGTTTGGGTATCTTTCAATTTTAGCAGTCTTGTCGCAAATGTAACAAGTCAATATACATTTCAACAAATGATTTGTCATAAGTACTCATTTTTCAAACTTTAGAACAAATGATTTGTCATAATACTAATTTTTCAAACTTTAGAACATTGAATTTGACTAATACTACTAATTTAATTTGCATGACATCTTTAATAGTTGTACTAATTTTTTTCAAACTTGAGAATGTTGATGTACACTAATTGATATGACATTTCATAGTACTCCCTCCGTTTTTTATTATAAATCGTATTGGAAAAAAAATTGTTTTTAAACTTTGGAACACTAATCTTTTCAAACTTTGGAACACTGACTAAATCACATCTTAATTTTTTTCAAACTTTGGAATATTGACGTATACTAATTGATATGACATCTTATAAGTACTAATCTTTTTAATTTTTTTCCTGTCATGTCAAAAATTTGATATTAAACTTCCAAAAAGGGATTTTTGACCAATATGCCACCTCCATATAAATTAAATCTTAAAATACCACTCTTTGAAAATTATTTCTTAAATTGCCACTTTTTAAAATAATTAAAATTGCCACTTTTTTAATAATTTAAATAATTAAATTATAATTTTAAAATAATTACATAAAACAAAAAATAATTTAAAATCATTAAAATATTTGTTTAATATAAAAACTATGTTATTTGGAAGTATTATTTATTTAAAATCATTAAAATCATTAAAGTATTATTTATTTAAATACAACATACAATGTTATTTATAAAAACTATTAAAATAATAAGAAAAATATATTATAATATTCACCTCAAAAATACAAGCATACGGTCGCCCAATGAAGACGAAAAACATATTTAACCATAAGATAAGATTGACCTGACTTAATAATAACCCTCAGAATATAAAATGATATATAATACTCAAAGACTACGCCTCCCTAACTCAAACATACATTAAAAGTATGAAATGATTTGCAATCACATTTCTTCTTTCATGTTGACAATATTAGCAATAACTTTGCTAATATCGCTGCTTGCAAATAGCGAGGATGTCCCATTCCCATCCATGGCATGTCCTTTCAAAACTATGTTATTTGGAAGTATTATTTATTTAAAATCATTAAAATCATTAAAGTATTATTTATTTAAATACAACATACAATGTTATTTACGGTCGCCCAATGGAGTCGAGCAAGTTGTGGCATTTTGAAAAAAAATAAATTAATGTGTGATATGGCTAGTGTGTCACACTTGGTGTCTAATGCAAATGAGTTAGTGTGGCCAATTTCCACTATTAAGTTGTTGGAAGTTATTTGGAAGTTAAATATACTGGCTAAGATCAAGATCTTTTCTTGGAGACTTTTTATTAATAGACTACTGCTAAAAGTTCTTCTAGCCAATCGAGGTGTGTCTAATTTCTCATCTCTTGATTGCCCTTTTTGCTTTAAGCACCCGGAATCTTTGAAACATCTTTTCTTCCAATGTCATGTTTCACTTGCGGTTTGGAATATAATTTTTTTTTGTTGGGAAATGATGTAGATCTTGCTTTTGAAGAATTTAAGAACTTTGGGTGCATACAAGACAAGGTGAAAAACACTAATATTAAAGCTAAATTAAACACAATTTGGTTGGCTTTAATTTGGTGCATTTGGATTATGAGGAATGTCATTATCTTCGATAATGTTTCTTTTAGCTTCGATGTGGTGATATCAAACAGTGGCGGAGCCAGAAATTTTAAACAGCCTGGACAAAAAGTTTACCCCACTGATTATTCATCTGTTTTAATTTTTACACCCTATTTTTATTAATTTTGCCCATAGTTTTGTCTAAAAGTCGGCTATTAACTTAGAGGAGTACAAAGAAAATAGGGGTTGAGTCCGGAATTGAGCCCGGGCGCGTGCCCGGGCTAGCTGGGCTCTAGAACCGCCCCTGATATCAAATATCTTGTTTTATTCTTGGAGATGGGTTTGTAATATTGAAACAAATTTTAGGAGTAACTTTTACACTTGGTATAAACTACCATTACTTTGTTCTAATACTAATTAGTGTTCTATTGATGTAAGGGTTGCATCCCTAGTGCGATTCATATATTCATTGCTTATTTAAATAAAAAAATATTTTTAATATGTGGCCTGCCAGTAAAAATAATTTTTTTTCAAACTTTGGAACATTGACATACATATATATGTTACTTGTTTCTTTAAATCATGGCAATCTTGTATTGTCAATTTTTCCAATGAAGTCAAGCTTTTAGCAGTGGATGTTGTGAACAACAAACCCAGTGCGTATGGTATTCATCTGATACGCACTGAAACTGTGTCAATTTTTTTAATTTTATTTTTTAATTGGTGCATCAATCAACGGGTATTATATTTGGTACCACGTACTCAATTTTTTAAATATTTTTTTCATGATATAATTTGGACTTTTTTTTACTGGGTCAAAATTAGCTTATTAATTCTATTTATAATTATAAAAAGTGAAAGAAAAATCAATCTATTTCATTGAAACTTCTTTCACTCCCAAGTTCTTCATCTATTTGATGGAGCTGACATTCTTAAAATTGTTAATCTTTCTTTCGATGAACCTGAACTAAAAGTCGCTCTTTTTAATGATATTAGAGAGAAAAGTATAATATTTAGTTATTATTTGATGATTTATTGATACTTTTTAAATGTGATTTATTCAAGTTATTGGAATTTTGGAATGGGAGGTTTGTTATTTCTAGATCACTCATAGATGTATAGATGTATATGTATGAATCAAATTTAGGAAAGTTTTGTAACCTCCGCAATTTAACTCATTTTTTATTCAACTATTATTTTGATTGAAAAAATAGGTGAGACACTGACAATGTAAAATAATTTTACATTTTGTTACCTCCGCAATTTAACTCGTTTTTTTATTCAACTATGATTTTGATTTGAGAAAATGTGTGATATATTGATAGTGTAAAATCACAACCATGTTTTCAATTAAATCACTATTTTATTTTAAATAAATTTTAATGATATCATAGATTGATGATTTTTTATTGAATGACACTGTACGACTATTTTATATTTTAAATTATTTATAAAGACGAAAAACATATTTAACCATAAGATAAGAATGACCTGACTTAATAATAACCCTCTGAATGTAAAATGATATATAATACTCAAAGACTACACCTCCCTAACTCAAACATACATTAAAAGTATGAAATGATTTGCAATCACATTTCTTCTTTCATGTTGACAATATTAGCAATAACTTTGCTAATATCGCTGCTTGCAAATAGCGAGGATGTCCCATTCCCATCCATGGCATGTCCTTTCAATCTAACCTGCACACATGATAACAGCATGATTCTTGAACTACCAGCATACCCAGTACCTATAAGACTCCTCGTCAAAGAAATTAACTACACATCGCATACATTAGAAGCATGTGATGCTGAAAATTGTCTTCCACGCCTCTTTCTTCACCACAATTTCTCTTCATCAATTTTTCCTTTTCGGATTCATTCTTGGTTGGATTCGGGATACCAGGATCTTACCAATACTAGCTTATTCGATTGTTCTTCATTAGGACGGCGTTATCTGAGGAAAGACATCGCTTACCAGCAGGACATGGTTTCTTGTCCAATTTATATGGCAGGATTTAACGAGAATATGGTTGAATCATGCCTTGTTTTCTGCAACAAACTGTCTCGACCAGTTTCGCCCCTTATTCTTTCGGAAGATACCGTAAATGGGATACAACAAAACTCAATCTCACTGTCATGGTCGGAAACAATTTTTCACAGAAGATGCTTAGAATGTAAGCACAAATCAAAGAAGATTATTTTAACCTCTACAGGTATAATTTTGAATTTGGTTCGGATTCACACAATATTTTAGGGGTTAATACTATTTGAGAAAAAGGGATATGCACTGTTTTTACACTGTCAATCAATCACAATCATGTATCCAATTAAAACATAATTTAATTTAAAAAAAACTAATATGACAGGACAAGTGTAAATATTTTAATTGGATGTATGTGTAAAGTTTGTTTACACTGTCAGTGCACTACCTTTAAACTCATACTATTTTACCTGATTTTCACTTTTCGTATATATAATTTTTTTTTTTCACTTTTTAATTTTCGTTTATCTACTACAATATATTATAAGAAATAATTTGTGCATTTAAGAGATCAAAGACTTTAATTTTAATATTTTAAAATAATCAAAATTTCTTTTATAGAATAAAATAAATTTAGTCTATATTACTAGAAAAGTATTGTATATTAAACTTATTTTATAAGAGATAGCGAATAACATATAAAGTTTTGGAGTTTAGAGTAAATAATCGATCTAACATTTTTTATAAAAAAAACTAGAAAATGAGAATTATTATTAGTAACAATAAAACTAATAGCATCTTTTAACGTGAGATTTCAATCATATATCTTCAGATTGTGAAATCATTTTTTTTACCATTAAACAAACATCTCTTAAACAATAAATAACATGTAAGTTTATTGATAACATACACTTATATATAACAAATAAGCTAGTTGAGTTAATTTAAAGTATTTGGTAAAACTAAATCATGTAACCGCCCCGCCAAAGCCCGCCGCTCGCCAAAACCCGCTCCTCCTCCAAAACTCACTTTTTTTTAGTTAATTCTAGTAATTGCAATTCTTGATGGTTTATTTTATACATTTATTTATAAATACATGTAATACTTTTTAGAGTAAATTTGTTAAAAAATTACATTTATAAAAAATTGTTTTAAAAAATAAGTGAAAATTTTAATTAAAAGGTAAAAAAAGCATATTAATCTATTTAGAAAATATAAATAAAAATAGACGGGTAAGCCCGCCGCCCGTCAACCCGCCATTTTGGCGGGGCAAACATGATTTTGATGCCCATTTTATTTAGCGGGCATAAGACGGGGCGGGCGGCGGACGGGGCGGGCGGGCCGTTTTGCCACCCCTAGTTTAAATACTACTTCAAGTAGCATCTCAAAAACTCTTTTAAACTCAGTGAAAAAATACTATAAATTTGTGAATGGATATCAAATAGTGATATGAATTTATAAACTATAAGACCATCTCCAATGGTGGTTTCTTCTATTGAGTTCTCCACATGTACCATTAATTTAATAATTAAATATTTAAAAAAATTGTCATGTCATAATAGAGTTGCATTGCAATGCAACAACTAAGAGATTGTAGTACCCAATCAAATGAAGTTATGAGGTAAAGTTGTGGGACCCATATCAAATTTTTATTAAAGTTAAAATAAAATAAATTCTTTTAATATGATGTGGTTTAGTGGGTCCCATAAAGAACTCAAATGTAAGTTGCACCATTGGAGATGCTCTAAGTTATTTATTACTCCCTCCGTCTCATAATAAGTGTCCTATTTGAGTTTTGTGCGGTTCTTAAGAAAATGATTGAATGTGTTGATTTTAATGATAAAGTTAATATCATTTACTAAAATACCCTTATTTCTTATAGATAGTAGAATAGTTGAAAAACATGAAAGTTAATAAATAGGGGTATAGTAGTGGAAAAAATTAATAAATGTTGCATTGGTTTTCTAAAGAGACATTTATTTTGAGACATGAAAAAAGTGCAAATGAGACACTTATTATGAGACGGAGGGAGTATATATTAATATGTCGGTGGTAGTTAATTAATAATATTAAATAATTAATTTGCAGGTGTAATTATTGGCTCAACTGTACTTGTTCTTTTATTTGGTGGAGTTTTTCAAATATACCGCTATTTTAAAATGAAAGACGAAGATCATGCAAGAATTGAAAACTTTTTAAAGGACTACAAGGCTTTAAAGCCAACTAGATTCTCTTATGCTGATATAAAGAGAATCACACATAAATTTAGAGATAGGTTAGGTGAAGGGGCTCATGGAACTGTTTATAAAGGTAAGTTGTCAAATGAGATTCAAGTTGCCGTGAAGATACTTAATAATGTAGAAGGAGATGGAAAGGATTTCATAAATGAAGTGGGAACCATGGGCAAAATCCACCACATCAATGTAGTTCGTTTGATTGGCTTTTGCGCGGATGGATTTCATCGTGCTTTAGTCTATGACTATTTTTCAAATGGTTCGTTGGATAAATTCATTTCTCCACCAAATAACAAAGATAATTTTCTTGGATGGGATAAGCTGCAACAAATTGCTCTAGGCATAGCAAATGGCATTGAGTATCTTCACCAAGGTTGTGATCAAACAATTCTACACTTTGACATCAATCCTTATAATGTCATGCTAGATGACAATTTCACTGCAAAGATTACAGATTTTGGTTTGGCTAAGATGTGTTCAAAAAATCAAAGTGTTGTATCAATGACTTCGGCTAAAGGAACATTAGGCTACATGGCACCTGAAGTTTTTTCTAGAAACTTTGGAAATGTCTCTTATAAGTCTGATATATACAGTTATGGTATGTTATTGTTGGAGATGGTTGGGGGAAGAAAGAACACAAAAATAACCGATGAAGAAGAAAATATTCAGATTATGTATCCAGAATGGATCCACAATTTACTTGAAGGGGGAGATATACAAATCTCTGTCGATGAAGAGGGTGACTTTAGAATTGCAAGAAAAATAGCGATTGTAGGACTTTGGTGTATCCAATGGCACCCTTTACATCGTCCAACAATTAAAACTGTGTTGCAAATGCTTCAAGGAGAAGGGGACAAATTAAAAGTACCAAGCAATCCTTTCGGACCTACAACTTCAACTAACACAATTGCTAATATTGTTGTAGAACGTATGAATTTGGAGCTAGATATGATTCAAGAGTTAGATTAGATATATGCTAGTTATACATATATTTATTAAATAAATGTTCATTGCGAATAACAATAACATGTTTCTTTTTATCAGAATTTTATATTAGTCAATTTAATAAAGGATAATGTAAGTGGGTATCAAGTTAGTCAATGAATAATTCTTACTCAAGTTACATTGTCTAATAACTCTTTATTGATAATAAATTTCACCAATCTAACTGTTGAATATTTTTATATTACCTTAATGTGTATATATATATATATATATATATATATATATATATATATATATATATATATATATATATATATATATATATATATATATATATATATATATATATATATATATATATATATATATATGCAAAAGGTAAGGCGACACGAGGACCAACATGTAGTAGGTGTCCGCCTAAAGGTGTATCACATAGACATGAGTCCCTCACACCAATGGCTCGCCCAGGGGGAAACATGAATATTGGCGTGTAAGATGTCCATAACCACATGTGGAAGCAGTCATTACAACGATTCTTGATAAGTAAGCAATTCGAGAGCTTCATGGTCAAGGTAGAACGTTACTACTTCTTAGGATCTCCAAAATCTAGACCCATAGGCCTCTATAAATACCTCAACCTTAGGTATATGAAGGACAATATGATGCAAATATAGAAAACGTCCCTTGTAACGCCCCGAATTTAATTCATTATTTAATTAAATTAATTAAGGATTTATTCAGTTGAATTAGTCGAAGTCGGGATTTATCGGTATTATTCTAAAGGCGTAATTGGATTAATATGTTGATTTGAGCAGTTAAGTTGTGGTCAGATTAGTCAGAGAAATAAAATTGCGAGTTAGTATTATTTGCATTATGGATCAATTGTAGTTGTGGAATATTATTGGAAATAATATTCGTTATGTTATGTGATTATTTATTTATGTGTGTTATTTGGCTTAATTGAGTAACTAGAGGAATATTAAGAATTGGGCCTAAGTGGAAGAAATATAACACAATGGATGAGTTATGGGTTAAGCCCATTAGTGAGGTAGTAAGACTTAGGGTTTTAGAGATTTAGTCTCATAACTCATTTTATGGAGAAAAAAGAAAAAGAAGAGAAAGAAGAGAAAGAAGAGGGAAGCTATGGCATGAAGAGGAAGGACTCAATTGAAGAAGATGAAGCTTTTGCTAAGGTAAGGGTGGGGTTCTTACTCTATAAGGGTTGACATGATGATGGGTATGGTAGAGACTAGGTTTCATAATTGAATATCCATGTTTATGTGAGAATTGCAATCTTGATGTTGTTGATGAATGATTTGTGGAGCATTGGGTGGATCGATAGAGGTTTATATGATGGGGTTTTGATTGTATGTTGTTATCCATGATTGTGTGGAAATTGAATTTGAAGTTGTTAGGGTTCATACTAGATTTCTATGAAATTGTAATTCTAAGTATGTTTGATGATATTTGTATGTGAACCCATGATTAGAAATAAGTTTAGGAACCTTACATGTGTAGTAAATTGATTTCAATTGATGTATAAATGGTGTATGGGTTAGTGGGTGTTGTATGAGGGGATTAGAGGATAAAAATGGTGATTTATGAGTTTTTACACAGTGTAGGTCGACCTACACAAAAGCCTGGGTCGACCTGAGCAACCCAAAAAGACAGAAAATCCACTTTCCTTCAACTTGCGTCGACCTATGAATTATGTGCGTCGACCTATAGAATTCCTTGCATTTAATCATGAGTCGACCTGAGCTAACCCGATGGGGTAGAAAGCATCCATTTGTCGACCTATGAATCCCTTGCGTCGACCTGAAGATTTCCATTTTGACAGATTTTGTAAAGACCATAACTTTTGATCCGTAACTCCGTTTTATGCACCGTTCGAAGCGTTGGAAAGCTAACACAATAAACTATACCATGATTCAATAGAATGATTCATATAAGTATTCTTTTTTCTATGAATTGACATAAACATGTTGTGGTATAATTTGATGTATATTTTCTTATGACGATACAATGCTATTGAGGTGATGATATGGACTTTCCTTATGATGAGATAATGATGTGTCGCGATGAAATAATAAATGAATATGATTTTAATTAAGAATTTGAACTAATCATGTTATTTCGTTACTTGAATTATGTAATGTGATGTTTGTTGTTAACATGATGAATTTGTTGTTGTTGTTGTTGTAACATGTTGATGTTTGTTGTTGTTACAATATGTTGAACTGTTGTTGCTGTAACATGATGAATTTGTCGTTGTTGTTGTAGACCCTATGGTCAATGTTGATAAGTTGTATTGTGATATAATGTGAAGTGAATTAATGTTTTATGATGATATGACATAGCGATGTGATTGTGAAGTCTTTTATTTATAAATTCTTCTAGTATTTGTTTCAGGAGGAGATTGTTAATCTCAGGGGAAGACATATTCACACACTCTAATTATATGCTTATGCTATATCTGTTAATTGTCTTTTGTCATCTGATATTCTGATTGCAAATTCATATCAAGTATATATGTTTTTGTCATCATAAAAAAGGGGGAGATTGTTAGAACAAGATTTGTTCTGATCAATATTCTATGTTTTGATGATAACATTATATATGAATTTTGTATAAGACAATGTGGTACTCTAATCCTTTGCATTTTCCATTTCAGAAAATATATAAAGAGTATGCACGAATAAGCGCTAAGAAGCTATGGCTCAAAGGTTCTGGATGGCTACATCAGAACATGCTCTGGCAAGACATCAGAAGATGGTCAAGCAGAATCAGAACATGGACTATGAAGCATCAGAAGAACATGAAGTCAGAAGCAGAAGCACTGAAGTTCTGAATGGTATCACGCTCAAGCTCTTCAAATTCAGAAGACAAGAAGATGCTCTGCACCAAGCTATTTGACTCTGATATTCAAACGTTGTATCTACAAATCTGAGTTCAGAAGCAAATACAAGATGATAGGCTACTAAGACTGACAAAAGGAACGTTAGAAGCTACAAAAGGCAAAGTCAATAAAAGCAGCAAAAGCATGGCTCGAGGTAGTTGACAAAAGTGTGAAACATTAAATGCAAAGTTGTACTATTCACGCAAAGCATTAAATGCTCCCAACGGTCATCTTCTCAAACGCCTATAAATAGAAGTTCTGATGTGAAGCAAAATACAACACTTGCGCATTATACCAAAACGCTGTCAAATTCAAAAACTCACGAACTTCATCTTCAACCTCACAACTCTTGTAAATATTTAGTAAGTGTTAAGCTTAGAACTTAAGAGAAATATCACTGTTGTGATTATACTTGATAAGAAGCATTTCAATACTTTTGTAAACATTTATTTTACATTGATTGTAAAAGGTTCCTAGAGTGATCGGTTGATCAGTAGACTCTAGAAGACTTAGAGGTTATCTAAGTGTTGATTTCCTAGAGTGATCAAGTTGTGATCAGTATACTCTAGAAGACTTAGCGGTTATCTAAGTGGAAAACTATTGTAATCATATTGTTTAGTGGATTAAATCCTCATTTGAGGTAAATCACGGTAAGGGGGTGGACTGGAGTAGTTTCGTTAACAACGAACCAAGATAAAAATAATCGTGTTCATTGTTTTTATCTTAAGAGTTTTTAAAGTCACACTTATTCAAACCCACCCTTTCTAAGTGTTTTTCTATCCTTCATAATTTGGACTTTTTTTGTGAGAGACTAAAATGGATCTTCAATGGCAGTTCAGTCACGGTTCAAAAGTAAGAAAAAAACGGCTTAAAAAAATATTAGTAAAGGGGCTAACATGACTCGGTTAAATTTTGTAAGAGATTTAATATAGATTTTTTTCTCTGCAGTTTTTGTGAGGGACTAAAATGGACCTCTGCAGAGGAACTAATTTGACCTCTACAGTTTTTGTGAGGGACTAAAATGGATCCTTCAATCTATTTTTTTTAATTTGATAATAGTTTTTAGATCTTCATAAAACTTGGATTCGGTGCAGTCTCTTGTTTTGGAAGGAGTTGGAATATAACAATAAGTATAACGGAGGATAACTCATAAACATACATCACATTCGAGGCGTCAAAAATATCGAATAAAACAATTCATACACATGCTCACATATATATAGATACATAGAAAGTATAACGGAGGATAACTCATACTTCATAAAACATCAATACTCAAATAGTCATAATATCGCAATATCGCAGCGGAACAACATCAACGACAAAAGTTAAAACATATCATCTAAGCCAATCATGGCAACCACAAATCTAACATGTCTCATAAGGATATGACAACATAATCCGACAAGGAATAACAATATCCAAATCCAAATATAACGACAAGAAACAACAAGATAACACGACGTGATCAAAATAAGCCAAATGTCCCCCGAGTGCTACGTATCAAAGCATTGACACATCAACTCGAGCTATAAGGTAATGGGCTACTCCATGTTGTTACCTGCATGTTACCAACCAAGGGTAACATTCAAATAGAAGGGGTGAGATATCATTCATTATAAAGAAACGTATGATAATATTCAAAGCAAGAGAAAAGATCATACATTGGTCACCACTTCTCATATACATCATATACCACAATTCACATCACTCAAACAACTTGCAAACAGAAAATAATGTCAATACTTCATTTGTGGCAAATATAACCAATTACCGCACAAATCCAATAACGCAATTATCTCATCAACACATCTTACCATTCACGCCATAATCACAAACATTCAAATACAACTCATCATGCGACTTTACTTTATGCAACTCAAACTATGCAATTACTTGTGGTACCATTGGAGTAAACTCCTTTCTCAAACAGTTTTCCATTGGGCCGTCTCAAACAATTGCCACAAGGGCCATCGCAAACATTGCAATGGATGCGACTCAATGATGTACTCCCACATTCACACTTAAACAACTTAATCAACTTAAACGACATGATAAACTTGAACGACTTAATCAATATGGAAATCCAACAACGATAACATCAAGTTATCATTCACGGCGATTCATTACGTTTCAAATACATGTCCACGACATTTTACACATTAATCTCTCAACTTCTCAAACATCATCAAAATAGCAACATACAAGTAAAGTAAGACTTAATTAAAGATTCTCAAAGTTTCATAAAGCATATACAACAGATATACATTGAGAAGAGTTTCACAGAGGTTCAAACGAAACTTAAAAAGGAGCTACAGATCAAAAGATACATAATTTCAATGTTTGAACAAGTTTTGCACTATAGGTTCCGCTTAGCGGCCCATACGCGCGCTTATGGAAATGAAAATTTCCATAACCTCGCTTCAAGTGACACAAGTCAATGACTTTTTCTCTTCGCAGCTCTGCTTAGCGGGCTAGGTCCGCTTAGCGAGCTGTATCAATTTTTTCAAAAATAAACAGGGTCCGCTTAGCGGTCTCGCGTCCGCTCAGCGGACGTGTGATTATGCAGAAAAATAAAAACAGGTACAAAACTGCGAAACCACCCATCCCTTAGCCAAAAATCACTCTAAATAGAAATTAAACATATATAGTCACGAAATCTATCATCATCCATCATCAAACATCAATTAAAACACATTTCCAATCAAAGATTCATGCATTTTTATCATAAACCCTAAGATTTCTACACACAATTTCATGGATACAACACATAATCAAAACCCCACCCTAAACATCATCATACCTCCCTTTAGAATGAAAGAATCTCACCCTTACCTTAGGTTTGGATTGAAGCCAACTCTATCCTCAACCTTGAGATTCTCCTATTCTCTTCTTTCTCCAAAATCCCCAAAATGAGCTTCTAATTCTATTTCCTCTAAAACCCTTGTTAAACCCTTACTATCTTCTAATTACTAATGGGCTCAAATTAACACCCCTCTAATGCTAATTCTAATCATAGGCCTAATGACTAGTCTAATCACAATCTTATGTCATTTCCTAGCAAACTAAATAACATAAAGCCAATTGGCCGACATTTTCATCAAAGGGTTGAAGATCGGCAGATTCCTGAATTTGAGAAAGAAATTAGGAATAGTTCAATTCGACTATGACTAGAGTTGTTCAACAACTTGGATTATAGGGTGTATGTTGAGATATTATTAGGTTTGTTGAGATATTAGTGGGATTGATATTATTAATATAATATCAAATATAATCTAATCTAATAATATCAAATATAATTCAAATTGTGTAAGCCCGAGCCTAATTAGGGTTGTATATAAATAGTCATAGATTGTATCCTTATTTATACAATTCAAGTGAATAATATAATCTTTATTTTCTTTATCATTCTCTCTTTCTCTCCTCATTAAAAGTGTCTCACGCACTAACAATATTAAACTAGATCTGCGCATAATATCCAAATTGTAATAAGTTACTAGGGTTATATATGAATACATGGATTCCATATTATGTATGTATGGAATGAGTATTCCATTCTAGAACACTCATACATAATCTCCACGGGAAGAATTACAATTCTGATAGAAAAGATCCATAAATAACATTCCTTTTATAATATTTTAAAAAAATTAATATATATATATATATATATATATATATATATATATATATATATATATATATATATATATATATATATATATATATATATATATATATATATATATATATATATGGGACGTATCAAATGAGAACTTTGGTTATTATAAGAATGAGAACTTTTAATAACAACCGTACGATTTAAAATCAATGGTCAGATATGCATTTATGTGATATATATTTAAATCAGAATCTATCTATTAATTATTGTCTTTTAAAATTTGGATGAAATCTAAGGCATTGATATTTGATATTATATATATATATATATATATATATATATATATATATATATATATATATATATATATATATTGTTAAATATTATTCAAAATAAATATTAAAGACTCAAATGTCATTATCTTAGTAGTGTTAGGAATATTTTGAAAAACATAATAATATAAAATATTGAGAACTATATTCTTTCAAAAAATTTCTATTAGACCATATTATTTAATACACACAATATTCTTTAAAAAAGTTAATTATTTATGTTTATAATGCATTGAATACATATATTTTAGATAAAAAAAATTATATTTATATTTTATTAAATAATGTTCAGCTTATCTTTTTAATCTCTTAAGCAATACTTCAATAGCACTCGTTAGCAATATAAAAAAAAAATAGAAAAAATATTAGCTCAATCGTTTTCTTTTATTGTTAATTACTCAAACTCAATTAGTTACTTAAATTTAAAATGTGAAAGTGGGTAAAAACATGTACTTCTTTAATTTGTGATATATAAAATCTAGAGAGAGAAAAACATTTCCCTATCAAAAACTAATCCATCCGTCTCACGATGAGTGACCCAGCACATCATTTCACATAGATTAAGAAAAATGTAAAAAAATAAGAGGTAATATTGTTTTTACTATAGTATCCTTATTATATATTGGAAATGGTGAACTTTTTAATAATTAGAGGGTAGAATTGAAAAAAATGTGTTGAAAATTGAAATAGATCATTCATTTTGGGACAATATTTTATTCTAAATAGACAACTCATTGTGGGACGGAGAGAGTAGTTTGGTATAAGAAAATGTTAAGAGCACCCACATCCATACTACTCATGTTGGTGGTATAAGTGGGTCTCATCTAATATAATATATTACTTCACACTTATGAATCATTTAAACCATCTAACTATGTTTCCTAAATATCCATACTACTCACCTAAAACTATAATATGGGTCCCACAAAATTTACATTATATTTCAAATTTATATTTTATATTAAATAATAAAAAATTAAAAAATATGACAATATATTAAATAACATACTACATGACACATAAGTTATACCAAAATACAAAAAAAGGTCATAAATATTAAAATAAACTATAACCATAAAAAATAATAAATGTTTAAAATAACTTCTAATCCTGGTTATTCTCATGTCCAAAAGTTCCCATATGTGTTCTATCAAGTCCTATTGAAGGTGTCGACGAATTTGCTTATCGCGAACATGATGTCTTCTACGTAAGAACTCTTGAAAATCATTATTAGAATCGTCCGGTGGTGCAATTGGATCATTGCTCAAATGATCATAAGAATAATCAAAATTCTCACCATATGTTGCACGTTCATCTTCAACAATCATGTTGTGCAATATGATGCACGTGTTCATTATACGTTTCAGTGCATCCAAGTGCCAAAATCGAGCCGGGTTACGTATGATCGCAAAACGGGATTGGAGAACTCTGAATGCTCATTCGATATCCTTTCTTGCACCTTCTTCATGTTGAGCAAACAATTTTCTCTTATCCCCTTGTGGCATTGGGATGCTTTTCACAAATATAGCCCATTCAGGATAAATGTCATCTGATAGATAATAGCCCATGTTGTATTCATGTCGATTGACTGAATAATGGATCTCAGAAGTTCTTCCTTGCATAACATCGTTGAAGACATCAGATTGGTTCAGCACATTGATATCATTGTTTGAACTCGCTACCCCAAAGAAAGCATGTCAAATCCATAAGTCTTGTGAAGCAACGACTTCAAGCATAACCGTGGATTTACCATGATCACCTTGAACATACTGCCCTTTCAATACAACTGGGCAATTTTTTCATTCCCAATGCATACAATCAATACTCCCTAACATACCTGGAAAGCCACGTGCCTCCCCCATATGTAGCAAGCGTTCAATGTCTTCGGTTGTTGGCTTTCGCAAATATTGTGGCCCAAATAAACTAATCACACCCCTTGTAAAATTATCAATACATTTTAATGTTGTGGTTTCACCGATTCTCAAATAGTAATCCACATTATCAGAAGATGTTCCATATGCCAACATACGAATAATAGCAGTGCATTTTTGTAGCGGTGAAAGACCTGATCTACCAGTTGCATCAGTCTTCAATTGAAAATACTCATTATGTTGACCAAGAGCTTCAACGATGCGAAGGAATACATGTTTATACATTTGATACCTTCTATGAAATTTCTCATCCGTGTACACTAGAGTTTCTAAGAAATAATCATTGAATAGTCGCTCATGTCCTTCTTCACGATTCCTCTCTATATTCCTTCTTTGGCGTCTAGACCTACTTGAGCTCTCAGATTCTTCTTGCGCATGGCTTTCAAAGTAGAGCTTCACAAGTTCTTCGTCCATGCCGCCATTCATAAAATCCATGAACATTTTCCAAGATAGGGAGGATTGGAAGGATCCATGTGAAGAAAAGTTTGATATTGAATGAAAAGGGAGAAGTTGTGAATGATTTTTTTAAGGGCATGAAGTTAGGAATGCTTTTGAAGTTTGTTATGCATATACTATTTATAGGGATATGGATAATGGCTAGTTTAATGAAAATTGAGTTTGAATAAAGGCTAGTTTGACTAAAATTTAGTTTGAATAACGGCTAGTTTGACTAAAATTGAGTTTGAATAACGGCTAGTTTGAATAACGACTAGTCTTCATAAACTAAATTTATATATAGATATTAGATCCAACATACATAATAATTAAATCCAACATAGATAATAATTAAATTCAACATACATAATAATTAAATCCAAACTACATAATAATATCAATTAATTCCATATCTATCTCTAATTATGCCACACCAAAATTCATGATCTTGTAGTTGTCTTTGTGTCATATTTGTTGTATCTTTCATTAGTTTTTGCAAATCATTGATCTTTGCCGCGTGCAACTCAGCATCAATCCTTTTCCTCCCTATATCCATTTTTTCACTCTCAATACATGCATAATCACGTGCAAACCCCAACATCAATTCAATTTTTTGTTTAAGTCCTCTTTCATAGCATCAAATTTAGGAGTAGGCATTTCCACAAACTTTTTTTTGCTTCCTTTTGGCCGCCTTATTACCGATTGGACGACGTAACAAAGTCGGCGATGGTGGATTGTATTCTCTTGTTGGCGTTGGTGGGTTAGAAGATGTTGAATATGCTCCAGAAGCCGAACTCTTTGTTCTTTTTGCATAAGGTTTCCATGCACTCTGAAATGTGAACTTTTCATGTATGTCTTAATAATAAATATCGCATGCCGCCGAAACAATGTCACTCTCAGAGCTACCGCTTTTCTTTACAGCGACAACTTGTTTGTAGCACCCAACAAACTTTTGTACACAAGGATTAATCTTTTTATGCCATCGACCATTTAGTGCTATCGGATTCCTCTCTGGAAAATTCTTGTGGCGGTGGTTGTTATAAGCTTCACCAATCCTCTTCCAGAAACTATCTCCTTTTTTATCAATCCCAACAATTGGATCCCTTGAAATATTGAGCCATGATTGAATGAGAAGTTCATCATCCTTTGGTTGAAATCTTATTTTCAACATATTCATAACCGGTGTAGTTTTGACTTCTTCATCAAGGTTGATTGTTTCCAACCCATCTTGAGCTTGAGTACAAAATTGTGGTGTTTCAGGCTCTTGATCATTTGCTTCCACATAACTATTATCCATTTGAACTCCACGAAACATAGTGGGACTATTTGATTGAGATGGAAAGTGTTGATAATAATATGGGTAATTTCCAAAGTGTGGATAATTTTGTTGATTTGGGATAAAAGTAGGATTTTGAAAATTTGAGTTATGATGTGAGTTTGGATTATTGGATGCACTTTGTTGATTTGGGATAAATGGTGGAATGCCACAATTTTGCATGAAATTAGACCAAGAATTATGGTGGTTGGGGTTCATTGACAAATGAAATGTGTAGAAGAAGAAAAATTAAAAAAAGATGAAAGAAATAATTGATTAAATGTAGATAAAAAATTATGGTAGATTGATATGGTTGATCACTTATTTATTATCAAACTATTTTTTTATAGTAAATTAAAACTTGTAAAATTTTTGAATGAAACGCAACGGTTATTTTTTTAACGGTAACAAATTAATTTGAATTTTGTATTCCAATCAAAGCAGATCCAAATTAATATATTAATTGAATGATACAGGTCTTATTTTTGATACGTAACTAATTAATACCACACCTTTTATCTTCAATTATCCCTGCTGCACTGACAACAAATGATACAGCTAAGCAAAAGCCATCGCGATATTTATACTCTAATATGTCACATGTGGGAGCAAAGCAACCAATTCACTCTCTTCAATTCCAACCAATTGAATTGTGTAGTTTTTGTCGTTGATTTCCTTAACACACTCCTTCTATTTTTTATTACTTTATTCGTTCTATATTGAATGACTCATTTGAAATAAAATAATATCTCAAAAAAAATAATCTATTTCAATTTCTAATTTTTTTTTCAATTTTACCCTTTAATTAATAAAAATTTCACCATTTTTAATACATGATAAAAGTATTATAGTAAAAACAATATTTTTTCTCTAACTTATATATTATATATATATATATATATATATATATATATATATATATATATATATATATATATATATTTTTAATCTGTGTAAAATGGTGTGCTGAGTCATTCATTGTAAGACGGAGAGTGTACAAGCAAAATCTTACTTTTTAGATTTATTGGTTAAATGATATATCTAGTCTATATATAATCTAAAGAATTTGATGGGAATACACCGACGGTTTAAAGTAGTTTTACACCGTCAGTGAATTGTAACCGTCAGATTTTAAGTTATGTTTGAATTTTATTTTAATTATATATAAAATAATAATTATGAATGGTTGTGATGGACTGACAGTATAAAACTTTTTACATTGACAGTGCATAACCATTAATCCCTATTCTAAATATATAATATATTTAAGGGTTAATACCTATTTTCACCTCTGCCATATGGGGTTGGTTTGAAAAATTCCCCTGCCAAAAAAAAAGTTGCAAGAATTTCCCTAACATTTGAAGATTCTCTCGTTTTAAACCTTGTAAAATATTTGTTTTTAAAACCAACCTTGCAATTTGAAGATTCGGTCATTTTGAACCCTATAATCTTGTAGATTATGTCATTTAAAACCCTCTGGAATATGACGGGTAAGGTTGGTTTTACTATAAAAAATAATTTACAGGGTTCAAAATGATAGAGTCCTTCAAGTGGCAAGGTTGGTTTCAAAAATAAAATTTTAACAAAGTTTAAAACGAGAGAATCTTCAAATGTTAGGGGAATTCTTGCAATTTTTCTTTTGGCAGGTTTTTTCGAACCAACCCCATATGACAGGGTTGAAAATAGGTATTAACCCTATATTTAATGAATATAAAAAAATATTTTTTTTTTATAAAAGAGAATTGAGGGGCTGTATAGTATTTCCCAGAAAATAGAGTTACCACTGTCCTGTTGTTTTCGCAGGACAACTCAGAGCTCGGATACAGGCTGTTGGCTCATCCATATGTCGAAATGGGTATTTTATCTTATTGATTTTCCGCATGAAGAAGGCTTACAATATGTTTGGTTATTAGTAATTGCATCACATGTTGGAGGGTCGTGATGCAGTAGCAGCACAACCACTAGTGATATGGTCTCTGCATAATAGAGGAAGGCTTTCCATATGCTCATGGTTAAATTCTGGCTATCTAAAGGTTAACATGTGTTCCGGACTGGGCCAAGATTGAGCCCAATGTAGCTTCGGCCCACTTAGCCTTAGAGGCCTATGTCGCACGCTCGCGAAAAATGAACAGAGTCGCCACCAATATATTTATCCCATAAGGGAAAGGAATATCAGAAAACCTAACAAAGGAAGGAACAGGGTCTTGCGACCAGAGAATCAAGGTACGGGAGTCGGTTACGCAAGGGGAAGGTATTAGCACCCCTCGCGCCCATCGTACTCGATGGTATCCACCTATGTTTGCTTCTATCTAATGGGTGTCTAACTATGTCTATGTCTAAATGCGAAATGAATGCAAAATGTAGGGAAAATAAAGAATTGTACTCGCACGGGCCCTACCCCGCTGCCTACGTATCCTTTTCAGGAATCAGAGTTACCGTAGCTCGGCTCACGATTTTCTGTTTGTTTTTGTGTTTTTTAGTTGGGCGGGGTTAACGTTCGCGCTCTTGCATAAGGGGTCGCCTACGATGCGTACGAGCGGAAATAACAGTGCCCTTAGAAAGAAGAAAAAGAGAGATTGGTTTGTGTCTTTTAGGGTGATTGCGTGATGACGAGAACCTACTACAAGGTCTCGCATCATTTCCTCACTTTGTTTTAAATCTGACCATTTATTAGTGTTTTATGTGTTTTTGGTTGGTGTTTTTTTTTTAAGGGGATTTAATTTGTGACTTAGATCATACCAAAAAGAGTTTTGTTTTGCATATTTAGAGAACGCACATCGAGGCCTACGCCACAATCGTTTCTCTAAACAACGGTTAAGAAATACATCGAGGTTTCACACCTCAATCATTTCTTCTCCGCTAAGTAAAGGAGATACAAAAAGAGTTTTTTGTGAATATTTAGAGAATGCACATCGAGGCCTACGCCACAATCGTTTCTCTAAACAACGGTTAAGAAATACATCGAGGCTTCACACCTCGATCATTTCTTCTCCGCTAAGTAGGAAAGAACATACATCGGGGCCTACACCCCAATCATTTCTTTCCTACTATGAAATATAGTAACGGTATGATCTTCATCGATATTTATTAAGTATTTTAAAAGTTGAAAAGAAAAAGAGAATGAGAAGGGAACTATTCCTGAATTCTAGTCTAAGTTGTTATTGCTTATGTACAAAGGGAAATCTAAACCTAATGTTAACATGGTAAGGAAAATACTATAAAAGGAGCATGGAAATAATACCAAAATAGGCCAAAAATATGGCCAAAATTAAGCAACAAAGTCACACCAAAATTAGCATTGAAATGGTACAAAACTTAAAGAAATGGTTCAAGTATTAGTGCGAAATTTAACTAAAAAAAATACTACTATTTTTTATGCGTTTTTATGAAGGAAATTAAATCTAAATCAAAAAAGAGGCCAAAAGAGTAAGCCTAAAACTAGTATTTTTTTATGAAGTTTTCTATGTCATTTTTATTTCCTAAAAATCAAACAAAAATTATCATTCTAAATGTTATTATCTAAAAATCTAAGGAGAAAAGTTATGAGTTTTTATATGCTTTTTATTATCTAAAGAAAAATGTAGTAAAATGAACTAAGTAAAACAACACCTAAAATCTATCAAATTATATGTGAAACAGGGGGGTGCTAATCAGAAAACATGGTGGTGATGCATAGCAGGGCGCAGGGCCCAACAGAGCCTGGCCCAGAAGTTGTTTTTGTTTTCATTTTCTATGGCAAAAAGAGTAACGATGGGCTTATGGGGGGTGCAGTTAGCAGTAATGGCCCAGAATGAATTATATTGATCCAGTTATTTGTTAGTATTCAGAACAAAAACAATTGAAAAGAAAAAAAATAAAAAATAAAAATAAAAAATAACGAAATTAAGTCTGAAAGGGAATTAGGGTTACCGGATGCGACGATTAACCTTCTCAAAACGGAATTCTCTTCTCAAGGGCGACGGCGGTGGCTACTCGTTTCTTCTCCGATGATCCCCTTCCGCCGCGACCTGCGAAACACAGCAAGCTCCGCTCCCTCTCACCTCTTCTCCGTCTCGATTCTCAAACTCTCGCTCTCACTCGCTCCACCCTCGCCTCTCTCATCTCCGATTCGCCCTCACTCTCGATGCTTCCGACTTGGCGAAGGCAATCCGATGATCTTCTGGATTCCGTGATGATGATGAACACGCGCGAAGATGAAGATGATACGATAGGGATTGTTGTTGATAACGAGCTGTGGCGTCGGCACGGTGTCGGTGATGTTGCGATGACGGCGAAGCTCGTGGTAGTTGAAGATGATGATTTTGCAGATGAATTCGCAATTGATCGGAGAATGAAACTTCTGAGATTGAAGCGTCGAGGATGATTTCTGTAGATTCAGTTTCTTTGTGATTTTCTGTTGAAGCTTGTTCTGGATGAGTGAAGTTTGTTGGAGAATGAAGGCGATGATTGGTGAAGAAGATGGACGAAGATTCTTTGATCGAGAGAGTTCTGAGAGAGAGGTAAAGTTTGTTACAGTCTTTTCTGATTTTCTCTTATCTCCTCCCTTCGTTGTTTATCGATTTTTCTTCTCAATTTCTGTCATCCCCATTCTTTTCTTCTGTAATTTTTGAAGGTGGTGATGAAGGGACGATGGTGGACTCTGAAGGTGATTGAGGTTATGGTAGAGGTTGAAGGATTGTTTGATTGAAGAATGGCTGAGAACTCTGTTATGGATCAGAGATGAGAGTGAAGATTGAGAATGGGTGAGGAAAAAAAATGAATGTTCTGAGATGAAGTGTGTGAAGAGTATGATGATTGAAGGTGGATGAGGTGAGGGAGAATTGAAGATTGTGAATGAAGATGGATGAAGAGAAGTGAAGAAGGAATGAATGTGAGGTCTCAGGTTAGTTCCATTTCTGTTATTCTGTTATGAGAAGTTGTAGGTGGTTAGAAAGGTTGGTTATGTGGGTATGTGAAGTCAGTACTAGGTTTGGAAATTTGTAACTGATTTTCTTGTTATCTCTTCTGTACTGCAGTTAGTAATCGGTTAGTTAGGGATGTTATGACAGTTAGGCTTGGTAGTTAGTTATAGATTGGTTATGTTAGTTAGGTTGGTTATAAAAAAATCTGTTGGGTGGTTATTACAAAAAGCTCCTTTGACTGGGGACCTGAAGTTGCTGTTTGAGATTTAGGAATTTTTCTCGTGCAACTCTGAAGTCTTCACATATTTTACAATATCCCGGATTTATCACTAGATCTTGTACAGAACTCAGCAAATGCAACTTCCCACCATCAACTGACCATTGAGGATAAGTGTATTTTTTTGCAGATAGTAATAATCTGAGATTTCCAAGGGAAACTTCACTGAGTGCACGATTACAAGTAATAGGAAACAGTCTGCCACCGAAATTCCAATCAGAAAGGCAGCATGGTTGAGAGCAGAGTCAGAATCAGGGTATGGTTCCATCACAACGTTGAGAATTCTCTTCTGCAACTTCCAATCACTATCAACGAAACGTCCAGTTATAAATACATATCCTACAGACTGAGTTGAGGTTAATGCTGTTTTGTTTTTTTGTTATGTGGTTACATGGAAATCAGTTAATATTGACTGGTGGTTTAATGATGCAAGGCTTTTAGCAATTATGGTGTTTGGTACTGAATTTCTTCTTCTGTTTCTGCTTGCAGGTTTAGCTCGGGTCAGCTTTGTGAGGGACTGGTTCGCAGGTTTCGTGTAGCAGCCGGTTCAATTGGAACTGTATGTTTCAATGTGCTGCTGAATAAAATCCTTATGTGTGGGGCTGATTTGGAACAAACGTGAATGGAAGGAACTTGGGATTCGGTTCAAAGTTGTAGTTGATTCATTTTCCTGTGCGATTGGTTTTGGTTTTGTTATCTTTACTGCAGAACTTTGGTTTAGCTTGTATGCGAGGAACTTGGCTTGATTTGAATATGATTTTTTTGTAATGCTTCAACTGCTTTTCTTTTGTGTTGTAATTTTGTAATGGGCTTGAATGAATGGGTTTTTGTAATAAGTTTGGACTTGAATTTGTAAAGAATTTGTGATGATTTTTGTGTAATGATGGTTGTATGGACCTTTGTAAGTATGGTGAATGATCTTGAATGATGAACTCGAACATGTGGAGATTGAATTTTTGTATCTTCAAATAGAATGGGCATCGAAATTTGAACTCGTATTTGAATGTTGAACCGAAAGTTCCAATACCTTGGTTTTGAATGAATGTTATTTAAATCAACACTTGCATGACTATTTTTGGTGAATTAATCCCAATCCAATCGTGAACTTCAAGGGCTCCCAATTTGATTCGAGCCATCAATCTAACTCAAACTCGGACATCCACTCGGATAGATTATAGATGATGATGTCTTGAACACAAAGGATCCATTTCATTTCCATGAGAAATCAAATATTTGACATTATGAACAAACCTAAGCTTTTGGACAATTTGCACTCGAGGCATAAAGTAATCACCAGTGAATCTGAATTATAATGAATCTTCAGGTCATATATCATGCCTTGACAAGATGTCCTCCTCAATACAATGACTCTAACATGATGCCTTGGGAACCCTTTGATGAAGATAAAGACCCCATTTCACACCTCACTGTTTGTAGAATCAGAAATACCACATCTTATTAGTTGTGTGTGCATCAGTCTCATTATGAAACCTTACGCTTCCAAATCCTTGATCCCCTGCCCGATTTATTGATTAATGAATGCATGAGTTATGTTAATGACCTAATGGAGGTATGCAGATGAATGCAAAACCTAAGCCAGTCAAAAGTAATGGGTAGGACAAATTTGGGGTATGACAGCTGCCCCTATTTAATCATCTTAAACTTGAAGGTGAGATTGGCGCTAGCCTTTCGAACCTTCGAGGTAGAAGAAGATTAAATATCAAAGTACCAAAAATTTGTCTTAAAGAGAAGATGGTGTGAATGTTATCCTTATTTTTTCATTTTTTGTTTTTGTTTTGATATCTGCTGGGGAGAGAGAATTTTTGTTTTTTCTGATGGGAAAGTTTATGGTAAGGGATTGAAATGGGGTAGCTTGTAACGTAGCCAAGGTGCCAATACAAGGTTCTTAATGGAAATGATTGTTGTATAAAACTGTGGTTGGAAAATACGGGTTCGATGGAATGATAGGATCTACAATCCACAAGGATGAAAAAGATGAGGATAAGGTTAACGGACCTACGATCCACAGGAAATGAAAAAGATGAGGATAAGGTTGACAGACCTACGATCCACAAAAAATGAAAAGAGACGAGGATGAGGTTGACAGACCTACGATCCACAAGGAATGAAAAAGACGAGGATAAGGTTGACAGACCTACGATCCACAAGAATTGAAAGAAGGGATGAACATCAACACTGGGGTTGGAGGACATTAACGCTGAAGTTGGAGCGTATCAACACTGAGGTTGGGGGACATCAACACTGAGGTTGTGAAAGGAAAGGCGTCGGCATTGAGGTCGAGGACATCAACACTGAGGTTGGACAAGAAAAGATAAACATCAACACTGAGGTTGTGAATGACGATTGGCATCGACACAGAGGTCGGTGAAGGGATGATAGGCATGAACACTGAGGTTGGACAAGAAAAGGATAGACATCCACACTGGGGTTGGGAAAGAAAGGTATCGACACTGAGGTCAAGGGAAGAAAAAATTAATATCAACACTGAGGTTGGGGATTGGTTTTGAAATGGTTTGCCGGGACGGAAGGTAAAGGATACACAACACGGGGGTTGGATCTAAAAGTTTTTCCGTACGAGGGGAAGGGACCACGGAGACTAGTGACGACTAGACTCGATCAAAAGACATAATCACGAAGATGTTGATGCTGGCGAAGCATAAGAATTACATTAATCCATCAGGCCAAAGGCGGAGTGCAACTCATCAAGAGTGGCAATCGTTCGAATTGCCACACACCAAGTATGGTTATTCAAAGGGTTGAAAAATGAGATGGGTTGAATGCCAACCCTCATTCGCACTCTAATCTTCACGTAGCACACGGGTAATAACCTCGGAGACAACGACTCTGACGAAGAAAGACATTGTACTCGACTCATATGAGACTTCTTTTGGAGATTGAGGATACCCGGTATTGGCACCATGGTTTGAGGAGGTTTGTGATGTAATAGCAGATATCAATCGGAGTTTGTAAGGATAACATCTTTGTGGGGAAGTATTGTTATCTTGATTGGGTGTTGATCTGTATTATCTGGCTTATGCTTTGTATGCATGTTTGAATTTTTCTATGGCGTAATGCTCCATTTTGATGGAAATGCCACGCTTTTTGAGGATGCAATGCTATATGCAATGGAAACTATATGCAAAGCGCCAAATAAAGGCGTTGGTGATAGAGGAGGATCATTGGGGTCTGTTGCTTATTGTCTTGAGGTGCCAATATGAATCGGTGTTGGAAACCCTACAGTACCAAAGATTATTGGCAACTGCCTTGAGGGTTGGAATGTAGCTTTGTTGGGGAGGAAGTGACTTCATCTGACTTTCCCTACATCTTGAATTGCTTGAGGATGGTGAGCTTGAGGAGATTCCCTCGATTCACCATGTTGAGGATGAGAAATCCAGATAAGGAGACCATGTTGGGGAAGTGGAACAACTTTCATGAGAAATAAACTCATGTGCTTGGGGAGTAGACCAAAGTTCCAGGAGAAATAAACTCCTATGATTATGGAGAGACAATACGACTCAGAAGATTGTGCCCCAAGCTTCGTGATCTACCAAGGAACTTGCTCCAAGGGATCCTTGGAGAGATTTGTCGAATCTCGACGTAACTGCCCCAGATTGGTTGAACTCAAGAGAGATTCCTCGACTTGATTGCCCCAGATTGACCAACGGTGAATGGATGCCTCAGTTGACAGAGTCTTCACATAACTTGCCCCTTGGAGTGATTAGCCTTTGAAGTGAACGACTCATGGAATCGATCAACTTTTTCTGCAGTTGTTCATTGTTGGATCTTCCTTGATGTCACGTGTCTATTCACAAGTAAAAGATATTTGTTTTGAAGATGCTAATATTAATGCAATGCTTATGCTAGCTTCGAAATCAAAGTTATTAAAACAAAGTTGTGACACTCAGTGCTTGAATTATTTGTCATATCGATATCAGCATAAATGGTAAGCAAACATCTAGGAGTCAGTTTTTCACAGCTTGCTTTTGAAATAAACCCTGCTTCAATTAGGTCTTTTAAGGGTTGTAACGGGGTCTGGTTCACGGTTTTAGAAAGAAAGGATTTAAGGCTCGAAGTCTAACCTAACCCACCCATTCTTCGTGATGTTCTCCAGTCCTAAGTTCAACTTAACCTGATACGAGCGTTCATCCTTCAGGAGGAGTTTGAGATGATTGAGGAATCAATGAAGTCTTCTCGGACATGGTAGTCACTCACTTTCTTTTTGGTGCCTGATCACACGACATTGTTCCTTTGATGAGGATCTTTATGTTGTAATCCTCGTTTTTCGTTTCTGCTTTGCATTTCCTTTTTATCTCCCTAACTTTTGCCTGGACAAATTCTTTTGAATTTTATTTTGGAGTCCAGCGGGATGCCCTAATTTTGCCTAAGTCACTTGTTTTCAAGTTGTTGACTTAGCGGGCTCTTTTTTTTTCAGTCTTTTCTTTTTTGAATAAGTCATGTGATCCTGGATCTCTGATTTGTTGGAGGTGATTGTGACTGCCTCATTCTTTGGTTGATGAGGGAGTACCGTCGTGGTATTGAGTTTCCTCAACCTTTTGAAAGATAACCGTTGTTGTATCCTTGGATGTATACTCCTGATGAATTCTGAATGCTCGATCAGATTAATTGAATGCTACCCTGCCCCTGGGTTAAATGTGAGGTTTTTTTTTTTTGTATAGAAAAGAAACTCCTACTTCAAGGCTCAAAGGGGTTAACGATGTTCTATCTCCCTTATATCTCCAGTGTTTGAGGATTTGAAACAATGCCTGCACATCCTCAGCGGGGTTTTATTCAAAAGCACATGATTAAAGATTTTTGCAATTATTATTTTTTCATCATTCTCCTTTTGATATTTTTTTGCTTAAACCAGAGTTTGATATCGATAGACAAAAAGATATGAGTGAACACGAATGGATTGATTCGAAACTAGCATATGCAATGCATTTTTTTATTTTTATTAAAACAAACAATTTTTACACGGAAGAAACATTTAACAAAACAAGGAAAATTACAAATGAAAATGCAGAAATGAATTGATGATTGCCATTGTTGAGGAGGCTTGACTCCGTCTGGACTTGTTGATCTTGAATACTTTCTGTAGTTCCTTCCAAACACTTCAGATTACTTCAAAAGAGAACTCCAACAAAGTCATCCAAGAGTTGTACATCTTTGTGTTACTTTAAGGATTCGAGCAATGCGAGTGATGCAATGCTCAAGATAAGAGTTCGTCTTGCTTATCCCTCGTGCGGGAGCCCCAAGCATTGTTGCTAGAGTAGTAATCGCCATCATAAATGGAAAGAATCTTATATGGTCATCAAACTCAAGAGAGCTACTTGTGGTGAAGAGGACCCAATACTCGAATCTTAACCAATTGGAATTCCGAAAAACGGGGAAGCACTTTGAGAATGAGAAGCATCATGTAGAACACTCTTGATTACCACATGGAAAAAGAATCTGACGACGTCACTCCAGAATTGGTAATGCTTTAAGGGATTCGAGCAATGCGAATGATGCAATGCTCAAGATAAGAGTACGTCTTGCTTATCCCTCGTGCGGGAGCCCCATGAACTCTTCAATTTATGTGAAGACCATTTGGAGTGAATGATATCGCTTTGGAGTCAATGAGATCTTGGACTTTGTGTTTCAAAATATTACAATCCTCAGTTGAATGTCCGGATGTCCCAGAATGGTACTCACACTTGGCATTTAAGTCATATCCTTGAGGAATCGGTGTTGGAGGGGGCTTAGCCTCCCTTAGTTCGACCAAAGATTCATTGAGTAAATGAGAGAGCAGTTGACTATAAGTCATAGGAATCGGGTCAATCTTTCTTGGTGGTCTTCTCGGCCTTCGTGGACCTTGTTGTTGTTGGTAGTTAAGAACATGAACCTGAGGATAAGCAGGGAGTTCTTCTTCTCTATTCTCTGAAATAGCATTTGTTTCACTTTTCTCTTCTTCTGTGAATTCGGAAGTATCGGCCATATCTTGGATTTTACCCATCTTTAGGGCGTTTTCAATTCGTTCTCCTACGACAACCAAACTTGAGAATTCAGAGGAAGCACACCCAATCATCATGTTCAGATAAGGATCTTTCAGAGTATTCATGAACATGTCTACAAGCTCTCGTTCCAAGAGTGGAGGTTGGACTCTGGAAGCTAATTCTCTCCATCTTTGTGCATACTCTTTAAAAGACTCATCAACCTTCTGAGTTAAACTTTGGAGTTGTAGTCTAGTAGGAGCCATGTCACTGTTGTACTTGTAATGCTTGAGAAAAGCCTCTGCTAATTCATCCCATGTACGGACATGGGTTCGTTCAAGTCGTGTATACCACTCAAGGGATGCCCCACTTAGGCTATCTTGAAAGAAGTGCATGAGAAGCTTGTCATTTTCTGCATACGGTGCCATCTTGTTGCAGAACGCCTTGATGTGACTCATCGGACAAGTGATACCCTTGTATTTCTCAAAACTGGGGACTTTGAACTTAGCAGGAATCTTGATATCAGGAACTAAGCACAAATCAATAGCATTTAAACCAGAGGAGCCTCGACCTTCTAAAGCCTTCAATCTTTCTTCCAAGAGATGGAACTTTCTCTCATTTTCTTCAATCGGGAACTTGAAAGCTTCGAGTTCAGAATCGTTCTCATGATGTGAATCCTCCTTGTTTGGAATTTCCACGGGCACAGATTTTGATCCCCCATTAGCAACAGTAGTAGGAGTACCATTAGCCAACTTAGCAACACTTTGTCTTAGCTCTTCTTGTCCTTGAACAACAGCATGGAGAGTCTCAAAGAGTTGGGTCATCCTCTCCCCCATAGTATCCATGTCCTTACGAAGTTCAGCCTGATTTTGCTCAAGACGGTCCATGATCCTCTTCTAATTAATCCTTGTATAATACAGATGTAGGGAAGTCAAATTTGTTGATGAAGCAGAAATCTGTATTGAAAGAGGACCCCAATAAGCTTCTGATAGAACTATGAGATGCATGATGATATGAATGCAATGTTTCATTTATGAGAGATCCTAAAGTCTTTTCACACACTTTCATTTTTCTTTTTTGGAATCAAAGCTTCTCTTTTTTTTTGAACAGAATATCTTTTCTTTTCTTTTTGCTTTTCTATTTCCTTTTCTTTTACATATCTTTTCTTTTCTTTTCTCTTTTTTTTTTTGGAAATAGACTTTAGGATCTTTCATAAATGGAGTGGACAAAGCAATGATGTTATGCAATGCAAAAGCATGGGATCCTCGGTCCATATAATCTTAGTAACCACTGTACAAACTTCTGAATAACTGATACAGGTCAAATATCACAGAATCAAAGGTCCGACACCTTTCTGAATACCAGGAAGACCAATAGTCACCAACAGTACCTGTCATGTATATCCCTCCCCACTCACAGGTGAATCTAGGTCAGGGTAGGTCAAAAAAAGCCAACAGAGGATTGAAAGTAGGCGTAATCATACGATATTGCCTCTTTCAACCAAGCTCTGTCCGTGGATACATGATCGGATCAATCAGACATACGTCTTCTGTCCGTCATGGCCACTCTATTCCTAGTTCCTAAGGTATCACTCATGGCCTGGGTATTGGGCCTTTTACCTCATAGAACAATCCCACCCAACCTGCAAAACAGAACAGAAGACCCCAAGGAACACAGAATATAATCCATATGCATGATGTGCAAACAGAAATAAACATGATATGCAGGCAGAAAAGTAAACATGCAAACATATATACAAGGTATAGACATAAAAACAAATAAACACCCAGTAAATAAACAAACAGACGCAGGCTAGGATCGACTCACTAAGGATGGACCAGCAACAGGTCTAGCAACATCCCCAGCAGAGTCGCCAGCTGTCGCACGCTCGCGAAAAATGAACAGAGTCGCCACCAATATATTTATCCCATAAGGGAAAGGAATATCAGAAAACCTAACAAAGGAAGGAACAGGGTCTTGCGACCAGAGAATCAAGGTACGGGAGTCGGTTACGCAAGGGGAAGGTATTAGCACCCCTCGCGCCCATCGTACTCGATGGTATCCACCTATGTTTGCTTCTATCTAATGGGTGTCTAACTATGTCTATGTCTAAATGCGAAATGAATGCAAAATGTAGGGAAAATAAAGAATTGTACTCGCACGGGCCCTACCCCGCTGCCTACGTATCCTTTTCAGGAATCAGAGTTACCGTAGCTCGGCTCACGATTTTCTGTTTGTTTTTGTGTTTTTTAGTTGGGCGGGGTTAACGTTCGCGCTCTTGCATAAGGGGTCGCCTACGATGCGTACGAGCGGAAATAACAGTGCCCTTAGAAAGAAGAAAAAGAGAGATTGGTTTGTGTCTTTTAGGGTGATTGCGTGATGACGAGAACCTACTACAAGGTCTCGCATCATTTCCTCACTTTGTTTTAAATCTGACCATTTATTAGTGTTTTATGTGTTTTTGGTTGGTGTTTTTTTTTTAAGGGGATTTAATTTGTGACTTAGATCATACCAAAAAGAGTTTTGTTTTGCATATTTAGAGAACGCACATCGAGGCCTACGCCACAATCGTTTCTCTAAACAACGGTTAAGAAATACATCGAGGTTTCACACCTCAATCATTTCTTCTCCGCTAAGTAAAGGAGATACAAAAAGAGTTTTTTGTGAATATTTAGAGAATGCACATCGAGGCCTACGCCACAATCGTTTCTCTAAACAACGGTTAAGAAATACATCGAGGCTTCACACCTCGATCATTTCTTCTCCGCTAAGTAGGAAAGAACATACATCGGGGCCTACACCCCAATCATTTCTTTCCTACTATGAAATATAGTAACGGTATGATCTTCATCGATATTTATTAAGTATTTTAAAAGTTGAAAAGAAAAAGAGAATGAGAAGGGAACTATTCCTGAATTCTAGTCTAAGTTGTTATTGCTTATGTACAAAGGGAAATCTAAACCTAATGTTAACATGGTAAGGAAAATACTATAAAAGGAGCATGGAAATAATACCAAAATAGGCCAAAAATATGGCCAAAATTAAGCAACAAAGTCACACCAAAATTAGCATTGAAATGGTACAAAACTTAAAGAAATGGTTCAAGTATTAGTGCGAAATTTAACTAAAAAAAATACTACTATTTTTTATGCGTTTTTATGAAGGAAATTAAATCTAAATCAAAAAAGAGGCCAAAAGAGTAAGCCTAAAACTAGTATTTTTTTATGAAGTTTTCTATGTCATTTTTATTTCCTAAAAATCAAACAAAAATTATCATTCTAAATGTTATTATCTAAAAATCTAAGGAGAAAAGTTATGAGTTTTTATATGCTTTTTATTATCTAAAGAAAAATGTAGTAAAATGAACTAAGTAAAACAACACCTAAAATCTATCAAATTATATGTGAAACAGGGGGGTGCTAATCAGAAAACATGGTGGTGATGCATAGCAGGGCGCAGGGCCCAACAGAGCCTGGCCCAGAAGTTGTTTTTGTTTTCATTTTCTATGGCAAAAAGAGTAACGATGGGCTTATGGGGGGTGCAGTTAGCAGTAATGGCCCAGAATGAATTATATTGATCCAGTTATTTGTTAGTATTCAGAACAAAAACAATTGAAAAGAAAAAAAATAAAAAATAAAAATAAAAAATAACGAAATTAAGTCTGAAAGGGAATTAGGGTTACCGGATGCGACGATTAACCTTCTCAAAACGGAATTCTCTTCTCAAGGGCGACGGCGGTGGCTACTCGTTTCTTCTCCGATGATCCCCTTCCGCCGCGACCTGCGAAACACAGCAAGCTCCGCTCCCTCTCACCTCTTCTCCGTCTCGATTCTCAAACTCTCGCTCTCACTCGCTCCACCCTCGCCTCTCTCATCTCCGATTCGCCCTCACTCTCGATGCTTCCGACTTGGCGAAGGCAATCCGATGATCTTCTGGATTCCGTGATGATGATGAACACGCGCGAAGATGAAGATGATACGATAGGGATTGTTGTTGATAACGAGCTGTGGCGTCGGCACGGTGTCGGTGATGTTGCGATGACGGCGAAGCTCGTGGTAGTTGAAGATGATGATTTTGCAGATGAATTCGCAATTGATCGGAGAATGAAACTTCTGAGATTGAAGCGTCGAGGATGATTTCTGTAGATTCAGTTTCTTTGTGATTTTCTGTTGAAGCTTGTTCTGGATGAGTGAAGTTTGTTGGAGAATGAAGGCGATGATTGGTGAAGAAGATGGACGAAGATTCTTTGATCGAGAGAGTTCTGAGAGAGAGGTAAAGTTTGTTACAGTCTTTTCTGATTTTCTCTTATCTCCTCCCTTCGTTGTTTATCGATTTTTCTTCTCAATTTCTGTCATCCCCATTCTTTTCTTCTGTAATTTTTGAAGGTGGTGATGAAGGGACGATGGTGGACTCTGAAGGTGATTGAGGTTATGGTAGAGGTTGAAGGATTGTTTGATTGAAGAATGGCTGAGAACTCTGTTATGGATCAGAGATGAGAGTGAAGATTGAGAATGGGTGAGGAAAAAAAATGAATGTTCTGAGATGAAGTGTGTGAAGAGTATGATGATTGAAGGTGGATGAGGTGAGGGAGAATTGAAGATTGTGAATGAAGATGGATGAAGAGAAGTGAAGAAGGAATGAATGTGAGGTCTCAGGTTAGTTCCATTTCTGTTATTCTGTTATGAGAAGTTGTAGGTGGTTAGAAAGGTTGGTTATGTGGGTATGTGAAGTCAGTACTAGGTTTGGAAATTTGTAACTGATTTTCTTGTTATCTCTTCTGTACTGCAGTTAGTAATCGGTTAGTTAGGGATGTTATGACAGTTAGGCTTGGTAGTTAGTTATAGATTGGTTATGTTAGTTAGGTTGGTTATAAAAAAATCTGTTGGGTGGTTATTACAAAAAGCTCCTTTGACTGGGGACCTGAAGTTGCTGTTTGAGATTTAGGAATTTTTCTCGTGCAACTCTGAAGTCTTCACATATTTTACAATATCCCGGATTTATCACTAGATCTTGTACAGAACTCAGCAAATGCAACTTCCCACCATCAACTGACCATTGAGGATAAGTGTATTTTTTTGCAGATAGTAATAATCTGAGATTTCCAAGGGAAACTTCACTGAGTGCACGATTACAAGTAATAGGAAACAGTCTGCCACCGAAATTCCAATCAGAAAGGCAGCATGGTTGAGAGCAGAGTCAGAATCAGGGTATGGTTCCATCACAACGTTGAGAATTCTCTTCTGCAACTTCCAATCACTATCAACGAAACGTCCAGTTATAAATACATATCCTACAGACTGAGTTGAGGTTAATGCTGTTTTGTTTTTTTGTTATGTGGTTACATGGAAATCAGTTAATATTGACTGGTGGTTTAATGATGCAAGGCTTTTAGCAATTATGGTGTTTGGTACTGAATTTCTTCTTCTGTTTCTGCTTGCAGGTTTAGCTCGGGTCAGCTTTGTGAGGGACTGGTTCGCAGGTTTCGTGTAGCAGCCGGTTCAATTGGAACTGTATGTTTCAATGTGCTGCTGAATAAAATCCTTATGTGTGGGGCTGATTTGGAACAAACGTGAATGGAAGGAACTTGGGATTCGGTTCAAAGTTGTAGTTGATTCATTTTCCTGTGCGATTGGTTTTGGTTTTGTTATCTTTACTGCAGAACTTTGGTTTAGCTTGTATGCGAGGAACTTGGCTTGATTTGAATATGATTTTTTTGTAATGCTTCAACTGCTTTTCTTTTGTGTTGTAATTTTGTAATGGGCTTGAATGAATGGGTTTTTGTAATAAGTTTGGACTTGAATTTGTAAAGAATTTGTGATGATTTTTGTGTAATGATGGTTGTATGGACCTTTGTAAGTATGGTGAATGATCTTGAATGATGAACTCGAACATGTGGAGATTGAATTTTTGTATCTTCAAATAGAATGGGCATCGAAATTTGAACTCGTATTTGAATGTTGAACCGAAAGTTCCAATACCTTGGTTTTGAATGAATGTTATTTAAATCAACACTTGCATGACTATTTTTGGTGAATTAATCCCAATCCAATCGTGAACTTCAAGGGCTCCCAATTTGATTCGAGCCATCAATCTAACTCAAACTCGGACATCCACTCGGATAGATTATAGATGATGATGTCTTGAACACAAAGGATCCATTTCATTTCCATGAGAAATCAAATATTTGACATTATGAACAAACCTAAGCTTTTGGACAATTTGCACTCGAGGCATAAAGTAATCACCAGTGAATCTGAATTATAATGAATCTTCAGGTCATATATCATGCCTTGACAAGATGTCCTCCTCAATACAATGACTCTAACATGATGCCTTGGGAACCCTTTGATGAAGATAAAGACCCCATTTCACACCTCACTGTTTGTAGAATCAGAAATACCACATCTTATTAGTTGTGTGTGCATCAGTCTCATTATGAAACCTTACGCTTCCAAATCCTTGATCCCCTGCCCGATTTATTGATTAATGAATGCATGAGTTATGTTAATGACCTAATGGAGGTATGCAGATGAATGCAAAACCTAAGCCAGTCAAAAGTAATGGGTAGGACAAATTTGGGGTATGACAGCCTAAACCACTCTGCGCTCTCCAACTAGACTTAGAATGCCCATTCCCATCATGCTCGGCATTATGCTCCCCGGAGCTACCAGGCGCTCGGCATGGATGTTTCCCGATAGCATCCTCTCTGCCGAGGACCCTGCTCTCCGCGAGCATCCTCTCATATTCAACCCCCCGAATAATGCGGAGTCCACATGGCCCCTAAAAGATCACGTCTCCCTTGAACTTCGGAGCGGTTAACCAGGACAGAGGGCACTCACGCACCTCCGATATTTCCGCTCAGGAAACCTGGCAGTCTCCTAATTGGGCCTGGGCATCCAGTTCAGATAGCGAGATCATGGCCCAGCGCTGGGGGCTATAAATACCCTCTTTCACTAGAGGGTCAGGTATTCACTTCTTTCTAACCTTTAGCTTGTACTTTCTCTCCTTTGCTCCTCTACTCACTTTGGAATCAGAGTACCTTGCAGGTACACCCCCCCTTCACTTTACGAAGACCCACCATCCGAGCAGGCCGCGACGATTCTTCTGATCAGGTACGATCAGTGGCGTCGTCTGTGGGAATCAAGTTTCCCCGTCTTTAAAGAACAAAGACAAAGCTAATGCATCCTACGATCGTCATGGCCGGCAACAACAACAACGTCAACGTCCCAAACCCTGACCCCTTCCACCTATAGGAACTCATTGAAGAGTCCACACCCGGGGTGACGAACCGACATCGTCGGGAGGGACGACAACACACTACTGACGGGCAAGGGAGGACAGGTCATGAGACCTCCCAAACCACCAGAAGACAGCAGCCTCAGCACATCGAGCAAGCTCAAAACAATGGAGACGAGCAGGCTCAGAGCAACTTGACCGAGCAGCCCTAACCCCAGAACGGGCAAGAGCTGACTCGCATCCAAAACGAGGCTGACTCCAGAGACGGGCGAACCGCCTCCTCGTCCACCCGCTCACCTGAGAGGCGAAGGACTCGGCACGAGGAGAACCGGGATCCAGTCAATGCACCATTCAATGCCCGCGAGGAAACTGACACCACAGCCCTTCTCCTGCTCAAAGAACTGCAGCGGACCAATCGCCTCATCCGACTTCAGAGCGACCAAATTGACAAGCTGGAGAAGAAGCAACGATATCGTTCTCCCTCGCGGAGACGCCATCGATCACGCTCCTCTCCCTCGCGCTCCCCGCCAAGGAGGACCCGTCGGTGTTCCCCGTCCTCCTCGTGCTCCCTGTCGCACCCCAATTTTTGACCTAGTCTTTTTTATATAGTCATGTCGCATTCGCATTTCATGTGCATCCAATCATCACACTTTGCATATTTTGAAAAAAATGACTTCTACTTAAAGTCAACAAAAATAACTATTGTTTGTTGTTATTATTACTTTTATTTGCTTTAATTTCTAATTTAATTTTAATTTTGTTTATTAGAATTAATGTTTTTTTTCTTTATTTTTAGTTTAATTTTATTTTAGTTTTTTTATCATTAGTAAAAAGTGTATAACAAAAAAAAAGAGTGAAAATTGTGTGAATTTGGGTTAGGCCCATTTCATATTAAAGTCCATTTTGACAGTTTTTTTTACAAAGGCTCTTCACACTTTCTCCCTCCCACGCCTCTGCATACTACATTTCTCTGCTCCTAGCCTACAAAACAGTCCAAAATTGCTGCAGAAAAGCATCCCATGCCTCTGATTTTTCTTGCTACACCCTGCTCCAAACTTGCACCAATTTGTCCAAAACATAACCTGCATCATAAAGCAAATTACTCAGTATCCACAAATGTTCAAAACCCATCCAATTTTCCCCCCCAAAACTCTTTGATTTCCTCTATAAAAACAAGAATAAAACACAGCAAGAAAGGGGAGCCACACGAAAAAATCCAGACAAAAACTCAATCTCTGCCAAACTCACAACCTCTTCATATTCCTTCACTCGACCCAACATACAACTTCATACCTTAACCCGCCTATCTATACAACCACACACATAACTTCATTCTCACCGACCTCACTTTCACATTACACACATCCACCGAAACCACCCTTCCCTCACCTCTGCTCAATACACTCTATAATCCTTACACTCAACAGAACCAAAACACAAAAACCTCGCGAATCATCACCCTCTCACTCACTCAATCCGCAACTCATTCAACAACACTCATATCCACACAAGCTCATAAGCTTCAACTCAATCATACGCAACACAACGTAACACAACACAACACTTCACAGCAGAGAGAAAAATCACAGTGCAGACTCAAAGTCGAAGAAGAGGAAGAAAGTGAATAACAACAATAGAGTAAAGGTTATACCTGATTCATTTTTTCCATTTTGTTGTTGCGATTCCCATTTCAATTTGTATTTTATCAATGTGTAAATCTGCAAAATCATAATGAAACCATGGGGTTTAGGGTTTTGATTTGGGGATAAGGTTTATGCTTCTTTTTGTGATGTTGTTGTTGTGTCCATTCTTGTTTGTGTTAATCGATAACGAAAGCGAGAATTTCGTTGTTGTTGTTGTTGAATCGTAATCGATTGATCGAGAGAGAGAGTGAGAACCGCAAGAGAGAGAGAGAGAGGATACGCGAGCAAGAGAGTTGTTGTGTGGTTTTGTTTTTGTTTTGAAATAGAGAGAGTAGAGAGAGTCGAGAGCGACAAGGAGAAGAAGAAGAACTCGTTTGTTCTTCTCAGGAAAGGATGGCTCTAGGGTTTTCTAACCCGGTTCGGATCCGGCCCAACAACGTTTTTGTGTGTTCATTTTATTGAGTTTTTTTTTTTTTCTTTTTTTGTTTTGCTTGGGCCAAACATCCCTATTGAGTGATGCATCCCCATGGCCCAATGTTTTTCTTTACCATAATTTAATATCTCATTTCTTTCTTATAAAGAATACAATTAAACATTCTTTTATTTATTTATATAAGAGTTAAATTTCTTTTCCATCTAAAATCACAAAACATGTTTATTATTTATTTTATTTACTAGATTTTATAAAAAGACAAAAAAATTATTCTTTAGATGTTTGTTTAGAATTTATCGAAAAAATATTTCAAAATGATACAAACAAAGTTCTTTGCAATCGAATCGTGTTTTGAGTTTTAATGGATAAGGAGAGTTCGTACGTACTTGTACGATTTGTCCTAAAAGTATTTGGGTGATGGCCGTTAAGCTTTTATTCGAATATTTGGATTCCATTAAACGCTCCATAAAACTCGATTTAATTCACCATTTTTTTTACAAAAAAACACTTTTTTTCATTCAAATCATTTTATCTATAATGGAAAGAAGAGTTTGTACGTACTTGTACAATTTGTTCTTTAAACATTTAGGCGATGGCCGTTAAGCCTTTGTTTGGATGTTTAAACTCCATTAAAGACTTTATAAAAAAATCAATTCAACAAACACTCTTTCAAGTATCTTAAGCGATGGCCGTTAAGCTTTTGTTTAAATACTTGGATCCAATTAAATGTCTTTCAACTCATCAGATCATCTTCATCACCTACGAGGAGGTTGTACGTACTTGTACAATTTTCTCTTTCAAACATTTGGGCGATGGCCGTTAAGCTTTTGTTTAAATGTTTGATTTCTCTTAACAAACAAACTTTCAATTCATTCACACCCTTTTACATTCTAAAACACTTTTTTTTTCATAAAACGAGACACTTATTCAATTTCAATACGAACATACTTCCACATGTGAAGATCTAACATCTTCCACTCGAATGCGATGATGGCCAAAATCATGTCTTATCTTGATTTAGTTATCCATTCTTGTAGTGATATCATATCCATGTGCGCGTAGTATTTCCATTTGAAAGCGATCGAGTACCTCTCGCTAAAATCAATCAACCAAACATTTCGTAGTTACCCCGAACTACGATTGCTCTGACTTTCCCATTGCACTAGGGAATACGTAGGCACAAGATACAAATGTCTTGGCGAGCACAATAATAAAAAACCTTTTTTGTTCCTTTCTTCTTTCCAACCTAATAAGATAACGCAAATAGATAATAAGCTAAGAATAAATCACAAGAATAACTAAATGGGTCCCATCGAGTACGATGGAGGTGAGGGGTGCTAATACCTTCCCTTTGCTTAACCGACTCCCGAACCTAAATTTGGTTGCGATGACCATCTTATCCTTTCTTTTTATTCGTGGGTTTTATCGATATTTTCCCTTTCCTTTTGGAATAAATAAAGTTCGGTGGCGACTCTGTTGTACTTCGAACGCGTGAAAACGCGTCGAGTCACATTTTTACCGCTACAGAAAGTGGCGACTCTGCTGGGGACTACTTTAGGGAGTCAACCCTAGTTTAGTTTTTCTTGTATTATTGTTAGCTTTATTTATTTGCTTATTTATTTCCTTTATTATTTGATTTCTTATTTTATGGTTGGAATATCTTGTTTTTAGGCACTTTGTGGACAAAGCTCTACACCCGAGCTCAAGAAACACATAAGATAAGATGGTGGGTTAGTATCAAACTTGCTTGACGTAGTGTCAAGTGGGAGTTACTAATACCCCGCCTAGAGTAGGTCCTTTGAGAAGATGTCTTTGGTTAAGTAAGTTATTTACTTGAGCGATGATGTTTTCAATTTGGATCGTTAACTCTAGGGACCTTTAGAAAAACCCTTAAACCATGACTTTATAGGAAATGGTGGTTTCGCGCCCAACTTGCGTAACGTAATTATTACCGTGGGTAAGTGCGAAAACCACACTCAGAATAGGCTTCATTTGAAAACATGGTTGTATGGGAAGTTATTTGCTAGATGACCAAGCTTTCAAAAGGAGCTCGTAACTCTGAGAACCGTGTCTAGAACCTTGTCAAAAAAAAAAAAACAACCTTAGAACTATCCTATTGTGTGCCACTTTGTGCTGAGAAATCAGAATGTTTCTGTTCCATATGATTTGAAATCCATTACGTATAAACCATACATGACATAACATGGCATACATCTTTGCATAAAAAATAACAAAAATTGCATGCATCCATATTCATTCATTCGAGTTGTCAACTCATACCGTCTGTATTCATCTTCAACAGTCTTCTGTTAACCGTCAAGCTGGTTCCTCCACACGATTACGAGACTAGAGCCAACGTTAGAAGAAGAATGGCAGATCAAGAGCAACACAATGCTGAAGTCAGAATGGAGATTGAAGATTTGAAGTCAGGAATGACTAAGCTCACTGAAATGTTGCAAGTTCTGATTGCTAGAGGAGAACCACCTCAAAGGACTGTCATTCAAGAAATCACCGATGATGTTGAAGACCCTATTCCTGTTCAGAGGCCCGCCACTACTTGGCCTGAGTTTGGTTTACCTCCAAATTATTCTCCGCCTCACGCCACTGCTGCTATGTTGGGTCAAACTTCACGACCAATGTTCCAAGCTCCGATCATGACTGAGTCTCAGCCAATTGTGCACACTGCTGCCCAGACCGCTTATGGGAATCCTCTCTTTGAATACCAGCCTGGAGACCATCAAAGTGAAAGCCAAAAAGAAGCTGGTGATATTGATGAAGTCAAAGAACAATATCAAATCCTGGAGAAAAGACTAAGAGCTATGGAAGGCGCTGATTACTTTGGGGTCGCTGCTGAAAACATGTGCTTAGTTTCCGATTTGGTCATACCTGCCAAGTTCAAAACTCCCGAGTTTGAAAAGTACAAAGGGTACACTTGTCCAAGAAGTCATTTGACCATGTACTACCGCAAGATGGCTGCCTATACCAAGAACGACAAATTGTTGATTCACTGTTTTCAAGATAGTCTGACTGGTGCTTCTCTAAAGTGGTATATGGGACTGGAGAAGAGTCGTATCCATTGCTTTCAAGATCTGACTGATGCTTTCATGAAACAGTACAAGTATAATCTGGACATGGCTCCTGATCGCCGTCAACTACAGAACATGTCTCAAAGGGAAAGAGAGTCCTTCAAGGAGTATGCTCAACGCTGGAGAGAGCTAGCTTCTCAAGTGGAACCTCCTTTGGCTGAAAAGGAACTGACTGGAATGTTTATGGACACTCTCTCACCCTTTTATTGGGAGAAGATGATTGGAAGCGTATCCTCCAACTTTACTGATTTGGTGACTATCGGTCAAAGGCTAGAGGAAGGAATTAAGAAAGGCAAGGTTGTCAATACTGGTGAGTCATCTAATGGGGCAAGGAAGTCTTTTGGAAACTTCCATAGGAAAAAGGAAGGAGAAACAAACGCTGTGAGCGACGAAGGAAGAAGACCTCGTCAAAGGACTAATAACTATGATCAACCAATTGTAGTTACAGTTGCTCCTGTGACCAAGGCTCCACAAGTTCAAGCTCCTCGACCTCAAGCTACTAATCAGAATTTGAACCGTGCTGACACCCGCTTTGATCCTATTCCAATGTCGTACACTGAATTGTATCCTGCAATGGTTCATAAGGGGTTGATAACGACTAGGGCTCCACCTCCGCTTCGAGATCCTCCTCCAAGAGGATTCCGACCTGATCTTCGCTGTGAGTTTCATCAAGGTGGTATAGGACATGACTTGGAAGGTTGTTATGCATTGAAGACTAGAGTACAAGAGCTGATTAATGCAAAGATGCTCACTTTCAAAGACATCAATCCCAACGTTGTCGACAACCCTTTGCCCGAGCATGACAAAAGTGGCTGAAGATTGAGAATGGCAACCTACTTCCCTAAAGCCGAGTGTTTCAGGCAGGACAGCTCCTCCTTGTCACTGATTAGTCACTAGGCCTCGTTTCTTTCTGTTTGCAATTTCCTTGTTTTATCTTGTGTACTGCATTTGAATTTTGTTTGTTCTTGATTATTAATTTTAATGAAATGAGCATTGCGTGTTTCAATTCAATCCATTGTGTTCATCTTTATACTTTATCTTTTAAAAAAAAAAACAACAAAAATATATCTCTTGTTCTTTTTCTTTATGCAAAGATTGGAGGGAGGATGATGAAAACCAAATACCCAAAATTATTGAATTGTATGCTTTCAAACAAAACTTTGCTGATGATGTACAGGCATTATTTCAATCCCCAAACACTGGAGAAATAAGGAAGTTAATCCCTAGTCAACCCCTTTGAGCCTGGAAGTTGGTGTTTCTTTCTATATGAAAATAACCCACAATTTTAACCTGGGGTAGGGTAGTTCTCAGTTAATTTGCTTGTGCATTCAATTTCAAGAAAACCATTAAGTACACCTTTCAATAAGGGTTTCAATAAAAAGTGACCAACATGGTTCTCATTAATCATTATCAAGGCAGTCACTATCTTTCCAATACAAAAAAAAATCAAGGAAAAAGCCCGCTAAGTCAAAACCTACGAAGGAGACTTAGGCAAAATTGGGGCATCCCGCTGGCTGTAATCTCAAAAGAAACAGTTCAGGCAAAAGTTAGAGATATAAAGCAAAAAAGAGAAGTCAATAATTTCCTTGGACAACAATAAAGCGTTGTAATTATTAAAAGGAAGAGGTGACTGCCATCTCAAAGATTCCCTTGGTCTTTAAACCATCATCATCATCATAGGTGCAATTCCAAAGCTTCTTGGAACCTGAATGCATAATTTGAATTAACTGAACGTAGGACTGAAGTTCATCACGAAGAATGGGGTGGGTACAAATATACTTTGAGCCTATATCCTTTGTTTCTGAAACCGTGAACCAAGCCACGTTACAGCCTTTAAAAGACCTAATTGAAGCAAAGTTCATTTTGAAAGCATACTACAATAAGGTTGCATTAACCTGACTCCTAAAGATCTTTGCAAATTGTTTGTTTATCATATCTTTTTTCTTTATGCATTACATTGAATGTTTAGACCATCGTGTGTGGACATTTGATTCATTTTCTCTACATCAATAATATCATTCCTACAATGATTTTTGATTTCAAAATATGCTTTGAACATGGCATTAAAATTACTTTTTTGAATGAACATTTCATTTGCGAGTACTTATCTTTCAAGGAAGTTCAAACAATCAAGAGACTTGATCAGTGATCCTATTAGGGGCACATTACTTCAAGGTCCTCTTATTCAAGATTTACGCTGGGGCAAGCGTTCCCGACTTTCGTTTCAAGGACCGAAACAACGATCAAGTATCAATCAGCCAGTCAGGGGCATTCTTCTTCAGCGATCCCTAAGCAGTTTATCAGTCCTTCCCAAAAGGATCATCGGTGTGAAATAACATAGTTGACAATGTTCTTGTGTTGAGGAATCAAATTCCAATCTACCCTCACAAAAGAGTCTACCTCGGTTGTCGCATACAATCGCATTACATTTATCATTCATATATCATGCATAGAAAATTCAAAATCATGCACCTAAACAAAATTCATACTCATTTACATCTTTACCTTGAGATCAAAGCCCAACTTACTTGGCATCTGCCAAAACGTTGTTTGTCCTTTCATCCGAAGCTAGTCATTGGATTTCTAACCTTTCATTGCCATCCAAAGCCTGTTATTGGATGTCATAATATTTCATTGCCATCTGAAGCCTGTTATCAGATGTCATAGTCTTTCATCGCCATCCAAAGCCTGTTATTGGATGTCATAATCCTTCATTGCCATCTGAGGCCTGTTATCAGATGTCATAAATCTTCATTGTCATCCAAAGCCTGTTATCGGATGTCATTGCCATCCAAAGCCTGTTATTGGATGTCATAATCTTTCATTACCATCTGAGGCATGTTATCAGATGTCATAAATCTTCATTGTCATCCAAAGTCTGTCATCGGATGTCATTGTCATCTGAAGCCTGTTATCAGATGTCATAACCTTTCATTGTCGTCCGAAGCCTGTTATCAGACGTCATGCTTCCTTCGTTGTCATCCGAAGCCTGTTATCGGATGTCATTTTTTCTCTCTTTCATCTGAAGCCTGTTATCGGATGTCATGCTTTCTTCGTTGTCATCCGAAGCCTGTTATCGGATGTCATTTTTCTCCGTTGCCATCCGAAGCCTGTTATCGGATGTCATAATCCTGGTTGTCATCTAAAAGCAAGTAATTGAATGTCACAATCCCCAGTAAAGTGTCTTCACCTCATTCAATGTCATTCTCGAATTTATCTGATTTTTGATGTCGTCTAATGCCACCCTTAGACGTTCCTACTATCTTTTTACCCAGAGTTTTATCCCTCGTTTCCAGGTTTCTCCATCATTAGTTTGTCTCCTATGGCACTAGTTCCCCACAGAGTTCAACATATGTCTCATATCATATTGCATTCAAAATAACAAAAAAAAGAGTCCATGCATTGCATTCCATTTGCATATGAAGGACAAAAATTGTGTACTTTGTATTTAAGTCTCTTCACATCTTCGATAAAAGAAACTTAAATAGGGGCATCTGTCGCACCCCAATTTTTGACCTAGTCTTTTTTATATAGTCATGTCGCATTCGCATTTCATGTGCATCCAATCATCACACTTTGCATATTTTGAAAAAAATGACTTCTACTTAAAGTCAACAAAAATAACTATTGTTTGTTGTTATTATTACTTTTATTTGCTTTAATTTCTAATTTAATTTTAATTTTGTTTATTAGAATTAATGTTTTTTTTCTTTATTTTTAGTTTAATTTTATTTTAGTTTTTTTATCATTAGTAAAAAGTGTATAACAAAAAAAAAGAGTGAAAATTGTGTGAATTTGGGTTAGGCCCATTTCATATTAAAGTCCATTTTGACAGTTTTTTTTACAAAGGCTCTTCACACTTTCTCCCTCCCACGCCTCTGCATACTACATTTCTCTGCTCCTAGCCTACAAAACAGTCCAAAATTGCTGCAGAAAAGCATCCCATGCCTCTGATTTTTCTTGCTACACCCTGCTCCAAACTTGCACCAATTTGTCCAAAACATAACCTGCATCATAAAGCAAATTACTCAGTATCCACAAATGTTCAAAACCCATCCAATTTTCCCCCCCAAAACTCTTTGATTTCCTCTATAAAAACAAGAATAAAACACAGCAAGAAAGGGGAGCCACACGAAAAAATCCAGACAAAAACTCAATCTCTGCCAAACTCACAACCTCTTCATATTCCTTCACTCGACCCAACATACAACTTCATACCTTAACCCGCCTATCTATACAACCACACACATAACTTCATTCTCACCGACCTCACTTTCACATTACACACATCCACCGAAACCACCCTTCCCTCACCTCTGCTCAATACACTCTATAATCCTTACACTCAACAGAACCAAAACACAAAAACCTCGCGAATCATCACCCTCTCACTCACTCAATCCGCAACTCATTCAACAACACTCATATCCACACAAGCTCATAAGCTTCAACTCAATCATACGCAACACAACGTAACACAACACAACACTTCACAGCAGAGAGAAAAATCACAGTGCAGACTCAAAGTCGAAGAAGAGGAAGAAAGTGAATAACAACAATAGAGTAAAGGTTATACCTGATTCATTTTTTCCATTTTGTTGTTGCGATTCCCATTTCAATTTGTATTTTATCAATGTGTAAATCTGCAAAATCATAATGAAACCATGGGGTTTAGGGTTTTGATTTGGGGATAAGGTTTATGCTTCTTTTTGTGATGTTGTTGCTGTGTCCATTCTTGTTTGTGTTAATCGATAACGAAAGCGAGAATTTCGTTGTTGTTGTTGTTGAATCGTAATCGATTGATCGAGAGAGAGAGTGAGAACCGCAAGAGAGAGAGAGGATACGCGAGCAAGAGAGTTGTTGTGTGGTTTTGTTTTTGTTTTGAAATAGAGAGAGTAGAGAGAGTCGAGAGCGACAAGGAGAAGAAGAAGAACTCGTTTGTTCTTCTCAGGAAAGGATGGCTCTAGGGTTTTCTAACCCGGTTCGGATCCGGCCCAACAACGTTTTTGTGTGTTCATTTTATTGAGTTTTTTTTTTCTTTTTTTGTTTTGCTTGGGCCAAACATCCCTATTGAGTGATGCATCCCCATGGCCCAATGTTTTTCTTTACCATAATTTAATATCTCATTTCTTTCTTATAAAGAATAAAATTAAACATTCTTTTATTTATTTATATAAGAGTTAAATTTCTTTTCCATCTAAAATCACAAAACATGTTTATTATTTATTTTATTTACTAGATTTTATAAAAAGACAAAAAAATTATTCTTTAGATGTTTGTTTAGAATTTATCGAAAAAATATTTCAAAATGATACAAACAAAGTTCTTTGCAATCGAATCGTGTTTTGAGTTTTAATGGATAAGGAGAGTTCGTACGTACTTGTACGATTTGTCCTAAAAGTATTTGGGTGATGGCCGTTAAGCTTTTATTCGAATATTTGGATTCCATTAAACGCTCCATAAAACTCGATTTAATTCACCATTTTTTTTACAAAAAAACACTTTTTTTCATTCAAATCATTTTATCTATAATGGAAAGAAGAGTTTGTACGTACTTGTACAATTTGTTCTTTAAACATTTAGGCGATGGCCGTTAAGCCTTTGTTTGGATGTTTAAACTCCATTAAAGACTTTATAAAAAAATCAATTCAACAAACACTCTTTCAAGTATCTTAAGCGATGGCCGTTAAGCTTTTGTTTAAATACTTGGATCCAATTAAATGTCTTTCAACTCATCAGATCATCTTCATCACCTACGAGGAGGTTGTACGTACTTGTACAATTTTCTCTTTCAAACATTTGGGCGATGGCCGTTAAGCTTTTGTTTAAATGTTTGATTTCTCTTAACAAACAAACTTTCAATTCATTCACACCCTTTTACATTCTAAAACACTTTTTTTTTCATAAAACGAGACACTTATTCAATTTCAATACGAACATACTTCCACATGTGAAGATCTAACATCTTCCACTCGAATGCGATGATGGCCAAAATCATGTCTTATCTTGATTTAGTTATCCATTCTTGTAGTGATATCATATCCATGTGCGCGTAGTATTTCCATTTGAAAGCGATCGAGTACCTCTCGCTAAAATCAATCAACCAAACATTTCGTAGTTACCCCGAACTACGATTGCTCTGACTTTCCCATTGCACTAGGGAATACGTAGGCACAAGATACAAATGTCTTGGCGAGCACAATAATAAAAAACCTTTTTTGTTCCTTTCTTCTTTCCAACCTAATAAGATAACGCAAATAGATAATAAGCTAACAATAAATCATAAGATTAACTAAATGGGTCCCATCGAGTACGATGGAGGTGAGGGGTGCTAATACCTTCCCCTTGCTTAACCGACTCTCGAACCTAACTTTGGTTGCGACGACCATCTTATCCGTTTTCTTTTAATCCGTGGGTTTTATCGATATTTCCCCATTCCTCTTTGGAACAAATAAAGTTCGGTGGCGACTCTGTTGTACTTCGAATGCGTGAAAACGCGTCGAGTCACATTTTTACCGCTACACTCCCCACCTAAAAGGTCCCGCCGTCAGAGATCCTATTCACGCTCTCCACCACGAAAGAGCAAGAAAAATCGGTGACCTGAGGCCGCAGAAATCGAGAGTCCTTCTCCCGATCAAGAAGACCGAAGACTCTCCAAAAAGGACCGAGAACCCCGCGAACGTTCCCCCACCCGGGATAATCTCCGGAATCTAGGAAAGACGTCGGGAAATCCCGGCGAAACACACGCTCAACCTCTCCGAGCGCAAGCGACGAGGAAGATTTCCGCAGCCCCTTGTCGAAAAACATCCGAAAAGGTTGTCTCCCACGGGTGATGGAAAAGCCACCGACCTTGGATCCATACGACGGGACTATCGACCCCGACGATCACATCAAGAACATTGAAGCCGTTATGGAGTATCACGTCGTCCACGGGTCCATCAAGTGTCAGATCTTCCCGACCACTCTCAGGAAAGGGACGATGACCTGGTACATAAATCTTCCTCCCAACTCCATCCAGTCCTGGGCCGAACTTAAGGAACTCTTCTTGAGCCATTTCACTGCTTCTCGTCGACAGCCGAAGTCTGAAGCAAACCTCGAAGCTGTGATCCAAGGTACCAACGAACCTCTCCAAGATTACCTCGACAGGTTCAACAAAGAGGTCGTTCAAGTGCAGACGACCGACTACATGAAGAGGTACCTCCTCGAGAGACGACTCCTCCTCGGAAGCGAATTCAAGAAGGCTATAAAGATCGAGAAAATGCGCTCCATGAACGCCATCCTTAAAAGGGCCCAAGCTTTCATCGCTTTCGAAGAGGGCGAAGCGGCCGCCATTAAAGCCTCCAGGGGAAATGATGCTGCTCGAAGCTCGAGCCAAGACCACTCAGCTGTGCGCTGAGCAAATGAGAAAAGGAAGGAAGACAGGTCCCACGATGCGAAAGAGCGCAGAGGACCAGCCGGTCGATTCAGCGACTATACCCCTCTGAACGCCTCACGCGAGAAGATCCTGGCCGAGTGCAAGAGCACCGAGTTCAAGAAATCCAACATCAGGCCTGCAAAATCAAATCCCACCCGGCCGAGGACTGACAAATCCAAATACTGCAAGTACCACAAGAGCCATGGGCATCTGACCGAGGAATGCGTACATCTCAAAGATGCCATCGAGACGCTGATCAAAGAAGGTCACCTTTCGAAATACACAAAGAGAGGAGATCCGTCCAGAAGAAACGACCGGCGAAACTCCGACGAAAGCAACTCACCGGACGCTAGGCCGCTACAAGTGGCACTGTCCGTCACCCGACCAGAGGATTTTGTCGCTACCCGCGAAAATTAACAGAGTCGCCACTAACATATTTATCCTGAAAAGGAAGGGAATGCCAGCAAACCACAAAACTAAACAACGGTCTCACGACCAGAGAAAAAGGGTAAGGGAGTCGGTTACGCGAGGGGAAGAGAAAGAGTTATGCTCGCACGGGCCCTACCCCGCTGCCTACGTATCTGTTTTGCAGAATCAGAGCTACCGTAGCTCGGCTAACTAGTTTCTGTTTGTTTTGTATTTTTTAGGTGAACGAGTTACATTCACACTCCGGTGCTCGACCTTTGGAGACTTACGCTTGGGAATGGAGCGGAAATAACAGGTTCTTAAGAAAAGAAAATCAAAGAGTGTGGTTTGTGTTTTAAAAGATGCATGAGGGAGACCTAAGCTAAGGGGGAAAGCTTGCTACCTAATGTTAGCATACAAAGGGTACCAGTCTAAACTAAACTATGAACCTATGGGGAGAAAAGGGAAAGCAAACAAGTATAGCACACAGACGAGCTCCGCTCATAAAGCAAACAAACCAACGGCACTGGCCAAATGGTAGAAAGGCGGTCCCGCCATAGCCAAGGGGAGCAGCTCAACCCAAGTCAACCAAGCATTAGACCTTGCGAAAATGATCGGGCCATAGACAAGAGGAGCGAGTCCCTCTCAGCAACCAAGCCGTCACGGATCGTAAAGGAAAACGGTGTGTGCGTACACCGAGTATCAACGTCGAGCGACGCGAGCTATAGGAAATGCGGGGGTCCGGCTGCATGAACCCTTTTCCTGACATACTCAATAACAAGATCTTGTGCAGGTTCAGAAGCGAGCAACGCGTAGCGTGCGCATACTGAACGGACTCGATGAGACTAGGCGGGGGTTGATTACTAACCCTTTCCGCATGCCTTCCATGAGGACTTAACGGAGCGCCATATAGGACTTATTACACCGTGACTCCATGCCGCAAAGCACAAATGTAAACACACCAACAAAAACAGAGCCTCTTTCGAGGGCTTGGCCAGATGCATGTCTAAGTCCTACTTCTCATGTTAAAGGATGATGTGAGAAAGCGATAAAGTGCGAGAAAAATAAAATGAAACGGGATCAATACGGAACGGATAGCAAATCCGCAATGAGCTAGCAAGCGTAAGCAAAGAAGTCCGGAATACTTCGCGTAAGCCATCATCAAGCAAAGCGAGTCAGAAAGCGTCGTCGTGAAAATAAATCACGAGCGACATGTAGTACACGTCGAGCATAACCACATGAGCAACCTGCAAGGGAAACAATCCAGACAATACAAGAGTATACATCTCAATGAATGAGAGATCAGGTGACTGGCATCAGAAATAGGTTCGTGTTCCACAAATAAAGTGAAACACGACACAAATCAAGTCGTAAGACAAATCGCACTGGAAGCGAATTCGTGTCCCACAAATAAAGTGGAACACAAAGCAAGTCGAATCACAATTGAAAGCTCTCTCGAAGTATCTCGCACATCTCAGCAAACAAATCAGTAGTAACAAGGAAACACGCTATAAAAAATACTAGCAATTAAGTTCTAATTAAATCCTAAACAAAAATCTAACAAAATTAAATTATTTTTTATGGCATTTTCATCTAAAAGTAATAGAACAAAACTATCTACAAAAACATCTATATTCTAACAAGGAAAAAATATTACATATTTTTTATTCCTTTTTATCAACCAAAAATTAACAAAACTCAATGATTCTATATTCTATTATCATGTCAAAATCTAACAAAAATATCAATGGTTTATCATACTAAAAGAGATAGAAAATAAACTAGTAAAAAAACTAATCTAAAATGTAAAACTATGCACACAGGGGGGTTTGTTGAGGGAAAATAGGGTGCTATCTGGTACAAGGCGCAGGGGCCCAAGGAACTTGGCCCATTGTTGTTCTTGTTCATTCAGTAAAAAGAAAAAAATGGAAGCAATATGGACCTGAAGGGTGGTGAATCTAGCAAATCGGTCAAGGCCCAATGTTACTGATCCAAATTACATCAATCCAAATTCCTACGTATCATCATTTTTGTTAACTCAAATTATACTCAGATTTTTCATTAACCTAATCTAATCAGTTTCTATTATTCAGGTTTAATCTCCATTATTCATCAGTAATATCAATTAACAACTCTCTTAACACCAATCAAATACAAGTAGAAAGAAATTACGGTTACGTGTTATGACGCTTGGAATGTCTCATAATTTCTCCTTCCTCACTCGAGAATTGCGGCGGCGCTCGGAGATGGTGACCTCGCCCTCTCTCCATTCTGCGACACCGGCGTTGCTCATCTCTCACTCCGATCAAGGCCGTTCCTCGTTCTCCTCTCTCGTGGACTTGTCTCGATCCGTCATCTCGATACATTTCTCATCCTCTCCGACGAACCAAACACCACGCCGCTATCTCAGCCTCAACATCGTATTCAAACATCTCATCATCTTCTCTTCGATTCACGATTCTGCATTGACGCGACTCACTTGCAGTTACGGATGCGATGTTCTTGAAGGTTGATGACAAAGTGTCAATGAATCAGAGGAGAGTTGAAGATCGTGAAGGTTGTAAAAAGGTTGAAGATCGATTAAAGAAGCCAAAGTTGAAGGAGATGGTAAAGTTGAAGCGTGAAGGCGAAGCAGGCTGAAGGTGATTTTTCTGTTATTTTTCTTCTGAAAATTTCTGTTGCGTGTTGAAGGTTAACGAATTTGTTGCTGATGATGTTGAAGGTTGTTATGCGTTGATGTTGTTGTTCGTTGTTGATAGAAATTCGAAGATTGATGTTGATGAACGATGAAGAGGATTTGAGATTGGTTCTGTGATCGAAGGTTGGTGATTCAGAGTTTTTGTGTTGAAGTTGTTCGATGAAGAATTCTCGATTGAAGAATGAAGATGAAGATTCAAGAGCGTTCTCAGTTTGTTACAGGTGAGAGTATTTTTCCACCATTTTCTGTTACCTTCTTTTTTCTTCTTTTATGCGATTTTTTTGTTGTTCTGTTATCAGTGAGTGAATGGTGATGTTGAGGATTCAAGATGATGGAGAGGATTGCAACGTGAAGGTGATAGAAGACGACGCTGAGAAAGTTGAATGAGGGAGAGAGGCTTGTTGGTTGAAGAGAGAGAGAGAGAGAGAGAGAGAGAGAGAGAGGAAATCGAAGAAGTTTGTTACAGGTTCTCAATCTCTTCTGAGGTATCGCTCTCACTTTTTTCGTTATGGATATTTTTTTCTGATATGGTGTTATGTGATTTTTCTTTTTGTGTTTGAAGAATCTGTTATCTCCTTTTCCTTGCAATTTTCTGCTGAACCGAACTGGTTTGTGATGATCTACTGATGTGGTTCGATGACACGGTTTGGTTTTTTGTTAGTTATGTAAGCTTTCGGTTTTATTCGGTTTTTTTGTGTTGCAGGGGCGGTTTTTGCAGCTTGTGGACATGGTTTGGAAGCTTGAAGGAAGAATTTCAAAAAGGAGCTAAGGAATTATTGGAACAAAGCAAATGGAATCAATTTGAATTAAGTTTTGGCGACTATTTGGATATGCTTTTAGGATCATGGTTTAAGGTTTATATTTGTATGAATTTCTTGTAGGATCTTGTCCAAATTTGGACTTTGTAATGGATTTGGATTATTTTGTAGTGTATGGACTTTGATTTGCATAATTTTTGTAATGGTTTTTGTATGGAATTGGTTTTGGAAATAACAATGAACAAAATCCTTTTTCTCCAAATGCATTTTGAATGAACATTATAATGAATTTTTGATCTTGTAGATTGCATACCAATCAAACCAAAGCGAATTAATTTTCCATCTCAGCACACCTTAAAGAATCTCAATCCAATCTTTGAATTATAACAAACCCAAAACCTCACTTGAATGACATTCACTTCAACGAGATCATAACTCAATCAATGAACCAAATCACTTGCATTAAAAGCGACGAACAACAACCTTGATTGCCGTTTCACTTTTTATGCCATAATTCGCATTCGACTCCAATCCAACATAACAATAATGCCTTAAGGAATCCTTGAAGAAGATAGCAATTGAAGCACATAAGAACACCATGACATGAAATCTAATGAATCTCAGTGAATTAACGATTGCGTGCACCACGTATAAGAAACTCTTTATTATTTTCTCTTGATTTTTAAGCGACGAAATAAACGTCATTATTAACTTATAGCACGGTGAAGAGGGCAAATTTTGGGGTGCAACAGATTTCATACCCTCGGTTGGGGTGATGTCCGCCCTCAGTGTCTGGGAGGGATTCCCGACGGTAATGCTCATATCCAATGGCGGGGATCCCGGCTCCCTCACGATCAGCTTGGTGAAAAGAAAGTTCGACGAATTAATCAGCGCCAGTTCAGACCTCGGCCCGACCCTACAGAAATTCAAAGGAAAATCAGACCCGATCACTTTCTATCTGGAAGAACTGCCCGACGAAGCTCCGAACGCTACAATTCCCCTGCTCATACGGGCAAGGATGGCGAATTTCGACGTCCGCCGGATCCTGGTCGACGAGGGAAGCTCAGTCGACATCATGTACTCTCACCTCTTTCAGACCCTCCAACTGGATGACTCGCACCTCACCCCGTATGTGGGTTCCGACCTCCAAGGGTTCAACGGGACGACCACCAAGCCGTGGGGTTACGTCGAACTGCTCGTCACCTTCGGGGAGGGCGAAGCTTCCAGACAGGTCAAGACAAGGTTTCTGGTGATCGACTGCAAGACCCTCTACAACTGCATCATCGGGCGCCCTATGTCGCGGGCGAAAAATCGTTTTGTTCCTCTTTTTTGTGGGATGAGACACCTGATGCCTTCTTTGGGCTCGAGTGCTCAAAAAAATGATTTTTATTTTGTACCGACCAAACTTTTTATTATTTCCAAAGGAGGAAAAGGAAAAAAGCTGCAATAACCTAAAAGTGGGGGGAGAGATCTTGGGTAAGAGGGTTGGTTATACGAAGGGAAGGTATTAGCACCCAACGTATCTATAGTACTCTATAGGTTTCTTTGTTTTGTTTTTCATTCCATGTTATTGAGAGGTTCTTGTGAAATAGGTGGGACCTAAGGTGTTTGTTTGATTATGCTCGCAAAGATCATCGCGATCCTCTGCATACATATCCCTTAGAGGGAATCAGAGCATCTGTAGCTCGGGGTCTACGGGTGCTAAGGTTTGAATGTTTTGAGAGAGAAGTTTTGCTCGCCAAGGATACGACCTTGTGCCTACGTATTCTCAAAGGGATGTTGAGAAAGTCAGAGCAATCGTAGTTCCCACTTATGCTAGTGGAAGCAAAGGATAAGAGACAAATGTCATCTAAATGTTCGATGTATCTAATCTATATCATCACATACATCTGTTTGTTTTTTGTTTGAAAATCTTTTCATTATAAGCCCTGGGCCATGCCACTTATGGCGCTTAGAATGATAAAGATGTTTTTGTTTGTTTAACCAGCCTTGTGGCAAAAACTTTCAATGAAGTCAGCCTTGTGACAAAAAGTTTTGATTAATCAGCCAGCCTCGTGGCAAAAGTTTCAATGAAGTCAGCCTTGTGACAAAAACTTTGATTAATCAGCCAGTATGGTGGCAAAACGGTTTGATTGATTAGCCAGCCTTGTGGCAAAAGAAATTTGATTGATTAACCAGCCTTGTGGCAAAAAAGAAATTTGATTGATTGATTGTTTGTGATGATATAGAAGAGATACTCCTAGCATAGAGATGATAAATGTCTAATCTCCTAGGGTATTTGATTTGGATATTGGGGATGCTTATAAGAAGCCCGTGGGTCCTTGTACGAAGCCCAAGAGGAGGCTATCCGAGGGTCCTTGCATTGTAAGCCCAAGAGGAGGCTATGGGAGGGACAATCGAGGGTCCTTGCATTGTAAGCCCAAGAGGAGGCTATGGGAGGGTCACTCGTTTGTACAAAGCCCAAGGGGAGGCGTGGTATAGTTGGTTTGAGCTCTTAGAGCGATTTCACCGGGAAACCATACTCTATGTCCTAACCTAAACTAGGGAGATTCTTTGCACGAAGCCCAATAGGAGGCTATGGGGAACCTAGTGTTGTACTAAGTTGAACAAGCACACATATCACACATATGAACAAACATGAACAAGTATGAACAAACATGAACAGGTATGAACAATTATATATATGACAAAGTGTGTGTATTTAATGGAGTTTATGAAGGAAATATACCTGTAAGCGTGATCCATTTGTATACACGGGGGCTCGGGACTTATACTCGAGGAGAAGTCCACTTGAGTTTATTCAAAGCTATGTAAACAGGTATTTACAAAGGGGCTTGGGACTTATACCTACATGGAGGCCCATGGTATTTTTGGGAAGATTTAAAGAAACCTTCATTTTTGGTTTGTTATTCAAAGTTAAAAAAACAAACTGATCGAGGTATGTACAAAAAAGTGTATGTACAAAAAGGCGTACAATGAAATACCTAATTTCATGTACAGGAATGGGACTTATACCTATGTGGAGGCCCATGTTTTATTTTCATAAAACATGGTGGATGGTTTTATTTACAGAACGCGAGGTTTCGTCGTTTTGAAAACAGTTTGAAAAGTATTGTTTTTTTTGAAAGAGTTTTCTGTATAAAGAAAAACTGTAAAAAGAAAAGAGGAAAGGGACTTATACTCTCTAATATTCGAGAGGCCCCACATCGTTTTGAAAATCAATTGATCAATTAAAAAGATTTAATCAATAGTTTCAAAAAGAAATGGTTTATCGTTTTTTTGAAAAGAATCGCGATCGCTTGTTTTAAAATGGTTTGAATTTTGAAAGGAGTCAAATTAATCAAGATAAACAAAAAGATTATCTTCAATTAACACTTTAATGATCAGGGTTTGCTCAAAAAATATTTACAAGTGATTAAGTTTGAAAATCAAATGAAAAATAATATTTTAAAAGTATTAAAAATACTTAAAAACAAGTCATTTTAATCCCATTTTAAAAATGTATCAAATAAATATTTTTTGATGATTTTTTTTTATATTCTTAAAATATATATGTTAAACAAGAAGTGTGTAAAAAATGAATGAAAAATGAATTAATTTGATTGGTTAAATTAAATGATGAAGTTGTGTAAAAAACCAAAGAAAATAAGTGATAAAAGGAAGGGTTTGGTCCCATAGGGACTTGAACTCGTGACCTTGAGGTCACCAACTAAAACACTTGCCAACTGAGCTGCGCGCGCAGCTTGTAATATACACGCTTTGGTTTAATTATATTTTAAAATGAATCATTTGAATTTCCTGAACAAAAAATGGCGCCAAGAACACACCCTAATTTGATTTTTGAAATTCTTCAAAACTGTGTTATTTTGATCGATCAAAGGGTCTATCTCACTCGGTTTTTTACGAGGAACATGATGGTGTCCTTTAATTCCATTTATTTTCACTCTAAGATCATTAATTTTCTGGAAATCGTGAAGAACCCTAATTCTATGATTCAATCTGAAATCGTGTATGTGCATGATAAGTTGCAATTGATTGAGGGCTAATGATCCATACATATGCAGAAACATGATGGCAAATCAATTTTTCATTTATGATGCATGTATGATGGAGTTTGAAGTTCAAGAGAGCTTACCTTCAAAAACGGCCAACTGAGAATTGAATCCTGATCTGGAGGTGTTACAGATGCTTTGTGATGATATGGATAGCTTCAATGATGATTATGGAAGGTGTCTGGATGTCTGGAACAAGCTGAATTCATCTGAGTATGGTCATGGCACCCGATCTGCAGTTGCTTTAAGTATGAATCGAATTTGAAGATGGAGGTGTTTCAGATCATGGATGATGGTTGGGATAGCTCATATATGGTATATGGAATGTGTTTGGATGTTTAACTTGGACAGAAATGAGCTAGCATGAGAATTGGCATGATAAGGTTCATTATGTGTTCATATGGAGGTTGAAATGCAATTCTGAGTTTTGGGGTAATTTGAGGTGTGTGAATGGTTCAAACACTTCCTAATTGATGTTTAGAAGTTGTTGGAATCATCACCTTGGCCAGAACTTCAAGGGTTTGGAGGTTGGGATTTCTACCTCACTTTGAAACTTGAAACTTGCAACTTAAGAAAGAAGAGAGAAAACCTATAATTGTGAGGTTTTGGTGTGAATTTAGAAGTGATTTGAACCTCTATTTATAGGCCATGGATTCTGAATACAAGGCTCTTGCAAGTTGCTTCAAAGTTTGATGATTTGGCTTAAGGGATAGAAAGGAATCTTTTACATTAAATGCATATGGTTAAAGTTACTAAACCATGGTTAAATTCCAAGCTTCCTATCCTCTTCCATTCTGATCTTCAAATCAGAAAATATCATTCAATTATTGCTTCTATGCATCATTACTTAGTCCATTTGGCAATTTGGTTCATAACTTTGGCAAAATGACTTGAAATTTCAAGTGAAAAGTTCACTAATGGCAAAATTCAAAACCATAGCTACACTTCAAATTTTTTCATGCTCTTGGACATTTTGGAAAGCTCATATTACACACTTCAAAACCCTAGTTGAAAGTTTCTTCAAGATCTTTAAGGAAATGGGTGAAAAAGATCCATGAACTTTGAAGAAAATGAGATTTCAAGTGAAGTTTTCAAAAAGTACCAACTTTGAAGCACCATATCTCTTAAATGGTTGATCTTATGGAAACATTTTATATGTGTCAAAGTTGTTTATTGGATCAAAATCTACAACTTTCATGTTGGAAGTTTTTTTCAGTTTGTAGGTGAAATTTTGAGAAATTCCCTTCCAAAGTTTGGAAAAAACCATGCAAAACACTTAGAAAATTTTCTAAGTATGGAAAGTCAAACTTTGACTTTTTGATTCTTGATTGATTTTCTTGATTTTTCTTGATCAAATGACTTCATATATCATATATTGATGATTCAAAACTTCAAAAGTCATGGTTGACCAAAATTCCCCAAAAGTCAATGGTGATCTTGTACAGTTGACTTTTTCAGACGAATCGCGTTTCTGGAGATTTCAAATGAAACAGGCTATCCTCACCATATGAATGGTATGAATGGATCACATTGAAGCATTAGAGGATATTGAGCCATGGTTTGAGTTGTGGCACCATGTCCTGATTAAAAAGTCAGTTGTTCAGTGAATTAGGTCAAAAACCCTAATTGTCGACCAGATGAAATTGATGACTGTAGGTCTTGAATTGAGATGTAATTTCCATTGGATTTTGTCATAGGTATTATTTGAGGATTATTGAAACTTTTGATTGACTTCCTGGGGATTTTTAGGGTTTCCCAAATGTGATCCCTGATTTCAGTCCCTAATAGTTCAAAACCCTGATCTGAGGATTTGAAATTTCACTGTTGATCAATCCTTGTGTAGGAGATGTCTTGAGCCAATGGATTAGGCCAAAATGATGCACTTGGGGTCTTGAAGTCATGTCCCAAGTCATTAGGTCAAACCCTGAGCAAAAGTCAGGAGTATGCTAACTTCAGTCAAAACCCTAATCTGGTTGATTCAAAGCTGTTGAGCTTGTTGAAATGAATCTCTGAGGACCAAATGTTGATTGTTGATGAAGATGTTTCATTTGAGATGAAGGGAGAACAAAACCCTAGTTGATTGTTGCTTGTACTGATGAGTGATTTCTTGATTAAATCCCTGCTGAGTCACAAGTAGCAAACACAAACTATGCAATTTGTTAGAGATGCAAATGATGCATATGCAATGATATGAGGTGGTATCTTAGGTCAAAAATTGGGGTATGACACCCTACTCTGGCCAAACTCACTGCCGTCCCCTCGACCGTTCACTTGAAAATGAAGTTCTACACGAGGAGGGGACGAGTGGCCACCATCAACGCCGATATCGAAGCAGCCAGAAGGATATTCGATGCATCAATGAAGGGGTTGCAGCTAATCGCCCCGCCTCCAGCTCCAATAAGAAACCAAGGGCCGAAGACAAGTCTCCTCCGGAAGATCAGGGACCATCAACAAACGTCAGCTCAGTCGACCTCGACGCTCGGTTCACGGAAGAGGAGCTGAAGAATGGTGAAGAACCACAGCCGAAGACAGCTCACCTGATCCGGCCCATCCCGGACGGAGATTTCGAGCTCGTTCCTCTGGGCGACAACCCCGACAAAGCTGTGAAGATCGGCAAGGACATCCCAGACACACCGAGGAAGCAGCTCATTGTCGCACGCTCGCGAAAAAATGAACAGAGTCGCCACCAATATATTTATCCCATAAGGGAAAGGGATATCAGAAAACCTAACAAAAGGAACAGGGTCTTGCGACCAGAGAATCTAGGTGCGGGAGTCGGTTACGCGAGGGGAAGGTGCTAGCACCCCTCACGCCCATCGTACTCGATGGTATCCACCTATGTTTGTTTCTATCTAAAGGGTGTATACTATGTCTATGTCTAAATGCGAAATGAATGCAAAATGTAGGGAAAATAAAGAATTGTACTCGCACGGGCCCTACCCCGCTGCCTACGTATCCTTTTCAGGAATCAGAGTTACCGTAGCTCGGCTAAAGATTTTCTGTTTGTTTTTGTGTTTTTTAATTGGGCGGAGTCAACGTTCACGTTCTTGCATAAGGGACGACCTACGATGCGTACGAACGGAAATGACATTGCCCTTAGGTGCCAACGAGGCAAAAGAAAAAGAAATGATTGGTTTGTGTCTTTTAGCGTAGATGAGTGATGAACAGTTCCCAATACCGGGCCACTCACCACTTTCTCTACTTTGTTTTGAATTTGAACCATTGTTAGGTGTTTTAAGGTGTTTTTGGTTGGGTATTTTTTAAGGGAATTTACTTCACGATCCAAATCACATAAAATGTATAATGATCGAGAAGCAGATTAGGGAATGAATCCCACTCGCTTCCATCCCATTATGTAATGTTTGAGAAACAGATTAGAGAATGAATCTCACTCATTTCTCTCCCATTAATTAATGTTTGAGAAACAGATTAGGGAATGAATCCCACTCGTTTCTCTCCCATTAAGTAGTGACTGAGAAACAGATTAGGGAATGAATCCCACTCGTTTCTATGCCACTAAGTGATTGAGAAACAGATTAGGGAATGAATCCCATTCATTTCTCTATCACTTTCTTAATGTGATTCGCATCTTCCTTTTATTAAGCATTTTAAAGAGTTGAAAAGAAAAAGAATGCAAAAGGGAACTATTTCTAAATTCTAATCTAAGTTGTCTATACAAGTCTAAATCCTAATGATAACATGGTAATGGTATTAACAAGGTAGGCCAAAAATAAGGCCAAAATACAAACAATAAAGTCACACAAGCATCATACGAAAATAACATGGAACCAGCACAAAAACAATTCAAGCATTAGTGCAAAATTAAACTAAAAACTACTATTTTTTATGACATTTTTAAGAAAAAAATTAAATGAACTCTAAATCAAGCAAAAAAGAGACTAAAACTATAAGCCTAAAACTAATATTTTTGTGAACATTTTTATGTATAAAAAAAAAAGTATTAAAAGTCTAAAATTAAGAGGAAGAAAATTAGTGTTTATCACCTAAAGAAAATATGAAAAAAACTAAGTAAAATCTAAATTGTTAATTGAGGTAAAGGGAACAGGGGGTGTTAAGTTGAAATGGTGGTGTGAAAAGCCATGGGGCGCAGGCCCAGCTAGACAGGCCCAACAGAATGTTATTATTTGTTTGTAGATTTTGCTTCAAAGAAAAAAGAGACAATGGGCCCAGGGGGTGTTACGCTAGCAATTTGGCCCAAGACAGTTTTTTTTTGTGTGATTTCCTGCAACTAAAAAATGGTGCGTGGGCCTCAGGGTTTCAACAGCAATTCGGCCCGGTGGATTTTTATTTCAAATTCAGCTAAAAAAGGGGATGGTGCATGGGCTAGAGTGGGGTGAGCCTAGCAAATCGTTGAGGCCCAAGGGGTTTTGGTCCATCAGATTCAACACTTAATCACTATTTCAGATTCTATTAGCAATTCAAATTCAATTAATCTCAAATATGAACATTTACTCACATTAATCAAAATTAATTCAGACTTTATGTTAGGAAATAATCACATTTCATACCCAATTAAAACATTATGTTAATTTGTACATTAATTCAAAAAGGAAAATAAATTGGGATTAGGGTTACCATAGTTGTGGCGATTGGAATTTCATGAACTCATACTTCTGCATCGCGAACAGACGACGGCGACTCACCGAAGCTTTGACGGCGCGCGACGACTCGAGTCCTTCTCCGATCAGAGCTCTCCATCTCCGATTCCACTTCTCTTATCTCTGCTCATCTTCGATCCTTTTTCTCTGAAATTCGACGAGCTTGACGATGGCGAAGAATAACCGGAGAAACGCTTCAAGAATTCAGGGACTTTCATTCATTCCTCTTCTCACTTCTAGGCGTATTCTTCTGAGTTGTGGTTGCTGATGGTGATGCCGTAATAGCAGCGAGGTCGTTGAAGGTTGATGTGGAGAATCGTTCTTGAAGAGGACGATGATAGTTGTGGTTTGATCAAGTTGGTGAGGCAACGAAGATTCAGAGATGAATGATATTGAAGGTGTCCTTTCTGTTACAACCGATTCTTCCTCCTCTTCTGATAATTCTGTTTCGTTTCTTTTTCAGGATGAAAGAACGGCAAAAGAAGATGATTATTGGTGATGATTTTCTGGAGGATTAGGAGTGAAGATGATGAGATTTGAATTGTTGAAGGTGTGAAGATGAAGATTGAGGTGAGATTGAGGTTGCAGAGAGGGTTGGATTATGGAGTGAGAAGAATATGAAGATTGATGATTGATGGATGAGAGAAGAATGTGAGAGTGAAGGTGGAAAAAAGTGAATTGATGGTGGATTATGGGTGGTTCTGCTGAGAAAAAGTGGTGGTGAAGATGAATGAAGGGGGAGAGTGAAGCAATGCAGAAGATGGCGAATATATAGAGGTGAGTCTTTCTCTGATTTTTTGATACTCTATTAGTTTCTGTTAGGTTCTGTTATAGTTAGTTACAGTTTGGGTGAGGTAGTTATGGGCTGTAACTGATTTTTGGTAGTTAGGAGTTTGTAACTGATTTGGTGAAAAAACGGTTAGTTGCGGTTTGTTAGGATGTGAAATTCTGTTTTGGTAAGGTGGTTAGTTATAGGTAGTTAGAGATGTTTAGTTCTGAAAGTTTGTTATATGCAGTTAGAAGAGTTAGTTCACAGCTAATGAATTCTGTTAATTAGTTACAAACTGATAAAAGGTCAGTTAGCTGTTAGAAAAATCAGGAGGTTAATAGGCTTGAAACTGTTATGGGAAAACTAGTTAAAAAACTGTTGGGACTGTTATAAAAATATGAAACAGCTGTAGTGAAGTTCTGTTGAGAAGTCCTTATATATGGCTGCTACTGAATTTGGATTGTAACTGTAGGTATTTTCTGAATTTCCTCCTTTCGTTTTCTGGACTGATGCGGTTGAAACCGGTCTTGAAGCATTAGTGTTGGTAACTGTCAGAATGTTATGCAATTACATGAAGTGTCTCAATTCTTGAGCTGGCTTTCTGAGGTATCTTTGATTGACCTTGTGATGATTATTTTGAGTTGTATCGGGTTTTTTTTGTGTAGGCCATAAATCTGTTTTTTTGTGACTTTGCTGATGACTTGGTTCTATTCTTATATCTGAAACAGGGATTCTGCTACTTTGATTTTTTGTATGATGCTGAAGCCTTGAATATGTATGCTCTGGAAACTTGTTTACAACAGTCTGAACTGATGTGTGATTTGTATGTTGCAGGGGTGCTGCTGGGAGTTGTTAGCTATGTTAAAAATGAAGCCTAGATGAGTTGTGTTAATGATGAAATATATTTTTCATTTGTTGTAGCAGGTATGGTATTGATGAATAGTGCTGAACTGTATCAGTTTTCTCTTGGAGGTTTTGCAACATGAGATTCAAGGTGATATGAAGGTAACATCAGGAAGATGGCCGTGGATGAAGATTGTGCTAGGAAACAGGTCGTAGGATAGTCAAACTGAGGCTTAGGATCAATAGTTGCACATTTCTCCTTGTAATTTCCCATCCTCTCTTTGTAATAATTTTCATTTTTTGTAATGGGCAATGGTGTCGTTATGGACTTGAGATGAACTTGTAATGGATTTTGAATATTGGAATGTTTGTAGTGAATTTTGGGTGAATTTGATGAACTCGAAAAATGATTGTGGACACCTTAAATTCCAATTGATCTTGCATTTCAAAATCCACATGAATCTTCTTTCCTTTCTATAGCTTGATGTGAGTTTCAACTTTTTTTCCATTTTATCACACTTAATACGAGCACCACGCGATAAACTATTAGCCCCCGCGAAACTCAATACCGACCTTGATCAAAAGTCTTGACCATTGGCTTTCAAACTTAAAAGCGAAGATTCAATACCAATTTTCAGATAACATTCTATGTTCCACTCAAATCCTTGGGTGAAATCTAATGCAAAGTCTTGTATCATAAGTAAGGAAAACAAAACTGATCTCTGTTAGATGAACAACCAAATTGAGCCCATATGAATGATTATAAGAACAAACCCTTAAATCCATCTTAATCCCATGGAAGTCCTTTAATCTCCAAGCCACAAAGAGAGGACTAATCGCGCAAGAATCATCTGTCCACATATTAATAGCTCAAGTATTGAAAAAGAGGTACATGATAATTGCTTGATCAACCTTGCTTCAAATTCCACACAATGTGAGTAGCCTTACCAAACTTAAGCATGTGGAAATAAACCCTAATCTTGATGATCCTTGATCCCAATACCAAGTTATAGGTTAATGAATGTGTGATGCATTATATGACCTAATGGAAGACATGCAGATGATATGAGAAGTCTAAGCCAGATAAAATTGAAAGGGTAGGACAAATTTGGGGTATGACAGCTGCCCCTATTTAATCGTCTTAAACCTGAAGGTGAGATTGGCGCTAGCCTTTCGAACATTCGAGGTAGAAGAAGATTAAATATCAAAATGCCAGAAATTTGTCCTTAAGGGAAGGTGGTATAACTGCTATCTTTATTATATTTTTGTTTTGATATCTGCTGGGGAAAGAGAATTTTTTTTTGGTGGAAAAGTTTATGGTAAGCAATGGTTGGATGGTGATAGCTTGTAACGTAGCCAAGGTGCCAATACAAGGTTCTCAATGGAAATGATTGTTGTATGAAACTGTGATTGGAAAATACGGGTTTGATGGAAAGGTAGGACCTACGATCCATGACTCGAAACTAGGGTAAGGTCAACGGACCTACGACCCACAAGATATGAAAAAGACGAGGATAAGGTCAACGGACCTACGATCCACAAGAATTGAAAAAGACGAGGATAAGGTCAACGGACCTACGATCCACAAGAAATGAAAAAGACGAGGATAAGGTCAACGGACCTACGATCCACAAGAAATGAAAAAGATGGGGATAAGGTCAACAGACCTACGATCCACAAGAAATGAAAAAGATGGGGATAAGGTCAACAGACCTACGATCCACAAGAAATGAAAAAGACGAGGATAAGGTCAACGGACCTACGATCCATAAGCAATGAAAAAGATGAGGATAAGGTCAACGGACCTACGATCCACAAGAATGAAAAGATGAGGATAAGGTCAACGGACCTACGATCCACAAGGAATGAAAAAGATGAGGATAAGGTCAACGGACCTACGATCCTCAAGAATGAAAAAGATGAGGATAAGGTCAACGGACCTACGATCCACAAGAATGAAAAGGATGAGGATAAGGTCAACGGACCTACGATCCGCAAGAAATGAAAGAGATGGGGATAAGGTCAACGGACCTACGATCCATAAGAAATGAAAAAGATGAGGATAAGGTCAACGGACCTACGATCCACAAGAATGAAAAAGATGAGGATGAGGTCAACGGACCTACGATCCACAAGAATGAAAAGGATGAGGATAAGGTCAACGGACCTACGATCCACAGGAATGAAAAGATGAGGATAAGGTCAACGGACCTACGATCCACAAGGAATGCAAAAGATGAGGATAAGGTCAACGGACCTACGATCCACAAGGAATGCAAAAGATGAGGATAAGGTCAACGGACCTACGATCCACAGGAATGAAAAGATGAGGATAAGGTCAACGGACCTACGATCCACAAGGAATGCAAAAGATGAGGATAAGGTCAACGGACCTACGATCCACAGGAATGAAAAGATGAGGATAAGGTCAACGGACCTACGATCCACAAGAATGAAAAGATGAGGATAAGGTCAACGGACCTACGATCCACAAGGAATGAAAAAGATGAGGATAAGGTCAACGGACCTACGATCCTCAAGAATGAAAAAGATGAGCATAAGGTCAACGGACCTACGATCCACAAGAATGAAAAGGATGAGGATAAGGTCAACGGACCTACGATCCGCAAGAAATGAAAGAGATGGGGATAAGGTCAACGGACATACGATCCATAAGAAATGAAAAAGATGAGGATAAGGTCAACGGACCTACGATCCACAAGAATGAAAAAGATGAGGATAAGGTCAACGGACCTACGATCCACAAGAATTGGAAAGGGTGGGGATAAGGTCAACGGACCTACGATCCACAGGAAATGAAAAAAATGAGGATAAGGTCAACGGACCTACGATCCACAAGGAATGCAAAAGATGAGGATAAGGTCAACGGACCTACGATCCACAGGAATGAAAAGATGAGGATAAGGTCAACGGACCTACGATCCACAAGGAATGAAAAGGATGAGGATAAGGTCAACGGACCTACGATCCACAAGGAATGCAAAAGATGAGGATAAGGTCAACGGACCTACGATCCACAGAAATGAAAAGATGAGGATAAGGTCAACGGACCTACGATCCACAAGGAATGCAAAAGATGAGGATAAGGTCAACGGACCTACGATCCACAAGGAATGCAAAAGATGAGGATAAGGTCAACGGACCTACGATCCACAGGAATGAAAAGATGAGGATAAGGTCAACGGACCTACGATCGACAAGGAATGCAAAAGATGAGGATAAGGTCAACGGACCTACGATCCACAGGAATGAAAAGATGAGGATAAGGTCAACGGACCTACGATCCACAAGGAATGAAAAAGATGAGGATAAGGTCAACGGACCTACGATCCACAAGGAGATTATTGGAAACACTTAGGCTGGGGATTGAGAAAACCATGTATCGGCACCGTGGGTGGAGGAGGTTTGTAATGGAGTAGCAGATATCAATCGGAATTTGTAAGGACATTTTATGTGGGGAAGTATCATTGTCTTGATTGGGCGCTGATTTGTATTATCTGGCTTATGCTTTGTATGCATGTTTGAATTTTTCTATGGCGTAATGCTCCATTTTGATGGATATGCTACGCTTTTGAGGATGCAATGTTATATGCAGTGAATACTATATGCAGAGTGCCAAATAAAGGCATTAGTGAGGTAAACACCAGGGAGAATCCCCTTAGTGTTAAGGACCATGTTGAGGTGCCAATAGATATTGGACTTTTGATTTGTAAGATGCACTTTTCTTTGACTTGAAGAATGATTTCTGACTTCTCACCATGTGCCACTGCTTGGAGGATTTTCAACTTAAGGAGATTCCCTTGATTCACCATGTTGGAGATGAGAAATCCAGATAAGGAGCCCAGATGGGGGAGTAGGACAACTCCTAGGAGAAATAAAGCTCCTATGCTTGAGGAATGGAACAAACTCTCGGGAGAAATAAACTCCATGCTTGGGGAGAGACCAAGGTTCCAGGAGAAATAAACTCCTATGATTAGGGAGAGGACAATAAAACTCAGAAGATCATGCCCCAAGTTTCATGACCCATGAAGGAAGTTGCCCCAGTGGATCCTTGGAGAGATTTGTCAAATCTCGACGTAACTGCCCCAGATTGGTTGAGCTCAAGAGAGATTCCTCGACATGATTGCCCCAAATATGTTGAACTTGATAGAGATTCTTCAACTCAATTGCCCCAGATTGATCAAAGCTTGAAGAGATTTATCGACATGATTGCCCCAGATATGCTGAATTTGAGAGGTCAAACCTCGACTTAATTGCCCCTGATTAGGTACATATGACTAGAATCCTCAAGCTTTCTTTGTTTTGAAGTCAAACAAACATGGAAACAACTTTACCACGCTCAACGGAGTCTTCAAACTCTTCCCCTCAAGGTAATCAAAGAAAGCATTTACTGTTCATGCCCAACGGAGTTCTTCAGAGAACCTTCCCCTTAATGGTCAACATTTGGAATGATTAGCTTTTACTCCTCGGAGTTCTCAAGTCTCTTGAACTTTGACATAGTCAAGTTACTCACTGATTCTCGCCATGGTAATTTCCTTGATGTTAAGCACATATTTGTTTGCAAAAGAATGTTAATTCTAAGAATGATGATTCTAATGCAAAGCCTATGTTAGTGTTGAAGTTTTAAAACTTTTTGTTGAAATGAGGTTGCGACCTCTTGTGAATGGATCACTAGTTGACACAACCTCGATTTTTGCATGTGGAAGATAAAGCAAACATACGATACCAACATGGATATGAGTCTCGCTTCATTGAGAGTCAGTTAAACGCTATCTCTTGGGAGTGTGCTTTCAAAATAACCCTACTTCAATTAGGACTTTTGAGGGTTGTAACTTGGCCAGGTTCACGGTTTTAAAAAAACAAAGGATTTTTAGGCTCAAAATTATTTGTACCCACCCTCTTCGTGATGTTCTCCATTCCTATGTCCAGTTAACTCGACACGAGTGTTCATCCCTCACAAGGAGTTTGAAATGGTTGAGGAATCAATGAGGTTCTTTGGACATGGCGGTCGCTCACCTTTTATTCTTCTGATTCATTGTCACACGACTTTGTTCTCTTGCTTGGCAATTTCATCATATTTTTTCTCATGCTTCTCTTGCCATTTTTCTTTCATCCTTTTTTCTTATATCTTTTTTTGCCATTTCTTTTTTGCTATATATATATTTTTTTGAACAAGTCGTGTGACCTCGCATTATCTTTGATTCGTTGGAGGTGGTTGCGACTACCTCACTCCTTTGATTTGATGAAGGATTACCATTGTGGTATCGTCATCTCTTGATCTCTTGATGAAATAAGGATAATCATTGCGGTTTTGACATTCCTCAACCTTTTGAAGGATAACCATTGTTGTATCCTTAGATGCATACCCTTTTGGTGAGTTTTGAACACTCGATCAAGTTAAATGAACACTACCCTGCCCCAAGGTTAAATTAAGGGTTTTTATGATTAGGAAATAAACTCCTACTTCAAGGCTCAAAGGGGTTGACGATGGTCTATCTCCCTTATATCTCCGGTGTTTGGGGATTAGAAACAATGCCTGTACATCCTCAGTAGGGTTTTATTCAAAAACACATGATTAGAGATTTTGTATTTTTATTTTTCATCATTCTCCCTCAGCTTTTGCCTAAGCAAGCAATTAGTAAAGTTGGTATCGTAATGCCAAAACATTTTATGAGTGATAACGAATGGATTACTTCAAGACAAACATAGAAAATGTATTATGATTTTCATTCAGAAATTAACAAGTTTTTACATGATATTGATGCTTAAGCACACAAATGAAAAATTACAATGAGAATGCAGTAAGAAACTAAATGGGTGTCGTTGTTGAGGAGACTTGACTCCGTCTGGACTTGTTGAGCTTGAATACTTTCTGCAGTTCCTTCCAAACACTTCAGATTACTTCAAAAGAGAACTCCAACAAAGTCACCCAAGAGTTGTAAACTTTTGCCTTGCTTTAGGGATTCGAGTAATGCGAATGATGCAATGCTCAAGATAAGAGTACGTCTTGCTTATCCCTCGTGCGGGAGCCCCAAGCATAGATGCTAGAGTAGTAATCGCCATCCTAAATGGAAAGAATCTTGTATGATCATCAACTCAAGAGAGCTACTTGTGGTGAAGAAGACCCAATACTAGAAGCTTAACCAATTGTGATTCCAACAAACAAGGAAACGAATGAGCACAAGGCAATAGAATCACATCAATTTGTTTCTCATATTCTTTTTGTCTCTGTTAACAAGCAAAGGCCATTGAGAAGGAAATTCTGAGAAAATGTAACTGAGATATGAAGCAGAACTTTGAGAATGAGAAGCATTATGAAGAACACTCTTGATTACCACACGGAAGAAGATTCTGACGAAGTCACATAGGAATTTGTAATGCTTTTAGGGATTCGAGCAATGCAAATGGCGCAATGCTCAAGATAAGATTACGTCTTGCTTATCCCTCGTGCGGGAGCCCCAAGCATAGATGTTGAAGAAGTATTCGCCTTCATAAATGGAAAGAATCTGGTATGGTCATCAACTCAAGAGAGCTACTTGTGGTGGAGAAGACCCAATATTAGAATCTTAACCAATTGTGATTCCAGCAAACAAGGAAACGAATGAGCACAAGGCAATAGATTCACATCAATTTGTTTCTCATATTCTTCTTGTCTCTGTTAACTAGCAAGGCCACTGAGGAGGAGATCTTGAGAAAAGGCAACTGATATATGAAGTAGAACCTTGAGGATGAGAAGCATTATGAAGAACACCCTTGATTACCACTTGGAAGAAGATTCTGACGAAATCACCTAGGAATTTGTAATGCTTTTAGGGATTCGAGCAATGCAAATGGCGCAATGCTCAAGATAAGAATACGTCTTGCTTATCCCTCGATCGGGAGCCCCAAGCAACTTCCACATGTGTACAAAAGGTGATTACCACTTTAGCTTCAATATCCAAACCATTCGGAGTGAGAGTAAATGACCCTTGTAGTTTTTTTTTTTTTGCATAAGGCACAAACCAACAACATCTAAATCAGTAGAGTCATGACTTTTTATGGCTTCCAAACTTTCCTCCAAGAGGTGGAACCTTTTATCAATTGGGAACTTGCAGGCTTCAATGATGTGAATTCTCTTTACCAAGAATAGGAATCTCAACATTATTTCAAACATTTTGATACATAATACCTTCTTTTGAGTGAGATTGACATTTGCATTTGGCCTTTGAGGAACTTATCTCAATTCTTCTTGTCAAAGAGAAAAGTCTTGAATAACCTTCACACACTGATTCATGTTAGTCCCCATTTCTGTCCTCATCTTATTTAAAACCCACAGAGTTGTTCCAATATCAACATTTGAGCACACGGCGGTGAGAAGCCAATTTTGTTGCTGAAGTCAGAATCTGAGTAGAAAAGGCCCCCACAAGCTTCTGATAGAACCATGAAATGCATGATAGTGTGAATGCATGTTTCATTTATGAGAGATCCTAAAGTCATTTCACACACTTTCATTTTTTCTTTTTTGGAATCAAAGCTTCTCTTTTTTCGTATAGAATATCTTTTCTTTTCTTTTTCGCTTTTCTATTTCCTTTTCTTTTACATATCTTTTCTTTTCTTTCCTTTTCTCTTTTTTTATTTGGAAATAGACTTTAGGATCTTTCATAAATGGAGTGGACAAAGCAATGATGTTATGCAATGCAAAAGCATGAGATCAAGGTCCATATAATCTTAGTAACCACCATACAAACTTCTGAATAACTGATACAGGTCAAATGTCACAGGATCAAAGGTCCGACACCTTTTTGAATACCAGGAAAACCAATAGTCACCAACAGAACAGAATAGTCACCAACGGTACCTGTCATGTATATCCCACCCCACTCACAGGTGAATCTAGGTCAAGGTAGGTCAATGGCTTCCAGCGTTATCAGTTCTCCTGAAACACCATCATTGTCGCAAATACATGCCAACAACGGTATCTCATTTGAACCTCGGCTGGTCGTGGGTCTCATGATCGCAATCAACAGAACCTGACATTCTGTTGGCGTCATGACTATCCACTCTATCCTAGGTATCCTATGTGTCACTCTGGCCTGGGTATTGGGCCTTTTACCTCATAAAATCATCCCCACCCAACCTGCAAACAGAGAAAATATGTGGTCCCCACGGAGACCCATAATATAGTCCAGAATGCGAGAAAGTAAATATGACATGCAAGCAGGAAATAAACATGATATGCAAGCATATATATACAAAACGTAAACACATAAACAAATAAATAAACACCCAATAAACGAAACAAACAAAGGCTAGGATCGACTTGCTTAGGTATTCCCCAGCAGAGTCGCCAGCTGTCGCACGCTCGCGAAAAAATGAACAGAGTCGCCACCAATATATTTATCCCATAAGGGAAAGGGATATCAGAAAACCTAACAAAAGGAACAGGGTCTTGCGACCAGAGAATCTAGGTGCGGGAGTCGGTTACGCGAGGGGAAGGTGCTAGCACCCCTCACGCCCATCGTACTCGATGGTATCCACCTATGTTTGTTTCTATCTAAAGGGTGTATACTATGTCTATGTCTAAATGCGAAATGAATGTAAAATGTAGGGAAAATAAAGAATTGTACTCGCACGGGCCCTACCCCGCTGCCTACGTATCCTTTTCAGGAATCAGAGTCACCGTAGCTCGGCTAAAGATTTTATGTTTGTTTTTGTGTTTTTTAATTGGGCGGAGTCAACGTTCACGTTCTTGCATAAGGGACGACCTACGATGCGTACGAACGGAAATGACATTGCCCTTAGGTGCCAACGAGGCAAAAGAAAAAGAAATGATTGGTTTGTGTCTTTTAGCGTAGATGAGTGATGAACAGTTCCCAATACCGGGCCACTCACCACTTTCTCTACTTTGTTTTGAATTTGAACCATTGTTAGGTGTTTTAAGGTGTTTTTGGTTGGGTATTTTTTAAGGGAATTTACTTCACGATCCGAATCACATAAAATGTATAATGATCGAGAAGCAGATTAGGGAATGAATCCCACTCGCTTCCATCCCATTATGTAATGTTTGAGAAACAGATTAGAGAATGAATCTCACTCATTTCTCTCCCATTAATTAATGTTTGAGAAACAGATTAGGGAATGAATCCCACTCGTTTCTCTCCCATTAAGTAGTGACTGAGAAACAGATTAGGGAATGAATCCCACTCGTTTCTATGCCACTAAGTGATTGAGAAACAGATTAGGGAATGAATCCCATTCATTTCTCTATCACTTTCTTAATGTGATTCGCATCTTCCTTTTATTAAGCATTTTAAAGAGTTGAAAAGAAAAAGAATGCAAAAGGGAACTATTTCTAAATTCTAATCTAAGTTGTCTATACAAGTCTAAATCCTAATGATAACATGGTAATGGTATTAACAAGGTAGGCCAAAAATAAGGCCAAAATACAAACAATAAAGTCACACAAGCATCATACGAAAATAACATGGAACCAGCACAAAAACAATTCAAGCATTAGTGCAAAATTAAACTAAAAACTACTATTTTTTATGACATTTTTAAGAAAAAAATTAAATGAACTCTAAATCAAGCAAAAAAGAGACTAAAACTATAAGCCTAAAACTAATATTTTTGTGAACATTTTTATGTATAAAAAAAAAAGTATTAAAAGTCTAAAATTAAGAGGAAGAAAATTAGTGTTTATCACCTAAAGAAAATATGAAAAAAACTAAGTAAAATCTAAATTGTTAATTGAGGTAAAGGGAACAGGGGGTGTTAAGTTGAAATGGTGGTGTGAAAAGCCATGGGGCGCAGGCCCAGCTAGACAGGCCCAACAGAATGTTATTATTTGTTTGTAGATTTTGCTTCAAAGAAAAAAGAGACAATGGGCCCAGGGGGTGTTACGCTAGCAATTTGGCCCAAGACAGTTTTTTTTTGTGTGATTTCCTGCAACTAAAAAATGGTGCGTGGGCCTCAGGGTTTCAACAGCAATTCGGCCCGGTGGATTTTTATTTCAAATTCAGCTAAAAAAGGGGATGGTGCATGGGCTAGAGTGGGGTGAGCCTAGCAAATCGTTGAGGCCCAAGGGGTTTTGGTCCATCAGATTCAACACTTAATCACTATTTCAGATTCTATTAACAATTCAAATTCAATTAATCTCAAATATGAACATTTACTCACATTAATCAAAATTAATTCAGACTTTATGTTAGGAAATAATCACATTTCATACCCAATTAAAACATTATGTTAATTTGTACATTAATTCAAAAAGGAAAATAAATTGGGATTAGGGTTACCATAGTTATGGCGATTGGAATTTCATGAACTCATACTTCTGCATCGCGAACAGACGACGGCGACTCACCGAAGCTTTGACGGCGCGCGACGACTCGAGTCCTTCTCCGATCAGAGCTCTCCATCTCCGATTCCACTTCTCTTATCTCTGCTCATCTTCGATCCTTTTTCTCTGAAATTCGACGAGCTTGACGATGGCGAAGAATAACCGGAGAAACGCTTCAAGAATTCAGGGACTTTCATTCATTCCTCTTCTCACTTCTAGGCGTATTCTTCTGAGTTGTGGTTGCTGATGGTGATGCCGTAATAGCAGCGAGGTCGTTGAAGGTTGATGTGGAGAATCGTTCTTGAAGAGGACGATGATAGTTGTGGTTTGATCAAGTTGGTGAGGCAACGAAGATTCAGAGATGAATGATATTGAAGGTGTCCTTTCTGTTACAACCGATTCTTCCTCCTCTTCTGATAATTCTGTTTCGTTTCTTTTTCAGGATGAAAGAACGGCAAAAGAAGATGATTATTGGTGATGATTTTCTGGAGGATTAGGAGTGAAGATGATGAGATTTGAATTGTTGAAGGTGTGAAGATGAAGATTGAGGTGAGATTGAGGTTGCAGAGAGGGTTGGATTATGGAGTGAGAAGAATATGAAGATTGATGATTGATGGATGAGAGAAGAATGTGAGAGTGAAGGTGGAAGAAAGTGAATTGATGGTGGATCATGGGTGGTTCTGCTGAGAAAAAGTGGTGGTGAAGATGAATGAAGGGGGAGAGTGAAGCAATGCAGAAGATGGCGAATATATAGAGGTGAGTCTTTCTCTGATTTTTTGATACTCTATTAGTTTCTGTTAGGTTCTGTTATAGTTAGTTACAGTTTGGGTGAGGTAGTTATGGGCTGTAACTGATTTTTGGTAGTTAGGAGTTTGTAACTGATTTGGTGAAAAAACGGTTAGTTGCGGTTTGTTAGGATGTGAAATTCTGTTTTGGTAAGGTGGTTAGTTATAGGTAGTTAGAGATGTTTAGTTCTGAAAGTTTGTTATATGCAGTTAGAAGAGTTAGTTCACAGCTAATGAATTCTGTTAATTAGTTACAAACTGATAAAAGGTCAGTTAGCTGTTAGAAAAATCAGGAGGTTAATAGGCTTGAAACTGTTATGGGAAAACTAGTTAAAAAACTGTGGGGACTGTTATAAAAATATGAAACAGCTGTAGTGAAGTTCTGTTGAGAAGTCCTTATATATGGCTGCTACTGAATTTGGATTGTAACTGTAGGTATTTTCTGAATTTCCTCCTTTCGTTTTCTGGACTGATGCGGTTGAAACCGGTCTTGAAGCATTAGTGTTGGTAACTGTCAGAATGTTATGCAATTACATGAAGTGTCTCAATTCTTGAGCTGGCTTTCTGAGGTATCTTTGATTGACCTTGTGATGATTATTTTGAGTTGTATCGGGTTTTTTTTTGTGTAGGCCATAAATCTGTTTTTTTGTGACTTTGCTGATGACTTGGTTCTATTCTTATATCTGAAACAGGGATTCTGCTACTTTGATTTTTTGTATGATGCTGAAGCCTTGAATATGTATGCTCTGGAAACTTGTTTACAACAGTCTGAACTGATGTGTGATTTGTATGTTGCAGGGGTGCTGCTGGGAGTTGTTAGCTATGTTAAAAATGAAGCCTAGATGAGTTGTGTTAATGATGAAATATATTTTTCATTTGTTGTAGCAGGTATGGTATTGATGAATAGTGCTGAACTGTATCAGTTTTCTCTTGGAGGTTTTGCAACATGAGATTCAAGGTGATATGAAGGTAACATTAGGAAGATGGCCGTGGATGAAGATTGTGCTAGGAAACAGGTCGTAGGATAGTCAAACTGAGGCTTAGGATCAATAGTTGCACATTTCTCCTTGTAATTTCCCATCCTCTCTTTGTAATAATTTTCATTTTTTGTAATGGGCAATGGTGTCGTTATGGACTTGAGATGAACTTGTAATGGATTTTGAATATTGGAATGTTTGTAGTGAATTTTGGGTGAATTTGATGAACTCGAAAAATGATTGTGGACACCTTAAATTCCAATTGATCTTGCATTTCAAAATCCACATGAATCTTCTTTCCTTTCTATAGCTTGATGTGAGTTTCAACTTTTTTTCCATTTTATCACACATAATACGAGCACCACGCGATAAACTATTAGCCCCCGCGAAACTCAATACCGACCTTGATCAAAAGTCTTGACCATTGGCTTTCAAACTTAAAAGCGAAGATTCAATACCAATTTTCAGATAACATTCTATGTTCCACTCAAATCCTTGGGTGAAATCTAATGCAAAGTCTTGTATCATAAGTAAGGAAAACAAAACTGATCTCTGTTAGATGAACAACCAAATTGAGCCCATATGAATGATTATAAGAACAAACCCTTAAATCCATCTTAATCCCATGGAAGTCCTTTAATCTCCAAGCCACAAAGAGAGGACTAATCGCGCAAGAATCATCTGTCCACATATTAATAGCTCAAGTATTGAAAAAGAGGTACATGATAATTGCTTGATCAACCTTGCTTCAAATTCCACACAATGTGAGTAGCCTTACCAAACTTAAGCATGTGGAAATAAAACCTAATCTCGATGATCCTTGATCCCAATACCAAGTTATAGGTTAATGAATGTGTGATGCATTATATGACCTAATGGAAGACATGCAGATGATATGAGAAGTCTAAGCCAGATAAAATTGAAAGGGTAGGACAAATTTGGGGTATGACACTCATGGCCTGCCTAAAGGCCAACGCAGACTTGTTCGCTTGGAGCGCAGCTGAGATGCCCGAACTCGACCCTGAGGTCGCCTGCCACACCCTCTCCATTGATCCAACCGCAAGAGCAGTAGTTCAACGTAGGCGTCGGCAGTCTCCCGAGAAAGCGGAGGCTGCCGAGAAAGCTGTAAAAGACCTCCTAGAGGCAAATTTTATTTCCGAGGCCAAGTATTCAACTTGGCTCTCAAACGTTGTACTAGTCAAAAAATCTAATGGAAAATGGAGATGTGTATTGATTATACTGATGTTAACCGGGCATGCCCCAAAGATGCATATCCACTGCCTAACATTGACAGGCTGGTCGACAATTCGGCCGGCTATAAACTATTATCTTTCATGGATGCTTATTCATGTTACAACCAAATCCCCATGGCGAGGAGCGACAAGCAGAGCACATCATTCATGACCGAGTCGGGAAATTACTACTACAACGTAATGCCCTTCGGACTCAAGAACGCCGGAGCCACTTACCAGCGGATGATGAACAAGGTATTCCGAGGAGAGATCGGAGACACCCTCGAGGTTTATATGGACGACATGATCATCAAATCTCGAGAAGACACCGACCACACCACGCATCTCGAGCGAGTGTTCGAGCAGGCCAGGTCCTGCAAGATGCGCTTCAACCCAGAGAAATGCACCTTTGGCGTCTGGGCAGGCAAATTACTCGGTTTTTACCTAAACGAAAGAGGAATAGAAGCCAACCCAGATAAGTGCCGAGCATTCTCGGAGTTCCCGACTCCTAGCAATAAGAAATCCATTCAAGTCCTAAACGGAATGCTCACAGCACTCTCCCGCTTCGTCGCGAAATCCGCCCAGCACGCTCTTCCATTTTTTAAGTTGCTACACAAGGAGGCGGCCTTCGAATGGTCCGAGGAATGCGAGCAAGCCCTATCCCACCTCAAACAAGTCCTCTATGAGCCGCCCGTCCTTTCCCGACCGAATAACGACAAAGTACTCTACCTTTACCTAGCCGTATCCCACGAAGCAGTCAGCGCGGCCCTGATCCGAGAAGTTGAGGACGGGCAGAAACCCGCGTACTTCACCAGCAAAGCCTTACAAGGGCCCAAGGTGTGATACCAACAAATTGAAAAAGTCGCACTGGCGCTAATAACGGCCGCCAAAAGACTGAGGTACTACTTCCTCGCCCATACCATCATCATAAGGACCGACCAACCTATCAAACAGCTCCTATGCCGACCAGATATGGCCGGAAGAATGCTAAAATGGTCCCTCGAACTATCCGAGTTCGACATCCAATATGAAAGCAGAAAAGCACTGAAAGCCCAAGCACTCGCCGATTTCGTCGCTGAAATGACTTCGAATGCCACATCCCCCTCCTACCGAGCATAAATGGACCATATACGTTGATGGTGCCTCCAGCAGCTCGGGGAGCGGGGCCGGCATTATTCTAGAAAACTACGAAGGACTCATCATCGAAGTGTACTTGATTTTGTCTTTCCCCACGTCGAACAACCAAACCGAATACGAAGCCTTCCTGGCGAGCCTACGGCTGGCCGAGGATGTGGGCGCTCGGAAGGTGAAGATCTACACCGACTCCCAACTCGTCGCATCCCAGGTCAACGGGGACTACCAAGCCAAGAACGATGTGCTCGTCGAGTATCTCGCACTCGTCAAAGATAAGATGAAAAACTTCGCAAGGGCAGAAGTGGAGCATATACCTCGAGAACACAATACCCGAGCAGACGTCTTATCCAAACTCGCGAGCACGAGGAAGAAAGGCGGAAACAAATCGATAATCCAGGAAAACCTATCGAGACCGAGCGTAGATAAAAGCGCGCCCCACTTACCAGTGCTCGCCATAGGCGATGACCATTGCTTGAAGACCCCTGTATACAACTTCCTTACAAAGGATGAACTGCCAGCCGACAAGAAGGAAGCTTCAACAATCAAAAGACGTGCCTGCCTGTACACTGTCCTTGAAAACAAGCTGTACCGACGAGGATTCTCCACCCCCCTCCTTAAATGTGTCGACGCTTCACAGGCGCTCGAAATACTGCAGGAGCTGCACGAGGGGATCAGCGGCCAACATCTCGGCGGGCGGTCATTAGCAAGAAAGGCCCTAAGGGCCGGATATTATTGGCCGACCATGCAGCAAGACGCCAAAGAGCATGCCCGGAAATGCGATAAGTGTCAGCGCCACGCAGACATGCACTTGGCTCCCCCAAACGAGCTTAAGTCTCTATCGTCGCCCTGGCCCTTCTCCACCTGGGGAATGGACCTCCTCGGACCATTCCCAGTCGGTTCATACCAAAACAAATATCTGGTAGTCGCCGTAGACTACTTCACTAAATGGATAGAAGCCGAAGCGCTCGCCAAAATCACGGCCCAAAACATACTCCGCTTTTACAAGCGAAACTTACTCACTCTGTTCGGGGTTCCACAAGCAATAATGACCGACAATGGCACTCAGTTCACTGATAGAAAATTCCAAGAATTCGTAGCCAACCTCGGCACCAAACAACATTTCACCTCGGTGGAACACCCCCAAACGAACGGGCAAGCTGAAGCAGCTAACAGAGTCATCCTCCGAGGATTAAAAAGAAGACTCGGAGAAGCTAAGAAAGCCTGGGTCGAGGAACTGCACAGCGTGCTCTGGGCATATAGAACATCGCCCCATTCGAGCACAGGAGAAACCCCGTTCAGACTGACTTACGGCACCGAGGCAGTGATCCCTGTAGAAATCCGAGAACCTTCTCGACGGACCGAGTCACCTCTCGAGGATGAACTCAACGACGAAGCTATGAGGGAAGAACTCGACATGGTCGAAGAAATCCGGGCAGGGTCCTCCCTCCGAGAAGCCAAATTAAAACAACAGATAGCTCTGCGACATACGCCAAAGTTATCAAACGCGAGTTCGAAGTCGGCGCCCTAGTGCTCCGCCGGAACATGAAAGACTCACGCGAGGACAAACTCGCCCCAAACTGGGAAGGCCCGTACCGAATTTACGATAAAACTGAAAACGGCGCTTTTTATCTCGAGAACCTCCTCGGTGAAAGACTTGCTCGACCTTGGAACGCTGAAAAACTCAGACGCTATTACAGGTAGAAACAGCTGACTGACCCCGGTCACTCCATCCGATCACGAGGAGACCACCGGGCACGGACTCGCGTCATGGTACGAAAGCGAACACCCCATGACAACGATCGTCAGGACTCCCCACCAAGGGGTAGGACCGACCACACGGGGGACCCTACACCTAGACCCCCATGGCAGTACCTGCACGGCAAAACCCCAGCTCGCGATGGGACCGTTCACACCGCGAGCACTTGGCCCCGACCGCAGTCTCGCGCTCGCTTATAGCGCACACCTGCTCTGCGCAACCGGGTCGTACCCCACACGTCCGGAAGACAATATAGGCTGAGCACAGTCTAAAAATAGTCCAAAAGCAAAATATTCCTAAGTGTTGGAATACCTCCTCGGATTAAACATAACCCGAGCTCAAAAACATACAACAATGAAGATTCTAAAAACACACATTGAAACAAACAAAGCATGAAACACTAAACAGTAAAACATTAAAAGCCGACCAAATTGGCCGGCGATGTTCAAATATTACAAACATGATGGGAACGCAGGCCCCCAAAAGTTATCCGGGCACAACCCAACATCCAAAAAGTAAAATGGCACGCAGGCCGATAAATACAGGCACGCAGGCCCCAAATTAACATTTCATTCTTCGCTGTCGGGAGACTCGGGCACCAGCACCCCGTCCACAATCTTCGAGGAGAGCCCGATGTTGTCCTCCTTAAAATCGGGGTTCAGAAGCTTCAACTGCCGAACAACACATTTGAACCCAGCTTCGGCCATCTCGGCAAGGCTTAGCTTTAACTCGTCTATCTTTTCGACGAGATCAGCTCTAGACTTCAGCTCAGCCACATCCGCGAACTCCTCCGCCGACGGCGCCCATTCCCGTTGAAGATCAACAAACTTTTTCTTCTCCACCTCAATCTCCTCGTCCTTCTACTTCAGAACCCCGTCAATCTTCTTCTTCAGCCTCTCCCGATCAGCCTTCATTTTGTTCACCTCATCCTCGACGAGCTTCTTATCCGACTGCGCTTTCCTCAAAGCCTCGGCAGAAACCGAGCTTCTCCTAGCCAACGCCTGGGCCATCCCCAAGACCCTCATGACAGCGGCACCATCGCTCGCCAGCTGCTTGAGAAGGGCCGGGGATTCCATCTCGTCGACCCGGCGGGCTTCCTCCGGAGAAGTTACCAGGGGAAACTTTTCAAAGTAGCCTCCATCTTTGAAACAAGGAGGCAACACAAAGGAACGCTTGGGTCTCAGACTCGACGGCTCCTCACGGGCCATCTCGGTATGACGAGCCTTCTTGGGGGACCTCTCATCCAAGTTCACCCGAGGAGAACCAGCCGAACCCGAGTTATCTCCAGCGCCGGTCCCCCGAGCCTTCTTTTGCCGAAGTTTCTTCGCGTCCTGGGTCACCATCTTCAAAAGCTTGTCTTCTTTTGCCGGCATAACTTCTGAAAAAGAAAGCAAAAAGTTAGCAGAAGCATTAAACAGGGAAAACGGACAAGGCAAAAAATCCAAGCTCAACCTAACAACGCATGCGCTTCGTCGGAGGTCTTGCACGACAGCAAGGCCTTGACGTTGATACCCCGAGGCTCTACTATCGGCACACCATTTTCGTTCAAGACGGGATCCCCGCCCCTCGTTACCCACTGTGACATTGTGAAACTATCTACATACTTGCAAAGAACCGAATAGGAAGCTGTGTCTTGCTCGTCCAAATCCTCGTCTTCCCAAGCGTAATTTTTAGGAGGAGCCGAAAAGTGGCCTTTCCATCAAAAGAACGGGAACACAGTACAAAATTCCTTCACCACCACCCCGTTTTCATCCCTCTCCAGAGCACCAGCCGCATCCCGCGCCTCCACTACGTCAGTCAGAGCAGCATAAGCGGCCGGGCTGTGCGGTCGGACGAGGAAATACCGATCTTTGAAATCCTTAACGGAGTCAGTGTGCATCTTAAAAAGCTTCCTATCGGAATTCCTAAATGAAACCCAGATATAACGCCCGTCAGCCGCCTGCCTTTGTACCCGGAAACAACGCCTGAACAAAGCAGTCATGGCCCCGATACCTAAATAGTCGCACACGATCTCGAATGCCCGCATGAATGCGAAGGCATTCGGGTGATGTTGGGATGGCGCCAGGGCGAGAGACGCCAACAGGGAAGTTTGATAGTCGGGGAAAGGTAGACGGAAGCCGAGCTCCTTAAACACATATTCGTACATGGCAAAGCTGTCCCGGTCAAAGCGAGAACATACACGCTCCTCTAGAGACAGGCAGCCTACTTGATAGTTCAATTCATCGCCATCTCCCCGGACCTCGACCTCCCTACAAGCCCCATGCAAAGATTCAGTATATCGGGACACGACCGTCATCGGCTCGTCGGCTACCCAGCTCAGGTCGATCCGACAATCGTAACTGAAGAGCGGCATCGGAGAGACCCCCCCCCTTCGGCGTCAGACCCAGGGGAATCCTCCTGATCCTCCTCGGCTACGGCCTCGAGGGGCGTACTTTGGACCTCAATCACTTCGACATCGAAGCTACTCGCGGCCGTGTTACCCGAATCACTGGCCCACGAGCCAGATTCCGAACTGGACCCCGAACTGGCACTCGAATCAGATTCACCTGCATGCAGAAGGAAAAAATTAATTCGGCGGTTCATCAAATCCACCCTTCCACCGCAACACAAGCGAAAGGGTAGAGCAGGAGCAGCAGAGCCCCCGGCTAAACCCCTTATCGAGGATAAACCTATCCGTCAGCCAAGGACTCACACCAAAACAGAAAAAAAGGACAGGGCTACGGCAATCGAACCCAGGAAATCACGAAGATCCACCGGAAACGTCGTCCATCCCATAAACTGACCCTCGGGCATCGCTTGGATAACCCGAGGAGAAAGTGACGACTGCACACAGGGCACAGCCGACGTAGGCGAAAGCATCGAAAGTACGCAGTCGCGAGCTCTCGAAACCCTACGAAAAAGGCATTAAAAACTACAAACAATTCGTGAACGTACCTGACGACGACATGGCGAAGATGATCGGAATGAATTCCTCGGCGGGAGGCGGTGGTTACTGCGAACTATGGAAACGATCAGCTACTTCTGGGGAGCACTTGTCTGGAGCCGAGCGCGTGAGCAGAGAGAAAAAAACGCCTAAAATGAGGGAACTCACCCCTTTTTATAGGGAAAAGCTCGGAAGGCGAAACGTCGCGTCGCCTGACACCGTCTCCCAAGCGCCGCCATCTAGACCCTAGGCCATCATTGCCTATGCCACGTCAGCGCGTGCTGTACACGCGCGACTTTTCGTTCTAACACGCAATCCACTCCATCCGAGCAGATCAGGTCCGACGGGGGTCCGTCCCACCAATGACGAGCGTCATCAACGTGACCGAGCATCATCAAAGTCGTAGCCTCTTGACCAGAAGACTCCAACTTGGGGGGCTCCTGTTCCGGACTGGGTGAAGATTGGGTCCAATGTAGCTTCGGCCCACTTGGCCTTAGAGGCCTAAACCACTCTGCGCTCTCCAACTAGACTTAGAGTGCCCATTTCCATCATGCTCGGCATTATGCTCCCGGAGCTACCAGGCGCTCGGCATGGATGTTTCTCGATAACATCCTCTCATATTCAACCCCCCGAATAATGCAGAGTCCACGTGGCCCCTAAAAGACCACGTCTCTCTTGAACTTCGGAGCGGTTAACCAGGACAGAGGGCACTCACGCACCTCCGATATTTCCGCTCAGGAAACCTGGCAGTCTCCTAATTGGGCCTGGGCATCCAGTCCAGATAGCGAGATCATGGTCCAGCGCTGGGGACTATAAATACCCTTTTTCACTAGAGGGTCAGGTATTCACTTATTTCTAACCTTTAGCTTGTACTTGCTCTCCTCTGCTCCTCTACTCACTTTGGCATCGGAGTACCTGCAAGGTACCCCCCCCCCCCCCCCCCCCCCTTCACTTCACGAACACCCACCATCCGAGCAGGCCGCGACGATTCTTCTGATCAGGTACGATTAACTTGTAAATGAGATATAAATATTGTTGGATCACATAAAGTATTTTTATAAGAAAACTCTCATCTATTTATTTATTTACCATAAACAAATAAGAATATTATTAACCAATTTATAATTAAAATTTCTACAAATACGAATAAAAAAGAAAGAATCGAATCAATCACTAAAAATAATTTAAGAGTGCCAAATCGTATAAATAATTTAAGAGTAATGGAATACATTTTGACAATGTAAAAATACACTCACCATAAACAATGTAAAAGTTACGGTCTAACTTAATGGAATACATTTGTATATTATCTTTGAAGAAGAAAAAGTAATGTAACATTGACTTGACTTGGTAATGGCCCTTTGAAGGAGAATATAAAATGATGCTACTAGTATATAAGAATCAAACACGGCACCTATACTATACCTCACTCTCAAACATAAATTAAAAACAAGTGTCAAATGATTCTCAATCACATTTCTTCCTTCATGATGACAATATTAGCAATAATATCGCTAATGCCCCTGCTTGGAAATAGCGAGAATATCCCATCCCCTTCCATGAGATGCCCTTTCAAAATATCTTGTAAACATGATAACAAGATTATTGAACTACCTGCTTTCCCAGTACCTATAAAACTCCTCGTTAAGGAAATTAACTATACATCGCGAGTATTACAAACAAGCGACCCTGGAAATTGTCTTCCACGGCTCTTTCTTCGCCACAATTTCCCTTTGTCAATTTTTCCTTTACGGATTAGTTCTGTGTCGCCTTGGCGTTTGGGTTGGTATTGGGGTTGGGAAGAATCACTGGAATTTACCAATATTACTTTCTTTGATTGTTCTTCATTAGGACAGCGTTATCTGAGGAAAGACGTGGGGGTACCTGATCCCCAGCAGGACATGGTTTCTTGCCCAATTTATATGGCAGGATTTTACGAGGATATGGTTTCTTCAAACCTTGTATCCTGCACCAAACTGTCTCAACCAGTTTCCCCCCTTTCTCTTTCGGAACAAACGTTAGACGAGATACAATACCAAAGCTCAATCTCATTGTCATGGTCGGAAACAAATTTTGACAGAAAATGCTTAGAATGTAAGCACAAATCAAAGAAGAAGATTATTTTATCCTCTGCAGGTGAGATACCTTCACTTCTATATTTAATTTTGTTTGTTTGTTGAGGTTGGTTCGGATTCACACTTTTCTTGAGGCTGGGTTTATAGTAAATACTACTGCTCCCTCGGTCTTAAAATAATAACGGGTAGATTGAGGGTTGGGTTGATTGAGGGTTGGGTTGGATTAGGTCTAATTTAATTAAATTCAATTCAATAAATAATTTTTTATTTGAGTTGACTGTTTAACTTTAACCCGTCATTTTAAGACTAAATTTGAATTAAATTAATCCCCTCATCAATGAGTTGAATTGTGTTAGATTTGTGAGTCATCCATTAAATATAATTTTTAAATTTTAAATAAAATATTAATTTATTTTACAAAAATATTTAAAAAAATTATAAAATTTTGTATTTGAATAAAATTTATTATTTAATATCTAAAAATTCTTTTACGATTTAGATCAAGTCAAGAAAAATATACAAATGATGTAAAGTATAATTTAAAAAGTAAGATATATCTCTCTTCGATTAAATAAATATGATCTCCTAAATTTGATTTAAAGTTAGACTTTTACTATTAATAAAAGTTATAATTATATTAAAAAAATTTATTTGATTTATGCTAGATAATTTATAAATAGAATAAAATAAAAATAGAGTGACATGTTAATGAGTTGGATTCGCGGGTTTGTGGGTTTAAAACTTCAAACTCGTTACCCAAACTAAATACTAATGAGTTTGAATGGGTTGGTTTGGATTGATCTTGTACATGATTGAGTTGGGTAAAAATAAGAGTTGTATTAGATTAGATGAGCGAATTCGTGTGTTAGCCCGTATTCATGAACACCTCTAAAAATAAGTGTCATATTTGATCTAGTATTAGTTATTCAAGTATTTTAATTATTATTAATATAAATATGAAAATATGATAAATTGAGAATTAAGTAGAAAATAGAATTGAAAGATCGAAACTAAATTTGATAAAAACTAAAAACTAAAAAACATTTATTTTGATACAAATAATTTTTTAGAAATTCAACATTCATTTAAGGAATGATATATTTACACTGAAAATGAGAATTATTATCGATGACAATAAAACTAAGAGGAGTGATATATTTACACTAAAGTTAACATATAACCCAATATTTATATAGGAGCAATGCTATTTAATACGAAATAATATGAAGAAGAAATGTAAAAATAATATGTGTCGCTATTTTAGAGGTGAATTTTAAATTAATTTTAATTTTTTTTTTTAGTAGGGATCATGGAGTTGTGGTAATAATGAATGGTTAGAATTTATTCTTACATTTCTTGTTTTTTTGTTTTTTTTCTTACTGATATGCATTTTCCTTGGTATGGTAATGTATACTTTTTTTTTGTTTTTATTTATTATTTTAATCAAAAATTAAAATTTGTGCCAATGCAAAATGAACATTAAAATCTACGGTGGAATATATGATATAATAATTGAAGTGTCAATATACCATTCCTTATGCTGTAAAATCAATTTTTTACCATTAAACTAACATTTCTAGAACAATTACTCCTTCCGTTCTAAATTATTTGTCGACCCCAGAGATTACGAAATAATAATAAATGAAAAAGAGAGAAGTATGACTTTATTAAATTATTATAATTAACTATTGATGTATTCGAAATAACATTATTATTAAGTGAAAAACAATAAATTAAGAGTATTTATTATAGGAAATAATTAGAAGATTAAATATAAAATTACATTGATAGTGTAAAGTGACAAGTATTTTAGGACAATTTTTTTCTTCAAATGTGACATTTATTTTGGAACAGAGGGAGTAATATTTAAGTTTGTCAATAACATAGATTATACCTATATACTCCCTCTGTTTATTTTTTAGTGTCGTTTTAGAGAAATTTGTCTGTTTCTATTTAAATGTCGTTTTATAATTTAATGTTATAATAATTAATTATACTCTTAATAACTCCTTGAATTTGTCACTAAAAAAAGATAATTATGATTGAATTTATTTGAAAAGAGAAAATAAATGAAAAAGAGAAAATAAATGAGAGTATAATAAAAAAAATAACTCTAATAATCTATATTATCTTGGTGAAAGAGTTTTATGTTAAAATGATATTTAAAAAAGAGTGGAAGAAGTAATAATTAAAAAATAGAGAAATATTATTCTTATTGACACTTACTGTAATATTATAAGGTTTAATTTTTCAAAAATATTTAATTTATTATTTTTTTCTTTTTCTGACACAAATAAACACTTACAATGTAGTATTATAAAGTTTTATTCTTTTAGAATATTTAATTATTATTTTTTCTTTAATCTAACACAAATAAACACATATTTGTACTATAATTTATACGACATAAGTGTATAGTATATGATTTTTAAGTGTAAAGATAACAACCTAAAAAAAAAAAAAAAGACATACACTCTTATATAGCAAATAAGTTATATAGCTTTTATGCTAGTTGAGTTAATTTAAACTATTTGGTAAAACTAATTATTAAACTAGCTATACAAAATATAAAATGACGTAAAGCATACTTTTATAATCTCTTAAAAAATTCAATTAAAATAGCAAAGGTTTAGATGAAAGAAAAAGAATATAATTTTATTAATCTTTTAAAAAATTCAATTAAAATAGCAAAGGTTAAAATGAAAGAAAAAGTAACATTATATTGCATAAATACTACTTCAAATGGATTTGGATTTCGTATTGTGCTCACTTTAAATAGCATCTTAAAAACTCTTATAAACTCATGAAAAGTACTATAGATTTGTGAGATAATAAAGAATATTCAATATTCATACGAAGTCATAAGTTATCCGTTATATATTTGAAAATTGGTGTTATCAATTAAAACTAAGAAATTTATTTTAATATATTCGTGATAATTATTCAAGAATATTAAATATTTAATTTGCAGGAGCAATCATTGGCTCAACGGTACTTGTTCTTTTATTTGGTGGAGTTTTTCAAATATACCTCTATTTTAAAATGAAAGACGAAGATCATGCAAGAATTGAAAACTTTTTGAAGGATTACAAGGCTTTAAAGCCAACTAGATTCTCTTATGCTGATATAAAAAGAATCACACATAAATTTATAGATAAGTTAGGTGAAGGGGCTCATGGAACTGTTTATAAAGGTAAGTTGTCCAACCAGATTCAGGTTGCTGTAAAGATGCTTAATAATGTAGAAGGAGATGGGAAGGACTTCATAAATGAAGTGGGAACAATGGGCAAAATCCACCACATTAATGTAGTTCGTTTGCTTGGCTTTTGCGCGGATGGATTTCATCGTGCTTTAGTCTATGACTATTTTTCAAATGGTTCGTTGGATAAATTCATTTCTGCACTAAACAACAAAGATAATTTTCTTGGATGGGATAAATTACACCAAATTGCTCTAGGCATAGCAAATGGCATTGAGTATCTTCACCAGGGTTGTGATCAAACAATTCTACACTTTGACATCAATCCTCATAATGTCATGCTAGATGACAATTTCACTCCAAAGATTACAGATTTTGGTTTGGCTAAGATGTGTTCGAAAAATCAAAGTGTTGTATCAATGACTGCAGCTAAAGGAACATTAGGCTACATGGCACCTGAGGTTTTTTCTAGAAACTTTGGAAATGTCTCTTATAAGTCAGATATATACAGTTATGGTATGTTATTGTTGGAGATGGTTGGGGGAAGAAAGAATACAAAAATTATTGATGATGAAGAAAATATTCAGATTATGTATCCAGAATGGATCCATAATTTGCTTGAAGGAGGAGATATACAAATCCCTGTCGATGAAGAGGGTGATTTTAGAATTGCAAGAAAAATAGCAATTGTAGGACTTTGGTGTATCCAATGGCACCCTTTACATCGTCCAACAATGAAAACTGTGGTGCAAATGCTTCAAGGAGAAGAGGATAAATTAAAAGTGCCAAGCAATCCTTTCGAACCTACAACTTCAACTAATACCACAACTAATATTATTGTAGAACGTATGAATTTGGAACTGGATGTGATTCAAGAATTAGATTAGATATATGTGAGTTATACATATACTTATTAAATAAATGTTCTTTGCGAATAACAGCAACGTGTTGCTTTTAATCAAATTTTTATATTAGTCTATTTAATAAGGGATAATATAAGTGGAGATTAACTTAGTCCATGAATAGTTCTTACTCAAGTTACATTGTCTAATAACTCTTTATAGTTAATAAATTTTACCAATCTAATTGTGGAATATGTTCATATTACCTTAATGAACATGTATAATAGTGGTATATTTACAAACGACACGCATGGGGCGACACGAGGACTGTAACACCCCAAATTCTACCCAAAAATATCATGCGAGAAATCAGAGTATTTTAAAAACTATCAACAATGCATTTGGGATATCACATTTACTTCCTATAAACAACTCATAAACAGATACATAGAACTTTAATCTCAGAGAAGCACAAAACAACTTATAACAGCTCTTAGACAAACCAACTTCATTTTAATATGCAGCGGAATCATAACATTCGAATTGATAAACAAATCATCTTATTTAATCGGAAACAACTTCAAACATCATAGTACTTCTCATTATCCAATTTGGAACTCAACAACTAAAACATGAACAACATAGAAATAACAATATAGACAACCCCCGAGTGCTACGTATCAGAGCGACACACCAACCAGACACGGTGAATCTACAAACTTCCACAGCTATACTTGAGTACCTGCCAATTTCCCATGGTAGGGGAAACATCAACAGAAGGGGTGAGATATCAAACATTATAAAGGAAAGTATGATAATACATATAGCAAAGATAAAATCATACACAATTCACCACTTCTCAATATAAGCAATTTGCATCACAATAATAATGTTAACTATCAACTATAACAATGTATTCAAGTTTACAAGTATGTCATTCAAGCACATAATAACATATACTTCATAATCACAACGTAAATTAATACAACTATCAACAATGGCAAAACATGGTTCATATATTCCACATATATACATATATCATTAATATATATATATATATATATATATATATATATATATATATATATATATATATATATATATATATATATATATATATATATATATATATATATATATATATATATATATATATATTTGCATTCTCATCATATACGTTTCATTTACATATATCACCAAAATCATGTATCAAACATCACCAAATTTAATTCACATCTCATGCACACATAACAATCACCTAATCACATAATTACATATATTCAAACATCACATAACTCCAATGTAACTCAATGCAAGACATGTGACTCTATGCATGTGGTACCCAATATGGACCCAAAGTTCCACCGCTTTCGATTCATATAGAATCTAGCCACGCTTCAGATCCGGACAAGACCAAAGCCACCAAATGTAAACATATAGTTTATCGCTTTCCGATTCACTCTAGAATCCAAGCCACGCTTGTGTTTCAAAGAAATTTCACCTATGTTTCAAGGCACACTATGATATGAATGTATGTACAATCTCACAAATATATCCAATTAAGATCATCTCTACCATCTTAACTTTCCACATATCACAATAATTCAACTCTATGAATTATCCACCAATTGTACACAACATTCACAACACACACACATCATTCACATATGAGAGGCCAATTAATCAATTACGATTCACACAATCCAATTAACACTAGTAATCATACTATCTCATGTTAATTCTCATTTTTGTCAATTATACATGAACACACATTTTCAACATCAAGCAATTAGTCATTAGAATTAATGCTAACCAACTAACCATAAAGAATCAATATCAAAACAACATCATTGGCATGACAATATATATTTCTCAACATACATATTCAAGCCAAAACACAATTACAAACAATTTCTCAAAATACCGTAATTTACCGATAAACCGAATAATTGGTCCAAGTTCAAGTATATTCCAATTACATAGACTTATTGGAATCAATTCAACTAAAAATTTAACTATCCAATTAATAATTAAACTACATTAATTTCAATTCAACTATTATATTTCTATTCCATTATTTTCCAATTCTATAACAAAACCCATTATTTCACTATCAATGGTTTACTCACAACAAACATAACAATCTAATACACATAGATTATCAATTGCACACAACTTATCACATTTATATCATCACATTCCAACAATCATCAAATACCCAAAATTGCAACATAGAAGAACATGGATATCAAAGTATAGAATTAAACCCACTATAACATACTATCCTACAACCCTTTAGCATGAAAGAACCCCACCCTTACCTTGGCAAATATGAAATCTTTCACCATAGCTCTAAGCTTTTCTCCAAAATAAATCCTTCAAACATAATTTGGAGACACACCTAAAAACCAGTTCGGAAATCAGCTTATCAGACGAACTTAAAATCCTCAAAATCAAAATCGCTCCGGTCAGAACTTACCTCTATGAGTCATGAACGTTGTGTCAAAACCACGCGAAGATCCAACGGTTGGATTGAGAGATACATCCGTTTTGCTAAGGTGACTCAATGCTGAAACTTGCTGCGAAAATGAGGTTTCTTCTAGCTTTTCTCTTCCACCATTGTTCTCTTCCCTTTTGCCTCTTTTCTCTTCTTCCTATCTTTTCCCCCAAATGAAAATAGTAACCTCTAAAACCCTAACCTTCTCTTACTATCTCACTTATGTCAATTGAGCTTAATCCACCAATCCATCCATTATGTTTCTATCACTTAGGCCCATTTAGTTATATCTCTCTAATAACTCAATTAAGTCAAACAACACAAACACTCACATAATTAAATACTTAAATAATTATTATATCACATAATAACTAAATAAATAAGTTATTATTAAAAACATCAAATAATATAATTACTAATATAATTAATAAAAATATTAATAAAAATCGGGATGTTACAAGGACCAACATGTAGTAGGTTCCCCGCCTAAGGGTAAGTCGCCTAAACATGACTCCCTCTCACCAACGGCTCTCCTTAGGGGGAAACATGGATAGTGCGTGTATAATGTCCATAACCACATGTGGAAACAGTCTCGAGCTTCATGGTCAAGGTTGAACGGTTACTTCTTCTTAGGATCCCTCAAATCTAGATTCATAGGCCTCTATAAATATCTCAACCTTAGGGTTGAAGAGGACAATATGATATGGATACAATAAACACCCCTAAAGTAGAGCTTCTTACCCTCGTACGCTTGCTCTCACTACACGTAAACACTAAAGCCTATGGAAACACATACTAGCATAGGGGTGTTATGCATATGTACTTTTTTTAGCAAGTATAGTGGGGGGCCACCGTGGAGCTCTGGTAAAATTGGTTTGGGCCACATCCTCCATTGTTACCACCTCCTTGAAACTTGACAAAGTCTTCACTCCTATTTCTAATCGTCCTCAATCTTGGTTGCTATGAGGGTATAATCTCCCCAACAAAAGGATACTAGAGGATGCAGCGATTCCAATGCCATGGCAGAAATGTGTGTCGCCATGGACGAAATGCCCCGTTAAAACCAAAATTTGGAGGATAATATCCTCATCCCCTCTCAAACAATATATGGAAAGCACTTATCTCCAAGAGTTTTGAGCCTTCCTCCTTGGCGAAGTTCGATGGGCCTAGTGACCCTTACGAGCATGTCACCTCCATCAACACACGGTTGGCTATTATTATAGCCTCTAATTCTCTGAAATGCAAGTTTTTGTCTGACACTTTCATGGATGCAGCCCTATTATGGTACATAGGCCTACCTCGATCCTCCACCACTAGCTACCAGGATCTGGTGAAGAAAATCGTGCATCATTTCACAGTGAGTCGAGATAGAAAGATGTCCACCATTATCCTTTTCAACATTCGATACGGCTCGTCAGAGTCACTAAGGGAATATCTTGCTCATTTCAACGAAGACATGATAAATTTTCTCCACCTGAACCAAGAAATTTTTGTGGGGGCATTTAATAATGGCCTAAAAGTATGGAACTTTAACGAGTACCTCACCTAAAGGCGAACATATTTGTTATTAAATGTGGTCACAAGCATGGATCTACATTCTTGCAAGTATAAACTTCATAATCCCGCACAATATCCTCTATGAAGTTTTGATTAAGACAAGATCAATAGTTGTTATGACTTCGATCATATTAGAGTTCAAGTCTACGATGATGGTTACCATACTAGAAAAAAAATCTCAAGCCTCATCAAGAAAAGACACTCAAGATTGTAGTGCTTATATGATCGTTACATCTATAAAAGAATCCTGAAGCCTTAGGTTAATGAAACACATGATGTGTGAAAGCTCGCTAGGCTGTGTCTATCTGAGTGGCCAAAGTTTTTTGAAAATAAGCAAGTTTCTCCTAAGTTATAAGGAAACTCACACACACACACACACTTAAAAGACTTTTTCTTATCTTTTTATAGCTTAAAAATGTTTTCAAAACCGATCCAAAGTGATAAAAAACTGTCCACTAACTTTTAAAATATTTGTTTGGACTACCCAATCTATTCGGAACTTAAGCCAATTATTTGGAAAAAACTTGTCTAAACCATCCAATTGATTGGAGAAGGACCAAACACTTAACCAAATGACTAGGACAACATCTTAATGACTTGTAACAACTATGTATCCTTTCTTTCCTTTTAAACAATCATAATCGACTAATTTTAGGGCCTCCAATCGATTAGAGATACCAATGAATTGTCTCATCAATTCTGCTTGTGGATCAGCCCCTTTTCTGGTTTTTCCTTCTCCTATATAAAGGAGGGTCGTCTCCTCTTCATTTCACAACATTTTCCAAAGCTTTACACTTTTTTGGAATTTATCTCTCTATTTTCTCTCTTTCTCTCTCTAGAGATAACTTTTCTTTCACTTAAATTTCCTTGGTCCTTTTGAGTGAAATATTACTTGTGAGGAAGAATTTGTAATTAAGTGGTCGTGCAGTTGTTTTATTCTTGATATTATGATACTCTTGAAAAATTGAGCTTGGTTTGTGAGATATGTTAGAACAAGAATGGGATCTATGTTCAGAATCTGGTTTTGATGAAAACAAGCATATATTTTGTTAGTAACAATTTTATTGCTAATGATTTCATTGAGTGTGCAGATGTTAAGCTAAAAGCCTGATACGATATTCATCAAAAACAAGCATATTGACTGTATCAGAAACTGGCTTAAAGACTGAGGAATGAAACAGATCAAAAATAGTATCAGACAAGCTCAAAGAAATAAACCACAAATATCAGATGCATGAAGTCTCAAAATAACAAGAAGATCATAGAAATGAAACATAGTTAAATAATCAGATGTTCTGACTGAAAGCAAGTTCAACAATCAGAGTCAGAATATCAGAAGTCATCGAAGAAACAAAAGCTCGATATTACAAAGAAAAATAAGCTTCCTTAGAAGAACAAGCAACATCAACGTTCACAAGCAATGCCAACAAAAGATGTTCTGACCTAGTGATCAGAAACTTCTAAGAACATCGTAAATTGCTCCAATTAAGTCACATGCAAGAAATCACGGTACCCAAAGTAAAGACAAAATTATGACATCTATTTTAGCTATATAGTGAAAGAGTGAAAGAAGACATGCCACCAAAAGTAATCATCTTGGAAGAAGAAAATTAGAGAAGACACACCACTAACACCAATGATAAGATTCACCTTGGAAATAGGTATTTCCTGATTCAGTTTATACCAAGCATTAAATGTTATGTTCAAATATGGTTCAGCGGTTATGCTCTAACGGTAATATACCATAATTCTATATAAAGAGCAGAAGCTTGAAAGTGCAAAATTATAGAACAAGCATGAGTGTGTAAGAAAAATAACTGCACCTTAAGAGGCAACATACACAAAGTGTGTGATAAGAAAAACAAGAGTGTTGACAAAAACAAAATAAGCCTATGAGAAGAAAATCTTAAGTGAGAAATAGTAAAGTCTGCATATTATGTAGTGTGCTCCAATAGAGTAATGAGAGTTTGAAATATATCTGAGAGAGATTCACAAATACATGATCGGTCCAAATAATTTTTACATTGAATGACTAAAGAAACTGAATACACTGAGTTGTTGCTCTACAGTGTAGTATATTTACTTAAGTTCATTAATGTATTGCTAGATTGACAAGCTCAATGATCAGTATCGAAGAAGAGGATGAAGATCAATGCACAAGAAGCAATCAACACAAGAGTTGTTGCTCTTAATCGGCTTATCAAACAAAGAAAAGAAGATCTCAACCAGAAGACAAAGCCAAGAAGACTACAAGATAATTTTAATTCTTGTAATAATATGTAAAACACAAGAGTTGTTGCTCATATTGTGTTATTCCTTAGGAATCTTCTGATAAATTGTTTAGGCACCAGAAGTGACTTCTAGTCAATGTGTCATAAACAATATGCAATTAAAATAGGAGAAAATATGCTTGATAAGAAGCACACTTGTAATCTCAAGAAGAACAATTCTAGTTTGAATTGATGTTCCTTGAGTATCCTTTTGATTAGGACACTTGATATGTCCAAGAGGTCTAGTTAGAATATTAGAGGTGTCTAGGTCAATGAATGTTATATCTTGTTGAGATCACTGAATGGTTCATTGTCTAGGGTTAGTCACTTGCGGGTAGCTTGTGCAAGAGTTTCTAGGATTGATGAACACTATATCTTGTTAAGATCAATGAATGATTCATCATCTAGGGTTAGTCACTCGCTGGTAGCTTGTGCGGATGGTTAGTCACTCGCTGGTAGCTTGTGCGGATGGTTAGTCACAAGTAGGTTGCTTGTGCAGTTGTAATCAATATTAATTATAGTGGATTAAGTCCTCTACAGAAAGAGGCAAAATCACTTGAGAATGGTGGACTGGAGGTAGCCTTGTTAAGAAGGTGAACCAGGATAAAAATGAATGTGTCTTTTACTTTCTGAACCTTTATTTAACCCAGAATTTCCATGCAGTCCTTATTCAGAATTGTGCTTAACAAAGTCAGAAGTTCTGAGGAAGAAAAGAAACTAAATTAATGTATATCTTGTTGGTTATGCATTTTTATGTTTCTGCAATATTATCTAAAGCATATCCAAGAAGATGAGATACTAAGAGTATCAAAATATTTATAGAAAGGGAAATAAATATTGAAGAACACAATTCAACCCCCCCCCCCCCCTTTGTGTTTTTCTCCACCTTCAATATAAACTAGTCATAAAATCTATGTTTTATTTTTGAAACTTTTCCAAAAAAAATTTGTTTTGGTTATTGAGATAAGCTTGAAAATATATAAAAGGTTCGTTAGCTTAACTTAGGGTAATGACTATCTTTGGTTAGGGATAAGCCTACAAAGTCTCAAAATATCATATTTTATTAAGGTTCATGGATATAACATGTAAAATCTCAAAGTTTATAATCAAAATCTCAAGAATATCTGTTAGGGATAGAAGTAGACCAACAATAAGCTGGACTTGGATAAATATCTAGTGCAATCTCTCTGCACCTTACTCTTTTTATTTTCTAATATTTTACTTTTTTTATTTACGGGGCTATTTACTCTTAAGAAATTACTAGCATAGTTTCAAGTGTAATTGATCAAACCACTAAACTTATCGTGAATTTTAAATACCATAATTCACCCCCACCCCCATCTTGTGCTTGAAGTCACTTATCCAACAAGTGGCATTATAGCCTAACTCCTATTAAATAATAATCATCCCAAGAAGAAAAATGTCTTTAAGCTATTCACTAAATAACCCCTCGTCCTTTAATGCAGAATGATACATTTGAGGAAAGAGACAGTAAAAAATTTCATATAATGGATGGATCGTGGTATTTGGCATACTATGAAAGAAGGTCCATTTGATCCTACACACAAATTCTATGGTGTTTTATTGGACAAACATTCAAAGGATTGGACCAAAGATGATAAAGAGAATGTCAAGTGCGATTTAAAAATAAAAATGGCCATCACCACCGTTCTCGATTTTGCTGAATTTTCGCGAATTTCTCACTACGAAATTGCAAAAGAAATACGGGACATCCTCTAAATTACTCATTAAGATACTACTAAGATAAAAAGTGCTAGGTAGGGACATTAACCCATGAGTATGAACTCTTCGTAATAAAACTTGAAGAGAGCATAAATCAAATGCAAACAAGATTCACTCATATCGTGAGTCATATGAGAACTTTGGAAAAACATTCTCAATGAGGAACTTATCATAAAAATTATTAGATGTTTAAACCGTAGATGGCAACTCATAGTCACTGGGATTTATGAATCTAAGCGTTTAGGGACTATGGACACACACACACACACACACACACACACACTTTTTGGAAATTTTCAGGAACACGAAAAGGAACTCAAAAGGCTTACCATAGATAAAGAAGGAGAAAGAAAAACAAAAGTATGGCAATTAAAGTCGAGGAATCCGATTCTGATGGTGACATGTCCCTTATAGTAAAGAACTTCAAAATATTTTTATAAAATGATAAGAAGGAAAAAGAATAGCAAAAAAAAGATGAGGAAAAAATACCATTCATTCCAACATGCTACAACTATAGAAAGAAAGGGCATATCAGCCAAAATTGTCCCCTAATCAAGAAAACACATCCAAAGTTTAGAAAACCATAGAAAAATAAGAAAGCCTATGTTGCATGGGAATATAATTATATGGAATCCTGAGGTGTTGACTAAGAAAAAGAAGAAAAAATCAACATTTGTATCATGATAAATCATCAAGATAATGAGGTAACCTCCTACTTCTCTTATCGTGATATTTTATAATCTATAATAAGCTGACAAAAGAAACAAGAAACAATAAATAAATAGAAAAAACTTGTTTAAACATAAAACCAAACACCTTGTAATCTTGGATCAACTTGTGCACGAAAATACCATCAAATAGCATCAATGTAGTACCAAAGGTGCATCACACACAAACAACAATGGATCACATCTTGGAATATGGAATGGATCTAGAGATTTGTCAATTCTTTCACAAACTTTGAATCTTCTTCAAGAACACACCACCAAAATCGTTGATCTACTCACAATTAATAAAGAGATCGTGTTTAGATGAAGCTTTAGCTCAAATTTAGTGAGGTTCAATGTGGAACTCACTAACGTTTTGATGGAAGAAGAGAGCTTTGAGTGATTTGGGAAGGGATGAGAACAGAAAATGCAAGAGTTTCTTTGACTTTTCAAGCTTGGGATTAGTGGTGGTTTGGAGTTAGGCTTGGTAAATGAAATTAGGTTTGGTAAATGAATTTGGAGCCAAAATTATGATCCAATGGTGTATATGTTATCAAATAAGGGTACATGATAAGATTGATCAAAATGATGTAGGGAATTGATTTTGCAATCTAGAACATTCACCCCGCACACGAAAATGGTGACACACTCCTCAAAAGCTGAAAATTGCCTTCATTCTTCAAAATTTGCATTGGTTCAATTGATTGCTTCCTTATGCAAATTGATTTGCACTGGTGAAAAAGGAAAAATATGATGCAAAAACAGTTATAAAAATCGATTGTTGTCTTATGCAAATTGATTCACACTATTGAGATAAGCAAATCTGGTGCTGAAACAGTTGTGTAAATTGATTTACACTTTAATCACGCACAAGGTAAATTTAGGAGTCTTCCATTATTTAATCACTCTTCGATCCGAAAAGCGTGATATCGACGTATTCACACGCCCTTCAATCCAAGATTAATTAAATAGGGACAGCTGTCATATCCCAAAATTTGCCCTATTGCTATTACATTTTATTAACAGGGACGTAGCACAAATTCTACAAAGGGTGTATATCAAACTAGTGGGCTTGACATCTTGATTGGCAAGCCCATTTCAAAAGAGTAACCATTCTCTAAATTGTCCAATTCAAAAGATAGGAGTATACATTAAGTACAAGTGAGTATTTAATTGGGATTATTATTCATAAGAATATGAGGCCCAATTTTAGGATTCAAAATTATTTTTAAACTTGAGTTTTATAAACTTCCTCGGTTTATCTACAATATTTTGGATTTTTGTAATTGTTTGTTTCTGTCAAAAGTATAATAGTTTACTCTTAAACTATTTATATTTTAATAAATAGAAAATATTTGTCTATGCTTCATACACTTTCAATTGACTTTTTATTACAACTAAATAATATAGCACAATTGCTAGGGAAGTAAGACTTGCAAATAAGAAGTCGCAGGTTCGAATCCCATGCGTGACATTTTCACACTTTTTCTCTTATTTTTACCAATTTTAAAAAAAATGGGTTGTTGGGCTTTTGGATATGGGTTATTTCTTTTTTGGAATTTTTAACCTAAATTTCCCATTATAAATAGGATCTTTGGCAATCCTATTTGGGGACCTTTTTTTCACTTCGCGTACAATTTTTACACATTCACAACATACATTTTTTTCATTTCGTTTCACTACGCTTCTCTTCTCCCTCCGAGGGTTTCTCTTAGGGTTGTTTTGAACAACCCTAATCCGGCGTTGTCGATTAACTGACAATGGCCGACAAACCCTTTCCCCCTTTCAAACGCAATTTTCAAACCACTCAATCCCAAACGTTTCGACCGATAATTACCTATGAGGCCTCCCCCAAAAAAGGGTTTCTGGCCATTGTTGTCTCGATCTGACAATGGCCGGCTCCCCTAAAAAAGGGTTTCTGGCCATGTTGTCTCGATCTGACAATGGTCGGCTCCCCTAAAAAAGGGGTTTTTGACCATTGTTGTCTCGACCTGACAATGGCCTATTTTTTTCACTACATATGGTCACATGGTTTTGGCCTTTGGTCGTTGTTGTCTCGATCTGACAATTACCATATTAAAACCTTTAAGGTTTTATCCCTTTGGTCACCCCTTTTTTAAATCTATTAGTGAACAATTGTCAAACCTTTTTTTATAAAACCTAAACTTAAATATTAAATGGGTCCCCTTGAGTACAAGGGAGGAAAAGGGTGCCTAACACCTTCCCTTTGCCTTATTTACCTGCTTACCCAAATCTCTATTTTTTAAGGGTTTCTCACTTACCCAAATAAAGCCGGTTGCCACACATAGAGATAGAGTTTGAAAACTTACCTCTAAAACTTAAGTTTTATGGCTATGGTGGAGGACTTCCAGCAATGAATTGATGACTACAAAAGCTTCCTGGTACCTCACCGATGCTAACTGAATGTTTACTTCACTTTGAATGCTTCAGAGTTGTTCTACCCGATCCTTCTTGCTTGAGCTCCAAGTGAAAATGGAATATGATGATTTTTCACTTACAGATGAGTTGAAGGCATCTAAATAGCTTCCCTACCTCCAAAGGAACATCTTGATGTGCTTAAACTGCTTTGGCTCCCTCTGAATTGCTCTGCTCGACTCCAAGTGCACAAGCTCCAAGTTTAAAATGGATATGGTGTTCCAGCTACTACACAGCTCCAAAAGGGACTTGGATCACTTCCACTTACCCTTCTTGAGATGTTAGAACATTCAATTTCAATGGTTAAGCCCATGTGTAAGAAAATGCCTTCCTCACACCATCAACTTTTGAAAATTGAGTCAATGAGAGAGAATTTGGGGAAAGCAAGTAATGGAGTTGTTTTGATGTGAATTGAACTGAAAATGAAGCCTCTATTTATAGGAAAATGGTCTGAGTACTGATGGAATGAAGTAAGCTTTGATGAGGTCACTTTGAGGAACTTGGTGATGAAGAAATTTCAAAAATATCCAAAATGCAATGATGACAATTTTAATTCCACTTGATCCAAGCCATAGCCATTGATTACATCTGAGTTTAGGGATCATTTCTGATGTGTAGGAGTGCTCTAATTGGTTTAGAGAAGGTCCCCTTGATGAATCACCACTTGGCCATAAATTCCATTTTGTAATGATTATATAATCACATGTTCTTGATTTTTCGAATATTACCCAATCTTAGTACAATGATGCATTTGATTCCATATCATATCTTATGATATATTTGGATTTTAGATGCACCAATTATTAGAGGCACTTGCAAAAAATTGTCAAAAACTAAAGTTGGCCATGCCTTGAATTTCACCTTTGAATGCCTTACTTTGATCATGCATAACTCTTTTAAAAAATTGAATTAGGAAGTGATCCAATACTTTTTAGAAAGCATTGAGGATGTACTTAAATCCACTTGTTTCGGGTTTCCTCAAAATCATTATGGATCTTGGTGAAAAATGCCCATAAAGTTTGAAGAAAATTACGGTTTTTCAACACTTCAGGATTTTTCATGAACTTTGAAGCCCTATATCTCTCAAATGGTTGATCTTTTGAAGAAATATTGAAGGATAGAAAAACACTTAGAAAGGGGGGGTTTGAATAAGTGTAGCTTTAAAAAAACTTGACCGATAAAAATAAATTGCACAGTTATTTTTATCCTGGTTCGTTGTTAACTAAACTACTCCAGTCCACCCCCGCAGAGATGATTTACCTCAACTGAGGATTTAATCCACTAATCGCACAGATTACAATGGTTTTCCACTTAGTCAGCAACTAAGTCTTCCAGAGTCTTCTGATCACACACTGATCACTCCAGGAACAACTGCTTAGATACCCTCTAAGACTTTCTAGAGTATTCTGATCCACACGATCACTCTAGTTACAACCTGCTTAGATAACCTCTAAGACTTCCTAGAGTATTCTGATCCACACGATCACTCTAGTTACTTACAACTTAATGTAATCAATTCTAAGAGTATTACAATTGCTTCTTAAAAGCTATAATCACAAACTGTGATATTTCTCTTAACGTTTAAGCTTAATCTCACTAATATATTACAACAGCAATGTAGTGAGCTTTGATGAAGATGAAGATTCTGAGCTTTGAATAGAACAGAGTTTCAGCAAGTTAATATGAGTTGTTTTGTTCAGAATTGTTAACCTTGCTTCTCATCAGAACTTCATATTTATAGGCGTTGGAGAAGATGACCGTTGAGTGCATTTAATGCTTTGCGTGTTCCGTACAGCATCGCATTTAATGTTATACGCTTTTGTCAACTACCTCGAGCCTTGTTCACGCTGTGTCTACTGACGTTGCCTTTAATAGCTTCTAACGTTCCTTTTGTCAGTCAGCGTAGCCTGCCACATGTACTTCCTTCTGATCTGATGTTTGTGAATACAACGTTTGAATATCATCAGAGTCAAACAGCTTGGTGCAAAGCATCTTCTGATCTTCTGACCTTGAAGTGCTTCTGAGCGTGATACCATCAGAACTTCAGTGCTTCTGATCTCATGTTCTTCTGATGCTTCATAGACCCATGTTCTGATTCTGCTTCGACCATCTTCTGATGTCTTGCCATACCATGTTCTGATGTTGCATGCTGAACCCTTTGAGACAAAGCTTCTGAGCGCTGAATTATGCATACTCTTTATATATTTCCTGAAAAGGAAATTGCATTGGATTAGAGTACCATATTATCTTAAGCAAAATTCATATTATTGTTATCATCAAAACTAAGATAATTGATCAGAACAAATCTTGTTCTAACAATCTCCCCCTTTTTTATGATGACAAAAACATATATAAATGATATGAATTTGCGATCAGAAAGAGCAGACGGCAAAAGACAAATTACACAGCTATAGCATAAGCATGTGAATATGTCTCCCCCTGAGATTAACAATCTCCCCCTGAGATAAATAATCTCCCCTGAAATAAATACTCGAAGAACTTTAATAAAAGACTTCCCTGATTATTTCGGTAGAGACGATCACATAAGCTTCTGTCTTCAGAGAATTCATAGCTTCTGACTTCTGCTTCCATTGGACAGCTTCAGAACTTGAATTTCTTTAGATCCCTAGAACACTCATAGCTTCTGATTCCTGCTTCCATTTAGGACAGCTTCAGAACTTGAATTTCTTTGATCTTCAGAACATTCACAGCTTCTGATTTCTGCTTCCATTTAAGACAGCTTCAGAACTTGAATTTCTTTGATCTTCAGAACATTCACAGCTTCTGATTTCTGCTTCCATTTAGGACAGCTTCAGAACTTGAGTTTTCTGGATCTTTAGAACATTCACAGCTTCTGATTTCTGCTTCCCTCGGATAGCTTCAGAGCTTTGAATTTCTACCAACATCACTTCATGCTAGATTTGTATCAGAACATTGTTGAATGTACCAGAGCATCATCAGAGCATCTCTACATCCTGAAATGTTACAGAACAAAACTAAACGACAAAAGTCAGCATGAACGAGTCAGAACATAAAATGTATATTAGAACACATGATATGTATCAGAGCCATATAGGCTAAAATAATGTATCAGAGCAAATAGAATTTTGTCAGAACAAATAGACAAATATGGATCAAATTCTATTATCAGTGCTTCTGATTCTGAAGCTTGACAGCACTCAGCTTGCTTCAGTTTCCATAAGCTATTTCTGATCATTTCTTTTTGCTTCTGATTCTGAAGCTTCATAGCACTCAGCTTGCTTCAAGAATCCAAGAACTTGATTCATCTTGTTGCTCCTCATGTTGGTCTTGAATGATTCCTGCAACAACACAACTTAAAAACATATGAAGCTTGCAGCTTCTGTTAGTAAATGTCGGGTCTTTTTACTCGGTAACTGATAATATTAATCAGATCATTTATCATATATTTTCTCCCCCTTTTTGTCATAACATCAAAAAGCATACAAGATTCAGATGCAAAGCAAGAGACAAAAGGAAAGAAACACAAATAACTTTTCATTGATTTCAACAAGAAAGATTACAAAAGAGGAATGCAGGAAAAACAGATGCAACAAGGAAAGAAAACTACAAAGACCAAAGGACTAAGATCCTAGCCTACGCAAAATCCGCGCCAGAACATCATGAATCCCGTCAGTGCTTGTAGCTTGCCTTGCCATGAAGGAGCGAAACTCAACATTGGCTACTTCTTGCGCGTCCAAACGAGAAGCCAGCATAGCTTGATTCTGATGAAGAGCTTCCAAGGTTTCCATCAGAGCTGAGGCTTCACCAGAAGAAGAGGCACCAGAATTTCTGCCAAAAGGGATAGCAATCTTAGCAGGGTGATCTTCTGGAAGGTCTTTAGCTTGTGCATCTTCCATCTCCTCATCTGAGTCTGACTCAGAAGTAGCCTTAGCATATTCTGGTTCAGGCAGCTCAGAAGTTCCAACTTCCAACGCTTGAAGAATAGCTGCTAGGTTTGTTGGAGGAGTAGGACCAACAACTTCAGCAGGATAAACCACTACTGGAAAGACCATGTGAGGTGCTTTATCAGAAGGGTTCATTCTGAACCAGTTAAACAGCCACTGAAAATCTCCAGTCAGCACAGGAAACCATGGTCTCCACACCACGATGTCTCTGCAGAGATTTTCTTCTTCCAACTCATCTGCAGGTATCTTCTCCTCAAGAACTCTTCTGTTCCTGATGAGATGGTGATAGCTGCTTTCACCAACTTCCAACCGAAGACCACGAACACCAGGAGCTTCAGACATGATCCTTCTCTGAGTGTCTGTAGCCCTAACCAGAAAATCCTGACGAAAGGTATCCCAAAGGTTGCTTGTAGCATACTCATCCAGATGGTTAAGGTGAGCAGCACCCAGAATCTCCAACCAGCCATTTACATCAGAATGTAAAAGCTCCAGAAATGATTGAGTGGTAGGGGTTGGAGGGTTGACAGTGAACCTGGAGTCGGGAAAAACAACACTGTAGGGGTTAGGTGTTCTGGTGGGAAAAGGGTGTGAGAGAGATGAAGAAATATCTGATGGATGGGTTGAAGGAGAAGAGATATCAGATGGTGAAGAAGGTGGTTCCGAAAGGATGAATGAGGAGGAAGAGGTGGTGGAGGTCTGTGAAGAGGGAGGTGATTGAGGGGTACCGTCAAGGGGTTGATACACACGTCTAGAGTAGTTTCCAGACATCATAGCTTCAAACGGGTTCACTTTGAGAGGGTCATAGGTGATCCTTACTCTTTTTGGTTTGGTTTCTAGTTCAGCAGTTGCCTTTCTCTTTTGTTTTCGATCATTATCTTGATTCCCAGAGCTTGACGATGGATTCATGATGAAGTTGCAGATATTGGAAACTGCTAGGGTTTATGATATGAATGCAAAGAGAGAGGACGAAAAAGAAACTGAATGCAAAGTGAGAAAAATATAAGAGGGAAAAGAAACGTTTGAAGAATATAAAAAGAAAACTGAAAGAGAGTAAATGATGAAAAGAATTTAATGTTACGTGACGTGAGGAGAGATAATAATGACAAAAGACGTGATTTGCACAATTACCTAAGTAGACGTCCCCTCAACTGCACGCACGCTTGTCCAGGAATAGTGAACACGTGTTTACCATCTGGATAGCCAGTTACAGCTGTTTTGCTTTTAAAGAGATTCTGAATCAACTTAGACAATGAAACGTTAGTAATAACTGAATCACAATTTCTAATTGATTTCAATCAGAACTTCTTATAAACAAAAAAAAACAATTTCATTTCAGAAGATACTCATACATAAGAACTTCTCATCTTCTCATTCTGGGCATAAATCCATACTGATGTTCTTCAGAATGAACTTAAACCTATCTTCAGCCAGGGGTTTTGTAAAGATATCAGCCCATTGATGGTCTGTATCCACAAAGTTTAAAGATAGAACACCTTTCTGAACATAGTCCCTTATGAAATGATGTTTAATCTCAATATGTTTAGCTTTTGAATGAAGAATAGGATTCTTAGATAAACATATAGCAGAAGTATTATCACAGAATATAGGAATGTTACTCTCATATATCTGATAATCTTCTAGCTGACTCTTCATCTAGAGCATCTGTGTACTGCAACCAGCAGCAGCGACATATTCTGCTTCTGTTGTTGAAAGAGCAATAGTTGCTTGCTTCTTGCTATACCAGGAGATCAAATGACTTCCAAGAAATTGGCAACTTCCTGAAGTACTCTTTCTTTCAATTCTGTCTCCAGCATAGTCAGCATCGCAGAATCCTACTAAGTTGTATTCTTTAGATTTTCTGTAAACTAAGCCAACATTAGTAGTACCTTTCAGATACCTTAGAATTCTCTTAACAGCAGTTAAATGAGATTCTCTAGGATCTGATTGGAATCTAGCACACAAACAAACACTGAACAAAATTTCAGGTCTAGAAGCAGTCAAATATAGAAGAGATCCAATCATACCTCTGTATAACTTCTGATCTACCTTCTTACTTACCTCATCCTTACCTAGGATGCATGTTGGATGCATAGGAGTTTTGGCTTCTTTGCAGTCTAGAAGATTAAACTTCTTCAGAAGTTCTTCACATACTTGGTTTGGTGAACGTACGTTCCTTCTGATGTTTGATTTATTTGTATTCCAAGGAAATACTTGAGTTCTCCCATCATGCTCATTTCAAACTCAGCCTGCATAGACTCAGCAAACTCCTTTCCAAGTGTAGCATTAGATGTTCCAAAAATAATATCATCTACATATATTTGACAAATTAAAATATCCCTTTTAAAGGTTTTACAAAAGAGAGTAGTGTCCACTTTTCCTCTAGTGAAACCATTATCCAGAAGGAAAGAACTTAAGCGTTCATACCAAGCTCTGGGAGCTTGTTTCAATCCATACAACGATTTCTTTAGTTTAAAAACATGATTAGGAGACATAGTGTCTTCAAAACCAGGAGGTTGATGGACATAAACTTCTTCATCTATATAACCATTTAAGAAGGCACTCTTAACATCCATCTGATAGAGAGTGATGTTATGTTGAGTGGCAAATGAAATTAATAGACGAATAGATTCTAACCTGGCCACTGGTGCAAAGGTTTCTGTATAGTCAATCCCTTCTTGCTGACTGTAACCCTGAGCCACCAGTCTGGCTTTGTTCCTTACCACTTCACCTTTCTCACTGAGCTTGTTTCTGAAGACCCATTTTGTACCGATTATATTGAATCCATCTGGTCTAGGAACAAGATCCCAAACATCATTCCTTGTAAACTGATTCAGTTCTTCTTGCATAGCAATTATCCAGTCTGGATCTTCTAGAGCATGATCAACAGAAGTTGGCTCGATCAAAGATACAAGACCTAATTGACAGTCTGCATTGTTCTTAAGGAATGCTCTTGTTCTGATTGGATCATCCTTCTTTCCAAGAATGACATCTTCTGAATGACCAGAAATGAGTCTGGATGATCTTCTGACAGATGGTTCTTCAGGAATGCTTAGATTCTCCAGAGAAGCTGATACTTGATCTTCAGATTCTTTGCTTCTGAGAAGCTCTGCTTCTGATGCGTTGCTTCTTGGCTCAACAACTTCTGATATATCAATATCACAATCTGCAAAATTATCAAACTGCTTTGGTTTTTCAGAACCAAGCTTATCATCAAACCTGATATTGATTGATTCTTCTACAATCAATGTTTCAGTATTGTATACTCTGTAGCCTTTTGAGCGTTCAGAATATCCAAGAAGGAAACATTTTTGTGCTTTGGAATCAAACTTACCAAGATGATCTTTAGTGTTCAGAATAAAGCACACACATCCAAAAGGATGGAAATATGAAATGTTGGGCTTTATATTCTTCCACAATTCATAAGGAGTCTTATTTAGAATAGGTCTGATAGAGATTCTATTCTGAATATAGCATGCAGTGTTTATTGCTTCTGCCCAGAAATGCTTAGCCATATTGGTTTCATTGATCATGGTTCTGGCCATTTCTTGCAGAGTCCTATTCTTTCGTTCTACAACTCCATTTTGCTGTGGAGTTCTAGGACAAGAGAAATCATGGGCAATACCATTTTCTTTGAAGAACTCTTCAAAGAATCTGTTCTCAAATTCACCACCATGATCACTTCTAACCTTTATGATTTTACACTCTTTTTCAGATTGAATCTGAATGCAGAAATCAAAGAACACTGAATGAGACTCATCCTTGTGTTTCAAGAATTTTACCCATGTCCAGCGGCTATAATCATCTACGATGACTAATCCATATTTCTTCCCTCTGACAGATGCTGTTTTGACTGGGCCAAACAGATCAATGTGCAAGAGTTCTAATGGCCTTGAGGTAGAAACAACATTCTTGGACTTGAATGCAGGTTTGGAGAACTTGCCCTTCTGACATGCTTCACAAAGAGCATCTGATTTGAATTTCAGATTAGGGAGTCCTCTGACAAGATCCAGTTTGTTAATCTGAGAAATCTTTCTCAAACTAGCATGACCTAATCTTCTGTGCCAGACCCACTGCTCTTCAGAAACAGACATAAGACAAGTCACCTTCTGACTCATAAGATCTTGCAGATCTGTCTTATAAATGTTGTTCTTCCTCTTGCCTGTAAATAGGATTGAGCCATCCTTCTGATTTACAGCCTTGCAAGACTTTTGATTAAAGATTATATCATAACCATTGTCACTCAATTGACTGATAGATAAGAGGTTATGTGTTAATCCTTCTACAAGAAGTACATTAGAAATGGAAGGAGAGTTACCAGACTTTATAGTTCCAGAGCCAATTATCTTGCCCTTCTGATCTTCTCCAAACTTGACTTCTCCTCCAGACTTAAGCACCAGGTCTTGGAACATAGACCTTCTTCCTGTCATGTGTCGTGAGCATCCAGAGTCCAGGTACCACGACATGTTGTGCTTTGTCCTTTTTGCAGCCAAGGATATCTGCAATAGGAATAATCTTATCCTTAGGTACCCACATTTTCTTAGGTCCTTTCTTGTTAGATTTTCTCAAGTTCTGATTGAACTTGGGTTTAACATTGTAAGCAATAGGAGGAACAGCATGATAATTCTTAATGTGAGTTTCATGATATTTCCTAGGTTGTGTCACATGCTTCTTAGTGTGTGTAATGTGAAAACTTTGAGCATGTGAAGTGTGCCTAATATCATGTGAGTGGCCATACTTGAACTGATCATACAATGGCTTGTATGTGATTTTCATCTTATCAACAGGTTCAAGTTTATATGGGGTTTCACCCTCAAAACCAATGCCGACTCTTTTGTTTCCAGACACAGCATATATCATAGAAGCTAGCTGACTTCTGCCAATACTTCTAGATAAGAACTTCCTGAAACTTAAATCATATTCTTTCAGAATATGGTTTAGACTAGGAGTGGATTTTTCTGAATCAGAAGGAGATCCAACATTATTGGATAATTTTAAAAGTTTTTCTTTTAATTCAGAATTCTCCAACTCAAGCTTCTTTGTTTCAAATTCAAATAGCTTTTTCAGCTTTTTGTATTTGAGACTAATCTGAGACTTGAATTCCAGAAGTTCTGTTAGACTGGAAACTAACTCATCTCTAGTAAGTTCAGAAAATACCTCTTCAGAATCTGATTCTGATGTAGATTCTGATCCGTCATCTTCTGTCGCCATCAGCGCACAGTTAGCCTGCTCATCTTCAGAGTCTGAATCATCTTCTGACTCATCCCAGGTTGCCATAAGACCTTTCTTCTTATGAAACTTCTTCTTGGGATTTTCCTTCTGAAGTTTTGGACATTCATTCTTGAAGTGTCCAGGCTCATTGCATTCATAGCACATGACCTTCTTCTTGTCAAATCTTCTGTCATCAGAAGATTCTCCACGTTCAAATTTCTTTGAACTTCTGACGCCTCTGAACTTCCTTTGCTTGTTCTTACAGAGTTGATTTAGCCTTCTGGAGATCAAGGACAGTTCATCTTCTTCTTCAGATTCTGATTCTTCAGGATCTTCTTCTCTAGCCTGAAAAGCGTTAGTGCATTTCTTGATATTGGATTTTAATGCAATAGACTTACCTTTCTTTTGAGGCTCGTTTGCATCCAGTTCAATTTCATGACTCCTCAGGGCACTGATTAGCTCTTCCAAAGAGACTTCATTTAGATTCTTCGCAATCTTAAATGCAGTCACCATAGGACCCCATCTTCTGGGTAAGCTTCTGATGATCTTCTTTACGTGATCAGCCTTGGTGTATCCCTTGTCAAGAACTCTCAATCCAGCAGTAAGAGTTTGAAATCTTGAAAACATCTTTTCAATGTCTTCATCATCCTCCATCTTGAAGGCTTCATATTTCTGGATTAGAGCAAGAGCTTTAGTCTCCTTGACTTGAGCATTTCCTTCATGAGTCATTTTCAAGGACTCATATATGTCATAGGCCGTTTCCCTGTTAGATATCTTCTCATACTCAGCATGAGAGATAGCATTCAGCAAAACAGTTCTGCATTTATGATGATTCCTGAAAAGCTTCTTCTGATCATCGCTCATTTCTTGCCTTGTCAGCTTTACGCCACTGGCATTTACCGGATGTTTGTAACCATCCATCAGAAGATCCCATAGATCACCATCTAGACCAAGAAAGTAACTTTCCAGTTTATCTTTCCAGTATTCAAAGTTTTCACCATCAAATACCGGCGGTCTAGTATAACCATTGTTACCGTTGTGTTGCTCAGCAGAGCCAGATGTAGATGTAGACTTTGCAGTTTCATCAGCCATCTTTTACTGAAGCGTTTTTCTCTTCCTGAATCTTTTCTAAACACGGTTAAGTGCTTGCACCTTAGAACCGGCGCTCTGATGCCAATTGAAGGATAGAAAAACACTTAGAAAGGGGGGGTTTGAATAAGTGTAGCTTTAAAAAAACTTGACCGATAAAAATAAATTGCACAGTTATTTTTATCCTGGTTCGTTGTTAACTAAACTACTCCAGTCCACCCCCGCAGAGATGATTTACCTCAACTGAGGATTTAATCCACTAATCGCACGGATTACAATGGTTTTCCACTTAGTCAGCAACTAAGTCTTCTAGAGTCTTCTGATCACACACTAATCACTCCAGGAACAACTGCTTAGATACCCTCTAAGACTTTCTAGAGTATTCTGATCCACACGATCACTCTAGTTACAACCTGCTTAGATAACCTCTAAGACTTCCTAGAGTATTCTGATCCACACGATCACTCTAGTTACTTACAACTTAATGTAATCAATTCTAAGAGTATTACAATTGCTTCTTAAAAGCTATAATCACAAACTGTGATATTTCTCTTAACGTTTAAGCTTAATCTCACTAATATATTACAACAACAATGTAGTGAGCTTTGATGAAGATGAAGATTCTGAGCTTTGAATAGAACAGAGTTTCAGCAAGTTAATATGAGTTGTTTTGTTCAGAATCGTTAACCTTGCTTCTCATCAGAACTTCATATTTATAGGCGTTGGAGAAGATGACCGTTGAGTGCATTTAATGCTTTGCGTGTTCCGTACAGCATCGCATTTAATGTTATACGCTTTTGTCAACTACCTCGAGCCTTGTTCACGCTGTGTCTACTGACGTTGCCTTTAATAGCTTCTAACGTTCCTTTTGTCAGTCAGCGTAGCCTGCCACATGTACTTCCTTCTGATCTGATGTTTGTGAATACAACGTTTGAATATCATCAGAGTCAAACAGCTTGGTGCAAAGCATCTTCTGATCTTCTGACCTTGAAGTGCTTCTGAGCGTGATACCATCAGAACTTCAGTGCTTCTGATCTCATGTTCTTCTGATGCTTCATAGACCCATGTTCTGATTCTGCTTCGACCATCTTCTGATGTCTTGCCAGACCATGTTCTGATGTTGCATGCTGAACCCTTTGAGACAAAGCTTCTGAGCGCTGAATTATGCATACTCTTTATATATTTCCTGAAAACGAAATTGCATTGGATTAGAGTACCATATTATCTTAAGCAAAATTCATATTATTGTTATCATCAAAACTAAGATAATTGATCAGAACAAATCTTGTTCTAACAAATATTATGTGTCAAAGTTTTTTATTGGACCAAAATCTACAACTTTAATATTACAAGTTTTCTTCAGTTTGTACTTGAAATTTGGAGTTATTGCCCTTTGAAGTTTGAAGAAAAAACCTTAAAAACACTTAAGAAAAATTTCTAAGTGTGAAAAAGTCAAACTTTGAATTTTTTATTCTTGATTGATTTTCTTGATTTTTCATGGTAAAATGACTTCAATAATCATATGTTGATGATTTTTATCCTTATTGGACCAAAATCTACAACTTTCATATTACAAGTTTTCTTCAGTTTATACTTGAAATTTGGAGTTATTGCCCTTTGAAGTTTGAAGAAAAAACCTTAAAAACACTTGGAAAAATTTCTAAGTGTGAAAAAGTCAAACTTTGAATTTTTTATTCTTGATTGATTTTCTTGATTTTTCATGGTAAAATGACTTCAATAATCATATGTTGATGATTTTTAACTTTATTGGACCAAAATCTACAACTTTCATATTACAAGTTTTCTTCAGTTTGTACTTGAAATTTGGAGTTATTGCCCTTTGAAGTTTGAAGAAAAAACCTTAAAAACACTTAGAAAAATTTCTAAGTGTGAAAAAGTCAAATTTTGAATTTTTTATTCTTGATTGATTTTATTGATTTTTCTTGGTAAAATGACTTCAATAATCATATGTTGATGATTTTTATCCTTAAAAGTTCATAGTTGACCGAAATTCCAAAAAGTCAAAGGTGATCTTGTACAATTGACTTTTTCTTGATGAACAGTCTTCTTGGAGTTTTCAAATAAATCAAGCTCTCCTCCTTAAATGAATGTTATGAGTGTCTTATAATGAGGCATTAGAGGTCCTTGAACCATAATTTGAGTCATGGAACCTTGTCCTGGTCAAAAGTCAACCTTCCAAGTGAATTAGGTCAAAAAACCCTAATTATATACCAGATGAAATTGAGAGTTGTTGAACTTGAATTGAAGTACATTTTCCCTTGGATATTAATGTAGGAATCATGTGAGGATTTTTGATCTCCTTGGATCATACTTTGAAGCTTTTTGAGTCCTCCCAAATGAAAGCCCTGATTTCAGTCCCTAATAGGCCCAAAACCCTAATCTGATGACGTTGATGGATCTGAAGCTTGATGATTTGAGTTCAAAGGTCATGTGGAGATGAATGAAGTATCTTGACCTTTGTGGTTGCATTGAGGATCATTTCAATCACTGATTGGTTCTTTGCCTGGATCTCCTGACTTAAAAAAACCAGAGTTGAGTATTTGGTGAACAAGTGACTCCTTTGGGTCTTTGTTCTGGATTGATGAAGTAATTGAGATGTGACATCTCAGGGGGGATCAAAAATTAGGGTATGACACCTGCTTTAAAAATTTTACGTTTAAATGAATCACCACCCACTACTTGTTTTGGGCAAGTGGGAAACCCTAAAAAAAATGAGATTTTTGGGTAAGTAGGTAGATTAGGCAAAGAGAAGGTGTTAGGAACCCTTTGTCGCCCTTGTACTCAAGGGGACCCATTTAGCCTTTAGGTTTTTAAAGAGAGGTTTTGATACTTGTTGACTAATAGATAAAACATTAAAAAAGTAGTAGGAGACCTCAAGTATCATCATTGGCCAAAAGGAAAGGTAAAACCAAAGGATTTTAAAAACAAGGTTTTGATAAATAAAAAAAAAGGGAGGGGTAAGGCCTTAAGCATCATCATTGGCCAAAAAATATAGATGTTTTAAAGGGGCCTCATTTGAAATCATTAACCAAAAAAACATTTTCTAAAAGGGAGACCTCGTATGAAATCATTTGCCCCAAAAGTTTGAAAAATAACACCAATAGAAAATGGTTTGAAAAAAACGATTTGGAACACAAGAGTATGTGAAAAAGTTTGTAACGTGGAATTCGTAAAAAAATGTCCCCCCCTAACAGTGTGAAACTATAGGATTATTTATATAGGTGGGAATTAGGTCATCTAAAAGGGAAGTTAGTAAAATATTACAAAGCATGACAACTTTTAACCAATGAAAAAAAGCTATAACAAAAATGGACCAATCAAAAGAGACTTGTGACACGGTTAGACGAATGAGTGAAGTTTTTTATTTTTAGGATTTTTTTGACTATTTCTTGCATAAAATAATGATTTTGATTAAAAAATATTAATATTTTAAAATACCATAGATAAAAGAAAATAAAAAATAGTAATTTAAATAATAAAAAATGATTTTTTGTGATTTTTATGAATATAACTTAAAAAGGAAATAAAATAAAAAATGTCCAAAATGTACCAAGTGAGATTCAAACTCAGACCTTATGTTTGCAAGCCATATTCCTTACCAATTATGTTGAATTCTTAATTATTCGAAATAAAAAACTAGTTGAAAGTATATGAAGGCTGGCAAGTATTTTCTATTAAGAGAAATACAAATAATTTTAAATTAAACTATTATATATTTTTAAGCAAACAAAATAAATTGAAAATAACTATAAAATCCAAAATATTGTTGGAAATAAACCAAAGAATTTTAAAACCCAAAGTTTAAATAAATCAAAGAATTTTATAAAACCAAATTTTAAGATTATACGTTTTTTGAAAACGGGTGGGCAAATTTGGGGTATGACAAATGCTACTGTGTGTGGAGGACAACATCTGCATCCTCTCCATTGGCTCTAGCGCCTCATCTACGTCCAACATCTGCATCCTCTCTTTTGCCTCTACCATCTACAATCCCACTCGTCCTAGCGCGATGTCTGTGGTACACCAGTGCCCTTGTGCCACTTCTATAATGTCATCCAGTATGCTTCTGGCACCAGACCCCTCAGGGAAGAAACATTCTTCAATGCCTGTTCGCTCCATCTCAACTATCTGACGATAGCGGGGAAGCACATCCGAAGTATGGTCCAACATAGATTGTTGCTCTTGTAACATCTCTTGATAAGCTGGTTTGGGCATTGATCCTGCTGTAGTGGGGACCATGTAGGGGTGTGAGACTGTGAAGAACCACGTGATGTACTCATCGACGCAAATCCAATCTCTCTGCTCTGGTCGCCCGAGCCTCGTCGGGAACCATGTGTTACTTATAGTCAACAAATATGTCATTTATTTGCCTACAGGTCAACCCAGGAGGAGAGGAGACAAAAGGGTGGTGAGGTATCGTCTAATAGTATCCAAACTTCCACATGATGCGCTTTGGAAGATATGGAACAGTGATGGTCGAACTGCATGCCAACCATCTAGAAAATAGTGTCATGTCATCAAACGGGCGCGTCTCGTAGTGAACAGCGTAAACGTCGTAGCGGGTGTCCTCGGCAACTATGTGATCGAGGTAGACTCGGTAAGGGTCCACCGCCTAGTTCCCTTTCATGGGAACAAAGGCATGGGCACGTGGTCAGGCCTTAGTGTTCTCTTCCACAGCTCCCCAATCAATGATCATCGGGAAGTGCAGTAATAACCATCATTGAAATGAAAATAAAAAACACAGGAATCAAACATTATCATGAATATAGAATGAAAAGTAGTGGAAAAAGTAGAAGCATATAAGATTATTACCACTAATACTGAATAACTTCTTGCAACGGTCCTGGTTTTTCACAGGCATCCCTCTCCTAGTCTCGAATAGGTGTACGCCAGCGTTACCGCTCCCTAGTTGTACTCATGGATCCGTGCGAGATCCAAAAAGTAACTGAGGTAAGCGACATACGTATATGTGGAGCTCGGGTCCATAAACAACTGAGTGTCGGTCAAATATTGAAAGTAACACCTAAGCACACGTTGTCTGTGTATCTCCACTTCAACTGGGTCACCATCAGTATGTCGTGACGCAGCTATCGCATCAGTATATCTCCGTATCAAGAAGGAAAACCACACGTGAACGTCGCAGGTGTTATCCACCTCCTCAAGCGCGTCGAATAGATCATTCTCAAGCTCTTCTACCAGAAGCTCTCTCGCTTCCTCCTTCGTCATTCTATCATGACGGAGGAGGACACCCCTGATTAGTATATACAATAGGAATGAGATGTCATCCAAGGTAGTAGTAATCTCACCATGAGGTAGATGAAAATAGGACGTCTCAGGGTGTCATCTCTCCGTAAATGTCATGAGCATCCTGTTGTGGATCATGGTGTACCTGATCTCACATAGGTCCTTCAGACCAGAGGCTGTGAGGACATCCTAGACCCACGCCTCCTCAGGTTGCTGCAGAGATAATATCTTTTGCCCATGGTTATAGAACTTCTGAGTCGCCCTATCCTGAAAATTTTGAATGAAAACATTGTTAATAACAAGCAATGTTTGAAAAAAAAATAAAGAATTAGTCTAATCAATGTTACCTCTCAATCCCAAACATGTCTGGCGTATGATCAACGTACCCTGTCAATAGGGACAAATCGGAGGGATCCCCGAGTAACCCTCCGGCATGTTAGCATCCTCATGCAGTGGGTCAACACCGATAAGAGGGGGTACATGAGAACCAACATCGACTGGAGATGGCATATGAGAACCAGCATCGGCTAGAGGTGGCACAGACATATCCCGGCAACGTCTGCGGGAGGAGGGCAGCTGTGATGTACCCTCACCATTATCCCGACGCCTCCGGGATGGAGAAGTGAAAGTGGACGGCACATGTGCATTAGGATGCGGAGTAGTCTGTGGCGTAGCCTCAACTGTGGCATATGCTAGAATAGAGGCGTCAGCTACCTTTGGCACTATCTGGCTCCGTGCACATCACACAAATGCATGTTGTGCAACCCTCCCATGTATGAGTGGTACCGTCCCATCAGCCCTAATGTCTGCAAGGTATAGTAAATAAATTTGAATTAGATACAATTAAGTTATAAAAACAAAAGAAAAAACAATTTTAACTCCGAAATGTACATAAGGAAAGCTTCCGTAGATACAACTATGGAAGCACCCAACATTCTGTTAGTTAGGATTTTCGACGGGAACTAAAATCCAAGCAAAAAAAGATAGAATCTGAAGAGGTTCTTTAAGATAGAAAAAGCATCTACATCCATAGAATAACCCTAACGTTTAATTGTTTCGTAGATGTACCTACGGAATATTCTGCAACTTCTCAAACGCAACAATGGCGTTTGTTACTGTTCAAAACCCTATTTTTGAGGCCTTGATCGTCCGTTTTATAGAACAAACAATATATACACTGTCTCTAAACTATGTTTCTAAAACTATCTAATGATTTCTTCACCTAAAGTGTATTCTAACTCTATTACGAGAAATACTCGAAAATACCTCAGAAACTCGAAAATTTACAAATTATATGGAGCTTTGAACGAGTTAGAGTGTGTTGATCATTGATGTTGATATTCCCTGTTGAACTCGAGAGAAAAAAATAAATTTGATGAAAGAATGATTTTTGAGGTTGAGAGAGTTTAAAAATAAAAAACTTTGAGAATAAAGAAGAAGAATAATCTGCCACGAGTTTAACATCAAATATTCCCGAAGGTACATAAATGAAATCATTCTATAAATGCATCTAAAAACAAATTAACATTTGAGTAAAAAAATTAGGTTCAAAAATATACTTTTAAAATATAAAATATTTTTGAAAACACATTTGAATGTGCCTCACAGGATGGGACTAGAGATTCTCACAATCACAATTATTCACGTGATATCCTACCAGCCCCACAATTTTCTTTTTTGAAACATCAAAATAACTTTAATATAAAATAGAAAACAGAAGGCATGAACCATGCCAGTTACTAAGATATCCTAACTTGCAACTTTCAATAGCAGCCATCCCCATCCTTTTACATATTAAGCCAGCCAACATCAGAATCCACACCCTACCTAACACCTAAAATAAACTATATCCTGTGTAAATTCAAACATCACTACCCATGAAGCATCACACAGAGACGCGGTCTTGCCCTGTGCCCAGCTCTTGACTCACTGTCGCTGCTTCTGCCTATGATATGATCTAACACCACCGGACCCAAACCACTGCAACGTTGCTACGCTAGACCCCTCTGTTATGGCGTCTTGGACTGCGCCCGCTTCAACTTTGAATTCCTATGCCGAGAAATATCCTGGGATTTGACCGCCATTGTGCATAATTGAGATGGATATCTGAGTTGCTTGACGACAACCATCTCCAAGAGCAATCAATAGCTTCGTCGAACACCTTTTCAGGTTCAGCCTCTTTGTTACAAAAAATCTTGGCGTTCCTAGCTTTCCAAATGCTCCAGACTATCGCGAACCAAACCACTCTGGCATTCGACATAAATTCCTTGTCTACTCCAGACAGACCTTCAAATTGAGCAAAATTCAACCTGCTTTCGTTGTGAAGGTCAGTAGATATCCCGAGCCATTTGCCTATCCGTTGCCAAACACCTTAGACCAATCGAACGATGACTGGTTCGGTTCCTCAGCGCTCAGACCTTTATACATGTTTTTAATAGAGAATACGCTTGAACTTTCCCACTCTCCTAAGTCTATCTCACAAATCTTTTTCCACCAATTCGAGGCTTTACTATCTGCGTCACCTCTCAATACTTCTAACGCCCCGTATCTATTTTTCAGTGCTTTTAACCATAACCCGTTACTTTCCGTTTTGACTTTCCATTTCCACTTTCCTAATAATGCCACATTAAATTTACTCAAATTTTTTATACCCAAACCCCCTCCTCCTGAGATTGACAGACCTTTTCCCATTTTACCCAATTTATTTTTCTTGCCCCACAAATTCAATAAAATCTTTTGACAAACACGCTGCCCAAGTTTGTGGTGGGTGCACAAACGTGTCCTGTCTTCTTCCACTGGCCCTAGTTGTACCACGCCTCATTACTTTCCACAAGCCAAAGAAAACGGACTCCAATACTGAATTTCCTCCAATTTTTCCCTTTCAAACACGCCACCACATGACATTTTGTGGATCATTGGTGGAATATTTTATCCAATGTAATTGGAATAATTATTTTAGAGAACACGAAATTTTTGTTCCATATTTACATATTTTTAAATTCTAATAACCTCTGATTTTTAACATTTCTTATCTTATTTCTGTCTTTAAGCAAATGTAGTACTATCAACTCTTCGTCAGTTCCTATTACATTAAAATAATTTTTCTCTTGGATTTTCAATTCCACTATTTTCTATGCTAATGACTAAAATGAGAAAATAATGTGTATTTATTTTACACTATAAATTTTATTCGTCAATAGCTTGCTCTCTCTTTCTTATCTTTTTCATAGAAACTTCGGAAGAGTCATGTCATGTGAACTTAATTTCATTATTATATGATTGTGACTAAAAAATAAAATTCATATCCCTTCTCCGTTCTTTTATAATTGTCACTTTTATAAAAAAATTGTTTTGATTTAATTGTTGTTTTCAAATTTTAATGTAATAATTATTATAATTTTGTCAAAAATGCCCTTAATTAATTATTAGAAGAGAGAAAAAATATATATTGAAATAATTAAAAGTTAAGAATATTATAGACAAAATAAAAATTATAGCTTAAAAAATAACGATCATTATTAATTTTCTTAGTACGTGTAAAGAGTCAAAATATAATAATTAAAAAAGAGAAAAACTAACAAGTGTCCCAAGCAGTGTTTTAAAAACCTGACCGGACATCAAACCGGTGAAGGTACTGGGTCACTGGTTTATTGGTCGAACCACTGGGTCACTGGTCGAACTGCATGACTAAACCGGGTTAAACCGGATAACTCGGTTGAATAGACCGGTCATTATAACAAAATTATATAGGTATAAAACCTGTCGAACCGGATGATTCAGTCTCTACAAAATTACTAGCACTTAAATTTTTTCAAAAATATAATATCACAAGTTCATAATTTAAATTCAAATTTTAAACATAGGTATCACACATAATAAAATAGTACAAAATTACCATGTTTTATTGCAAACAAAGTTTAATCGCAATATAATATAATTGAATAATTTATAACAAAATAACTTCATTGTCTACTAAATTTAATTTTAAGAAAGGAAAAATTATTTTAATGTTGGGATCTCCTTCTTCAATAGCAAAATCATCGATAACAAAACTAACCGTATATGTAATATTTTTTTAAATTTTTTATTTTATTTATTTTATTTTTTATTTTTATATTATTTTAATTATTTTATTTTTTATTTTAATTTTTATTAAAATAATTAAAATGACGTCGTTTTACTTTTTTAAAATAAAAAAAATTAGAAAAATAAAAAAATGCATTTAAACCGCCGGTTCAGAAAAATCGCCGGTTTTTCTGGTTTACACCGGTTCAATGACATTTCCGATCCAGCTATTGAACCAGACCGATTACCTGACCGGTTTCCGGTCCGACCGACCGGTCCGGTCCGGTTTTTAAAACTATGGTCCCAAGGGCATAAGATAAAAGATATTTGTAGTAATATTTTATTGAAAGGCGCTCATTCATTCAATGTATCAAAATTTTAAGGGTTAATAGGCATTTACACCCCCGTTAGCGAATTTTGTTTTTCCCTCTCCGTTGCCAAAAGTAGATTTTGGCAACGGTTTTTTCAAAAAAATCGTTGCCAAAACCTGTCTTTGGCAACGGAGGGGGCAAAAGCAAAATTCGCTAACATTACACGGATGTAAATGTCTATTAACCCAAATTTTAAATATAACTTTATTATATTTAATTATATTTAATTTTTTTAATTATATAATATCTTTACATGTGTCCTTAAAACATATGTTACTTAAAAGGAAAAACGAAGAGAGTATAATTTAGAGTTGAAAAGTCTAGTCCACAAATCAATCTATAAATTATTGTGAAACTGAAGTTGGAAAAAGTCTTGCTGAAAATAAAGAATTTTTTCTCACTTTACCTCATATTTGAAATTAATCTTCCCAAATGCCACGCTAGGAAAATAAAAGTCCAGAAAGCCTCACTTTTGCACCATTAAGTCATCTGTGACGGCGTCAGGGTCCACCATCTCTGCACCCATCGGTCATTCCGCTAAATAGGCTGGCGGAATTTTATTTTTTTTCGTTTTCTAAATTAAATATTTAATATTTAATATGTTTATATTATATAAATTTAATAAATGATTTTAATTGATTAAAAATATGCTTTGATTATTTTTAAATAATAAAAAATTAAAAAAATTAAACTTAAATATAAATAATATCAAAAAATTATTAATTTAAACACAACTATTATTAAACATAATTATAAATAATAATAATAATAATACAATTTAATATTTCAAAATACTAAATTTCATATATTTAAAAATACAAATAAAAAATCAATAATGATCTTAAAAAACCATAGATACCATAGTCAGGAATTTTCGCACACGAGAATGACCACAATTATATTGTTGTTCTTCTTCTATTGGAGCAGGATCATCTTGTATTTTTTATGTTGGAGATAGAGACGGAGGAATAGGAAACCAAAGTTGACTTATAATCACTTACAACAACAACATCCAAATTTAAATTTGAGATAAATTGTTATACGGGATGACACATAGTTGAGATATAATTAGTGGTGGGTGGTTGAATGTTAGAGGTCTTCATTCAATGCACCTAGCACCAAATCCTTCAACCTCTAATATTTGATAATTATACAAATCGATATATTTACTCATTTTTATAAATAAATTTTTTATTCATATAATATATTTTGAAGAGGTGGAGTTTTTCTACATGTGAAGAAATAATTTATGTAACATTTAAGATTATTGGTATGAATAACTTCGGGTGTAAGCGTTGGATTTGGCATAAATATGAAAATGAAATATTTGACATGAAGTTGAAAAGCAATACTATATTAGAGGATTTCTATGGAGCATTTATTACGACCTCTTACCAAGTCTTTGATATTGATATAAATGTATTAGGTTTCTATGGAGCATTTTCTACGGCCTCTTACGAAGTCTTTGATATTGACATAAAACTAAAACATTATTTGAAATGATCCCCACTCATTATTATTCATAATTAAATTGGTTAATATACAACTCTAGAGGATTGTTACATGTAAATTAATTTATTTTTCTATAGGCAAAACATAGAAGCAAAATGAAAAACATCATTGTGGAAATTAGATTTATTTTGATTGTATTTCATTCCAAATCAGGTGTTATAGATTTTCGTTGCTATAGTTCAAAAAGATTTATGCCACTCAAGATTAGTTCTTTTATAAAAAAATTGGTTGAAAAGAGTTATTAAATAAATATGTTTGAAAAAATTTAATTGACTTTGTTTTGATTAAAATATTGAGTTTTGTTAAATATTGAATTTGCATTGATTTAGTTTTGTTCAAGATTGGATTTGGTTTGAATTTGTGTTTATTCCTTAGACCTTTCATCTCGTGGCAGATACATCTTTGAGAGAATATTCACATTATCTGAGGGTTTATTTATTTGAGTATTGTATTCTTTTTTTCTTATGTAAAACTCTATAATTGATATTTATTTTACAAAGAGATAAAGTTTTTGTTTGTAATTGTGAAATTTGTCACGTTGAAAACATTGGTTCTTACGAATACTTGAGAGAGCATTTAAGTGAAAGTGAGGGGATATCAAATTTAGAGGACATTAAGTTTAAAATCACGAGTAGTATTAGAAAAATGACATTGAATTTGGAGAGTTTAGATAAGATCGTCGTGTACTTTTGACTATTTGTAATTAGTGAATTTCCTTTCTCTGGGCTGCAATCCTCTAGACGTAATGAAAATTGCAATGAACGAGGTTATCAAATCCTTGTGTCGTTTAGTTATTATATGTTTAAATTGTTCATCACTTAATTCATATCATCTTATCTCGCATAATGTTTTAATATTTGTGTGACATCTTAGTATTAATCAAATTAAATTTCAATTGACATCAAAATAGACACATTGTTCTAATTGAGACTATTCTAGGTAGCTAACCTTTTCTATTTAAGATCGAGAATATCGAGGAAGGAGGATTTGTTAATTGTCAACAAACTCTTGATGATACTAATTATGACTATTGAAAGGCTCACATGATTACCTTTTTTAAGTCTATGATAGAAAAACTTGGAAAGTTGTCATTAGTGGATGACCTCATCCTACGATCATAGTCGATGATGACTTTAAATCTGTGAAACCTAAAAAGGCCAGGTCGAACAAATTTCATAAGAAAGAGAAAATCTCTTACATTGAGGCTGATGAAAGAAACCAAGAGTATAACATTGGATATGAGGAAATAAAAGAAAACGAAGTAAACGTGGCAGAGTTAAGGCCACGGCCTCTCTACATCTGTAAATTTTTGAAACCTTCCAACGAGAAAAATCCAGTCGAGCCCAAAAATGATAAATTAGTTGCCAAAAAACACACTTTAGATGTAGCTAAGTGTGACGAGATCTTCGACCTCTTAGTTGCTGGTGGCCAAATTATTATCCCAAGGGGATAAAGATGCCAACATTAGAGAAATAGAAGAAAATAGGGGTTTTTTAAGTTTCACAATTTCCTTGGTCATAAAACTTTCTATTGCGTCCTTTTTAGGGATTTGGTGTTAGGTGCGTTGAATGAGGGAAGACTCGAGTTTGTTGACAAAGCAAAAATTTAGATGCAGGTGGATGTTGAACCTATCCAAATAAAAGACACGGGCTACGTTGAGCCGATCGAATTTTTGGCAGTCGAGGCTACTGAAATCCCCGACGATGTCATACAAGTGTCTGAGTCAAAGTACACTGAAAAAGTCAAGGTGGCATTCCAACGAGATGAAGAGGAACTCGTAGATTTACTCTATAGGTGCAAGCTAAAAGATTTTAGAGTTATGCAGTGTCGATGGTGTAGCCTTATGTGCGGCGAGAAGGCAGCAGAAGGCCAAGAGAAGTTTAAGCCAAAACCTGCAAAAAGGGATAACTAGTCCCAAGAAAGGTCAAATTATGCCTTCAAAAAAAAGGATGTCCCTTAAAGGACACAAAACGTGGCCTCTAGACATAAAAGGGGTCAAAACAAAAACATATACGCCTTCGACGAGGGAGCCAACAGGGGAGTGGGTGCGTCCTAACCACAAAGGGACGTTAGCTAGAAATATGGAGAAGTGTTCAAACTAAATTCGACTTGGACTCACCAGAAAACCCCTAATTCTTTTAGAAATACACATGTAGTCCAAATACAAGGGGGAAACCCTATGACTAAGACCTAGTGGAGGCGTTATCAGCGTCAAAGGAAAACTTCGTTAGACACAAGCCAGTATGCTTATTGTCATACCCTAAAATTTGCCCTCATATATTTGGAAATGTCATTTTATTTCGAATAATTGACATAGCCCAGTTGGTAAGGATTTAAGCGTAAGAAAACGAGAGGTCCCGAGTTTGAATCTCACTTACTAACATTTTCTCTTTTATTTTTTATTTTTATTTATGTTTTAAAATATTCAAAAAAATCACAAAAATAAGTTTTTTATTATTTAAAGTATTATTTTCGTTTTTTATTTTAGGAGTATTTTTTAAAATATTATTTTTTTCATCTAAATGTTGATTTTATGCATTTCATAGCTCAAATATCAAAATAAAAAAAAATACTAATTTTAGATATCAAAATCAATGTAAATAAAATATGTATTAATGATTTTAATGAAAATATATTTTCTTTTTCTATTGCTGGACCTAATTTTTGTAATATAAATACATAACAATTAACCCTATTTTCACCAAGTTTACACTCACTGACAAACCCTCTCTCACGACCAACAATTAACCCTATTCCCAACATTCTCGACCGTAGAGTATCACTAACAATTAAAATTTCTATTGTTTTTCTTAAGTTTAATTTTCCAGGGACAACTACGCTCGGTTGCAGCACATAGTTTCCACCATCATCACTGTTTTCTTCGTACAGCCACACGAAGGTCCCTGATGTCAAAGCCCAAGCACCGACTGGATCCTCCATGACACGTGACACACTCCTCTGATCCACCACCGCTTGCAGCAGCACTGCGCCAGTGACTCTTGGCCAACAACAAAACAACATCGATATCCAAAACTCAATAAATTCACAGCAAAAAACAATAACCATGAACTAACATTACAAGAAACTGATATATATATATATATATATATTTTTTTACAGAAAAAAGAAGAAAAAAGATCAGAGACCGACTCCAACGCAACCACCAGCCGTAACTCCGACATCAACAACACCATGACACCATTCCATCGCAGCCACCACCGTTCATCACCGGCGAAGATGTGCCAATCACGGAGTCGACACCATCTCCACGTTCGCGGAGCCACATCAGCCACACCGACGGAAACAACCACAGATATGGACGGCCACCGCCACCGCGAATCTCTCTTTCCGGCACTCGGACGTGATTCCCGATCCGAGAATAGAAGAAGGTAAGATCCACCTGTGAGTTTCAATAAAACAACACAAAGTTTGGTTTCTTTTACAGGAAACAGAGAAGATTTTCGAAACCACCACGCCGACATCCACACGAGCATGACTCCCATGCCACCTGCTCCGCATCTCCGACCACACTCATTCCATTCAGATCCACTGCACAACAATCCAAAACGTGGATCAACGTCCAGACGCAACAACATCATCACTGCCGTTCCACCGGATCTGAACTAAGCATCAAACAACATCGTCACACGCGGACGCCGCTGACTCCGCAAGATCCGCCGCCGCACCATGCTCGCGCCTCCGTATCCGGTATGGTTTTTGTTTCGTCACATTCTTAGTTGTGATTTTGTATCATTTGTTTGTGTATAAAGAAGAGAAATGAAAATGGGGCTGTGTTTTGTTATACCTTCTGATACTGATATCGTGTGCCTATGTATGCTGGTTTTGTTTTTTTTGTTTTTGTTTTTACATGCCAAGTGTCACGGTTTTATAGGCTAATGGGGTTAGTTTGAAAAGTAAAAAAAGGCTGTGAGGGAGGAGACGTACCACCCCTTTTTCTCTCATGATTCATTCATTTTTTCTATTATTCATTTATCTTTGTTTTTTCTCTTCTTTTTTCTTTTAACATTAATAGTTTTTTTTTAAATTAAGGTTTAATTGTTTATATTTGGGCTCTAGGCCCATTGAAATCATTTGGTTTCATACACGTTCAGTTTAACACACACTCGTGATTTCATTTAGTTATCTTTGATTATTTAATTAAGTAAATATATAAAAATAAAAATTATATTTCATTTGTTAGTTAATAAAAATACAAAAAATATGTGGCTTAATTTTAATATTTTTTTAGATTTAATACTTTCTCTGTTTAATTTTGATTAATATTTGCAAGCATTTTTTAATTTTATTCATGCATCATATATATATATATATATATATATATATATATATATATATATATATATATATATATATATACATACAAAAAAGACTACCCTTTCTTGTTTTTTTGCGAGGTGCTACCATCGTGAGCATTAGACTGTTTTACAAGCATTCATCGCTTATGCCTGCAGTCCCATGGTAGACCTTCAAGATTCGACCACACATGATCAAAGCTAAGTCCTGATTAAATTTCTTTACTATTTTCTTTTTCTTTCCCTTTTTAAATATAAATATTATTTCTGTCTATTATTCCTCTAAATTATTTATTTTGCCTTGTCAAATAAAAGAATTGTCATACACTCATTGTCTGTCATTTTGTCTGTCAATTCTCAAATGATCAGAGTCAATGCTCGGGGCAACCTCCGACTGCCAACCCTATCAGATCAAATCAAAAGGTTTGCCTACCGTCAAAGCTCAATAGTCGGTAACCCTAAAACTTTACTCTAATTATTACTTATGTCAAACCCTATTAAGGGATCCGCTGGTTACAATTTCCCTCCCCCTTTATTGCTTTATATACTGCGTGGTTAGTAATTTAGGGAGTGCAAATTTAAACTGGATTAGAGTCACTAATTACAAGATAAATAACTGAATTGAACCACATGATTGATGCACACACGCACTCTTTTGGGGTAACCTCTCTGTTGCCTTGTTGCCTTGTTGCCTGTTGCCTGTCGCCTTGTTGCCTGTTGCCTTTGTGTTTTTTTGCAAAATAAGCCACGTCCCTCGAATTCGAAGATACCTCAGCCATGTTGCCTCGATAAAAAGGTCACGACCCTAAATGATGCTGCCTTCGATACACAAATGACCTCGACCCTCGGATGTTGCCTACGAAAAAAGGCTGAGGTATCTTCTGGCTGCCTACGAAATGGCTTATTCTGATCCTTACCTTAGACTACCTGCCCTCCTATGGCATGGGACAGTCTTATGGCAAAGGATGCTTCGACGACCCTTCAACCTCCAAACGAAAGGCTTCCTGCCCTCTTATGGCAAGGATAGACCCTTTCATTCTGAAAGGCAAAAAGAGACCTATTATCTGAGTTTAAGGTAATTGCCCCTAATTGCCTTGCAATGCTCAAACCTTTTTATTATATTCTTTCTCATAATTTTTCAAAAGGGCAACGCTCATTTACGAGCTAAAGTCCCTATCTCTTTCATCTACTTTTTCTGAAAACGAGCAAGCAAAGCAATTAAGAGCCCATGGAAAACCATGGATGCAAAGGGTGCCTTACACCTTCCCTTTGCATAAATTACCCCCCGAACTCAGTTTTCTATTTAAAAGGTTTTTCCTGTTCTTTTTGCCTTTCTGAATTTGTTTGGATAAAATAAAAGTCGGTGGCGACTCTTGCTTACCGCGACATCTCGATTATAAAAGTCAGTTCACCGTGTTACACTTATACGTGATGAATGATGGATGCATCGAAAAGCATAATTCCATCTTCGAAAAACTCGATCCGGGGATAAAGAGTCATCTGAAACCATTTTTTATCAAAGCAAAAGTTGACAATGTTAATGTCAACAAAGTATTAGTAAATGGTGGCACAATAGTCAATTTGATGACACACTCCTTACTCAAAAGGATAAGGAAGTTCAACACCGACCTAAGACCCCATAATATGGTGCTTTCTAATTATGAGGATAAGACAGGCCATTCCCCAGGGGCAATCCAGGTAGACTTCGCTTTCGGAACCACTACTCTACCAACTTTATTTATGGTTGTGCCATTCTTCCTATAATATACTGTTAGGAAGAGAATGGATTCATGGCATAAGCATCGTTCCTTCATCTCTCCATCAGAAAATATCAATATGGAGGAACACGGAATAACCAAGAATGTGGAAACTAATCAAAGTTACTATAGGACGAAGGTAAACTATGTCAATATGAGAACCTTTGATAAAAGTATGACAAATATTGTGCCATGCCAACCAGCTAATTCGGGGTTCGAGCAGTGAGATAACGTCTATAACTCTGTGAGACTCCACCCAACTCATGGTTTCATATGGGACTAGGAGATCTGGTCAAAAGATCCACCAGAAGAAGGTGAGGTATGGTAACACCCCATTTCTACCCGATAATTATAAACGAAATCAGAGTGATAAAATTCCAACCAAACATGGGATATCGCATATTCAACTTTACACCAACCACGTGAAAACTTATTATAACAGATATATAACACATGTAAATAGGGAGAAACTCATGCAGCGGAATTCACAACTTTTTAACTTCAATTGATAGCATCTTTGTTTAACTGGAAACAACTAAAATTAAACTTCTCCAATAAAAACTTACAATTTAACTGAAAAACATCAAAGAAAAAACAAATGTTCATCCCCCCCCCGAGTGCTATGTATCACAGCAAATGACACTAACTCGAACTAATAACGGTAACAGCTATTCTCCTTGGTTACCTGCATGTTACTCAAGTAGAGGCAACAATCAAATAGAAGGGATGAGATATCAAGTAATATAAACAGGTGCATGATAATTAATATATTAGATAAGAATCATACAATTGTGCTACTTTATAACAACAAAACGACAATCAATAAACAACATAATAATAATGACAACTTTAAAATGCAACTCGAATGCGACTCAATTGTGCATATGCATGTGGTACCATTGGAGCAAAACTCCCAACTTAAAAAAAAATCTGTCAGTTTATCGAGGCATCAACAAGGCATAAGCCTTCAACTTTATATTTTTCTAATCCAGGGCAAAGTTTTTTTGAATTAGAAGGATCAGAACCAAGATTTAATGCTATGGAGAAGCAAAACTCAATTAGATGTTGTGTTGAATATTATTTAGAAATCTAAAGATTAGAAATATTTGAAGACTTGAGTCATTTGAAGCAAGCAGATGTTGTCATAGAAAATGACTCTGAAACTTATGAATAAGCTTCATCAATAGTTATGAAGTATATACTTCAAAAGATTATTGTTTATATCAAGTCAGCAATGCCAAATGCATTCATCCATATTATTGCTAATCAAGACTCTAATAAAATCAAACTCAAGACTTGTGGACTCATGACTATATAATCTCACTCTAACCAGGTTCTGAAGACATGATTTAAATTCTGATCAAGCTTTAACTAATTCTATAAGAATCCTATGATTTAGAAAATTAAATTAAAAAATAACAATGATTCTACTCAAGCTTTAACAAACGTCTACAAGAAGTCTCCAGTCAAAGGTTATCTTAAAAGGATATTATGACAACGTACACAAGAAGTCTCTATTCAAGATATTAAATTTGTCAGGATCCCATCTCTTCAGCTGTTTTGCTAACTCTACTATGTTCATCTCAACCTCTTTTGCAAAATAAGCCACGTCCCTCGAATTCGAAGATACCTCAGCCATGTTGCCTCGATAAAAAGGTCACGACCCTAAATGATGCTGCCTTCGATACACAAATGACCTCGACCCTCGGATGTTGCCTACGAAAAAAGGCTGAGGTATCTTCTGGCTGCCTACGAAATGGCTTATTCTGATCCTTACCTTAGACTACCTGCCCTCCTATGGCATGGGACAGTCTTATGGCAAAGGATGCTTCGACGACCCTTCAACCTCCAAACGAAAGGCTTCCTGCCCTCTTATGGCAAGGATAGACCCTTTCATTCTGAAAGGCAAAAAGAGACCTATTATCTGAGTTTAAGGTAATTGCCCCTAATTGCCTTGCAATGCTCAAACCTTTTTATTATATTCTTTCTCATAATTTTTCAAAAGGGCAACGCTCATTTACGAGCTAAAGTCCCTATCTCTTTCATCTACTTTTTCTGAAAACGAGCAAGCAAAGCAATTAAGAGCCCATGGAAAACCATGGATGCAAAGGGTGCCTTACACCTTCCCTTTGCATAAATTACCCCCCGAACTCAGTTTTCTATTTAAAAGGTTTTTCCTGTTCTTTTTGCCTTTCTGAATTTGTTTGCATAAAATAAAAGTCGGTGGCGACTCTTGCTTACCGCGACATCTCGATTATAAAAGTCAGTTCACCGTGTTACAGAACTGGCGACTCTGCTGGGGATTTTTTCGATAAAAGAGGGGTTACCTTAAAAGTTTAGGAATCACTTGAATGTTTTCTATTGTTTGCTTTGCTTGTTTTATTTTTTCAGGGCTGTTTTGGGAAAATTGAAGGACGAATCCTATTCCCGGATTCAAGAACACTTAAGATTAGGAGCGGCATAGTCATGGAGACCCCCCTTGTGCATGCTTGGGGTTGGTCAAAGTGAAGTTCGCACTTGAGTTAGGCCTCCACTGGTTATTGTGTACCTCTTTTGCATGAGAGAGGTTTATGCATGTATCTTTGGGTGCGTCGGAGCTCAAGGACCTTTAGTCACCTTTAACCCATCCTGACTTTTAGGAACGTAGTGGGAGGGCTATTCTTGGTGCATGCCAAGTTATGGTCGCTACCCGATACTACAGCTCAGATAGGTTTCTTCCTAAAGTATCATTGCGTGGTATGCATGTACCATGTTCGAGGGTGCTTTAGAGGGGGCTGACAATTCTGAGTCACTTGGTAGAACCCGTTGCTGAAATCTCCTTATCCATAGAAATACCCTTGGGAAAGACACATGATCAGACTCCATGCAAGCCTTAAGCCAAAAATTGTGTGACTTGTGTGACTTGCGTGACTTGTGTGACTTGTTTGCGTTTGCTACTAACCTTCGCCTCCTTGCAGGTTTTAAGGACTTGTTTGTCCTTACTATCTCACACTAAATGATAATCATGACATCATGACATCATAAGCATAACATGATTAACTAACCCTTTCAAAGATCTTAGGAATCTAGGGCGCACAATTTCAGGTGCCCTTATCAAAGACTGAATTCCTATCAAGGGGCAAGACGATTTATTTTCCTCTGGCCGCATACCTTTCGATTCAGAGACTCAGTACCTATCAAGGGGCAAGAGGATTTATCTTCCTCTAGTCATGTACCTGCAAATTCAGAAGTATCCCGAATCAGAGGCTATGACCCACTAGATATGGTGAGCTTGATTCTCAAAGAAGAATATCCAAAAACCAGAGTTCTTCAAACGAAGATGCGACCAAATCATTTTCTATTGTTGCTAACTAAATTCCCAAAGATCCTTGAAAAGATTGCATTTGCATTCATAACATCACATAAAACTAACTTTGCCTTTCAGGTCGGCTAACTGGTCAAACAAATACCATCAAAAAATCAATCTCTGTCAGATATACATTCTGGAAAGCATATCCCTCCAAACATTCTGAAGACACCTACATCAGATATACATTCCGGAAGCTCGAACCCCGGACATTCTGAAAGTTCCAATCAGATGAACATTCTGGAAGCTTAACCCCCAGACTTCTGAAACATTCCAATCAGATATACATTCCGGAAGCTCGAACCCCAGACATTCTGAAAGTTCCAATCAGATGAACATTCTGGAAGCTTGACCCCCAGACTTCTGAAACATTCCAATCAGATATACATTCCGGAAGCTCGAACCCCGGACATTCTGAAAGTTCCAATTAGATGAACATTCTGGAAGCTTGACCCCCAGACTTCTGAAACATTCCAATCAGATATACATTCAGGAAGCTCGAACCCCGTATATTCTGAAACTTCTAATCAGATGAACATTCTGGAAGCTTGACCCCCAGACTTCTGAAACATTCCAATCAGATATACATTCCGGAAGCTCGAACCCCGGACATTCTGAAACATTCTTATTAGATACACATTCTGGAGGCCCGAACCCCGGATACTCTGAATCTCTACATCAGTTCCACAACAAAGACACAAGTCAGATACACCTAGGCGTCAATTCACAAAGATCAACATGTCACTGGCTCAAGCATTACAACACCTGTTGAAGTCAAAGTTGATCACCTTAAAGGATCCCCCTAAGAATCATAGTACTTTTGCACGCAGCGATAATCCTAAAGTGAGGTGTGCCTATCACTCTGATAGTCCTGGTCATGATAAGAATAGTTGTTGGACATTGAGGAACAAGATTCAAGACATGATTGATGCTGGTGAAATTGAATTCCCTCATCCAAAGACTCCTGTAGTGATCACTACTCCCAGGCATAATCACGACAAGACTGATTAATGTCTAGAAGGATGAACTTTTAATCATTAGACTTACTTTCAATTGCAATTTCTCTTCCTGTTTGTTTAAACATTCGACTTATGATAGACATTATCTGTTTTAATAATCATCATCAGTGCATTGCATATGCTTGTCTTGAATTAATTATTTCGCTATCACTCATTTTAAATTATGTCTTTACTTTGCATGTGTTTTGTGATATTCAACTCCTGCTAAGCTGTAAGCCTTTTAAGGGAGGATGACGAAAACGATACCGCAACCTCATACAGTATGCTTTTGAGCGGACTATGCTGACGATGTACAGGCATTGTTTCAATTCCTAAACAGTGGAGATATAAGGATGTTAATCCCTTGTCAACCCCTTTGAGCCTAAGAAGTAGAAGTTTCTTTCTTGTACTAATTAAAACCCTTGATCATAACCTGAGGCAGGGTAGTTCTCAGTTAATTTGGCTGTGCATTCTATTTTAAGAGAATCATTCAGTACACCTTTCAACAAAGGTTTCAATCACAAGCGTTCACCCGCACACATCAAAGAAGTGTTGGAGATGTCAATCAAAAGCCAATGATGGTTCATCAATCATTAAGCAAGGCAGTCAATATCTTTCAAAAAAAAAGATAAAAAAACATACATACAAAGAAAAGCCTGCTAAGTCAAAAATCAAAAAGAAGACTTAGGAAAAAATCAAGGCATCCCGCTGACTGGAAGCTCAAAATAGACAGTTCAGGCAAAAGTTAGGGATATCAAAAAGATGAAAAAAGAGAAGTCAATAAATTCTTGAACAACTCAAAGTTGTGACTACCAAAAGGAAGAAGTGACTGTCATCTCAAAAGTTCTCTTTGCTTGTGAACCATCATCATTCTCAAAGGTGCAAATCCAGAAATCTCTCAGAACCTGAGTGCATAAGTTGAATTAACTGAGCTTAGGACTGAAGAACATCATGAAGAAGGGGATGGGTATAAATAAACTTTGAGCCTTTATCTTTTGTTTCTTAAAACCGTGAACCAAGCCACGTTACAACCCTTGAAAGTCCTAACTGAAGCATGGTTAGTTCGAAAGCATACTGTCACCAAAAAGGTATCCCGACTCCTTAAGGTTTACTAAAATGCTGAGTGGATATTTCGCTTCTACAAAAAATAGCATGTTTTACAAATATCACGCTTTTACATCTCTTGTTTTAATGTTTTTTTTAAAACTCAAGACAAACGTATGCATTGCATCTCATGAATTCATTATTAAACATATTCTGCTACGTAATTTCAAATGTTAGCATCAGAATAAATTTGCACAGGGTATAGCTAATGACTGAAAGTTATCCCGACAAACAAAATTACTCCAAGAAGCCATGTCTCTTACGTACACAAGGGGCATGACATGTTTTGTCCAAACAATCTGGGGCAATCAAGTCAAGATTTCGAGAATCTCTCATGGATGCTCGAACAATCAGGGGCATTCACATCCAAGTATATCTAAAGCTACTCCCCGATCAACATGAGACATTGTTTTGAGACTATGATTACTGGGGGCATGTCGCCCATAGTGCACATCTCATAAAGTCCTCGCGAGGCGAATCTTTTCAAAGCTCCTACTAGCAGGGGCAAATCTATGCAAGTCCAGTTTGACATTTTGATCAATACTCAGCGGTGTGTCAATCTCAAATCCAGTAATGGTAATTACTATAATATTGGGGGCAACTTTCACCCATGTCTCCCTACAGAGCCGGGTTCACAAGATCATATCCCCACAGAGTCATCATTAAGAAGATATATTCAAATGCTCTCGTCCCGACAAAGACATGGTTCCCCAACAAAGTTTACATCTTCAACACCACTGGTTCTACAACACTTTGCTCTTCTCCAACATGGGTTACTAATACTTTTGTCCCCGATCAGGGTCCATCAAGTTACTGATCATCCCCAAGCGAGAATCATAAATTCCCAGCTAAACATCTTCAAGACGAAATCAAAACATCAAAATCACAAAGACCTGGAAATTTATTTTCTCGACTAAATCATATTTGCATATCATATGACACAAACATATTCATACATCATATACATCACTGCATAACAAATCCATAACATACAAAGTTTCTCATTTACTTTGAGATACTCATTACATAAACACATGCATCATAACATAAGAAAACTAACCTCTACTTTTCAGGATACCACTATCTCCATTTACAAGAGTTAAGTCGACACCTCTGACGGTTCCTTAACAATCTATTTTCAAGTATTAAGTCGATACCTTTGACGGTTCCTTAATATATCAAGAGTTAAGTCGACACCTTTGGCGGTTCCTTAACGACACACTTCAGATATAAGTCGACACCTTTGACGGTTCCTTATACAATCTATCTACATATCTGAGTCGATACCTTTGACGGTGCCTCAATGATATGCTTCAAAGTTAAGTCGACACCTTTGACGGTTCCTTAACAACCCACATCAAGAGTTAAGTCGACACCTTGGACGGTTCCTTAACGACGTATTTCAAATTTAAGTCGATACCTTTGACGGTTCCTTAAATAACCCAACACAGACTTGAGTCGACACCTTTGACGGTTCCTCAACATTCAAACAAAAAAAGAGAAGACGGCAAAAGCAGAAATTTCGCAACAATCCATACTCCAACAACTACCAGATGGCATCTACAAGCCCATCTCCTACAAAGGTCCCTACTTCAGCAAGGGCAAATTTCTGGGTATTCTAGTGTTCAATCCTCTTCCACCTTCAGATTCCGACTGGCATACAAACCACTCTACATCTTCAGGTTTAAGAAAATTGAACAGGGGCAGCTGTCATACCCTAAAATTTGCCCTCATATATTTGGAAATGTCATTTTATTTCGAATAATTGACATAGCCCAGTTGGTAAGGATTTAAGCGTAAGAAAACGAGAGGTCCCGAGTTTGAATCTCACTTACTAACATTTTCTCTTTTATTTTTTATTTTTATTTATGTTTTAAAATATTCAAAAAAATCACAAAAATAAGTTTTTTATTATTTAAAGTATTATTTTCGTTTTTTATTTTAGGAGTATTTTTTAAAATATTATTTTTTTCATCTAAATGTTGATTTTATGCATTTCATAGCTCAAATATCAAAATAAAAAAAAATACTAATTTTAGATATCAAAATCAATGTAAATAAAATATGTATTAATGATTTTAATGAAAATATATTTTCTTTTTCTATTGCTGGACCTAATTTTTGTAATATAAATACATAACAATTAACCCTATTTTCACCAAGTTTACACTCACTGACAAACCCTCTCTCACGACCAACAATTAACCCTATTCCCAACATTCTCGACCGTAGAGTATCACTAACAATTAAAATTTCTATTGTTTTTCTTAAGTTTAATTTTCCAGGGACAACTACGCTCGGTTGCAGCACATAGTTTCCACCATCATCACTGTTTTCTTCGTACAGCCACACGAAGGTCCCTGATGTCAAAGCCCAAGCACCGACTGGATCCTCCATGACACGTGACACACTCCTCTGATCCACCACCGCTTGCAGCAGCACTGCGCCAGTGACTCTTGGCCAACAACAAAACAACATCGATATCCAAAACTCAATAAATTCACAGCAAAAAACAATAACCATGAACTAACATTACAAGAAACTGATATATATATATATATATTTTTTTTTTTACAGAAAAAAGAAGAAAAAAGATCAGAGACCGACTCCAACGCAACCACCAGCCGTAACTCCGACATCAACAACACCATGACACCATTCCATCGCAGCCACCACCGTTCATCACCGGCGAAGATGTGCCAATCACGGAGTCGACACCATCTCCACGTTCGCGGAGCCACATCAGCCACACCGACGGAAACAACCACAGATATGGACGGCCACCGCCACCGCGAATCTCTCTTTCCGGCACTCGGACGTGATTCCCGATCCGAGAATAGAAGAAGGTAAGATCCACCTGTGAGTTTCAATAAAACAACACAAAGTTTGGTTTCTTTTACAGGAAACAGAGAAGATTTTCGAAACCACCACGCCGACATCCACACGAGCATGACTCCCATGCCACCTGCTCCGCATCTCCGACCACACTCATTCCATTCAGATCCACTGCACAACAATCCAAAACGTGGATCAACGTCCAGACGCAACAACATCATCACTGCCGTTCCACCGGATCTGAACTAAGCATCAAACAACATCGTCACACGCGGACGCCGCTGACTCCGCAAGATCCGCCGCCGCACCATGCTCGCGCCTCCGTATCCGGTATGGTTTTTGTTTCGTCACATTCTTAGTTGTGATTTTGTATCATTTGTTTGTGTATAAAGAAGAGAAATGAAAATGGGGCTGTGTTTTGTTATACCTTCTGATACTGATATCGTGTGCCTATGTATGCTGGTTTTGTTTTTTTTGTTTTTGTTTTTACATGCCAAGTGTCACGGTTTTATAGGCTAATGGGGTTAGTTTGAAAAGTAAAAAAAGGCTGTGAGGGAGGAGACGTACCACCCCTTTTTCTCTCATGATTCATTCATTTTTTCTATTATTCATTTATCTTTGTTTTTTCTCTTCTTTTTTCTTTTAACATTAATAGTTTTTTTTTAAATTAAGGTTTAATTGTTTATATTTGGGCTCTAGGCCCATTGAAATCATTTGGTTTCATACACGTTCAGTTTAACACACACTCGTGATTTCATTTAGTTATCTTTGATTATTTAATTAAGTAAATATATAAAAATAAAAATTATATTTCATTTGTTAGTTAATAAAAATACAAAAAATATGTGGCTTAATTTTAATATTTTTTTAGATTTAATACTTTCTCTGTTTAATTTTGATTAATATTTGCAAGCATTTTTTAATTTTATTCATGCATCATATATATATATATATATATATATATATATATATATATATATATACATACAAAAAAGACTACCCTTTCTTGTTTTTTTGCGAGGTGCTACCATCGTGAGCATTAGACTGTTTTACAAGCATTCATCGCTTATGCCTGCAGTCCCATGGTAGACCTTCAAGATTCGACCACACATGATCAAAGCTAAGTCCTGATTAAATTTCTTTACTATTTTCTTTTTCTTTCCCTTTTTAAATATAAATATTATTTCTGTCTATTATTCCTCTAAATTATTTATTTTGCCTTGTCAAATAAAAGAATTGTCATACACTCATTGTCTGTCATTTTGTCTGTCAATTCTCAAATGATCAGAGTCAATGCTCGGGGCAACCTCCGACTGCCAACCCTATCAGATCAAATCAAAAGGTTTGCCTACCGTCAAAGCTCAATAGTCGGTAACCCTAAAACTTTACTCTAATTATTACTTATGTCAAACCCTATTAAGGGATCCGCTGGTTACAATTTCCCTCCCCCTTTATTGCTTTATATACTGCGTGGTTAGTAATTTAGGGAGTGCAAATTTAAACTGGATTAGAGTCACTAATTACAAGATAAATAACTGAATTGAACCACATGATTGATGCACACACGCACTCTTTTGGGGTAACCTCTCTGTTGCCTTGTTGCCTTGTTGCCTGTTGCCTGTCGCCTTGTTGCCTGTTGCCTTTGTGTTTTTTTGCAAAATAAGCCACGTCCCTCGAATTCGAAGATACCTCAGCCATGTTGCCTCGATAAAAAGGTCACGACCCTAAATGATGCTGCCTTCGATACACAAATGACCTCGACCCTCGGATGTTGCCTACGAAAAAAGGCTGAGGTATCTTCTGGCTGCCTACGAAATGGCTTATTCTGATCCTTACCTTAGACTACCTGCCCTCCTATGGCATGGGACAGTCTTATGGCAAAGGATGCTTCGACGACCCTTCAACCTCCAAACGAAAGGCTTCCTGCCCTCTTATGGCAAGGATAGACCCTTTCATTCTGAAAGGCAAAAAGAGACCTATTATCTGAGTTTAAGGTAATTGCCCCTAATTGCCTTGCAATGCTCAAACCTTTTTATTATATTCTTTCTCATAATTTTTCAAAAGGGCAACGCTCATTTACGAGCTAAAGTCCCTATCTCTTTCATCTACTTTTTCTGAAAACGAGCAAGCAAAGCAATTAAGAGCCCATGGAAAACCATGGATGCAAAGGGTGCCTTACACCTTCCCTTTGCATAAATTACCCCCCGAACTCAGTTTTCTATTTAAAAGGTTTTTCCTGTTCTTTTTGCCTTTCTGAATTTGTTTGGATAAAATAAAAGTCGGTGGCGACTCTTGCTTACCGCGACATCTCGATTATAAAAGTCAGTTCACCGTGTTACACTTATACGTGATGAATGATGGATGCATCGAAAAGCATAATTCCATCTTCGAAAAACTCGATCCGGGGATAAAGAGTCATCTGAAACCATTTTTTATCAAAGCAAAAGTTGACAATGTTAATGTCAACAAAGTATTAGTAAATGGTGGCACAATAGTCAATTTGATGACACACTCCTTACTCAAAAGGATAAGGAAGTTCAACACCGACCTAAGACCCCATAATATGGTGCTTTCTAATTATGAGGATAAGACAGGCCATTCCCCAGGGGCAATCCAGGTAGACTTCGCTTTCGGAACCACTACTCTACCAACTTTATTTATGGTTGTGCCATTCTTCCTATAATATACTGTTAGGAAGAGAATGGATTCATGGCATAAGCATCGTTCCTTCATCTCTCCATCAGAAAATATCAATATGGAGGAACACGGAATAACCAAGAATGTGGAAACTAATCAAAGTTACTATAGGACGAAGGTAAACTATGTCAATATGAGAACCTTTGATAAAAGTATGACAAATATTGTGCCATGCCAACCAGCTAATTCGGGGTTCGAGCAGTGAGATAACGTCTATAACTCTGTGAGACTCCACCCAACTCATGGTTTCATATGGGACTAGGAGATCTGGTCAAAAGATCCACCAGAAGAAGGTGAGGTATGGTAACACCCCATTTCTACCCGATAATTATAAACGAAATCAGAGTGATAAAATTCCAACCAAACATGGGATATCGCATATTCAACTTTACACCAACCACGTGAAAACTTATTATAACAGATATATAACACATGTAAATAGGGAGAAACTCATGCAGCGGAATTCACAACTTTTTAACTTCAATTGATAGCATCTTTGTTTAACTGGAAACAACTAAAATTAAACTTCTCCAATAAAAACTTACAATTTAACTGAAAAACATCAAAGAAAAAACAAATGTTCATCCCCCCCCGAGTGCTATGTATCACAGCAAATGACACTAACTCGAACTAATAACGGTAACAGCTATTCTCCTTGGTTACCTGCATGTTACTCAAGTAGAGGCAACAATCAAATAGAAGGGATGAGATATCAAGTAATATAAACAGGTGCATGATAATTAATATATTAGATAAGAATCATACAATTGTGCTACTTTATAACAACAAAACGACAATCAATAAACAACATAATAATAATGACAACTTTAAAATGCAACTCGAATGCGACTCAATTGTGCATATGCATGTGGTACCATTGGAGCAAAACTCCCAACTTAAAAAAAAATCTGTCAGTTTATCGAGGCATCAACAAGGCATAAGCCTTCAACTTTATATTTTTCTAATCCAGGGCAAAGTTTTTTTGAATTAGAAGGATCAGAACCAAGATTTAATGCTATGGAGAAGCAAAACTCAATTAGATGTTGTGTTGAATATTATTTAGAAATCTAAAGATTAGAAATATTTGAAGACTTGAGTCATTTGAAGCAAGCAGATGTTGTCATAGAAAATGACTCTGAAACTTATGAATAAGCTTCATCAATAGTTATGAAGTATATACTTCAAAAGATTATTGTTTATATCAAGTCAGCAATGCCAAATGCATTCATCCATATTATTGCTAATCAAGACTCTAATAAAATCAAACTCAAGACTTGTGGACTCATGACTATATAATCTCACTCTAACCAGGTTCTGAAGACATGATTTAAATTCTGATCAAGCTTTAACTAATTCTATAAGAATCCTATGATTTAGAAAATTAAATTAAAAAATAACAATGATTCTACTCAAGCTTTAACAAACGTCTACAAGAAGTCTCCAGTCAAAGGTTATCTTAAAAGGATATTATGACAACGTACACAAGAAGTCTCTATTCAAGATATTAAATTTGTCAGGATCCCATCTCTTCAGCTGTTTTGCTAACTCTACTATGTTCATCTCAACCTCTTTATGCTAGTTGTATATTAGACTTCACTATATATGTACTAGCTAAAGACCTCCAACTGCTACTTGTACTATGGCAGTATCAACCTTCAACGGCTACTTGCACTATGATTAGTTTCAAACTTCAACGGCTACTTGTACTTTAAAGGATTTTAATCTTCAACGGGCCTATTTTCAAATTCTATAAATGAATAATAAAGTTGAAGAAGAATGAGTGTGTGTGTGTGTGTGAGAGAGAGACTATGTACATAAGAATATGATATCAGAACACACCATGAGAGTTGAGAGATAAATCGTGTCAGACATATAACACGGTTTAGAGTAACACACAAAAGAAGAAGAAATCCAACTAGAAGGGTTACTGTATGTTAAGAGATCAGCGCAAGACATATTCACATCTGACTAGGAGAGTCAAAAGAAAGAACATGTGAATATGATCAACAGATCAACAAAACAACAAGGCACAACAAATGAAGATCATCTGTACAGAAGAAGAAGAAGAAGAAGAAGAGAAAAAGAATTATGAATTCATTCTTATACACTTAGGATCTACTCAACATATATCATGCACCAAGGGTAAAACCTTTGTGAATTTGCTTAACCGGGAAACACAAAATCAAACACAAAGGTTATCGGCATATTCTTTTGATAGGAGAATCTTGAGTCTCTTATCTGTGTGCTTGAGCAATGAAGTTTCTTTCATTTTGATTTACCAATAATTCCTAATCCGAGGTTTAGGCAAATAAGTTTATTGTCTTATTACTTGATCAAGAAGTCCTGAACAGTTGGTTTGGGCAAGGAAGTCTCGATCAGGTTGATTGAGCCAAAGTCCTGAACAGTGTGTTTGGGCTGGAAGTCTCAATCTTTAGTATTAAGTACGAAGTCTCTTATTTGATGGATTGAGCAAAAATTCCTGAACTGTAGTTTTAAGCAAAGAAATCTCTTGCGTGCGTGATTGAGCAATGAAGTATCTTTCTAAATTGTAATCTGAATGATCATAGTGAAAATATCTTGTGTTGAGAGGGGATTGAACTAATCTAAGTTTGGGAGGAACCAGGATATATTGTGTGTCTCTTTATTTACTTATGCATTTAATTATTCTGTTGTGCTCTGAACTATGAAGTAAAACTCTGATCTAACTTAGTTCTTCTTGATACAGAATCTGATCTTATCTACTCAGTTCTGAATCAAGTTCCGAAAAGGAGTAATCTTTGGTATACCTAATTAAACCTTCCTTACTATGTATATTTTTCTCACCTTCGGTAGTATCACAATGTGACTGTGCATAACACTTAACAGTGGTGGTACAATCACGGGATATAGTGAGAAAAACTATACAGCATATTCTTCAGTCATCTATGTATATTCCTATGATTTGACAAAAGATGGAAACTATAGAAGCTGAAGAAAGATTATTTGGAGAAAGTCAAACTAATAATGTGCAAAGTACACACACAACATATTCTTAAGACTGAGTCGTGGGGAAAGTGTGCTTACTAAAGAAATCAAAGAACCTTTGCTTACATTAAGTCATTTTCTTTGTGAGTATGAAAGGATTTTTAATTGTTAAGATTGACTCGTGGGAGTAAGTGTGTTTATTGAAGATATCAAGGTTCCATCTTGATTTGCTTGTTGATATATCTCAAGAAAGCAATATGGAATAAAAAAGGGAAAACTCTTCTAGCGTGACTCAAAGTCAGCAAAATATCATGAAATCAACTTATCATGTTTAAAAGAAAGTTTAGACAGGGATAGTGAAGGACTCAATCTTGCACTAAGGACCCTCATTCAGAAACTGCGTAAGAATCTGGCTCAGATAAAGATGAAAATGTAGTCCCACTGCTCAAATTAGAAAGGTATTTGATGAATCTTTGAGTATGCACGAAACAGCTCTTCAAATATTCTTTGTACTAAGTTTTGACAATATCAAATCTTGTTTCCATGAAAAAGATAGATCAAAGGAGAAGAGCTTAGTTTATTAGCTACTGAAAGTAGGATAATTATGAATCCATCAGAATCAATGACAAAGAAGTCAAAAAGTCTTGATCAAAATAAAACCTGAGATTTCAAAGTCAGTAGTTTCTAAAAATACCAGACACTGTGATCTTTTGGTCTTATGGTGAAAGTAATTCATAATCTAAAGATCTCAAAGTCAAAAGGTTGTAAGGAAACCTAAACCAACGACTTCTAGATCCATGTATCAAGATAAATGGAAAAACATTTACCATGATGTCTGAAGGAAAGTTCAAACCTTCCATTCTCTGATTCAGAGTGATCTTCTATCTCGTGGAGTTTATCATCAAATAGTGTGTTACAAATAGATAGTTGTTTTCTAACTCAGTCTGTAGGCACTATAGAATCTGAAAAGATTTTGATGGTAAGGAAGAATTGTCCTTGATGTTCAATAAACATGGTTATGTTTAGAAATTGCACAAGCAGTGGACAAGGGCGATTTTGACCATTCACGGTTGATAAAGTTTATAACTATTGGTCCGTGTCTTATTAAAAAATAAGATCATTAGAAGAATAATCTTAAGTCAACTTGACACTATTTTGAAAATATCTGCTCAATCAAAGCTTAAATGATAAGCATCAAATTCTACAACTCTATCAAAAATTGAATCTGATGAACCTTCTGATGTAGTTAATAAAGCTTTGAAGCTCTCTCTCTCTCTCTCCCATTCCCCATTGTTGTAGCACAACATGTGGCTTAAGGAGCACGTCTCCATCTGAAAAATGAGTATGGCTATGGAAGCTCTAGAAGATCAAAGATCAACCAAAGGAGTCAGGAGAAGAAAGGCAAGAAGGAAAGTTGGTAAATTCATCCAGAAATCAAATGGAGAACTCACTGGTCAAAAAGGTCTACAAGGAGAAGATGCAAAAGCCTTAAGACATCGAAAAAAACCTTCTTCTATAAGAAATTTTAAAAAGAGATATTCATAATCTATAAAGGTATGTCAATCTCTTTCATTACTTAAACAACTTCAGAGCATGATAAGTTATTAAAAAGTGGTCTATGTATATCTGTGCATTTGGACAACTTACTTAATTGAGGTTTTTAAAAACTATGGAAATATTATTTATACTTCTTTCTATATAAATATTAAAGCTATTTGAGTATCTTACTATTCCTATTCATTGTTTAGAACCAAGCCTTAATGGTTTAAAGAGTTGATTAAGAAGGAATTGATCGTGACTTTATATGTCTATTAATCAGAGGACTGCAAGTGCACAATCGTTTCGTGTAATTTTAAAAGATATCGAGTCCACAGGAACTATGAATCGATCTACCGTTATCGAAGGTTACTATGTACAACTAAGACTATTGATATTAATAAAACTATAGGGGGGAAACAAAACTTAGATCTAGATAAAATATTAGAATGGGCAGATATCGGTATATAATTCGTCGAACTTAGGGAATCCGAAGTTCCATTGGCTAGGTTTTAAATCAAATAAAAAAATCCTTTACTAAATATGTCAGTTTAAAAATCTTCCTCTCAAACTCTCGCTCTATTGAATCAGACTATGATTCTAACTCGTAACGTATGCTCTCGCTGTCCAATTAGATTCAGAAACACTTTTTGAAAACAACAGAATTAATAAAAATGCCTTTTTCATGTAAATAATATATATTTAAAAACCCTTGTCTCAAACTCTCGGTCTATTGATTTAGATCATGCCAGTAATCCCTAACGTACGCTCTCGCTGTCCCGCCGAGTTTAAAAACACTTTTTTGAAAATAAATAATTATCTAATTGGTTTTAATACGCTCTCGCTGTCCTTAAAACTAATGTCTAGTATCCACTATCTGGTTTTAAATCTCAAACTCTCGCTCAGTTGATTTTAAACGTTAGTCCGTGTTTACTCTCGTAACAAACATTTAATATTGTTAATTGGATACTAAACCAGAAAAAGTTGATTTTCAATAAAATATTATTTAAGCCAATTTATTTCGGATCCTTTGGTTAGATTTTAATATTGTTAATTGGATACTAAACCAGAAAAAGTTGATTTTCAATAAAATATTATTTAAGCCAATTTATTTCGGATCCTTTGGTTAGATTAATTTACATACTGATATCTGATTAATTTAGCCAGACATGCTTTCTAGTTCAATCACGCATAAACAATTTCAATTTATAAATTCAGGCATATTCATTGGCATACAATAGGTAACCATGCAATAATGGTCTAAACAAATAAATAACTACTATAAATAAAAAAACCTGAAAATAGAAGATACTGGAATTAAACTTTAAATATTGAAGTATTGGAACTTTCACCACAACTCGGCTGGATTGCTCTTCAAAAATTATTCAACGGAAAATAAAACCAAAGAATAAAAAAAACTCAAATCTAGCATAAGGTTAGACCAGTTAAAAATTCACAATAATTTTTGATGTAAAAATTACCACCCGTACTCTTAATATAATAAAATATAGAGACTAGATTGTAAATCCATGTTGGCCTACATGGTATCCCACCCCTACTCATTTTAGAATGAGGTCTCTCTAAATTTCTCGTTGGAGATAAATTTGTAAGTATCTTTTTCTCCAAAAACAAAATTGTCTATTAAGGCTACTAAAAGTCCTCTCATTCAAATTAACTTTGAGCAAAATCATGAGAAAAGGAAAATCCTGCTCCCCTTCTGCGGAACCAAAATCCCTTATAAGCATCCTCCAAATTGTTATGGTAGTTGTGCTGCTATTGCATCATCAAACATGCGATGCAACAAGTAGCAATAAGCAAACATATTGTCCACCTTCTTCATGCGGCAAAATCACAATCATAAAACATCCTTTCCGACTTATGGATGACCCAACAACCTGCGGTGATCCGAGGTACGAGTTATCCTGCGAAAACAACATCACAATGTTAACTCTGTTTTCTGGTAAATACTATGTGAAATCAATCGACTACAAAAACTACACAATTCGGTTAGTTGATCCCGGAATTGAAGAGGGTGATTGCTCCTCTATTCCTCGCTATTACTTAAATGGAAACAATTTCACTTACAGTTATTCTATTTCCACCGATAGATACAACGAGGATCCATATCAAATCGATGGCCGGTTTGGGTTCCAGGACATAATTTACTTGAATTGTAGCAAACCAGTGAAGGACGATCCTGAATATCTGGATACAGCTCTGTGTAGAGTCAACTTGGACTCCAAAAGCCATGTTTACGCTTTTGTGGGGGGTTACTTTTACGTTGGGAAATTAAAAGATTATTGCCGAGTGAAGCTTGTTGCTATGTCATCGATGTTAGCTTTTCCTAATATCAGTGTCAGTGTCAGTGTCAGAGATGGTGTACCGGATCGACAACTTTCATACCAGAAAATCCATGAAATGCTACTCTATGGATTTGAGATATCATGGATAAGTGCTGCTTGTAGAGATTCTTGCGGCGATAACGAATACTGCATCTTATCAGAGATAACCAGAGGAGATTTTGAATGTCATCAATCCAAATATATTGATAAATGCAGTTATCCATTCGACCCATTCGGACCTGAACGGAATTGCAGTAAGAAACTTATGTAACTAACTGGTTGAGTTTCAGTAATTAATAAATTTAAGAAAACCTTTGAGCTAATTTTTTTCTTTCTTTCTGTTTTTCTTTTCTATTCAGACCACATATTGACAAAGCTGCTCATATTCGTGGAAGGTACGGAGTTATTTCTAAACTATTTTTAGATTTTTAGTAGATCATTATTTGCCAATAGGAATACCATACTTAAATGTTTATCCTGGGTTAATTAACTTTGTAGAATTAATTAGAGTTAAAAGATAATTGGATGTAACTGTTTTATATTTAAATATATTTATATAAAAATAAATTGAATAAATTTTAGTAAAAAATTAAGTCTAAAATAATAAATAATAAAAAAAATCAAAAAAAAATCAATTCTAAAGTCAAAATTAATTCTAGTTTAAAACAAACAAACACTTCATTGCAAAATCAAATCAAATCTATTTTTTTCCATTTCGAAAAACTATATCAAACATATACTAAGTTGTGCTAGTAGAAGCATACTTTGAGAGACATAGATTTGGTGTCTTTTAGGCTATGAACAATGGTTTATGAATTCAAGACCATTCTTTTTCACTTTTTATACTCCACATTTTTCTCTCTCTTCCACCTAATAATTCAACACCCATTCAACTTTAATTCACTACAATAGTTTTGTTTAATTGAACACCTTACTCCATCATTTTTATTTCATATTCGTACTTTCTTTTAAATTTTGTTTTTTGTGATTATATATTAATAATTATTGAATTAAATTAAATTAAAATAATTAAAAGTTAATTAAATTTTTTTTCTATTTTAATAACTTATTTGAATTTTATTTTTTTAATTGTGTATTTTTAATTAATTTTTTTCTTGCAAGTAATAAAGATGAGATATAGGGATAATTTTTTTTTTTTAATTAATGATGCTTTGATTAATTAAAAAAAACGACGAGTACAAGCGATCAACTAGGATCCAGCAACTAGAAATCAAGAGAAACCTATGAAAGAAACTAAGAAAATTAAGAGCTAACACCCTTCTATCATAAGTGTAGCTATATATTTTCGAAGTTTCTTATTATTCCATCCTCTATATACAATTGTGTCTATAGGGATAATCATTATTAAAACAAATAAAGTTACAAAATTTAAAATAAAATACAGTAAAATAGAATTTTGATTGTTAAAAGGGATATTGTTGGGATCACTTTACTAAAAAGATGTTTAGAACTACAAACAATAATTTATTGGAGGCTAAATAGAAAAACTAGAGAGAAAAAAGTCGGTTTTTTTTTTTGCGTCCAAATCAAATGAACCAAATATCTATTTATAGACCCAAAAAATTATGAATTTTGGTGAAAATAAAAATAAATAAATTAATTAATTTATTATAAAATATTGTTCTAAATAATTATGATAAAATAAAAATCTAAATAATAAAAAGAGTCAATAAAATTTTACAAAGTATATGATGTGGTCTCACTCCTTTCTCATTCAACATGTTGAATATATTCAACACCAATTAATCCACATCATATTCAACATGTCATTCAACACACCATTGGAAACATTCAACTATTGAAAAAATTATCCAACACCTCTATTATAAATGGTCTAAGGTGTGTAAGGCACGTGTCTTTGTGTCTTTCCCCTTCCTTACATTTTTTTCTCTCATCCTTTTATTTTTATTTTAAAAATAATTTATTTTAGTCTAAAGGTACAGTGTGTTTGCTGCTAGGTGTGACAAAATAGATTGTGAAAATAAGTGAAAATTTTAGTCGAAAGGTAAATTTTATTTATTAATATATTAAAAAAAATGAAAAAATTAATTAATTACAAAAATAGACGGATAAGGCTGCCGCGCGCCAATCCGCTACCTTGGTAGAATGAGCTTAATTTTTAGATCCATTTCGACTTGGTGGGCATGTCGGCTCCACTTTTTTTTATATAATATATATATAATATATATATATATATATATATATATATATATATATATATATATTATATAAATATATACATATATATATATATATATATATATTAATATATATATATATAGTATATATATATATATATATATATATATATATATATATATATATATATATATATATATATATATATATATATATATATATATATATATATATATATATATATATATATATATATATATATATATATATATATATATATATATATAGTATATATATATATATATATATATATATATAATATTATATATATATATATATATATATATATATATATATATATATATATATATATATATATATATATATATATATATATATATATATATATATATATATATATATATATATATATATATATATATATATATATATATATATATATATATATATATATATATATATATATATATATATATATATATATATATATATATATATATATATATATATATATATATATATATATATATATATATATATATATATATATATATATATATATATATATATATATATATATATATATATATATATATATATATATATATATATATATATATATATATATATATATATATATATATATATATATATATATATATATATATATAGATATATATATATATATATATATATATATATATATACTATATATATATATATATATATATATATATATATGTTTTTTCTTGCTAAATTATTGAATGCTAACTTTTCTTTTAATAAATCTAATCCTGATTGTTGACATAAATTTATTGCAGAAATTTTGCTCGGTATTATTAAAGGTAATATTTATCTTTTGTGATTGATATTCTTATGTTATGATTGTTCCATTAATTAAATTATCTAAAATGAATTAGGATGAAAAATGATATGAAACTTTTTAATAATAATAAGAATATTATGGAACTTTATATAATAACAATACTACTAAATAAAGATTTACGAAAAACCTTATTATTTAGAATGTTTTTTTGTGAGATATAGTAGAGTATTGTTAATATCTTCATGTAAGGGGGTGGCAAACGGGCATGTCCGCCCCATTTAGGCCCGCCCCACAAAAGCCTGCGAAGAAGTGGGGCGGGCGGTGCGTAGCTTTTTTTAAGATTGCGGGGCCTAAAACCTTGCCCCGCCCCGCAAAAAAAATGAGGGGCGGGCAGGGAAAGCCCGCGGGCATTCGGATTTTTAGGCCTAAAAATAGTAAAATTCTGTGAAAAAACAAAATGCCCGCAAAAGAGAGGTGGGCCTAAAACCTTGCCCCGCCCCATGAAAAGTGCGGGTAAAACAGGCTTTTCCCGCGGGTCGGGCCCGTTTTGTCACCCCTATCTCCATGTCTTTCTTATAATTACTTATTACCATTAAATGATTTTAGATAATTTTATTTATTAAATTATACAATTAAAAAAATATATATATAATAATGTAGCTTATTTACATTAATACATAAATACAAATAAATATTATTAGAGAGTGAATATTACACTAAAAAATTATGTTATCGATCTAACCAAGCAATTAGGCTCGAGTGGTAAACGAGCTATTGCTAAGGACGAAGGTTCGGGGAATATCGGGTTCGATTCCTGGTGGGAACATCATATCTCTTGATCTGACCATTCTGATAAGGAACATCCCGAACCAAACACATCAACACTCAATCACATTTCTAAAATCTTCTTTTGACGACTCATGCACATCCGACGGTCCCCCACATTCCACGCCTAGAAGATGGCGAGGTCGTTTTCTACAACATTCCATCTATGCATCCGGTTTTCTGGTGTGGGGTTCTCTTCAACCTCTAAACGTTGATCCAACAAATTGGACACAAAATCCAATCGTATTTGATCAAATCGAATTCATCACCAATAACGACGTATCAATTCTTCAGATCTTCAATTCTCCATACTTTTGAATTCTCCGATCCCTAGAAATGGATGGATCGAGAGTTACTTGTTCCTCCACCACACACATAGCAGCTCTGGCTAGTTTCGGCATAACACCATCAACCGCTAGTCGACTGAACCCAACTCCTCTTTTTGGTGAAACTAACTTTGGTGTCAACATTATTCAGACACTAGATATAATCCTCCCTGCTCCGAGAGCAAGAACAATTCAGGCACTACCGCTTGGAATTCCAATTCATCTTCCAGTTGAACGACTTAATATCTCATGCGATTTCATCATTCTTGAGGCGAACATAGGCTCTCAAGGCGCAAACAATATAATCAGCAGTATCTATAACATTGTTCAGCAACAAAACTCTAAAGTAGTAGAAGAAAGGTTCCTTCACTAGGAAGAAAGCCTCTACCACGCTCAACCCCGAGCGGGTTCAGTGCAAGAAGTCGTCTCTAGGATAAATTGATCTAATCATCCAGAGTCGTCCATAGGAAAGGGAGGAAAAGTCTAGGAGTCGAAAGACCATTCTGAAGGTGGAAAACAAAATTCTCATCCACGAAGTTGGGCATGTAGTTATACTCTGTCCCCGAATCGCAATGAATATCATCCAGTCCTAGTAGAGCCTAAGCATCATGTATGTGCATAGATCTTAGAAAGAAATATACCAATGTCAATACAAAAGCTCACACATCAGGAGAATAGAATGGGAAAGGAGATCCCGACAAACATGTACAACTTGTCAATAAACGACTCAACTACTACAACATCGAAGAAGCTTCAAATTTTAAGCTATTAGCATTAACGCTACTCAAACCAACTGGTCTTTGTTCAGTGGGCTTCCGGACAGTTGCATCAAATCATTGGAGGATTTTTGTAATCGACTTACGATTTATTTTACCGACCGAAAGAGACAACTAGTTACTATAGCCGCCTTAAGTAGCATCATGCAAGGAGCAAATGAGAGCTTAAAATCATACATCAATCGATTTCATCAGGTCACGGTAGAAGAAGAAGGAACCGAATAATACCTCCAATGCTGGATCTTCGAGAATGGCCTCCTCCGTGACCATCATTTCTGCACCAAATTAGGAAATAAAAAGGTAAGGACAATTCAATAGATGTTGAACTTAGCCTAGCCATACATAAAATTTATAAGAAATTGAATACTTACTTCAATAATCCAACCTTAGTCGCTGATGCAAGCTATGAATGTTCGTCTGGAAATGAATCTCATAGGTGAAGAGAGGACATTAAATGAATCTCCAAGAATATCTCTATAATTAAAAACTATATAATCTTCAATATTCTGATTTGATTTTCCTGAATGATTCTTCAAATCTTCATATTGATTCTTCAAATCTGTCATATAATATAACACACCTTTATATGATTTGCACAATATCCCTGAATATTCTGCAATCTTCTGTTATAATTAAATCACATAGATTTAATTAAACTCTTCTCTTCAGCTCGGCATGATGTCGTAACATCCCATGTGACATGTTATTCCAAATGTTGAATTTCTCCAACATAACATGTTCTATCATTCCAGTGGGACTCTTTGTTGTACTTGTTGTTCTTATATATTTATACATATTCATCCTTTTATTTGTTTTACAAAAATTAAGCCAACTCTAAAACTAGAGAACTAACATTAATAATAGAATGTATGGTTGGTACGACAAGCACACGCCCCTAAACACTTTCTAAGATAACATTTATCGAGAATACACTAATATTAAATTCATAAAAGCAGGAATCTGACCCATATGCCCCGTTTGTGATTCTACCCGAACGAAAAAATAAAATACTATCGTTTTCAAAAGGGACACTGCCATAAAAATGACGTTTGCATCCAACTTAAGAACGCAATTGAGGCGTTAGTCAACAAAGGTCAGCTATCAGAAAATATGTCGAGGGCTGAAAGCGGGACCGAGAGGAATCTCCAAAGCAAAATCTCATGCAAAGGTTTCTGAAGCGGGTCCCAACAGTAAAAAAAGAGAAACCAACTGGGGCAAACACCCGTAAATCCCTGCCATCACTACTAGAGCACCTCGAGAAACCATACCTTCTAAAGGGACGATCAAGAGGAAAATTGTTGAGATGATTGCCATCTATAAGATTGAAGGTAAATCGTCCTCATGAATCCTCTATTGACCCATGCTATGGTTCCAGTAATACGAGAAGGTCGGAGGTATTTCCAACTAATTGTTTCCCTTGGTAATCATGCCCACCAATGGGAAGTTTGACGTCTCACAGATCTTGATCAACGAAGTAAATTCATGTGATATCCTATATTCGTCTCTATTTGAAAAAACGGGCCTAGACAGAGGAAACCTAATACCATACGGTGGCTCGGATTTTAAAGCATTCAATGGGACCACCACTCGTCCCTTGGGATATGTAGAGCTAATGGTATCTGTAGGAAAAGACAAATATATTCGATCCATCAACTCTTAGTTCTTGGTCATCCCATGCAAGAGCCTTTATAATTGCTTCCTAGATAGGTCCTTCACTGCAGCGTTGAGAATCGTAACCTCCCTTGTGCACTTAAAGCTCAAGTATCACAACCTTTATAGAGAAAGGATGATGTTTTGTGCGCATACCTTGAAGGGGATAAAAAAATACACTGTGCGCTCCATAAGAATAAAATATAGGTATAACTATGGAAATAAACACGACCTCCCTCATATGGTAGCTCCAAAGTTTGGACCTCCACACTCTCATACATGGCTAAGCAAAGAGGAACTATCATGAGAAATAAGAGGCAGGATATCCGCTTGGTTATGCTTTATTTTCTTCTTCCTATCACACTCGTATAAGTACACACATGCGTAAATTGTCGCATAGCGTAAACATACAATTTTTCGGTTATGAATGAATTACTCAAAGTCTAAAACGTTTGTTCCTTTGTGATCATTGACAGAAACAAACAAGATGGGGTACAACCAACATGGTTGAAGTCAACTTTAAAGATTTTAGGGGTGTTGTTGGAGACATTTTACACGTCCGACAAAAGCAATAAAATCCTCAAAGCTTCGAGTGTGCCTTCATGTTCTACGGGTGTTGTCGAAGATGCTTTGTACATTCGACCAAAGCAATCAAATCTCCTTAGTGCCAAGCACGCCTATAGATTCCACGGGTGTTGTCGGAGACGCTTTCCATGTCCTACCAAAGAAATCAAATCTCCTCAGCGCCCAGTGCACCTCCAAATTCCAAGGGTATTGTTAGAGAACTTTGTACGTTCAACTACAACAACCAATTCCCCCCACCGCCCAACGCGCCTTTAGAATTCAGGGTTGCTTCCAAAGACGCTTTACATATCTGACTATAAAAACCAATTCTCTCATGGGTGCTATCAGAGATGCTTTACACGCCCATAAATAACATTCAAATATCCCCTACCAAAGAATTACATGTAATTTTGTATAGCTGGCTCACCCCCTCCCTTTGGATCTAGCCAATCCAAGGGATGTGAGTGGTGGGGTCTAGAGATGTCCACCTCTATCCGAGCTTTACGTTAGGGGGCAAAGATGAAAATTTTCTACCCTTGGTCGGAGAATGATCCTCTAATAAGCATAGCTCAGTTCAAAGCATGACCTCATCTAGCCATTTTCATGCTCTTTTCATTTAATTGAATGTAGGTTTAAAGCATGGCCACATTTAGCCAGACTAACATCTCATTAAAAAAAGGCATACATATTGACACGACACACTCATGAATAAAATAGCCTAACACGGTTTGAAAAAGACTTAAGAGATTAAAATTGAACCTTGACGCTTTCCAACTCTCACAATGATGAAAGTCGCGATTAAAAGAAGCGCAATATAAAAACGGGAAGCACAAGCATGTGAAAGGTAATAATGTAAATAAACATTATTTATAAGCTAATGTACGAATTCCAAGCAAAATCTTACAGGGATAGAATGAAAAAGAGGACAAAGATCATCCCTGTATTCTCTTCAGAAATAACTTGGTAAGGATCCAATTGGTCGACAATATAATAGAAAGACGGGGACAAAATACTAGCGCCTACTTGGATTAATGTACAAAGACAGAAAGATAAGCTAAGTGTATGTCAAAGGTCCCTTATGACACTGTTGTTGGTTGTTTAATGCTTGTTATGGCATGCACTAGACCAGATTTGACATAAGTTATAAGTCAAGTTGTAAGTTTATTTCCAATGGATTTTCATGTACTTGAATGGTATTATGAGTTATGGTAACATGTATATAGTTGAACAGGGTGATTCTTTAAATGGAGGATATGTTGATTCAAACTATGCTGGTAATATGGATTATATGAAGTCTAAAACATGTTATGTCTTTAATTTAGAAGGAGGACCCATTTGTTGGAGACCGTCGATTAAATCCATGGTGACCATGTCGACAACAGAAGAAGAGTATATGGTGGCAAGTGAATATGCCAAAGAAGCCTTGCGATTTACAGGATTGGTGAGAGAATTGGTTGTTGAGCAGGTTAGTTTTCGGTTGCATTTTAATTGTCAAAGTTCCAATTATTTGGTAAACAATCTGGGGTATCATGTCAGGACCAAACATATTGATGTGGAGTTTCACAAGATTAGAGATTTACTTGCACTTGGACATGTATTACTTGAAAAGATTCATACTTCGAAGAATGTAACTAATATGTTGATCGATCTAGTTATCAATGACAAGTTCAAGCATTGCTTGGACTTGTTACATGTTTCTCATGTTTAAGAAGGAAGTATACCTCCCCATTTGCTTTGCTGAATAGTCATTCAGAAAGTCTTCATAGGGTTTGGTATCCTCTAAGGTGAGTATTATTGAGTATGACTCATATTGTTCAGATTATTATAGAAATTGTTAAGTATGGCTCATATTATTGAGATAATTATGGGTAGAGATAAATGTTTGTTAAGGGTAACTAGGGATTAGGATTTAGGTCAACTAAACCCTAGTATTTTATATATGACTTGTAATAATGAAATTCAAAATTAAACTCATGATACATAAATAAAGGGAACTATAATTTCTCTATACTCATAGAGGTAAACACTATTGACCGAACTGCATTAGCAAAGATTGATTATATTCATTATCTTTTTTTGGTTTTCGTTTATCTATAATATTCTATAATGATTGTTGTTCTAACACTTTATATAACTTTCACAGGAGCATTAAAAATAGTTGGTACGACGAAAACTTATAAAGTATCAAAGCAAGAACTTTCTATTTCTAAAACTGGATTGGAGATAGGAAAAATCATAGGCAGGTATCTCTTGCCGCCGTGTATAGTAAGATATGTAACGGGCCTCTTGGTTTTCTGTGTGTTAATGATATATATATGTCAAAGAAGGCATTTATCAATATATGAAAATATTGAAGTATTTCTTCAGACAAATACTTTGATTCCAATAAGGTATTCATACAAAGAAATAAAGAATATGACTAGAAGTTTCAGAGACAAGCTGGGTGAAGGTGGTTTTGGAGCTGTTTATAAAGGAAAGCTACGCAGCGGACAACTTGTGGCCATAAAGATGTTAGGTAAATCAAAGGGCAATGGACAAGATTTTATTAATGAAGTAGGAACCATAGGAAGAATACATCACACCAATGTGGTTCGACTTATTGGATTTTGTTTTGAAAGATCAAAACGAGCTCTTGTTTATGAATTCATGCCCAATGGTTCTCTTGATAAATATATTTCTTCTAAAGAGAATGCCATCTCTCTAACTTATAACCAAATGTATGAGATATCTCTTGGAGTGGCTCGTGGTATTTCTTATTTGCATCAAGGATGTGACATGCAAATTTTGCATTTCGATATCAAGCCACATAACATCCTTCTCGATGAAAACTTCATCTCAAAAGTGTCAGACTTTGGTCTTGCCAGGCTTTATCCTAATGACATTAGCATTGTCACTTTGACTGCAGCAAGAGGTACAATTGGTTACATGGCTCCTGAATTATTTTATCAAAATATTGGAGGAGTTTCCTATAAGGCTGATGTATATAGCTTTGGAATGCTTTTGATGGAAATGGCAAGTAAGAGAAGAAATTTAAATCCACATGCAGATCGTTCAAGCCAGCTTTTCTTTCCTTTTTGGATCTACAATCAATTGGTTGAAGAAAAGGACATAGAAATGGATGAAATTTCAAATGAAGAAATGATTAATGTGAAAAAGATGTTCAAAACTGCATTATGGTGTATACAATTAAAACCAAATGATCGTCCTCCAATGGACAGAGTAATAGAGATGCTTGAAGGAAACATTGAAAATATTGAGATGCCTCCAAAACCTTCTCTATATCCAAATGAAGTTATTCAGAAAGATCTTGAAGTAACCTCTAATGAAATTGAGTCAGATGTTGCTATTGACTCTGTTAGTTTTTTGGAGGAAACTAGCGCATAGTCTTTATATAATGTATTCTACTGGACAATTTCGTGTAGCTTCCTTTTACCGTTATACTAATGTGTCATTCTGTAAGTTACATGTATCATATTATTGTCTCTTAAAGTAAACTTTTGTGGTTATTGGTGTTATGTATACCAATTTTATTCATGTATGTATTGAATTGTGATATTTTGTGCTTCTGTTTCTTCTGCGTCGGGATGGAGCTGTTTAACTAGGATACTGAATTTGGCCATATAAATACATGCATTCATAATTGTGTGGCTAAAATATATTGTTATAGTAGTCTTTCACAATGTCATTTCAAGGCAATTACGGTGTAATCATCAATTAGCTCTACATTTGCATCGTAACGGTATTATAAATTATATTACATGATTTCATTCATGTTCGTTCAAACCTTTTTCATTAAGAATTAAATTTGAAAACTTTAAATTTGAATCTGTTTCTGATCTAAATGAATTTTTTTACATCAATTGTATTTTAAACATCTTCCAATCTGTATTTGGAGAGAAAATTAAAACTTTTCTAAGATGAGCACATACGTTTAGAATTTAATTGAAATTGACCGATGTTGTAAATATATTTTATACCGTTAAACACGACCCCGCTATTTTTTGAATGTTTGATTTTTATTTTTATTTCCTATAAATTAATATATAAGATTGATCATATCTTCTTTCAGAATCGTTTGACCTTTTGTCTTTGATTGACTAATTTTTTATTTTTGTTGAACAATTTACTCGTTTAGGATCATTTAAATTTGGCTATTTTTAAAAGGTTTTTCTCAAATACACTCGAGACATTTTTGTAGCTTTGTTTTAACTATTTGGTATTTCTAGTTCAGATATCAGTCATATCCTTTTAGTATACGATTGATATCTATGAATATCATTACTTTCATAGAGACATGTGTGGATTTATGTGCTTGCAGGTGTAAAGTTGATAATCGCGCAAAAGATTCTTTATGAATTTTTTATGACTACAACGATGATTGAAGTTGGTGGAAATAGCTGATGACCGTAACCTAACAAGAGAAATATCACATGCATCATCAATAGAAAGAGACTCTAGATTAAAGTGCTTATATTATCGATGTATTTGGAAAAAGTATTTGAAGTCTCAGAGTAATAAAAGAGAGGAAGTGTTGAAGTTCGCTAGGTCATGTTTGTCTGAATGACCATAGTTTTGTAAAAGTAAGGAAGTAACTTCTAAGTACTAAGGCAACTCACACACGAGCTTAAAAACCATTTTCAAAATGTTTTCATTTTTAAAACTGTCCTTTAGGCCAAACCAAGTGATTAAGAAGTTGTTCAATCTCTTTCCAAAACTTCTTTGAACTAACCAATCGATCAGAGACTTAAGCTAATTCATTGCAAAACTTTTTTGAACCAGCCAATCGGTTGGAGCATTAAACCAACCAATTGGATAAGGGTCAAACGTTTAACCAAATAATTAGGACATCACTTTAATGACTTGCAAAGACTCTATATCAAATATTTTTATATTAGGTATGGCAATCGATTAAAATGACTTAGTCAATCGATTGGAGTGTTATGTCCATCGATTGGCTAATTAACTCTACTCATGGATCCTTTCCTTTTTTAGATTTTCCAACTCCTATATAAAGGAGGCTCACCTCCTCTTCATTTCACGCCACTTTCTAAAGCCTTACATTTTCTTTGAAATTTATCTCTTTATTTTTTCTCCTTCTGTCTCTAGAAGTATTTCCTTTCACTTAAAGTTGTTGTAGTACTTTTGAGTGAAACCTTGCTTGCAATGAAGAGATTGTAAGTGGTCATGTTGTTTGCTTAATTCTTGAGAGGGTGATACTCTTGAGAATACTGAGTTTGGTTCATCAGATAAACCAGTCATAAAATCTTTGTTTTGGTTTATTGAGTTTTGCTGGAAAAAATTGTGTTTGATTATTGAGATCAACCTGAAAATCTCTAGGAAGGTTCGTTAGCTTAGTATGTGGTAAAAGCTATATTTGGTTAGGGATAAGCCTTTAAAAATATCAAATCAGATTGTATAAAAGTTCGAGGACATAACTTTCAAAAGCTCAAAGTTTATAGTCAAACTCTCAAGAAGATCTCTTGGGGACAGGACTAAGCCAACGTTTAGCTAAACCTATATAAATTTCTGGTGCAATCTCTTTAACCATATTTTTTTTATTTTTTGTTGTTTATTTTTACTGTTATATTTCCGTTACTATTTACTCTTAAAGAAACCGCTACTATAATTTCAAATAATTGAAAAAAATATAAAAGTAATCGCGAATTTTAAATACCATCGATCCTCTTGTATTTGAAGTCACTTCTCTAAAAACATACATAATTGATATCTATATCAAATGCCTTATATAAGCTTAGATTCATAAACTTATTTTGCAATAAGGAGCCTTAATCATGAAGATAAGAGTCGCCCAAAAAAAAAGTTTTAGAATTTCAGACTATTGTTGGTACCATTACGACCGTAACAAGAATTACGGCTTGACTGTAATGCTCCCTAGAAATTTGTACTAGAGAAATGCTTGGGCCAACCTATATAATTCAAATGTGGTTGAGCTTTATCAATGTCTAATGTCATCCCTAAACATAACACCTTTTCAACAAATCTCCAGTCAACCCAACTCATCAAATACATTTTGACCAAGCAAGGGATAGATACATCAAAATTCATATCAAATAGAATTTGGGCGATTGTAAATAATGAGTATGTTACATTTGAAAAAAAAAAATCTTTTGCATTCATAACCTATAACCGCTCTTTATTGAGTATATAATACTATTATTGAACATTCTCCAAATAGGCTTATATTCTCGAGTGCAAATTTATTGAAATGAGCATGTTCTTATGGTTGTAAATTGTTTGCACAGGCTCTGTGTCTGTGGAATGCATTAGGAGATGAAACACGTTCATCTCTGTTAAATGAGTTGACATGGTTATTGTAGGTTTCAAATTTCAATGTTCAACTTTTCTCTCCCACTCTAAATACAATTTAGGACTATTAGTAACTTTAACACAAGGAATGCATACATCTAGTTACATAATAATAAATCAAGAACAGGAAACAACATTAACACTGACAAAACATAGGACTATATCTAAGCTTGTGTTTGAAAAACAAATGAAAGTTATTGTGTTTCCAAACATGTTGTATATAGCTTAACGTCTATTTATAACAATGGTAAGTGAATTTGTAGATTCCCCAGGTAGCAACCAAGGTAGATTTCTGAATTGTCCAATGCCTGGTCCAGGAATTCCTTTCGGAGTTTGAAATGGCTTAGGAGGCATTTCTAAGGCCTCAACGTCTCCTTCAAGCAACTCAACTACTTTGTTCATCGAAGGACGATCACTAGGTTTCATCTGTATACACCATAACGCAACTATTATCATCTTCTTTGATATCCTCTCCTCCTCTTCCGTTCCATTCCCCATTTCTATTTCATTCCCTTCACTAAATTGGTCGTAAATCCAAGAAGGGAAATAAACCTGGCTCTTACGATCCTCGCCCTCATTCATGTTCTTTCGCCTACTCACCATTTCCATTAACAACATTCCAAAGCTATAAACATCTGCTTTATATGATACTCCTCCAATGTTCTTATAGAACAACTCCGGCGCCATGTATCCCATAGTTCCTCTTGCAGCGGTCAGCGACACAATGCTATTGTCAATTGGATATAGCTTTGCTAGTCCAAAATCCGAAACCTTTGGAGTAAAGTTTACATCAAGAAGAATGTTATGAGGCTTTATGTCAAAATGCAAAATTCTCATGTCACAACCTCTATGCAGATATTCAATACCGCGCGCTACACCAAGCGCTATATCAAACATTTTCTCGCAACTCAGAGAACCCATTCGTTCTCTTGAAAAAATATGTTTTTCAAGAGAACCATTTGGCATGAACTCATAAACAAGTGCTCTTTTTGATTTCTCAACGCAAAAGCCAATAAGATGCACAATATTAACATGGTGGATTGTTCCAATGGTAGCAACTTCATTGATGAATTCTTGTCCATTTGCTCTCGATTTTCCGCCTAACATCTTGATTGCTACGAGGTGACCATTGCGAAGTTGTCCTTTGTAAACAGAACCATAGCCTCCTTCGCCGAGTTTATCCTTGAATCCTTTTGTCATTTTTTTAATGTCTGAATAAGAGTATCTTATTGGCATGAGATTGTTGTGAGTTTTGAGAAACTCTTCTACCGAATCATACGCAGATAAATGCCTCCTTCTCCATTTATATACCATGTACATTGGGATAAATAGTAATCCTCCTATGATTCTTATCAGAAGAATTATTCCTGCATTGAAAAAGTAAAAACAGATATGTTAAGAAGATCCATCTAAGCAAAACTTATTTTATTCTTGATTAACTATGAATTTGAACTGCATAACTTAACAACCATTTTAAAAACTTACCGATGATACCGCCTAATTTGTGAGGACCTTCTGTCACATCTTTGACTGCATGGATTACCACTTCTAAAGCACCTGTGGAGGTCCAAAGGAGAAAAACATACAATCAAACTCAAATTCTAAGATTTACAAAATCAATCAAAAAGTATACATATTAGAGAAGAAAAGATATACTATACTTACATTTAAAAGAGGATATATCGTCACGACTACATGGTCGGCCTTTTGAACAACCGATGACTTCATTATTGTTGTTCAATTTACAGTGTCCCCTACCTTGACATTCTTTGCAGAATATTTCACTCCAAGAAAGCTCCAAACCATAAACAAGTTGCTGATGGATTTTCACATATGAAAGGTTTTTATCGCCTTTGTTCAAATTTGAAATCATAACCATAACAAGTATGCTGCATGAATCTTCCAGCTCAGAGATTTTCAAGTCACCAAATACAGCATAGTTGGAAGAGTTGATCAATCCTTTCATACAAGATGAAGTATCCATATAAATAGGAGAAATAACCGAGGCTGCACAGGTTATAAACGCTACCGTTACTAAGTTATTATTCTCATTTAACAAACTATAAGGTTTTCCAGTGGTGAAACTTTCATTTGTTAATGAGTAGAGAGGAATGGAAGAGCAATTGTGTTTGTTGACACCTGAATCTGTTATCCTTATTGTGGAATTATTGTAGTTAATGGCTTCTACGAAGTATTTTCCATTGTCGAGATTTAGTATTGTTTGATTGTTCTCGCAAGAAAGTTCATAGTTTGGATCTCCACAGTTTTCAGGTTCACCTCGTAGACGAAAAGGGTAGGTGATATTTTGTATATTGCCACAAGATGAGAAGCCACATTGGTGATTTGTTTCTGTTAGGCAAGGAAGAGGGTATAGCCATAGGAGAATCATTATAACAGTTAGGTTCACAAGCATTTTCCAAGACATGGTTGAAAAGGAGAAGATGTGATATGAACACAAAGTTGAGACATGAGAAAAGGATCATGTAGGTGCTGTATTGTGGTACATCATTGACAAAATTTGATGCCATTACGATGCGAATATGCTAAACTCAATGATTCTTTGAACTTTTAATTTTGATTGGTGTAAGAGTTTCTTAATCTTATAGTTTTAATAACTTATACATCAAATTCATACGTGATCAAACATGCTTGGGGGCTAATAGGTGTAACAAATAGTGTTGACTTTGATTAAACTTTGTTTATGAGATTACTAAATTGTATTTCAAATTCAATGGTTGGACTTTTTAATGTTTATGACAGATTTAACTGAATGTCAACTATTGAGCTACCGTTGAAGTGAGATTCTTATCATTAATTTAGTACTAGTAGTTCTAAGTTGACATCACAAAATATTGTGAATTTCATATACACAAGTCTAGTCTACATGATGAGTGCATAGCCAAAACTTAATTATAGAACACAATGTGGAGCAATTACTCTACACTTGTTCTTCCATTCTTTTGCTTCATTTTGAGTGCAAATTACTATAGTAACCTTGCTTCAGCTAATACTGAATGCATGAAAACAAGGTGTAATCACAAAGATGCTCCCACTATTCAATACCCTTTTAGACTCCAAAACATTCAACCACAAAATTGTGGAAAAACTGGTTTTGATCTTTCATGCAATGAGAATCACCAAACCATACTAAAATTTCCAACTTCAATCAATTTTATTGTCAACAAAATTGATTACAAGTCCCAAAATATTCATGTGACTGACCCAAATGGATGTCTTCCAAAGCTCCTTTCAAAACTCAATCTATCATCCACCCCTTTTCATTTCATTGACAAATCCAATTCAAATTCAAATTCCAATTATACACTCTTCAATTGTTCATCCATGAACACTGCTTTACAATCTTATTACCCTTCCATTAAATGTCTTTCTTCTGATGAATACCGAGTTTATGCATTGGACTCCACACTTCAAATTAAGGATGTTCCTTTGACATATTGTACCAAGTTGTATGACATGTCTTTTGTTCCAGAAGAGGTTGTTTTAAGCCATGGTGATGATCTTGTTTTAGGATGGGATACAAGTTGTGGCAATCAAAGTGAAACAAAACATGAATGTAACAAAAATGTCAAGAAATCTAAAGGTATTTTGTTGTATAGTTTAAGCCTATTTCAAAATGAAAAATCTTATAGAAATAGATATAATAAGAAATCAATTCCATAATTAAAAAGTTCTTGGTTTTTTTTACAGGAGCAGGGAGAAAAATGGAAATTCTAGGTGACAATTACTCAGAAATCGTGTTACTGTAAAAAGTTTTACACCGATGGCAAATTACAATATTTTTTTTATGATCTGACGGTTGTATTTGATTGAAAGTGTAAAATATCTCGGAGGTTTTGATTAATTGTTTACTCTGATTTGTGCAGTACCGATACTATCATGTCTTGGAATTTTACTACTAGTCACAGCGTTATATCACGTTCGATACACAACTCAAAAAGACAAAGAAAATGAAGCAAGAATAGAAAAGTTCTTAGAAGATTATAGAGCATTGAAACCTACAAGGTATTCCTATTCAGACATAAAAAGGATCACAAACAATTTCAAGAACGAACTTGGACAAGGAGCATATGGAACGGTGTACAAAGGTAAACTATCTAGCGATGTATATGTCGCGGTCAAGCTTCTCAAAACATCGACAGGAAATGGACCTGAGTTCATCAATGAAGTAGGAACAATGAGTCAAATCCATCATGTTAATGTTGTTCACTTAGTTGGCTTCTGCGCGGACGGACATAAGCGAGCACTTGTTTACGAGTATTTACCAAATGGTTCGTTGCAGAAGTATATTTCCACGACGGATTTCAAAAACCATTTTTTGAGTTGGGAGAAGTTACAAGAAATCGCGCTTGGAATAGCGAAAGGGATTGAGTATCTTCACCAAGGGTGTGACCAGAGGATACTTCATTTTGATATAAAGCCACATAATATCTTACTTGACAATAACTTTACTCCTAAGATATCTGATTTTGGTTTGGCTAAGCTTTGTTCAAAGGATCAGAGCGCGGTTTCCATGACCGCGGCTAGGGGGACTATTGGTTACATAGCACCTGAAGTTTTTTCTAGGAACTTCGGGAATGTGTCGTATAAGTCTGATGTATATAGTTTTGGAATGTTGTTGCTTGAGATGGTCGGGGGGAGACAAAATGTAGATGTTGTAGACAAGGGAAGTGGTTTAGGGTATTTTCCGGAATGGATTTATAATTTGCTAGAGCAAGGGGATGATTTGAGTGAACATATTGAGGTGGAGAAATACGCGAAAATAGCAAAGAAACTTGCGATTGCGGGACTTTGGTGTATTCAGTGGCACCCGGTGGATCGTCCTTCAATGCAAGTTGTTGTTCATATGTTGGAAGGAGATGGAGGTAAGTTAAGTATGCCACCTAATCCATTTGCTTCTGCTGATCCTGCTATAATGAATGTGAGTTTAATTGGAAGACACTTTCATAGAGAGTGATACATGATTCATGTAAATATGGACTACATTATATGTTCTTCATTTGATGTGTTACAGCTTTTGTTTTTTATAGTTGCTGTTGTTAAAGCTTGAAGCTTATAAATTGAGACCATGTCTTGATGTGTTGATAAGGTTTTTATAACAATTGTTTGTGAAATTAACTTTCTTTTGACATGATCTAAGCCTCTTAAGTCCTAATAATTGGTTAGACTTCATTCAATATCTCTAATTTACATCTTATAGTTTTGATTGCAAAAAGCTTCATGTGTGTGATGGCCATATTCTATAAACAACTAACTAGCAGATAGCTATACATGCAGTTGGCTAGCTATCTCATGAAGCTCTCATTCAAGAAAATTTAATTTTTTAACTATATATAAAAATAACTCTAAACTTTGATTTTCTTTATTTAAAGCAATTACAGTGAAGAAGGAATTTTGTCTCCTAATTATGAGTTTTTTAACTCTTAAAAAGTGTTAAATGTACATCTTTTAATGTTTTTAACTACTAAACTAAAAAATGTACTTAGATCTGAGGTTGTAGGTTGTAACAGTGAACTTGAACTTTCGATATGGTGGAGGAGGGTTAACCTGAAAGGTTAACATTCTAACGGTCAAGTCAATATAAGAGTTTGATAAGTGAATGAAACTTTAATTTGAATTGAAGTTGAAAAATGGTGTGCTTCATCCTTATAGTAGAGCGGTTATAAGCTTCTAGATCTTTAGACGTGGTATGCGGGATCCATTTAATGGATCCTAGATTTAGATCTCTTGCAGCCTAACCCAGAATAACACATTTATTCCGCGAGTGACGTGATGGATCAATGTATTCTATAGGTCGCATCTATTGGGCCTTCTAGCTTTGTTGAGTGGGGGTTTGTTGCGTTTGTCTTTTTCTGCCAGTCATTGTCTGGCTTGAGTGGAAAGTCAAGATGTGACATCATTTTTATTGGGAACGCGTGCCTTAAATGCACCTCATGCTTTAGATGTCTCTTTATATGCTTTATCATCTTTCTTTCAGTAAGACATTGTGTGATCTTTGTGGAATCAGTTATACAGTTTTTAGGGGGTGTTACATTTGTTCTTTTCTCATCTGTATTTCTACATCATATTATTTTTTTAACTGGAAAAAGATGTGTCCATCATGTGTCAAAAATTGAAAGAGGATACTTGTGTCTCTTGGATAGATCCCGCAATTTTGAAAATTATTTATCTTTGCTCATGAAGGTAGTCTCGAAAGGTACTTACTTGACGTGTGCCCTTCTTCTAACTAGCGTGTATTGATCTCTGAGGAAATAAAAGGATTTGCAGTGAATATGGCGAGTGTGTTATTCTTTTTTATTAGTGGACCTTTTCGGTTTTAGGTTTTCACTTGCCCTTTTAGTAGTTTTGAAATATAAGTTATGAACCATGTGATGATTGCTTCTTCTCAACTAAACCATGTCAGCGAGGTTTATATCAAAGTATTTTAATATTGGTGTGACTATTAGGGAGGAAAGTCAACTTTGTCACTTCGCTTTCATCTTTTCAGGGTAGAACAGAGTGTATTGAATCGTGCTCAAGGCCAAAGTCTGATTGCACTGGTGGAGGTTACCTGTTACTTCGAATAATTTTTTTGATTGTGTAAAACAATTCTAAGATTGGTTCTTCATGTTATCCCTCTCCACGAAAAGGATCATTCAAAGATATTTGCCATAGACCGGAACAGAAAACCGTTGTACCAACTTATTTTGTAAGTTTTGGAACCAAGACCATTTTTTACTAGGGAATTGGCCGTTTGTCTACAAGGAGAGTGACATGTCACATGAGGAGCTTTACCTGAAAAAGTGATAAGTTAACTTTTTCATAGAATTAGGTTATGTCAGGGGTGTTGTCCCTCAGTATGAAGCCTTAAAGAAATGCTTGAAAAGGATTATTGAAATAAAGGAAGAAAGGAAGGTTATCTTTGCTAAGATCCCAATTTCTCTATCCTTTTATGTCTATTATTGTTACCAGCAACGTTCTTAACGTTTTGAAAATTGTTATATGTAAATTCAATGAAGCATGAAAAAATAATTCATTAAATAAAAAGGGAAGTATGAATCGTCTCGGCGATCACCGGTCATTCAAAAGTTCTATCACTTGTTGTAGTCGGAGTGACGACAAGAGTGCCTCAGTCCCCCACCTGAATTTATAGCAAGCTCAAGGAGGAGTTGCCCCGGTACCTAATTCAGAAGTTGAAATTCTTGGAGATAGTCGAAGGGTGTTGCATTCTTTGGGCCCTCCATCTCTTGTCTTCTTGACTCGATCGAGACCCCGTACTCCAAGAGAACACTGGGCATTTATCTAAGGAGAAGATTTCCCCTACCTTATCAGCCTCACTGACAGGGGTCTTGAGGAGGAACTATTGAATCTAGCCGATTACACTTGATGAGCATCTGCCATTTTGGCTATTGGTAGGGTCGGTTGCAGGGATGATATTTTAGTTGACCGGTATCATAAGTAGAGACGGTTGTTGTAGAATGGTGTTTGTGATCACATGCTTCAGTGACATACGTATCTGCAAGAAATACAAAACGATTGTGTTTCTCTTACTGGGATAAGCCACACCTTAGAGTGCTTTAAATTTTCTTGGCTCTTTAGTAGACTAGGTAAAGTTCCTAGCATAAAGGTGGCAAAGAAAGATAAAGTTATGGCTTCTACTTAGTCTTGGTTATCTGCTACTATGGTCTCTCTTTAAACTACTCAAGAGGATCTTGGTAATTTACGCATTGAAGATGTTTATCTAGCCCAGAAACTAGAAGAAGTGAGTTACGACGGTCTCACACTTGTCTCATACTCTTTTGATGATTCTTTGTTGCAAGTAGAGCACTTTTACTCTCATTTGCATATTCCGAGGATGCAAATATGGTCGAACTAGATAGTTAAAAAGGAGGAAATCGTCTCACTCAAAGATTAGTCATACCTTTCTCCGTTTTATTGTCCATGCTTGGTTCGCTAATGTAACGCACTGCATTGGAAACATGAGTATATGAACTTGAAATTAAGATATTGATATTACCGAATTAAGGTGTATATGTTAGATCTCGATTTTATTAGTAGCATCGGAGTGTCTTGCATGTGCATCCCTCATCATCACCAATATTATGCACGAAGTCTCTGACAAATAAAATAAAAATGATTACACATTGGCTCCAAATTAATAGGCACATGTATATATCAAATGCACATAGACGTCGATAAAACTGGTGTATGTATATAGCATTTATACATATGCGTCAATTGATCTAGCGCATGCTAAAAATAAAAATTATTTAAAACATAGTTAATTTAATATATAATGGATTTAATGGAAATACACCGACAGTACACTGTTAGTGAAATCATAACCGTTAATTTTTATAGAAATTTGACTTTTGCTTTAAATTACATATAAAATATTTCTTTTCAAAGGTTGTGATTAATAGGCACATGTATATATCAAATGCACATAGACGTCGATAAAACTGGTGTATGTATATAGCATTTATACATATGCGTCAATTGATCTAGCGCATGCTAAAAATAAAAATTATTTAAAACATAGTTAATTTAATATATAATGAATTTAATGGAAATACACCGACAGTACACTGTTAGTGAAATCATAACCGTTAATTTTTATAGAAATTTGACTTTTTCTTTAAATTACATATAAAATATTTCTTTTCAAAGGTTGTGATGCTTTGACCGCGTAAAATATTTTACACTGACAGTGCACTACTTTTAAACTCATATATAATTGATAAAGATTGTTACTTTGAAAATTAAATTAAAAATGATAATTATTTTGAAAGGAAAAAAAAAACAATTTTGAGATGTACCTAAGAAAATAGAGAAAACGATATTCCACATACATCATTTAATTTAGTGACACCTGTTGAAGAAAGAAGAAAAGTAGTGGGTGATTGCCAGTTACGTGTGTCGTTTTGATAGAAACTTGGCACGGGATGCAGAAAACCGCAGATGGCCCCAAGATATTTACGTCTAGCTTCGTACCACATGCCTCTGCAAAGTTACCAAACAGAAAGTACTCTACCAACAAAATAATAGCAGCACATATATAATATTAACAATATAAAAACAACTGTTTCAAAAAATCTGTGTAGTCTCAATCTCATCAATCATTTTTAAACCCAAAACAAATATGTTCAAAGAATAGCACTCAAAATTAATTTTAACAATATAAAAACAAGAAATATCCATGATATTTTTTTGCAACATTTCTTTTCTTTATAGAGAAGAAGAATGGCTAGTCAAAGAAAATTGATTTGATTGCTAACGATATAATACGTGTCTTAAAACTAGGGGTTGTCTTGCAGACTTTAAAAGTTGTGCAAATTAAAAATAATATTGTCATTTTATCATATTTATAATATTTTCAAGTTTGTTTTTTCAAAATTATTAATGACTCAAAGCAAAATAATATTTTGTTTTCTATAGATTTTCTATACCTCAAGTAATTTAATTCAAGGCAGGGTTGATTATTCAATGTAAACCCATTTCTCAATTGAAAATTCAAATATCAATTGACCACATATAAAATTAGCTTTTGACTATGCATTTATAAAACAATTATATAAATTAAATTTTAGAGATTTTGATTTTAAAAAAATTATTTAAGTAAATACAATATTAATTATAACCGTTTTGAGAGTGTGCAGGTGTACAAGACGACTTATAACACAAGATATCACAAATTCTTATAACCAAATTATGTCAAAAAGGACATTCATATACATATATATTTCACTGTTAAATAAAACTTTTAAAAACATATATATACTACTTAACTAAAATTAACTTCAAGTTTGAGATAACTTTGAAAATAACATCATTTAAATATGATCATATTTTAAGGAAATTTATTTTAACTATTAATTTAATAACAATAAATAAATAGAGTTTGGTGTCAAAAGTTAATGTTTGACCTCCGTGTCAAATAATCTCCTCTCATATATATATATATATATATATATATATATATATATATATATATATATATATATATATATATATATATATATATATATATATATATATATATATATATATATATATATATATATATATATTCTTCGTATGCAATTAGAGATTAATTTTACAACTATAGAAATTATTGTTAGAGTAGGAGAGAGTCACAATACCAATATGTTGAATTAAAGAGGATTACAATAAATAATAAAATTCTTCTCCCAAACCACTAAAGTTTTTTACATAAAACATTTTTGAAGATAAACATAATTTTTTAACTTTAAGAAAATAGGTAAACATTTTTTGCACAAGCGCATGCTATAAACATGCTTAAAATTGGAGTAAGATTAAGAATATGGGTAGTTACACGTGTTTTAAATCTCAACCATTTAACTGAAATCGAACTGTTAAAATTAAAAATTACATCTTTTGAATTAAAATAATATAAATCGTTAATATAAAATTGAAAGTCTTAGATAAGTTATAGTGTTGTGCATTCACTCAAAACAATGTTAGAAAGTTTATTACCTCCTACGTCACTTAATGTAAGAAAACAATTATTATTAATAAATAAATAATATATTTAATATTTAATTTATATAAAGTATAGATATATTAATTGTTTAATGAATAAAAAAAATATTTTCTATAATAGAGACCTTGGGGGATATTTAATACATTTCCAATATCATTGTTTCTCAATTAAATGACTTAATACTTAACTTTTAACACCGACTCATCTATATTTTAATCAAATAAATAAAAGAAACATTAAAAGATATAAAATAAAATAAAAAATATATGAATGACTTTTTAACAATATATAATAGAATTTGTACTTACTCTTGTGTTTGTATAGAAGTTCTACATGGACTATATCATCTAATTAAGCTTAAATATTTACATATAATATATATAATTTTTGTAGTGCTACTCTCACACTGTTTATTTAAATATTTATCTCTTACATTATACAAAAGTACTAAAGATACTAACCTAATTCTCCTCAAAAGTTGTCATCGCCGCCTCCCCTAACACTGTCGTTGTCACTGTCGTTTCTCCTCAAAAGTCGTTGTCACTGTCGTAGTACATCTTCCTCCTGCACTGCCACCATCATCACTTGCCCTACCTTTCGTGATTGTCCTCTCCCTCCCTTCCTTCGACCATGCTGCTGTCAGATATCCTTTCCTCCCTCTGATTGCACGACGTGTACGCAATCCCACCACTAGCGTCGCTTTTTCATAAACACCGACTCCCACCAATCCGACTGCGTCAATCATTCCATCGGCCAAGTGTCCCTTTCGTCCTCTACACCTGCAAAACATTTGTCTCCTCCAACGACGATAACATGGAAACTATTCCACCCAAAATGGAAAACCCGACACCACCTCTATTATCCTTTGCCAAACCGAAATTTCATTTGGCGCTCGATGTTTCCATCTTTAGGAATAATATTCATATTATGCTTTACATTGAAACAGATTGCTACAACACAAGGGCAGAGCTTTTTCGCATTCATGTCGCTCTCACCGGGTCCTACATCATATTGTGCCTTTAGACAAGAAGCCTTCACCACCTGTCAGTGACTCCACTTATGACCAATGGGCCACCTTGCATGGAACCATGCTTCAGTGGATCTATTCCAAAATGTCTGTTGACTTGTTAACCACCGTCATAGAATCTGGTTCCATAGCTTTGAATGCTTGGAAGTGTTTGACTGACCTCTTCCAAGATAATCAGAACGCACATGTTGTCACTCTTTAGCATAAATTCTCTAGAGTTCGCATGGATACTTTTCAAATGTCTTTGCTTGTTGTCAATGTCTGAAGACGTTTTTGACCAATTACGAGAAGTTGATGCTCCTGTGAACAATCACTGCTTGGTCCTTCAGCTCATCTTCGGCTTTATTTATGCCTATTGTGGTGTTGCCACTTTGATCCGACCGAGCAATTTCTTCCCCTTATTTTATCAGGCATGTTCCATGCTAATATTAGAAGAAGCCAATTTAGCTAAGTTGACACCCACTGAGTACCTTTCCACTTATCTTACCACCCAACAGTGTCCTTCTGAAGACTCATCCTAGAGCACCAACCGACTATGGAAATTGCTCTTGTCCTCGCAAGAATCAGACTCGGGGTGAAGTCGTTGTAACCATGTTGGTCCTCGTAGTAGCAACACACAAAGTTCTCCTCTTTGACACCAACAGCAAGCGCAATACCAGTATCCCTCTTACTAGTAGTGGGGTTGGACTCCACCACTACGGATCATGCCTCTATTCATATGTCCTACTTATTAATGGACTCGCCCTTATGGTCCTCCCATCAACAGGGAATTAATGGCCAACATCCTCAAGCTTACGCTACCATGGCTTCACCAGCACCCACTAACATCGCATTTACTATACACACCATGTCTCTCACTCCTCCAGAAAACACATGGTACATGGACACGGATGCCTCTTCCCACATAATATTGTGACAAGGTAATCTCTCGTCTTATTTTAATTTGATTCACTTAAATCAGAAACAGAATATTGGTAGTGGACAAGGCATTCCAATTCAGGGCTCTGGACACATAACCTTACCCACCTCCCATAAACACAAGCCGTTGAACCTTACCCATGTTTTACACATACCATAAATTATCAAAATTTTGATTTAAGTGCGACAACTCACAACTGACAATAATGTTTCTTTTTCTTTTGATCCTTTTGGTTTTTCAGAAAATGACTTCCAGGCTGGAAATCCACTCATTAGATGTGATAGCCTTGTTGTTCTCTATCCAATTCTCACTTCCTACCCGTTTGCTGGTCTTTCTTACAACCTTTGGCACAATCTTCTCGGATATCTTAGTTCTTCAGCAGTTTTTTCATAGCAATAATTTTACTAGTTATAAAGCTTTGAACTCTAGGACAATTTGCGCTTTTTGCGTGTTTGGAAAACATATTATATTTCCTTTTGTTTCCTTCAATGATATTACTATTATGCCCTTTGATAGTTTACACAATGATTTATGGGCATCACTAGTTTTGAGTTCAACTAGTCATCGTTATTACGTTTTATTTTTTGAATGATTTTTCTGATTTTCTGTGGACGTTTCCTCTAACCAATAAATTTCAAGTTTTTGAAATGTTCACTTATATCTCAAATCAAATTCGCACACAATCTTCTCAAACTATGTTTTCAATGTGATAATTGGCGAGAATATGACAATGTAAAATTTCATAATTATTGTGCTGCTAATGGTCCCATCTTTCGCTTCTCTTTCCCTCACACTTCATTACAAAATGGCAAGGCAGAACAAAAAATATGCACTATTAAGAATATGATTCACACTCTTCTTGTTCATGATAACAAAAAATTAGCATCATGTGCTTCTAATGGCTACATATCTTCTTAAAATTATTTCCTAAAAAACTATATCTAATCTCTCTCATACCCAACTTATATATCATCGTGATCCCTCTTACACACATCTTTGTAGCTTTGGTTGTATTTGTTATCCATTGTTTTCCTCCAATACCATCTACAAATTTCAACCTCATTCGACTATGTGTGTTTTCTTAAGGTATCCCCTTAAGCATAAAGGTTATAAATTTTTTGATTTTTTGCACAGAAAAACCATCATCTCGCGGCATGTCATCTTTGATAAGACTCAACTTCCTTATGCCTGCTTGTCCTTCACACCTGCCCCTATATACGAAAAAATTTCAGCAATGTTTTACATCATTCCTTTATACATCAGTGGACTCATATATCTTTAGAGTCTCCACCATATGATCTCCTCAAACAATCACCTATACCTAACCCTCATCATATATCGCCAGCCTTCTTAGCCACTTCATTCTCCTCCTCATCGAATCACCTAGATACCTCTCCCTCACCTACACCACCGACCTAACCCGCACCTCCATCCCGAACCATGGCCACTTGCAGCATGAGGGGCATTTATAAACCTAGGATAAAATTTAAACCGTCTGTTACAATTGATAATCCGATCATCTCCCCTCTTCCCGAAAATCATAAACTTGCCCTTTCTGACCCTAATTAGAAATCCGCAATGCAGTTTGAATTTAATGCTCTTATTAAAAAGTAATATATGAGATTTAGTTCATCTATCATGTGATGTTAACATTATTCATTTTATGTGGGCTTTCTGGCATAAAAAGAAATCTAGTGGTTGTTTTGATCTTTACAAAGCTCGACTTATAGGTGACTGCAGGTCTCAATTTGCATGAGTGGATTGTGATGAAGCTTTCAGCCATGTGGTGAAACCTGCGACCATTAACACTATTCTCACCATCGCTCAATCGAAGTCTTAGTTGATTCATTAGTTAGATGTCCAGAATGCCTTTCTACTTGGTGATATTCATGAAACTATCTATATGCAGCAAATTATGCGTGTCACCTGCGAAAATCTCTTTATGGTTTGAAACAAACACCTCGTGCTTGGTACCAACATTTCGTTAACTATGTCTCCACCATTGGATTTTGGCATAACACCTTTGATCACTCTCTCTTTATTTATCGGCATAATTCTAACATGTCTTACAACTTAGTTTATGTTGATAACATCATCCTCATCAGTTCCTCTCACGACCTACACAAATCTATCATGGCGCTTCTTGCATCTGAGTTTGCTATGAAAGATTTGGGACCGCTGATCTATTTTTTGGATATTGTAGTGACCAGACATGCAGATGGACTTTTTCTTAGTCATTGTACCTACGTCAGCGATATTATTGCTTGAGCAGGCATGGCCTCGTGCAAATCTTTTGCTAGTTCCAATTGACACCAAGTAGAAGCTCAGTCCCTCTGTCGCCATTGCATATGATGTTCCTACATTATATCAGAGTCTTGTCAGTGCTTTGTAGTATCTCACATTTATCCGTACTGACGTCTCATATATTGTCCAGCAGGTGTGTCTTCACATGCATGCTCTCTGCACTAAGCACATGCTTGCATTGAAATGCATCTTGCGTTACTTTCAAGGCACCTTACAATATGGTTTGCATTTCTATCATTCTTTTATTAAGAAGCTTGTTTTCTACACTGATGCTGCTTAAGGTGGATATTTCGATACTCCTCGATCTACTTTAGGTTATTGGGTTTTTCTTGGTGACAACCTAATTTTATGGTCTTCCAAGAGACAATATGCGCTTTCTCGTTTCAGTGCAGAGCTGAGTACCCAGGCGTTGCGAATGCGGTTTCATAATCATGTTGGCTCTGCAACCTTCTCTTAGAGCTTCATTTTCCTATTTCTCATACTACTCTTGTGTATTGTGACAATGTTTGTGTTATCTACCTATCGACAATCCTATCCAGCATCAACGTACAGAACACATTGAGATGGACATTCACTTTGTTCGGGAGAAGGTTGCTTGTGGTTAAGCATGTGTTCTTCATGTTCCTTTCTGACACCAAATTGATGATATTTTCACTAAAGATCTCCCTAGAATCCTCTTCCATGATTTCTAAACCAGTCTAAGCGCCCATTAACCCTCCGCTTCAACTATGGGTGTGTGATAGAATCTGTATTTATTTGTTAAAAAATATTTGCATAGAAGTCTCACATCGAATATGTCATGTAATTAACTATATATATATATATATATGTGAGGAGGGATATTCTTACTCCAAGAGTAAGAGTAAGTTATCAAGACTTACTCCTCATCATGACTATTAATTATTCTCAATCTAATGATTAAAATTAATGAGTATTATTTTTATCTCTCCACATTTAATTACTCATTAATTTTAACCATTAGATTGAAAAGAATCAATGGTCATGATGAGGAGTAAATCTTGATAACTTACTCCTGGAGTAAGAATATCCCTCATCAATATATATATATATATATATATATATATATATATATATATATATATATATATATATATATATATATATATATATATATATATATATATATATATATATATTAAAAAAGGTACATTTAACAAGTAACATTATTTTACAAAGAAAACAAGATGCATGATTAACGTGGGTATCCACAGCACACCACCCCAAAACATGAAGCATGGATGGACAAAGAAAGGAAAATCAGCGTGCGTGTCTACAAACAGTGCAGTAGTTAGGAAGCTGCAATGGTATCTCTTCTATATCTAGTAACAATCCCCCAAATCAATCACGCAACCCATCTCCATTCTCCACATAACACATGTCCCTCAACTTCTCTAACCTCAACAAAAGCATAATAATTAATTATTTACTCAAACCAACCTCAACAACGCCACGTAACACTATCCTATGACTATGACTACGACCTTTCTCTTTCTTTCTCTTTCTTTTCTTTCCTTTACCAACTGGCCCCACACAATGTATCGCTTTCCGAAAACATCCACCTTCCACGTACTTACCTTTTTAATCTCAACCGTCCACGTCTCCTTCATAAAATGCCAGTTTAATTGTCCTTTGAATTTCCACCTGTTACACGATTAATCAACGATTTTGAAATCAACGGTTTAGATTCGTTGTAATTCGTATCTCGCTGTCACACACTTTAAATTTGCCTCTTCTCCACTTCCGCCGTTTTTACCAATGCTTGAGCTTTTTTGTTTGTTTGTTATTATTACATTTATTGCATGCAAAAACGACGATGAAGGACGTGAAACGACACTCGCTGGAATCGTCTTTCTCACGAGTGGACTCGGTTGAGACGGTTAGGAAATTGGAGAATGTTCAGCGAAGGAGGTTGAAAATTCGGAGAATGAAGTATAGTTGTCAGGCGAAGATCCACGGCGGAGATGATTTTACCGTTGGGACAAAAACGGAGAGAGGAGAGATTCATGAATCGGTTGAGATATCTCTGACGCTGGCGAGTTCGTCGTCGTCAGAGGAAGAGGATCGGTCGTCGAAGCGGAATGATGAAGATAAAGATATATCGTATGGTTCGGTGTCGGTGATAGGAACTAGGAAGGAAATGGAGGATGCGGTGAGCGTTGAGTTAGGTTTTGCAGTGAAAGAAAATCAGAAGTGTGATTTCTTTGCTGTGTATGACGGTCACGGTGGAGCTCAGGTGGCGGAGGTTTGTAGAGAGAGGTTGCATCAGGTTGTGGCGGAGGAGATGGAGAGATGCGGAAATGACGTGGAATGGGACTGGGAGAGAGTGATGGAAGGGTGTTTTGGTAAAATGGATAGAGAGGTTGCGAGTAATGCAGCGGTTAGGACTGTGGGGACCACGGCTGTTGTGGCGGTTATGGCTAAGGGGGAGATTGTTGTTGCAAATTGCGGTGATTCTAGGGCGGTTTTGGGAAGAGGCGGCGAAGTTGTGGAGTTATCTAGTGATCATAAGGTGCGTATTAATTTTAACTTTGTATAACTATAATTACTCCATTGTATATACTAATTAATTTCTTTAATTTTTTATAGTTTTGATTTAATCATTCATGAATAAGAGAATGAGATAATTTAAAGAAAATTATTGTATGATAATGAAAATGGTAATTCCTTGCGTGTGCACAGCCAGAGAGACCTGATGAGTTGATGCGAATAGAAGAAGCTGGTGGAAGGGTCATAAACTGGAATGGTCACCGTGTTCTCGGTGTTCTTGCCACTTCACGATCTATAGGTACGTTTCAAATTTTAATAACTCTTCATGATATATGTAGGTTATTAGCTAATAATGATAATTAATCAATTATTTGTTGGTTAATCCATTTTTATGATATGAGAATGAGCATGTCTTTTCCAGTTTAGCACTCTGATATGCTTTTTTTAGATTAGCAGAATAACTTTGACAAAAATAGAAAGAAAAGAGAGTTTTATAGTTAGATCATATGCGATGGCATGCGATGCTTGCTTTTAAATCTTTAACCAATCAAGATGACACAATGTTGCTTAAACTCTCTCATGAAGAGGAATCTAATAGAATGTGAGTATTCTTTATACAAATAAGTTTGCACATGTCATCAAAATGATTTTTAATTTTTAAGCTTATTGGGAAAGTGTCTGGTCATTTAAATTCTTTGAAGATTATTGGAGGGAAATAAATGATTAAATACTGTGTGGTTCTTGACATAAATATCTTCCATGTCTAAGACAACAAAAATCAAATTCAAAAGCTTTTTGGTTATTCTAGTTCTAGTCTATATTCCAATAACTTAAGCATTAAAATTTTGCTAGTTTTTGTTATTAATTTTATAGTTTATTATAATAGTATGTAAAGATCAATTTAAACTTAGAAGTACTTAAACATAAAAAAAAACTATTATTATTTTATTGCAGTCGATATTAAAAAAAATTGTTAGAATTAATTGTGCTAGTTGCTATACTTGATTATAGATAGTTATTATTAATTAGTTTTGTTAAAATTAGTTAAGATTTGTTAATTCATCATGTATGCATTAAAATCATCTTTTATTTGAAGATCTTATCATTGTACTAACTAAGATCTTATCATTGGATTCATACCAAAATTATTCATTCATTTTTTATTTTATTTCTCTCTTTTCTTGGGCTCAATTATGAGATGATTGAATAGCTTTTGGTATTGATTCATGATAAGATCTTTGTTACAATCAATATATGATACATCTTATGATAATGACCAACTAACAAATCTTAACTAATTTTAACAAAACTAACTTACTAATAATTACCTATAATCAAATACACAACTAACTCAAACAAAAATTGTGCCTAATTATATAAAATGAAGATATAAATCAGCTTTAACTATTCATCTTAGGTATACTCGACTCACCCCTCTACTCAAAGCCTTATACCTCAACTTTTGAAGGTAAAAATCAAATCAATGATTTATTATTCTCAACAAATAGCTAACTAAACATATTACACATGTGATTTGTAAAGTCGACTAAGAACATATTTAAAAAGAGTTGATTACATGGTATCAAATTATTCAAATCCATTCTCTTATATGTGCTTGATCAATTTCATTAAATCACAACAGTACATAACCAAGTATATGTGTTGTAACTATGTTTGTTTGATGCATGCAGGAGATGAGTATCTTCGACCATATGTAATATCAAAACCTGAAGTCACTGTAACAAAGAGAACCAGTGATGATGAATTTCTGATACTAGCAAGTGATGGTTTATGGGGTGTGATGTCTAGTGAAATTGCGTGCCAAGTTGTAAGGAAATGCTTCAAAGGGAAAATAAGGAGAGTTTGTGATGGGGTTGGGAATCAGACTAGTCGTGCTGCTGAAGCTGCAGCATTGTTGTCTGAGATAGCTTTGGCAAAGGGTAGCAGAGATAATATCAGTGTTATAGTTGTTGACCTAAGAGGAACATTAACATCTAGTTGACGCCTCTTTTTATTTTCAATCAAGGTTGTACACCATTTGCTCTAAGATATTATTTAGTATATATAATAATCGTAATTAATTAGTGTCATGAATTCAATCTCTAATGCACTCTTTTAAAATTTGAAAATCGGTTGAATTTTTTGTGAGTTTCATTACATTGAAATAAATTCATGGGTGGAAATTCTCTCTCACAATTTCATTACTTTAGTCTCAATTTTTCAATTTTTTCCTCACAATTTCATCTCATTTCCCTTCATTTGACATAATATTTTACTTAAATATTCATCTTCTTACTTCAAAATTACTATTGTTTTGGTCAAATGGATCCTAATTAATATAATTTTCAATTATCTATGTACTAACTGAATTCTAAATTTCCATCACCACCAAAGTCTCAATTTCTATCACCGACAACAAACTTCGTAGTGTTTTTTTTTTGTCACCAAACAACTCAAATATGTATATTAGGCCTTAAATAAATACTCATGGGATAGATTTTTTTCATCGTGAACCTGAAACACTAATTGGGTTTATGTCCGAACGTCAAGTTCCATAATTTCCAACTCAAATTGAAAGAGAAGAAAGGCATTCGGTAAAAAAAGAAATTGAGAGCTATTCACAAGGGATGAAGATACACTTCTCAAGCAATCATGACTCAATGTTTAAAAAATTCAATAATGAGAGTTGATAAAAAAGCCGATAATTTTTGGTTAAGAATCACCGCCAATAATAACCATTATTGTGGGCAGCCGTGAGAAAAGCAACGCGTCCAATTATAATGTCGATGGACTCGAATAAACAGTCTTGTTCATAAATTTGTTGGTTGTTACAAATAAGTTGTTAATGAAAATAAAAGCGGGACATCAGATAAAGATATCTTAGTCAACGCACATGTTTTTTTTTGCTTAAGATGAAGGTGCATCATTTAATCTTGAGTATCTATTAGGGCTTTTAAAAGATGAACTTAAATGGATGGGAGCATCCACCTACAATTCTTCAAAGAGAACAAAGAATTCTGCTAGTGGTGCATACACATCATCGCCTAACTCATGCACACCTTCAAGTTATGAGTATAATTCGTCATTTCGATGGAGTGTCCAATGGGACAAAAGACAGCAAAAAGAAAGGTAAGGCAAAGGATAATACAAATGAAAATAAACTGCCGCCTTCTAGTGTTATGCATGATACAATGAATAAAAGAATGGTAATAATGGAAAATCTAGCATGACTTAAGGATGAAGAAAACAAACTAATCAAGGAAAATATGGAGTTTGAAGCAATGCAATTCATCATGTCAAACACTTCTAAGATGAATGATAGTCAAAGTGAATATCATGAAAAACATTGTATTAAGCTAAAAAAAATATGGATTTTAGTTAAGATAAAATGTTCTAGTATCATTATATTTAAATAACATGTAGTATTTGTAATGTATCAACACCTAACATCTATGTATTATTATTTTTGGGTATTATTATATTCAAACCAACTGTTATTCAAACTAGCCTATTATATACTTTCATTCTTATCTCACTTTTCTATCACCTTTCTCTCATTTTTCTATAATTTTTCTATCACCCTTATCTCATTCTTCTATCACCCTTTTCTCACTTTATTGAATCCAAACAATTCAAACAACCTCAACAAACTTTTTTTGGGACGTTGGACAACACAAATGTAGAACTATTATTGTTAATGCTCGAGAATGAACATCAAACTGGAAGTTCCTCTAGGACAAAAAGAAGATCAGCGATAGATCAGAGTTATGAAGAAGGGCATAAAGGATTATTCAATGACTACTTCTAAGAAAATGCAATATACAGAGATGCCCAATTCCATAGAAGGTTCAAAAGGCATAGGCATGTGTTTCTTCGAATTGTATAAACCCTTGGAAATTATGATGAGCATTTTTAAATGAGGGTCGATGCAACTTGTAAAATGGGCTTTTCACCAATGTAGAAATGCACTTCTGCTATTCGTATGTTGACATGTGGATCTTTTGATGACATTGTAAACGAAAATGTTTGAATTGGTGAAAGCATTGTAGTTGAATGCTTATAGAGATTTGTAAGGGGAGTGAATGAGGTAATTGGGGATGAGTATTTGATAAGGCCTAATAACAATAATATTGAACTTTTTTTACAATAGGGGAGTCACATGAATATCCAGACATGCTAGGTTCCATTGATTGTATGCATCGTGAATGGAAAAATTATCTTATTGCATAGAAAGAACAATTTTGTTGAGGTGATTATGGTAAATCCACGATCATGCTTGAAGCAGAGGCATCACAAGACTTATGGATTTGGTATGTATTTTTTGGTATTGTAGGTTCAAACAATGATATTATTGTGTTAAACCAATACAACGTATTTAACAATATTTTGGAAGGACTTGTTGGCATTTTGCAATATACAATCAATGGGACTCCGTATAATATGGGGTATTATTTAGCTGATGGTATATATCATGAGTGGATTACATTTGTCAAGATCATTTCAATGCCACGAGAAGAAAAAGGAAAACTATTTATGAAACATTAAGAATCAGCTAGAAAGGATGTAGAACGAATATTTTGAGTGTTTCACTCTCCATTTGCAATTATATATGGTCCAACACGTGCTTGGGACATGGGAACCCTCAAGCATACCATTTATATGCTTGCATCGCACAACATGATTGTTGAAGACAAACAAGACACATATGAAGGTGATTTTAATTATTCTTATGATAATATCGATAACAATAGCTCAACGACTGAAACATTTAACGACCCTTGTTTGAATCTTGCAACAAGACTACAAAGAAGAGCAAGTCTTCGTGAAAAACAAGTTCATCGCCAAATATATTTGGGAACATTTTATATACTTGAGGACAACGAAATTTAAATTTGACTAATTATGTGATGTTATTTATTTTTATTATTTTTAATTATATGTCATGTAATTGAGATTAATTTTAATTATTGTTTTAAATTTTAAGTTTAATTAGTTTTATTTATTTTATATTAATATTAATTTAAATCATTATCCTAAGCTAAAATCAAATTAATATGAATAAAATATTAATATATGAAATAAAGTTGTAGGACCTAATATGGGTTATTTAAAGTTGCACCATTAGAGTGAAAAATTAGATGATTTGCTTCAAGCTGATGTGATTTAATGGGTTGGAATCAATGTAAATTTTGATCTCTAAAAACTCTAAAAATTCCAAGTGAAAACCCACTAAATTAACAACTCATAAAAATATAACATTTAAAACTCAAGTAAAATAAAAAAAAACAAATTTCATTTGAAACAAGTGAAACTGCTAGTGAAAGAAAAAGAATATGAGAATATGAAGTATATGAGAATATGAAGTATATGAGAAGATGAAAAGCAATAGAACAAGAAGAATGAAGAATAATGAATGAAAGAGAAAAGTGAAAGTAAGTGTGATTTGAAGATGAGAGACTTATCTTTCCAAATGAAACACGAAGGAATAAATTTAATACTAAAATAAATTATTTTAATTATATTCAATGTATGTCAGAAAAAAGTAAATGATGAAAAGATGGGTGATAAATTGTTTTAATTTTTTTAATAAGCAATTTGTATCTAACGGGTTTCGAACCTCAGACCTTGAGAGGAGAACACTCTCAGGACCCAAGCGTTTCACCGCTAGACCACACACAATATAATCTCAACCACCGTGCATTTTCTGTGTGTACTACTATACTAGCAGTATGATAAGATAATATATTTTTTTATAGTATTAATTATATTTGGATTACAATGGTTAAATTTCACTCATCCAAAACCGACCGGAATTATCCATCAATACCAACTTTTGTCAACCCGAGTACCCCACATGGATAAACCAACTTGCCCATGGGCCTGTTAGGTCAGATGGTTTGAACCGGTTCAAAAATCTTGTAAACCATAAGTAATAGTAGTAAGGTACACCAAACTTTCAAATCAATAATATTGATTACGTACTTTGATCGAGAGACTTCTATAACTATTTTAAATCTACACCCTCTAATGTGTCAGTCTCGTTCCTTCCCGTTTTTTGTGGGCACGTACATTAACATAAAGTTTTGCATTTTTATATTAAAAAGATAGAGTGCCTGCGGACATGCCTCACCCAACTCTCACCTTTTTGTGGACCAAACTAAAGTTTTAGGCTCACATCCTCAACTATGTATGCTCCGCCCTACTTCGTTTTTTATAGGACGGACTTAAACGGGATGAACATACCTGTTTTCCACCCACTACAAACATATTATCAAATGAGTTGTCAAATCAATTTTAAAAATAAAATTATTTTTACTATAAAATATTTAATTGTCACCATAAAAATATGTCATTTATTCATAAAAAAAACATATCATATTCACTTCTATACCTCTCAAAAATGGAATAAAACATTTCACTCTTTGAAGGAAAAACAAAAATACTTTCGAAAAAAATGAGATACAATGTAATTTGAAACTTTAACTAATTTCTTATCTCTAAGTCCCCTCAATTGTCCTTGAGAAAACTCACTCCTTATCTTTCGCACCAACTAGCGCATGTCGTTGCATCACCAATTACGAATAACGGTAATCCTGTTTGTGGCTCTCAGCTCTTAGAAGTAAGTTTCTCATTCTCATTTTTTGAATAATAATAACATGAAATATTTGAACCCTCACTTTCGTGTTTTCTCTCTAGGATTTCTCTCTAAGTCTCATGCTTTTAGTTTTAGGTTTTAGTCTTGTTCTCTCTCTCTCTCTCTCTCTCTCTCTCTCTCTCAAAGTGATTTAGTTTTGTATATGTGCTCAGTTGGAACATTAGTTAAGCGTTTATCTAGTAAAGTTTCCATTTTTGTGACAATCTCCTTGTTTCCTTCTACGCATCGTGAAATGATTATTTTCTTTTAGTTAAGCATTAGCGGGACTCCTCATGATAATGACTGCTTGGAATCTATTCAGGTTGGACTCGATACCTCTCTCGTCAGTATGAAACCTATGAATTTCCTAGCCTGAATCTCGAAAGAGCACTTGGCGGGAATTAGGCACATATCATACTTTCTGACTGACTGCAGGACATCCTTCAAATCTTCTGCATGGTTGCACCCTTTGTAGTCCTAACTATCATGTCATCAACGCAAACCTCCAGGTTTCACCTTATCAAGTGAGCGAATACAATGTCAATAAGATGCTAGTAGGTGGCTCCAGCATTCTTGAGGCTAAATGGCATGACGTGTAGTAGTGGTTGCCATGGCTCAACATAAAGGTTGTTTTAGGAGCGTCAAAGGGTCTATCCGAATCTGGTAATACCCAGAGTATGCATTCATCAAGCTCAACATGCGGTAACATGATGACCCATTGATAATGCAATGATGTCTGATAGCGGGTATGATTCTATATGATTGGCAGCGTTTAGATCGGCGAAGTCTACACACGTGCGTCATATGTTGTTAGCTTTCCGGACTAAAACCACTTTGGTTTGCCAGGAGGGGTATTTCGTTTTTGAGATGAACCCAACATCTGATAGTTTCCCCACCTCTTTATCAATGGCAACTCTCTTTTCCTTTCCAACTTCTCACTTCCTCTATGTTATTGATCTAGAATAAGGGTGGATGCGAGGCGATAGTTCACCACTTTGGTGACTAACCTAAGCATGTTAGAGGGAGCCGATGTGAACAAGTTGACGTTAATGAGTTTTTAGACTAGCTCTCGTTCCTCCTACTTAAAGATTTAAATGCCTATCTTCGTGACCTGGTGAGCAAAAAGGCCTATATGGACCTCCTTCGAGTCCTTTCTAGGCGTGGGATTTTCTGCTTCTACGCCTAGTCTAGGATCCCCACTCAAGATCATTATTTGGAATTTCAAAAGAGGGGAATCAACAAGGGCGATATTTTCCCTCCCTATGGCTAAGCTATTTTGGTAGCACTCTCAAGTGATAAATTGGTCTCCTCAGATTGTACTGACTCTCCCTCTAGAAAATGGACATTTTAAGACCATGTACAGGGTGGAAGCAAATGTCTCTAGTGCGTTGTTGACAGGTAGCCTAAGAATGATGTTGTATGGTGATAAGGCGTTCGCAATAAGGTAGATGGAATTAATCGCTTTGGCACCTGAACCCTTGCCACAAGCGGTTTCCAAGGTTACATGGACCATTACTTCTCTTTGTTCATCTGACAATCTTATTAACAAGCTGTTGAATACCTTGATGCCGTTAGGTTTGCGTTTCTAGTTTTAGAAGGCGTCCCAGAAAAAGAAATTAATGATGCTACCATGATCTATCAAGACACGCTTGATATCCCAATTTCCATGTTGCACGATGGTAACTAAAGGGTCACCGTTGTGAGGGCTATCTTCAAGGGCGTTCTTCTCAGAAAAGATGATGTTAGCCCATGTTTTCCCTCGCGTGCCCCTGGGTAAACCAAGAGATATTAAATTTGATGCAAGCACTTGCCTTACGTATTTATCTGGTAGGAGTTAAAGCTACCTCTACCAACAAAACCTCTAATATAATGTTTGTGTTGTAATGTAGGGACATAATAGTGACCCTACGGGTGGCCACTGTTGTATCGATAAAAAAGTATAGGTGTGCATGCTTCCTATGTGTAGGGAAAGGACACTAAAAGACCTTAGTTAGTATATTATGTGGCATGGTGGTTAAGGCTAACCTATGGTGGTGAGAAGCCCTGCATGATGGTGTTTTACTGTGATTTGGAGGTCATGCTCACATGAGGTGATAGACCCCGCGTTGAGTGTTGTGCTTAGGTATAAGCCTATGTGGGGTGTGACTTGAATATATTAAGATATGTACTTTCCCCCCCTGGGGATAAGTATTTATAAATGTCTTTTAGGTCTAGGGTTCTCTTGGAAAAGGGTCACCACCCACCTAGTCATTGGTGGACTGTTGAATCCATATTTCCAATGGGGACGTGGGTTAACTAATGACTCTGACTTCTCTATGTCCAAGAAACATCTTATACCACACCTCATCTAACTGAGCCATAAGAAAGTCTTGGGGGGACGTGATATTTTTCATGGGGTGACATGTTATCATCGCCCCTCTTAGGGCAACATACATTCATCACCATAGGTAGATCCTTTTACAAATATAACACTATAATATCCAACTCATAGAAACCAGTAACCCAAGGCATCCTTCATCGTAGTCTCTTAAGGAAAAATCCTAATTTGAGGCAATACAAATTGATAATACGATGGAAGTGAGGACAAGACTAATACTTCAAGAATCTACTTTTCTGGAAGCGAAAAGACTCGTCTAGAGAGTAACATAAGGAAAGATGGGCCTACGGAGTGAGGGGCTTCACTAGCACAAAGCACATAAGGAAATCACCTTAGTCGTTTCAATTAAATGAACAATTCATAAGGTATATCCGATCTAATTTGTTTAATTAAATGAACAATTCATTTACTCATTTCAAATGTTAATGAGGTCTTTTATTTAAGGTTTTTGTATGAAAAATTGATGCACCCGACTGGATTGAGATTGAGGCAAAGATTCGCTTTCTTAGCTCCCTTCATTACCAACTTAGGGTTAATCATATCTAAACCGGATGAAGTCATGGCGTATGTACTCAACCGTTTTATGGCCAGCATAAATTCAGAAAAGTTGTTCTTCTTACCGTTTAATACCGGCAACGGGTTAGACTTTAATTCTAAATTCATCTATTATAATTTTTCATATTTTTACATTGTGTAGAAAGTTTTCATCTCACATTTGTTTTGCCTTACAGTGGACATTGGTTGTTGGTCGCGATTAATCCTATCAGTGAAGTTGTATATTTTCTGGATTCCTTACACAATCCAGTTAGTACATACGAAGCTATGAAGAATTTGGTTGATACGTAAGTGAGATTGTTCTAAATATTCGTGTGTATATTTATTTATTTATGGGAATTGTTTTAAATTATGCGTTTATGTTTTACTAGCGTTATACTAGTTTTTCGAGCACAAAGAGGAAGTCAAGTACCAAAGAGTAAAGCCAACAACATCACATGGATTCAAGTGGAGGTATATTAATTAATGTTTCACAACTTTGATTATATAAATAGTGATGATATATACGTGATAAAACTTAGGCCTTATCCATATTTTCTTTCCATGTGTAGTGTCCTGGGCAGCGTAATGAAGTAGATTGCGGTTTTTACATGTTGCAGTTTATGAAAGAAATTCTTCTTTCGAATCAAATAGAGATTCCGTCCAAGGTATGGATTTCTAACTTAAGAGTTATTTTAATATTTAACACATATTTCTCATATAATTAAATAGTTTTAACTTAAACATACCATGTTATATTATTTTGTAGTATTTTGACGACTTCAAGTGTGCTACTTACTCAAAATCTAAGTTGGATGAACTTAAGGAGGAATGGTGTCAATTCATGATTGAGTTGAAAGTTGTATAGGTATACTGAAATTTTACTATAATTGATGAGAATTTTGAGTATAGCCAAGTGCATGTTGCAATATTTGATTTATCTACATAGATTATTAATTGATATGTAGGCCGTTTGAAATACATTCGTGGAAAATGTAGAATGGTTTTATATACACTAATGTAGAATGTTTTTCACCTTTATATTATTTTGTTTTTGGTTTTCTGTTATTCTGTTTTGTGATTATAATGGTTAATTTGATGCAATTGCAGGATATTGAAGGGTAAAAAGGTTAGCTGGCAAGAAGAAAAAGTAGATATTTAGCATCCTTTTGACTTGTGTAAAAAATAACAATGTTTTGGATAATGCAATTGTTTTCATTGAATTGGATGTAATTTTGTTGTTGTTTATTAATATATTCTTAGCATATAAAAAATTCAAAGTTTATTCGTATATATATATATATTCTTAGCATCTTAGCTATGAAAAATAGAGTTTCTTTTTGTTGTTTATAAGTGAAATTTGTAATGGTATATTGTACAGGTGCAAAATGTGGTGAAAACCTGGGGCAAGCCTTTTTTAAATAGATCCATTTAAAAATTTCGTGGACATTAGACAGCGCTTTAAAAGAGAAGCGCTGCCTAAAAGCTATTTAAAAACTTTGTTTCAGAAAAGCGCTGCCTAAAGGGGGCCTTTAACAGCGCATTTAAGAAAAAAGCGCTGGCTAAAGTGGTACTTTAGCAGCGCTTGTGGGGACAGCGCTACCTAAAGGTGGCCTTTAGCAGCGCTTTTAAGATGCTTTTTCTTAAAAATTGTTTTAGAAAAGCGCTGTCTAAAGGGGGTCTTTAGCAGCGTTTTAGATATAAAAGCGCTGTCTAAAGTGGGCCTTTAGCAGCGCTTTATAGGTAAAAGTGCTGACTAAAGGGTGCCTTTAGCAGCGTTTTCAAGGTGAAAAAAAACGCTGCCTTTACCTACGGCAGCGGGGGAATAGATAGCGCTTTTAAGCGCTGCCTAAAGCCAAAAAAAGCGCTGTCTATGTGCATGTTTGGCGTAGTGGCAACATACATTCATCACCATAGGTAGATCCTTTTACAAATATAACACTATAATAACCAACTCATAGAAACCAGTAACCCAAGGCATCCTTCATCGTAGTCTCTTAAGGAAAAATCCTAATTTGAGGCAATACAAATTGATAATACGATGGAAGTGAGGACAAGACTAATACTTCAAGAATCTACTTTTCTGGAAGCGAAAAGACTCGTCTAGAGAGTAACATAAGGAAAGATGGGCCTACGGAGTGAGGGGCTTCACTAGCACAAAGCACATAAGGAAATCACCTTAGTCGTTATTGAAAATATTGAACTAAGGATCATCTAAGTGAAAGGTAATCATCCCTTGATCACAAATGTCATCCTGGGAGGTGCGTGCAATGTAGAAAAAAATTGAGAAATAACCAGAGGGAAGGATTCCAAGACTTGTGCTAAACACAAAACTGGAACACCCACATATAGGCCTAAGCCCTTAATTGAAGCTGAGAGGGGGCAACCTTCAAGTGCTTCAGGACGACTACCTCGAATCCAAAGAAAGGTAGTCGCTATACTATCTTGGAGAATAGACAGTCATAAAATGGGACCAAGCAGCAGGTACAAGGGCTACATCTATGGAAAGGACCGAACAATCCAAAGGGTTGTCGACTGCATTGTTGAACTATAGGTAAATAAGGCCTCATAAAATATTTGTTAAGTTAAATCATGAATAAATATGATCTTTATTTGTTTTGTCATGGTTAAATTGTTGCTAACCTACACAAGGCCTTCAAAAAATTGAGACGAATTTACAACCACCCAGCCGTACTTGACCACATCAGCCAGCTCCACCAACGTCACTCCCCTTTGGGATAATTCATAGACTTTAAAGTGTTCGCCATACTTTACCCACAAAACTATGCTCGATCTACCCCGATACTCCAAGGCATTCTCTCATCAACTTAAAACCTGCATTTTTGCATCACTCAAAATTAGAGGGGGTCATATTAGGACCTCTCTGTGATCCTTCTCACCACCATCAACCAATAAGAAAGCCTTAAAAGAGTCCAACGAAGAAGCTCCCCCATCAAAGGAGTTCCCATATACCTTGTTGGAATAAGAATCATAGGTTAGTGACACAACTTTGTGGCCCCTATAATCAAGAACAAGGGGAGGGAAATGTGAATCAAGAGATACCCTCATTCCCGTAACAGAAGAAATATCACTCTCATAATCACTCACTATGTGAATAGAGCTATCACTCATATTGGCCAAAGAATAGGAAACGTTAAATGTAAAGTATAAGTTAAGAAGGGTACCTCGATAAGCAAGGTTGGAGAGGCATAGGAATGAAGAAATCCAAGAACTTTGAGTAAAAAGCTACAATTGCTCTGGTATGTGCTTTTAGGAAGAGAAAAAGACACTTGCTAATAATAATTACTAATGAAACTGAATGTCAAAGATTGAAACTGAATGTCAAAGATTGTGAAAGGTTTCTTTGGTGCTCAGGATTCCGCATCAACCTATTACATTCAATTATGGTTCTAAAGCAAAACTAATGTATTTGAGCAATAATATACTGCACATATAACGAGGTTTGCTTCGACATCCATGTACATTAAATTTTTTAACTATACCAATTACCTATTACTTTTTTCACTTTTTAATTTTTTTTTCAAGTTTGAATAATTTGTTAGTAATATCATGGTAACTTGCATAATGCCCCCAACCATATCACTACTCCATGAGTCTCGAAATAGATTGGTAGATGATGAATTAAATTATAATAAAAAAAACTTCATCACATGAACATATCCAACTGTTATTTACAATGAGTCAAGAGTAAATAAGAGTTTATAAAAATAATTCATAATTATTTTCAAATATAAAAAAAGTATTTTTTTTCTTTCTCCGTTTCAAAGGTTACTTTTTTATGATGATTTAATATAATTGAGTTTATACAATCATTGTTCATTTTATAATTAAATAATTTATTTCAAATATAAATTTGTATTTACATGCATTTTATAGATAATATTCAATAGCAAGGCATACAATTAATTTTCCATTTCACGAGTCACTATTAGAATAATTTCTATTTTATTTTAATTATCATTTGTCTTTATTTAAGCAACAAATTTTTTATTTTTAAATGTTAAATATTTTTCTTTCTCCATCTCACGAGTCTATTTTTATTTATTTTTGTATAATTATTTAATACATATGATCATTATTATTTTACAGTTAAGTAATTCATTTTAAATTTACACGTTATATATATTTTATATTCTATGAGATTCAATAATACTTAATAGCGGTATAGGCAACTAACTATTTATCTCGCGGATATTGTCGGAACAATATCTAATTTATTTAAAGGAAAATGCTAATGGTTAAGAAAACATAAAAACAAGAAAGGCAAGAATAAATCTCAACCATTCATTATCACCACCATCCCATGATTCCTATTAAAAAGGAAACTAAATTAAAAATAAATTAAAAGTTTCCCTATAATATAATGACATGTGTTCATTCTTGCATTTCTTCTCCAAATTCCTTCGTACTAAATAGCATTACTCTTATTTAAAAGACAAATGTCAAAATTTTTTTTTTTTTTTATTTCTTCATTTTACGAGTTCTTTTTTAATTTATACGTTTATTTAATTTAATACAATTAAATTTATATAATTATTGTTATTTTACGATTAAGTAATTTATTTCAAAATTAAAATATAAATTTAAATACATATTTTTACTGTAGAAAATAAATTTACTTGTAGAAATGCACTTTATACCTCTAAAAAAAATTGAATTAAACCACTCCAGGGAGGTAAAACAAAAAACTTTTGAAAAAAATTTAAAATACAATGTAGTTTGAAACCCTACCTAATTTCTTCTCACTCAATCCCCAAAATCGCCCTTGACTCGCTCTCTTTCACGCCGGCCACCGCACGCCGTCGCACCACCAGTTGCGAAGAACGGTGATCCCGTCTGTGGCTCCCACCTCTCAGACGTAAACTTCCCATTCACACTTCCTGAATTATAATAACATGCAAAATTCAAACTCTCACTTTCATATTTTCTATCTCAGGCTTTCGCTCTCACTCTCAGGCTTTCAATTTCAGGTATCAGTCTTGTTCTCACTCTCAGAGTCGTTTATTTATTTCTGCTTATATTCTCACTTGGAACGTTAGTTAAGCTTTGGTCTAGTAAAGTTTCCATTTTTGTAACAATCGCAATGTTTCCTTCTATGGATTGTGAAATGATTATTTTCATTTAGTTCTCTTAATTATGCTTACTATTTTTGAAATCATTTCACCATCTGCATTTGATTTGAGATGATGGTTAGTAATTGCTAGAGATTGAATTTATGAGAGGATATATTCTTTGTCTCCTCTTTTATCGGTGCTCTATGGTTGCATACATGGTATTTGACGAAATGTCAATTTGGTACAAACCTTTTATCTGCAAGTCAGAAGCTGATTTTTTATTAAGTATTTGCATCTATAGTCATCAGCACGATTTGGAAAGATGCTACAACTAGTAGCTTTAGTTTCATTTCACCCCAAGTTTAGAAGATACTACCGTAAATCCTAATGATCACTTAGAGCCAGCTTCAATAAACTTTTCTAAAAGCAGTTATAATGTAAGAAGAAACATTAAGAGAATCTTACGTTGACCATGAGTCCATCAATACCCTATGCAGAAGAGATCTGATCGACATAATCGGTTGCAAGAATCTAAAAGAAAGAGTGTAATAGGAAGGGCAGCTGGCAGTGATTTCCTCCCCTTAGAATCAGGAAAGTGAAAAGATTGCTACAACCTATTTGGTAAATCTTTGATATGTTTTGAATGAGTGTGAAGACCATGTGTGCAATGGATTCAAAAGGACTTTGATTAATATTAGTTTGTTCCTTCTATTATCTTATTTTCAAATTATCATTTGAAATTTGATTTGAATTTGTTTATAGATTGTTATTATACTTAGTCAATGTCAACTGTCATTTTGGATTTGGTATTAGCCAGTGTTGTTAAATAACTGGCATAGTGCTTCTATACCCCACTATACTTACATAGCGGGATTTTGAGTAACTGTGAAAAAATCCGAGAGCTATTACGATGTCACTACCACTGCAATAGTGGTGGCCTTTTCCATATTGCTGATAGACTGATAGCGGTCACTGCTTACATAGTGGAAGTTATTGTTTTTTCCCCTAATGATAAGAAAAAGATATATTATCTTGGTCTGAACTTTGTTCACTCCAACAACGAGTTATATTTATTAATGATATTTTTTAGGCGGTTTAGAGTCAACACAATTTTATGAAGTTCTAAAGAAAATTCTAATATATGTCTTTCTTTGAAGAAAAGGATAATGTAAGAAAAAAGTATTCTTAGATAATGAAGACTGTGTAAACACCAAGATGACAATCAGATATTTTATGTGTAGAATCCCATAGTTACAACACTAAGAATTTCAAGAAATTGATACAAAATTTTAGACCATTAGTTTAAACCGTAACCCATTAAGAAACCAAACTTTCTCAGCTAATAACTGTGAGACAACTGGTAATCACATGTTGTGGTGGGGTACATTAGCTTTATCCGAAGACTTAGGTTTTTTGTCAATGAAATGTAAAAAACCCTTTCAATTTTCAATTTTCAATTTCTCAAGTTTTTCAATTTTTGGATACTTTTTTTTGTATTTTTTCTATTGAACTTGTTGAATTTTAATTTTTGTTTACTTTTTTTTTTGTATTTTTTCAATTGAACTTGTTGAGTTTTATAAATCAAAAGTGTTGAAAATCCTATATTAGATAGTGATATAACCTGATCAGTGGTTATAGGTGAGGGATGACCTTCTCCTTACAAATTGGTTTTGTGGGATTAAGTTAGACTCAAACCAAATTCTAAAATAGTATCCAAATATATCTTGGACTTGGATAAGTTAGGCCACCTCGTTACTGAGCTACCAAAGTATCAAGATCACACTCCAAATGTAATCCTAGACATGAGGTGTGTTTTTAGAATCTCACGTTGGAGATGGATTTGGTCTAAATAATGGTTATTTTTGGGTGCCAACCCTCACCTTTCAAATCGGTTTTTTAAGGTTGAGTTAGCCCAAAACAAAATTCTAATAAAGATTTATTTATAGTTGTTGACTTGTTGTAAATATATCATCATGTGTGTGTGTGTGTGTGTTTGTTGGTAGTTAATATTTTTTTTGGATAAATTTATGTTGAGATTATAAATTACTACCTCCGTCTCTAAATATAAAACACTCTTGAGAAAATTGTCTCTTTTTATAAGACTCTTGTATTTTCAACTGCATTAATTATTTTTCTACCATATGCAATTAAAAATAAATACTATGAGGGGAACTTAAACTATTTTTCTCTCTTGATAGATAAATTTGTAAACACAATATCAATTACCAATAGATTTAATACTACCTTCCACTTTTTTAATTCCAATGATTTAGTCAGGAGGAGTCTTATATATTAGGGATGGAGGCTGTATATACTTTTTTGTGGTACACCATTAAACGTGTTATTACTTAATATAGATGATTTTTTGTTTTTTTTATCATATATAATTTAAACAATTGAACTAATTTTTTATTCTGATTTTATTGATAACTTTTTTTGGTACCCTTGAGACCATAGTTATTAAATCTAGGCGGAATCATATTGGCATGTTCGACGCGGTAGATCAGTGACTTGGTCAAATAATCACTGCGGGCGACTTGTTTGATAGAGGTGTCAATATAAACTATAGCTCATGGCCCATCACATTTTCCCCTAGTACGACGCCCCCAATCTGACCCCTTATTATTATCCTAACTCACAAATGATAAAAATTATATGGGATAGGGATGGGGCCGGATCAATGGTGGGCCATCCACTGTTGTACAAAAACTACTATGCCTATATATGTTTGCCTAGGGTTTTCTCTTCGGCCGTTCCTGAACTCATTCAGTGCTCCTGTGTGCTCTTTTGCATTGGCATTGCTCACAGATCATATATTCTCTAATCTAGCTCCAATTCCTCACTTTGTCCTCCCCCTTCTTTAGTTATTATCGTTCGCTTGCTGAATCTGTTTTGGTCAGTGGTAAGATTTTTCTATTATTTTTATGGTATTTTTCATATTTGGCAGATAATATTTGAATACTAATGCAAGTTTTTATGGTCATGCTTCCTTGATTGGTGTCTATCATTTCATATTCTGCATGTGTTTCTTCCCCGAACTACTCCCAATTTCATGTGCTTTGTCGTATTTTGTGAGTTGCTACTAGAATTGATAATTTAACAATCATTGATGTTGCGAACATACATGTTATAGCTGAAGATGTGAGCAATAAACTCCATTCTATTTGTTGCTTTGACTATTTTATGTACTTAACAAAGTATCTTGAGAATTTTAGGTTATGAAAGACGCCATGCAATATATTTCTTGATTGACATTTTTTATGGGGGCAATATTAATGCTGTGATTGTTTAGGTGATTTCTTCCTGCAGAAATTTAATGGGATCATAAGATCTCATGTATTTGCTTTTGTATTGTCAATTCAAATAGTTTACTTGTTATTATCATGTTCTCTTGGCTGGTTTCATGTGGGTACTGATTTCACCCTAGATCTTAATGTGTTTTTTTGAGTTCACCATAGTTCATATCGCTATATTTGGTTCCAAAACTCACCATCACACAACTCATATTGTAACACTCTGAAGGTAAACTTTTCTGTTGTGTTCCTGTATACTTCTTTTTGTCTAAAATTGTATTGGTAGTGACTTCACTGTGATTTTTCTTTTCCTTTTCATTTGCCTGATTTTGAGCTAAGTTTGAATAAGAACCTTAATATAGTTTGTTCTTGTGTGTGAATGTTGAAATGATCACTGCTTACTAATTCACTCCAGTTTTTAGTAGTAAACATTGTGAATGAGGAAAAAGGAGCTTGCAATTTTTCTGAAAAACCAACTCAGAGTTGAATTGTTTTTAGTAACGGGGTTCATCATGTTTTTGATTCTTGTATGTTTGATCGTTTGGCTAATGTGTGCCATATTATTGTTATAAATATGATATAACCAATATTGTTTGACTTTCCTGACAACTGTGTTCCTTGGACTTGTATCTCTCAATGGTTGTATTGATGATATGCATTCATACAACAAAATAGTTGCTTTTATGAAGGCATTGTCAGACCAACAATACATTATTATAGCTTTCTACTGATTTACTGATATGAATCCTGTTGGCAATGTCTGTGATTTATATACTTTTGAGAAGACCAAAGACAAGTGAAAGGGATACTACAAATATCTAAATTTGGAGCACGATATCATTAACATACTTAATGTTCTGTCTCTTTTTTCTCTCTATTTTCCCAGTTCGAGACAGAAAACATTGAGTTTAAGTTCCGATGTAGAGATTGAAGTTCATTGGTCATATAGGCTTTATGTTCAATTCAGCTGGTATCTTTTTATTTGGTTGCCAACTCCGTGTTTATGTGATTTTAATTCTTGAGAATCAAAATGCTCATATCTTGTATCTTTATTAATTTATTAACTGATTCTCATTGCAGATTTGCTTACTTTATCACATGTATTATTCTTGACTGATTTTTATTGCACTACTTGTTAATAGGTGGGTGGGGAAACAACAACAGTTCTTTAGAAGGAACAAGAGAGAAGTTGCTATTTCAAAACAAGTTGGTATTAAGAAATGGTGAAGTCGTTTGGTTTGGGATCTGAACCAGTGTCTGGTATCTTGATTCCTTCGAAGAAGAGAGAGTATAGAGTCACCAATCGCCTCCAAGAGGGCAAGCGTCCTCTATATGCTGTCGTTTTCAACTTCATCGACTCCCGCTACTTCAACGTTTTCGCCACTGTTGGTGGCAATCGGGTTCTCTTCCTTGTTCTATTCTTTTTCGTTCAATTCTCATACAACCTTTTAATCCTTTTCACTTGAAAGTTTCAATCTTTAACCCTCTATCCTTTTCTTTCATTAGGTTACTATTTATCATTGCCTTGAAGGAGGAGTTATTGCTGTACTGCAGTCTTATGTAGATGAAGATGTATGGCAACACTCTACTCTCTTCTGTGTCTATCATTTTTTTTTGCCTCTACCACCACTATGAGGGTGTAGTTGATATTATTATAATTATAAGAAACTTCGTCAATTTTAACCCATTTTTTCTGTAGACCAGAAGGATGAATCTTTTTACACAGTGAGCTGGGCTTGCAATCCTAATGGTTCTCCATATGTTGTGGCTGGAGGAATCAATGGTATAATTCGGGTCATTGATGCAGGCAATGAGAAGATACATAAGGTACTTTGGTAGTAACTATAATGATAGTTATTTAGTATCTTTAACTTGTTAGTTTTGAGTTTTGTAGTAACTATTGCTATCTAAATATCTTCAATTTATTTTTGTTAATTCAATAATATTGAAAAAGTATTAGTTAGTAATTGGATAGAAATCAAAAAATTAGGTAAATAGATTGTTTATTATTGAACTGGAGATTGATGAGCTCAATGATCTACAGTGGTGAAAACAGAAAAAGAGAATATAAACCAGAGTTAGGCTCCTAAACCAGTGAGAAATCTCTCCTAACTGGCTCTAACAAACTTTCTGAATCCCTCTCAAAGCTTTATTTGGTGGTCAGTGACCATTCCTTCTTCTCCGCGAGCGAACCCAAGGACAAAAGAATGCCACCACCCATAACCAATTGAAATAGACTGAAAGATAATTAGAGTCTTGTCCAATTCACCCTTGAATTGCTTTGCAATGTACTTGTGTAAGCATTGTTGTTGTCATCAGTTTCAGTTTGAACTTTCTGCTAGCTCCAACAAATACACAACATCAGTCAGTACCAGCACATATTCCCGTAGGATAAGATTTCCTTGTAACAATGAGTAAAACAGGAAGCCAGTAGCGTCATCAACTAAGCACATACCAAGTGCATCACATAAAGTAAATAGCAAGTTTATGTGTTGACCACTGTGTGCATTCCCTTCCTTAGCTATACAATCCAATTAACAATCAAATGCATACTTGTAGGCCTTGCATAAAGTGTTTTCAGAAAGGGAAGAGTTTTCTTTGGGTAAACAATATGAAATAGAAGTCCTCCCCGTGACAATCCATTCAAAACACTTGCCCAACTATACACAAGTTATGAGTGTTACTGTTGCATCCAAGTAAGTTGGTGAGATAATTAGGTCAACAAATATCCAAGTAACTGATGCGTTTTGGATCATACACAGTAAGATTAGTCTACGAATTGTCCCTACCTTCTTTAGACCCTTCCCTTTTCAGTATCTTGATCTGAAATTTCACGGTGCTTTGTTCATAGTCTTCTCTAACGGCGTTCTTAGGACGGTCACAGGACGTAACACGTACCAAGGAAGAGCCACAGTAGATAGACCAGTGTTCTACAACTTCAATTCAAAAAGGATTGCCGTAAGTGGATCTGATAGTGGTCGACTCGACGGAGGTCGCAAGTTGTGCACGACTTGTTCCTCCACAATTTTGTTTGGTTCCATCACTTGTTTCTTCTTCTCCACCGTGTCTTCCTTTTTCGGTTTCACCTCTGTTTGGAACACAGTTTCACAGTGATTTTTCAATGCATCGGTTATGGGCAATATGCCCCCCCAACCACACTTGAGATTTCCCGTGGAAACATGCCCTAAATACGTTGCCATCTCTGCCCTCAACAATTGACGAAACTCCACAAACGATTTGACTAATTCTTCCAATGTTCCCATTCTTCTTCCAATGCATCCAAAAATTCATCCTCCGTCAGTGGCATGATTGATCACGCTGCAAGCTCCCCTCGAATATCAAAAGGTCGTACCATTGATAGAACTCAGAAAATTAGATAAACAAATTGTTTAATACTCCTCCGTCTCATAAAAGTCTCTCATTTGCACTTTTTCTCTATTTCAAAATAAATGTCTCTTTACAATAGCAATACAACATTTATTATTATTATTTTTCACTATCATACCCTTATTTATTATCTTTCACTCTATTCTACTAATCCACTAATTATAATTAATTAGGGCATTTTAGTAAATGATATTCATATTATCATTAAAATCAACACATCTAATCATTTTCTTAAGAACCTCGCATAGCTCAAATAAGACACTTATTATGAGACGAATGGAGTAATGAACAGGAATTTGACGAGCTCAATGCTTGACAGTGGTGAAAACAGAAAAAGAGAATGTAAACCAGGATTCAAGGAACTCATAAATCAGAGAGAAATCTCTTGTAACCGACTCTTAACAAACTTTCTGAATGCCTTTCAACTTCCCTCCCTCTCTCTCTTATAATTGAAATTCCCTAAAATTCAGGAAATATTCTAGCTAGCTCTTATTGGACTAAGGCCCAGATCCAAGGTTCTATCATACTATGTCACTCTATAGCAGTGTTATAGTGGAACAGCGTAGCGGTTGTAGGGTTCGGTGCAAGGCTATTGGTGCATGAGCCACTGTCAACGATAGTGGTTGTAGCGGCAGCTAATTGCGGCCCCAAATCGCCGTCGCAGCAGCTATTGCGTCCTATATTAGAATTTTAGGGATAAATTCCTCAAATTATATTTTTTAAACTGTTGTCTTTTCTTAAGGGTATAGATTTCAATCCGAACCCTTTGAAAAGTAATGTTATATCCTTGCTCACATATTATTGTTTTGTTCTTCCTCCTTTTAGTTCAGTTATGTTTTATTCTTCTTCTCTTCTTCAGTTTCATTACTCTATATTTTATTTTCATTTACTATTAACTATAATGATCTCTTTGATTTTGTGTATTAGTCTATTTTTTGAGTATTTATGTCTACTATGTACTCTTGTTTTTAGTCTTTGCAATAGCGCCTATCTCACTACCCGCTATATCGCTATTTGCTATAGCATTTTAGAGGGGCAGTGTTAAACGCTATTAGAGATTAACAACATATCTATCATAATGTAATTCCTCTTGCTTTCTGACATGATACCCTTCTCTCTACAGAGTTTTGTTGGCCATGGGGACTCCATAAATGAAATCAGGACTCAATCGTTGAGGCCATCACTTGTAATATCTGCCAGCAAAGTAAATTGCACTTCTCTTTGTTATATTACTAACTAAAGAATCACTTATCTTTCCATTCTATAACTTCTAAAGTTGACCAGGATGAATCTGTTCGGTTATGGAATGTTCACACTGGAGTATGCATTTTGATATTTGCTGGAGCTGGTGGACACCGTAATGAAGTCTTAAGTGTCGTAAGTGTATTATGCATCTAATATATCGTCCCCTTAACTTGATAAATTACCAAATTGTGGTGATAATTGATGTTTTGGTTACTAGTCCAAGTAACTTTATATTTTTTACTGTAGGATTTTCATCCATCAGATATATTTAAGATTGCCAGTTGTGGCATGGATAATACTGTAAAAATATGGTCTATGAAGGGTAAGGCATTTGGTTTCAAGTTGGCTGCTATTATCTCATTGGTTTGATTTTGTTCATTCTTATATGTCATATAATTGAGTTTCACTGTATCTTCCATAATGTAATGCCGGAACCATATAGAAAAGATAAAAAGTATACCAGAAAAGGTCACATAGTTTTCCCCAAAAATAATCATCGCTGTTTATGTCATGTAAACACTAGTATTTTAATATCACACTCAGAAAATATAAATTTGTGAAATTCGTGCATCTTACCACTAAAAGTCAGTCTCAAAATTAGATTTAACTTTGAAGGGATACAGGTTTTAAACTGACAATAGTGGTAGTGTATCTAATGTATTGTCTTTTTCATTGTAAACCATCTCTGCCGTCGTCTTATTTGCAGATTTCTGGAGCTATGTAGAGCAATCATTCACATGGACAGATATCCCTTCTAAGTTTCCTACAAAATATGTCCAATTTCCTGTAAGAATCAGTTTATTTTAATCACATATCATGTATTGGTTTTTCTAATAGTATCTAATTTCAGGTATTCAATGCGTCAGTTCATTCAAATTACGTTGATTGTACTAGATGGTTGGGTGATTTTATCCTCTCAAAGGTGAGTGGTTGCTCATTCCAGTGTTGGTCTACTTGCTGTTAGAAAATATGAGTTTGATTTGCTGTGAGAAACAATGTTCCTAGCAACTTACATGATTCTTTCCCACTAATGTTTACACTCAATCTTTTATGATACCAAATACAAACTGTAAAAGTAATCAAGAAAACAAGGAATGTAGGATTTTCAATTGGAAGTTGGACCACATTGGTTTAATGTTTGGAAATGCTATACACCCTAAAATGTTATTCCTACCAATATGTTTGGTAAATTCTTGATATTATTACTAACTTTTAAAAAAAAAATTATTAGTTTAATAAAATAATAGAACAAATAAGTAAAATTGAGAACTCGTGCAAATTTTATTACTGGGAATATTTTTCCCTTTCAACCAAATCTTACATTCCTTGAAATCCATTTTGTAACTGGAAAACAAACACACATGTAAGGCTCATGAGTCAGTGGTTTGAATATTCTTTGATTTCATGAAGTTATTCAGTTCCTAAATTGATGGACGATGTTATGTTTCCAGAGTGTTGACAATGAAATTGTCTTGTGGGAACCTAAAGTGAAGGAACAGGCTCCAGGGGAGGTTAGTTAGAACTATTATCTGTTTCTTAGCTTTTTAATGTATGAAGTTTTAATTTAGCTGCAGCCTTTCTTTTTTTGGGTGTTTAGGGGTCAGTCGACGTACTTCAGAAATACCCTGTTCCTGAGTGTGATATATGGTTCATCAAATTTTCCTGTGATTTCCATTACAATGCAGCTGCAATAGGTAAGACTATCTGATTGCTATAATTTCATCTTTTCGATATATTTTTCTTCTCCTAATGCACAGCTTCAACTAGTTGTTTATTGGAAAGATTCTAACTTTTGCTTTTACTGTGTTTTTTTAAATCTGGATCTTCTGCCAGGCAATAGGGAAGGGAAAATTCTTGTTTGGGAATTGCAGTCAAGTCCTCCCATTCTTATTGCAAAGTTCGTATTCTCTAACTTCTGTTTATGGATTTATATTTAATCAAATTTTTATGCTAAGTGCGAGTTACCTTCAGGTTGTCGCATGCTCAATCCAAATCTCCAATCAGGCAGACAGCTGTGTCCTTTGATGGAAGGTGATTTCTTCATAGTTTAGGTGATGCTTCTCATAAATTTGATGGAGTAGTTTTTATGACTGTTTTTCTTTTTCTTATGTTGTAGTACTATTTTAAGTTGCTGCGAGGATGGGACAATATGGCGCTGGGATGACTTTGCAAACTCCGAAGCTGCTTAACTTATTTTCGTGCACTATTGATGTAATGTGTACATCATGTAATAATCCAACATGAGGTACTCCTGGTTTATGGGTTGAATTAGTCTTGAACATGAGAGAACCTGGTTTATTATTTTACAAAAACATGTTTTATTTGGATTACTAAAATATGAAGTGTGGGATGTATCACTTTTATGTTGATGCATTGATGAAATATATATTAGTACTATGTGTTACTTGCAATGATTTAAAGAACTAAACCAACTCGATTAGATTGTGCGTGTGTTAGTTCATGTGTAAAATTACGTGAGTTTGGCGAAATACGGAAATACACCAGAAAGAACAAACCTTTTATTATTTCTTGACTTATAAATATTTAATAAGTAATGCCATCATACAATACATCTCGGTTTATTTTTCCAAAGATCTAGAAAGCCTGCTTAATTAATTGGTTCAAAATGCATCTTAAAACAAATAAAACATATTAATTAATAATTATTTGCATGTGTATCATTGTATATGCTTCTACTCCTTGAACAGTTTTGAAGCAGCACCTTTGTCTAAGTACCATTTCAGTTCCCCTTCATAAGGTGAAACCTTTTCAACAGGCAACTCAACAGTTTTTGCATCATCCTCAAGTGCAGTGTAAACTGCTGTTGATTTACCTGCTCCGGTAACCACCATTGCTACATTGGAAGAAGCATTGATCACCGGAAATGTGAAAGTGATTCTCTTCGGTGGTTGTTTTGGCGAGTCATTGAGGAAAGAAACCCACTTCTTATCCTCATTGAGAAGAGGATGACCTGGGAATAAAGATGCAACATGTCCATCTGGACCCATACCTAGGAGCATGAGATCAAATTTTGGTAACCCATTGGTTGAGGCTATCACATTGCTAGTAACCAAGCGTCTTAGGGTTGTCTCATAAGTATCTGCTGCTCCATCAGCTGGCAGGGAATCATCAATAGAATAAACATTGAGAGGAGGAATTGGCACCTACCAAAAGAATAATGAAAATGTGATTAGAATAAGAGACCTCATTAAACCTAGCACCTATTATATTGTAATAAACAAAGCACATGAATTAACTACCTTGGAGAGAAATCCATCTTTGGCAAGCTTATAGTTACTTTCTAAGTCATCTTTTGGGACAACTCTCTCATCAGCCCAGAAAACATGCCATTTTGACCAATCTATGGTTTCAGCATATGGAGAATCAACCAATTTCCTGAAATAGAAACATAAAAAAATTTTGACAAAGAGCATATGGTTCCTAAATTGCTCGACTTAATTTGCTCATTTTCGAGATTCGAGAGACAAGTTTTACATTGATAATACTCACCTAAGGTACTTGATCAATGATCCACCAGACAAAGCAACCGTGAAAGCACCTCTTTCTCTGGTAAACTTGGTAGAAAGTTGAGCAACATCATATGCCAAGGACACAGCAAGGTGTTCCTTACTGAAAACCTCAACATTCTTATAACCCTTTTCCCACTTAAGTGATGCCTCTATTTTCCCCACACTCCTATTGCGTGAAAACACTTTATTATGCCTTAGAGGTTGATAAACAATTTTGTTCCCAACATGGGTTGGTAAAATTGATGTCTTTAGTGATAGTGGATTTGGTTTTTGTGCACAAAATAAACTACTTTGGAGAGTGCATGAATTTGACAAAGTTGTTAAGAATGACATTTTTGGTATTTTAATAAAAATTTGAATATACTATGCAAGTTTTATTTGCTTGCTTGTTATGTTATTTATATGTTACATGTCATATTCTTTTTCCATGTTAGAAGTAAAGCAAATGCTAAATAGTAGTATGAATTTTTTGTCTCTACACGCCAAGAATCAAACACGAGGAAGACAAACATATGAAACAACTTTAAAGAGACCACATAGTATCGTGCTTTATATGGACGCACAGAGTATCATTCTAATTCTTGATGCTTTTGTTATTAAATTATTTTGTGGTTAAATATATATTTCCTGTCTATGAATTTATCAATTTCCGATCATTTCTTCAACCTTTCATCTTAAAGTATTGTTTCTTAAAAAATTCCAGTCTCCCCTTTCAATTCGACTATAGTGTCATCTGGCTCGCGACATTATTGATCAACAAAGTATCATTAATTTATCATCATATTAGGTTAATTTATATTTTGTTCTTTTACGGGCCAAAGTAAGCTAATAAAGCAAAGGATATAGAGAATACCAACAAAAAAAAAAAACACAGGCTCTGTTTGGTAAGTCAAGTTTTCGAGCTTATAGCTTATGTCTTATGTCTTATAAAGTCGTATGATAATTTAGACCCGTTTGGTAATGGTCTTTTCATCACGAGCTTATAGCTTATTTTACTAACTTATAGCTTATTTTCCAGACGCTATTTCAAATAGCGTTTTAGCTTATGTCTTATAGCTTATCATTTTTTCTTCCTTTTTTATCCTTATTATTTTAATTAAAATTTATTTTTAACCCTTTTAATTTATTTTAATTTAAAATAAAATAAATATATATTAAATATCTTTTATGTCATTTTACATTTATAAGTTAATTTAACCGCTAATTTTACCAAACACTTCAATTAGCTTATAAGCTATCAGTCTCAACTATCCGCTATAAGCTATAAGTCATCAGTCATCAGCCATCAGTCATAAGCTATAAGCTATCAGCTAGCTTATCAGTCAACCGCTATTTTTACCAAACAGACCCACAGTCCCTTTTATAAACGACAAGGAAGGATCAAATAGAGTGCATAACTAATATTAACCATAACACTTTAAGAAAGTATTATTCAAAACGTTAGAATATTTTAACTTGATTTTTGTGTGTGTTAAGTTACATATTTATTTTAAAAAAATCACAATCTTATTGGACAAATTAAGTTAGGGAATTACTCTTTCCGCTTAAAAGGTTGCTCTTCCATCACAGTTATAAAATAAAATTATCTCTAAAATATAAATATATATTTTCAGACGTACCTTATACATACATAATTCATTCGTTAGTGAGTTAGATCTTAATTTTATGTCAAAAATTAATATGGAAATGCACATTCGACCGAGTTTTTAATCAAAAACAAGTCAGGCCTCTTCTTCTTCCTCATTTCTTTTCTAATCTCTCAAATTCTCAAACCCTCTCAAGCTCTCTCAAACCCTCTCAACTCTTTTTCAAATTTGTACTCTTAACAGTTAACATCTAGTCTACCAAAAGGTTCAACACTAAACTCACATTTGATAATTTTTATTTTTATTTTTCTATACATTTGTAGAAATTGAACATTAGGTTGTGTAGTAGATTGTTTAGATGAGCAATGCTGTCAGGTAGTTTAGATGAGCAGTGCGTCTTGAGAATGTTGGAATTCTATGCATTTCTGTCTTTTTTTTTCTTCGTTTTTTTTGAGTTACTGGTGAGTACGAAAATGCACTTTCGTATTAGTTCAGTTTTTTTTCCAAAAATCCAGAAATGCATTTTTTGTATTTAGTCTGTCTGCATTGTTCGCTTTGATTTTCAATGTGTTTCATCTGAGTTTGGTTTTTTTCTACTATGTAATATTCGTGTGGTTTAATTATATGTATTATGGTTGATACCCAAGATAGATTGAGGCTCGACACAGTGTTGCAACATGTATCTGTTTGTAGGAGAAAAGCGTGACTCTCGCAGCCACCAATATGTTCTAATTCGTTTAACGCGAAGACGTCAACTTTTGGGTTCATGCCCTCATTGAAGTTCATTAAAGAGAATACGACAATCACATTGGCGGCAGAGCTCTCGTCCACAAATTACTTAGAGCACATTACTATTAGCCCACATTGTTAAAAGATAATGTGGTGTTCGTCAAGAAATGAGACTACTGCCAAAGGCACTCCGATATGCAACCTGCCTTGGCTCCGTTTATCCACTCTATGACATTGACTTAACCCTTTCAGGCTTTCACTAGTGAGGAATGGACATTACATGCCTATTTCCTCTGGCTCTTGGACAACTAAAATTCCTGATCATTGGGGTGAACTATTTCACAAAGTGGATAAAGGCAAAGGTTGTCGCCAAGATTATAGCGGAGAGAGTTTGTCATTTCTACTGGAAGAAAATTATGTGGAGGTTCGGGCTACTAGGCAGTCGCCAATATTACATCAGAGAGAGTTCTCGCACACCAAGGTCATTGAATTCTACCACAAATTGGTAAGACAGAAAAATGTAACATAAATTTTGTCACTATTAAAAACATGTCACTTCACTTCTATAATTCTAAGAGTCTGTTTAGTAAGACAGATTTTTAAGTTTATAACTCATGACTTATAATTTATAAGTTCAAATGACAATTTAGACCCGTTTGGTAACGGTTTTGTCATCACGAGCTTATAGTTTATTTTGCTAGCTTATAGCTTATTTTTCAGAGGCTATTTTAAATAGCGTTTTAGCTTATAACTTATTTTTTTTTATCTTTATTATTTTAATTTTTAACAAAAATACACTTTTTTCTTTATCTTTTATTTTAGTTTATTTTAAAATGAAATATTATGTATTAAATAACTTTTATGTCATTTTATATTTATAAGTTCGTTGAACCACTAATTTTACAAACATTTCAATTGCTATTTTTACCAACATACCATGTACATTTCAATTCATGGAGGAAAAACAAAAATACTTTTGAAAAAAATTGAAACCCTAACTAATTTCTTCTCAGTAAATCCCCACAGCTGTCCCTGACCAGATCACCCACTCTCTTTCACGCCGGCCACCGCACACCGTCGCATCACTTACTACGAAGAACGGTGATCCCATCCGTGGCTCTCACCGCTTCCCATTCTTATTTTCCGAATAACAATAACACGCAATATCCAAACTCTCGCTTTCATATTTTCTCTCTCAGGCTTTTGCTCTCACTCTCACTCTCAGGCTCCCAATTTCAGGTTTCAGTTTTGTTCTCACTCTCAGAGTCGTTTATTTCTATATATGCTCACTTGGAACGTTAGTTAAGCTTTTAATTATCTAGTAAAGTTTCCATTTTCGTAACAATCTCATTGTTTCCTTAGATGATTATTTTCATTTAGTCCTCTTAATTATGGTTACTATTTTTTAAAGCAATTCATCATTTGCATTGGGTTCGAGATGATGTTTAGTAATAGTAATTGCTAGAAATTGAATTTATGAGAGAATATTTTCTTTGTCTCCTCTTTTACCGGTGCTCTATGATTGCATACATGGTATTTGATGAAATGTCAATTTGATACTAACCTTTTATCTGCAAGTCAGAAGCTGATTTTTTATTAAGTATTTGCATCTGTAGTCATCAGCATGATTTGGAAAGATGCTACAACTAGTAGCTTTAGTTTCATTTCACCCCAAGTTTAGATGAAACTACCGTAAATCCAAATGATCACTTAGAGCCAGCTTCGATAAACTTTTCTAAAAGCAGATGTCATGTGAGAAAAAACATTAAAAGCACTTATTTTACATAATCTGTTACAAGAGCTGATAGAATGAAACTAAGCAACCACCATTCAGTTATCCAATGCCCTTAATTCCTCTTTTTAGTATCATCAGCATAAACAAGAGCTGATAGAATGAAACTAAACAACCACCAGTTAAACATTTTTACTGCAGTCAAGTGTATGGAGCAGTCAGAGTCAAAAAACCACTTATCTTAGTTGAAGATCCAAGATAGGTATGAGAAATTAGGCAATTATTATTTTCCAGAGTTTTAACCACGGCTTGGTTAATCAATGCTGATTTTGACCTTAGAGAAATTAAAGAAAAGACAAACAAAAGAACCTGTTGCACTCAACCTATCACAGAAGAGATTTCTTCAGTGCAAGTATCTGTATACAGCTAGAGTAGCCAGATGTTTAGCACAATGTTGCGACAGTTAGACAATATCCTTGACTTAACTTGCTTTTGATGAGAACATCATTTTATTAGTTGAGTATTTCTTGCTAAAAAATAGTTGAATACTCACTTCCTTCCAGGTTTCCAATAATCTCTCCACTTGAAAAATTTCCTTCGACTGATATACACTATCCTTAAAAACACAACTAGTAGGATTGCCTTCGAAGGAAACATAACAGCTATAAGAAATCCTTCACTATAGATTAGAACACAAGTTCCTTCAGAGCTGGAAACAAAAAGAATGCTCTTTTTCATCAAAGACTTGTCACGTTTATGTCAAAATTTTGATTAGAGAAAAGAGTACACCTTCTTGGATCAGCCTCACATAGGAACACTTTTCTTCCAAACACACTTAGATGTGCATTTATGAGTGGATTTGAGAGATTCCCAAGTATCTTTGGGCACAATACATGTGATAAATGTTCTGGAACTTAAACATCAAAGTTAGAGAGACCCTCTTCAGACTCTTCACTTCTGTCTTTCTTAACATCAGGATTCTTCCAACCTGACACACTTCAAAATTCCACTGGCCATTGATTTCCAGAATGCTGTCACCATAGCTTTCCAAAAGACAAATGATACCAGAAAAATATCTCCTTGAAACTCACCAAATAAACACACAAGGTGGCTGTTTTGATACCAATTGAAATTTTCTGGTACATGCATAACACATGCTAACACAGTTGTCTTACATGATGTCAAGACAAATGTTACGACATCTGGAAACAAACCGGTTTCATCAGACTGAATTTGATACTGAAATAAAAATTGCAGAATGATAAATAACATATGAAGTTGTTAACCCAGTTCGGTGCAACATCACCTATTCTATGGGCCACAAAACCAGGAAGGAAGTCTATTATCAGCAGTATTAGTTCAAAGCTAAGGACTCCCGTTTATAACTTCTCGCCTAATCACTACCCACCGCTGCTTCTGCCTAGAAATGACATCTAGAAATGCCATCACACTTCCAATCACCGCAGTGGCAAAATAGTCACACACCCTGGACCAAAGGAACCAAAATAGAAAGATCACACTTTCAAATCAACAAGTCACAAACTAGTGACAAGGGAAGACTACACTTCCAGTAAAATATACTTAGCCTTGCTTCACAGCTTCAACTAAGAACATAACTTGATCTTGCTTAAAAGCATTGATCAAGAACAACACTCAACTGTATGCTTAAAAGCTTAAAGAGTGAAGACAACACTCAACTCATTACCTAAAGGCTTTTGAGTGAGAACAACCAGCTTGACAAATAGTCAAACAACATACAGTCTGCCACACAGTATCAAAAGATACGTGGGAGACTTGAAACACAAGAGAATCTCAAAACCTAAGCTTTCTAATCTTTCCCAAATTTTACAATTCTGAAAAACTAGTTACATTAGATCTAGGGATCTCTTTAAAAAGTCTTCAGCAATCCATGGGCTTCGAGACACTTTACTTGATCCACAAGCTGAGAATTGCAACAAATCTGTAGAGAAATTTTTTGAATCTTGAAAACAAATATTGTTTCAATCTTCTAATTATAGAAATTTTAATTCTGGCGGAGATTTGATTCTTTTGTTCCAGATTAAATATTTTTGACCTGCGTAAATCACTGAAATATATCCAACGGAAATATCACAGAATAAATTTAAAACAAATCAAATCTGTCAAGATTTTAAACTGTCTGTGTGTTGATCTTCTGATATAGGATTTCACGACATCAGTCAGGATATTTGGATTTTTCCTGTAAACTCACACTCAGTTGTATCAAGAGATCAAGATGTTATGACATCTTGCTTAACATCCTTCAAGCACCATGATTTAGTAAAATTCTGTCAACCCCAAAAACAAGGAACTAGCAGTATTCTCTACTCTAACTTCTGTTTATGGATTTTTATTTAATCAAATTTTTATGCTAAGTGCGAGTTACCTTAAGGTTGTCGCATGCTCAATCCAAATCTCCAATCAGGCAGACGGCTGTGTCCTTTGATGGAAGGTGATTTCTTCATAGTTTAGGTGATGCTTCTCATAAATTTGATAGAATAGTTTTTATGACTGTTTTTCTTTTTCTTATGGCGTTGTACTATTTTAAGTTGCTGCGAGCATGCGACAATATGGTGTTGGGATGATTTTTCAAACTCCGAAGCTGCTTAACTTATTTTCGTGCACTGTCGATGTAATGTGCACAGTATGTAATAATTCAGCATGAGGTACCCCTGGTATTATATTAATATATGGGTTGAACTAGTCATGAACATAAGAGAACCTAGTTTGTTATTTTACAAAAACATGTTTCAAGCAGTATTCTTCAAGCACAATGATTTAGTAAAATTCTGTCAACCCCAAAAACAAGGAACTAGCAGTATTCTCTACTCTAACTTCTGTTTATGGATTTTTATTTAATCAAATTTTTATGCTAAGTGCGAGTTACCTTAAGGTTGTCGCATGCTCAATCCAAATCTCCAATCAGGCAGACGGCTGTGTCCTTTGATGGAAGGTGATTTCTTCATAGTTTAGGTGATGCTTCTCATAAATTTGATAGAATAGTTTTTATGACTGTTTTTCTTTTTCTTATGGCGTTGTACTATTTTAAGTTGCTGCGAGCATGCGACAATATGGTGTTGGGATGATTTTTCAAACTCCGAAGCTGCTTAACTTATTTTCGTGCACTGTCGATGTAATGTGCACAGTATGTAATAATTCAGCATGAGGTACCCCTGGTATTATATTAATATATGGGTTGAACTAGTCATGAACATAAGAGAACCTAGTTTGTTATTTTACAAAAACATGTTTCAAGCAGTATTCTTCAAGCACCATGATTTAGTAAAATTCTGTCAACCCCAAAAACAAGGAACTAGCAGTATTCTCTACTCTAACTTCTGTTTATGGATTTTTATTTAATCAAATTTTTATGCTAAGTGCGAGTTACCTTAAGGTTGTCGCATGCTCAATCCAAATCTCCAATCAGGCAGACGGCTGTGTCCTTTGATGGAAGGTGATTTCTTCATAGTTTAGGTGATGCTTCTCATAAATTTGATAGAATAGTTTTTATGACTGTTTTTCTTTTTCTTATGGCGTTGTACTATTTTAAGTTGCTGCGAGCATGCGACAATATGGTGTTGGGATGATTTTTCAAACTCCGAAGCTGCTTAACTTATTTTCGTGCACTGTCGATGTAATGTGCACAGTATGTAATAATTCAGCATGAGGTACCCCTGGTATTATATTAATATATGGGTTGAACTAGTCATGAACATAAGAGAACCTAGTTTGTTATTTTACAAAAACATGTTTCAAGCAGTATTCTTCAAGCACCATGATTTAGTAAAATTCTGTCAACCCCAAAAACAAGGAACTAGCAGTATTCTCTACTCTAACTTCTGTTTATGGATTTTTATTTAATCAAATTTTTATGCTAAGTGCGAGTTACCTTAAGGTTGTCGCATGCTCAATCCAAATCTCCATCCAAATCTCCAATCAGGCAGACGGCTGTGTCCTTTGATGGAAGGTGATTTCTTCATAGTTTAGGTGATGCTTCTCATAAATTTGATAGAATAGTTTTTATGACTGTTTTTCTTTTTCTTATGGCGTTGTACTATTTTAAGTTGCTGCGAGCATGCGACAATATGGTGTTGGGATGATTTTTCAAACTCCGAAGCTGCTTAACTTATTTTCGTGCACTGTCGATGTAATGTGCACAGTATGTAATAATTCAGCATGAGGTACCCCTGGTATTATATTAATATATGGGTTGAACTAGTCATGAACATAAGAGAACCTAGTTTGTTATTTTACAAAAACATGTTTCACTTGGATTACTAAAGTATAAAGTGTGGGTGTATCACTTTTAATTGAAGTTGTAACTTTACCAGAGAGAACAAAGCTTTTATTATTTCTTGACTTATAAATATTTAGTAAGTAATGCCATGAATAGTCTTTCAAGGACAAACAATACATATCTTTACTTTTCCAAAGATCTAGAAACCTGCCTAGTTGACTCAAAATGCATCTTTAAACAAATATAACATAGTATTAATGAATTGTTATTTGCATGTGTATCATGGTATATGCTTCTACTCCTTAAACAGTTTTGAAGCAGCACCTTTGTCTAAGTACCATTTCAATTCTCCTTCATAAGGTGAAACCTTTTCAACAGGCAGCTTAACCGTTTTCGCATCATCTTCGAGTGCAGTGTAAACCGCAGTTGATTTACCTGCGCCGGTAACCACCATTGCTACATTGGAAGAAGCATTGATCACTGGAAATGTGAAAGTGATTCTCTCTAGTGGTTGTTTTGGTGAGTCATTGAGGAAAGAAACCCATTTCTGATCCTCATTGAGAAGAGAATGACCTGGGAATAATGATGCAACATGTCCATCCGGACCCATTCCTAGGAGCATGAGATCAAACTTTGGTAACCCATCATTGGTTGAGGCTATCACATTGCTAGTAACCAAGCGTCTTAGGGTTGTCTCATAAGCATCTGCTGCTGCTGCTGCTCCATCATCAGGTGGTAGGGAATCATCAATAGAATAAACATTGAGAGAGGGAATTGGCACCTACCAAAAGAATAATGGAAATGTGATTAGAATAAGAGACCTCATTAAATTTAGCACCTATGATATTGCACTAAACTTAGCACATGAATTAACTACCTTGGAGAGAAATCCATCTTTGGCAAGCTTATAATTACTTTCTAAGTTATCCTTTGGGACAACTCTCTCATCAACCCAGAAAACATGCCATTTTGACCAATCTATGGTTTTAGCATAGGGAGAATCAACCAATTTCCTGAAATCAAAACACAAATAAAAAAAAGACAAAGCGCTTAAGGTTAAGTTGCTCGATTTAATTTGCTTATATTCGAGATTATAGATACAAGTTTTACATTGATAATACTCACCTAAGGTACTTGATCAATGATCCACCAGACAAAGCAACAGTGAAAGCACCTCTTTCTTTGGTAAACTTGGTAGAAAGTTGAGCAACATCATAGGCCAAGGACACAGCAAGATGTTCCTTACTGAAAACCTCAACATTCTTGAGTGATGCCTTTATTTTCTCAACACATCTATTTGGCGAAAACACTTTATTATGCTTTAGAGGTTGATAAACAATTTTGTTACCAACTTGGGTTGGTAAAGTTGATGTCCTTAGTGATAATGGATTTGGTTTTTGTGCACAAAATAAACTACTTTGGAGAGTGCATGAATTTGACAAAGTTGTTAAGAATGACATATTTGGTATTTTAATAAAGATTTGAATGTACTATGCAAGTTTTATTTTCTTGCTTGTTATGTTATTTATATGTTACATGTCATATTCTTTTTCCATGTTAGAAGTAAAGCAAATGCTGAATAGTAGTATGAATCTTTTGTCTCTACACGCCAAGAATCAAACACGAGGAACACAAACATATCAAACAACTTTAAAGAGACACATAGTATCGTGCTTTAAATGGACACACATAGTATCATTCTAATTCTTGATGCTTTTGTTATTAAATTATTTTGGGGTTAAATATATATATTTTGTGTCTATAAATTTATCAATTGTCAATCATTTCTTCAGCCTTTCATCTTAAAGTATTGTTTCTTAAAATATTTTAGTCATTCCCTTCAATTCGATTATAGTGTCATCTGGCTCGTGACATTATTGATCAACAAAGTATCATTAATTTATTACTATCATATTAAGTTATTTATAATTTGTTCTTTTACGGGCCAAAGTAAGCTAATAAAGCAAATGAAATAGAGAATACCAACACACAAAAAAAAGCACAGTCCCTTTTGTAAACGACAAGGAAGGATCAAATAGAGTGCATAACTAATATTAACCATAACACTTTAAAAAAGTAATATGCAAAACGTTAGAATATTTTAACTTAATTTTTGTGTGCGGTTGAGTTACACATTTATTTTAAAAAATCATTATGGATCTAGAAGTTTTTGCTGGTGGGGGCAAAAAATAGTGTAAGTATTCTGACTAAGAAAAATATTACAAATTTTATAATAATTATAATAACATATAAATTCAAATTATATAAAAATTTATATAAATTATATTTATTTTTTATGGATTTCTGTTCTAAAAAAATTTAATGACTTTTTATTATTAATACTATCAAGTATGACACTATAAATATATTTTTGAGTTTTGAAGCCTACTATACCTCCGATGAGTTCTCGAAAATGACATTTTATTATACATAAAATTATATAACCGTTCAATCGCTTATCCTTCATATACAAATGCAGATTTTATTCTTTTTAAAATTTATGGTTGACAAATTTTTTATTTTCTAACAAAAATAACTACACATCTAACACTTTTTAAATAAAATATCAAATTAAAGACAAACTATTTCTATAAAGTAAAAGAATTTATAATAAGAATTTAAAAAATAACAATTGAAATAGTTAAAGTTAAAAGATAAAACTATAACTTGTAGTTAAGGGTAAATTAATGTGATGTGACTACTTAAATTTTATGGGGGCTCTATGAAATATATAGGTTAATGTCATTAAAGAAAATAATTGTTCTTGTGGGGGCTTAAGCCCCCAAAGCCAGTAACGTGCATCCGCCCCTGATCTTATTGGACAAACGAACTTAGGAAATTATTCTTTCCACTCAAATTATTCTAATTCTTGAACTTAGGAAATTATTTTTTCTGAGTGGCAGGTGAATGCGGAAATGCACTTTCGTATTAGTTCAAAATTTATTTTTCAAAAATCTAGAGATGCATTTTTCATATTTAGTTTGTCTGCATTGTTTGTTTTTATTTTTATTGTGTTTCATCTGAGTTTAGTTTTTTTTTTCTACTATGTAATGCTTGTGTGGTTTAATTATAGGCATTATGGTTGATAACCAAGATAGATTGAGGCTCGATAGAGTGTTGTAACATGTATCCGTTCGTAGGAGAAGAGCCTGACTCTCGCATCCATTAATCTATTCTAATTCGTTTAACGTGGAGACGCCAGCTTATGGGTTCATGCATCTCCGACTTCGTCTTCTCGAAGGAGGCAGATATCCCCTCCTGATGCACCAGAAGCCTCAATGGTTCAGGTTGAGGCACTCAAGGTTGATGGCGCTCCTAAAGGGTTTGGAGGAGGCCCGCACGATATATCTTTGATGCCTCTATATTCGAAACATGTGGCCAGACATGTGTGGGAAAGAGAGGTAACATTCATCTGTATCAATTATTTGAAACATATATGTTATAGGGTCTGTTTGGTAAAAATAGCGGTTGTCTGATAATCTAGCTGATAACTTATAGCTTATAGCTGATGGATGATGACTGATAGCTTATAACTTATGACTGATGGTTGAGACTGATAGCTGATAAGTTAATTGAAGTGTTTGGTAAAATTAGCAGTTCAAGTAACTTATAAATGTAAAATGACATAAAAGATATTTAATACATAATTATTTTATTTTAAATTAAAATAAATTATAAAGGATGAAGTGTTGGGTAAAATTAGCCGTTCAAGTAACTTGTAAATTTTTAAAATAAATTTTGGTTAAATACGTTTTTTAGTCCCTATAAAATTTTTCCTTCAATGAATGGTCCTTATAAAATTATTATGCACCTAGTTTCAGTCCTTACTGTCAAACTAATGAGTATTTTAGAATAATTATTTTGCAGACATGTTCATAATGTTTTAAAAAGTTCCTGAAAAAAAAACTCAAAATTTAATTTCTAAGTTGATATTTTCATTACTTTTATCATTATTTTTTGAAATTTGAAAAATTCATATTTAATTCTTTTCGTTTTAAAAATTAAAGAATTTGAAAATTTGAAAAATTCATTATTTTTTCGAACATTTAAAAATTAAAGAGTAATTAAACAGTTTTTAAAATTTTAGAAAATAGCAGGGACTGAAATTGCATGTATAAAATTTTTAGAAGGACCATTCATTGAAGAAAAATTTGATAAGCACTAAAAATGCAGGGTCGCATATTTATAGGGACTAAAAACATATTTAACCCAATAAATTAATAAGGATAAAAAAGAAAGAAAAAAATGATAAGATATAGGCTAAAATGCTATTTGAAATAACATCTGGAAAATAAGCTATAAGCTAGCAAAATAAGTTATAAGCTCGAGATAAAAAAAACCGTTACCAAACAGGTTTATATTGTCATATGAGATTATAAGTTATAAGCCATAAGCTATAAGCTCAAAATTGTGTCTTACCAAACAGAGCCATAATATTAGAAATTTTTAACGATGATTTATTTTTCTGCAGGACCGTGATGCTTTAAAATGCATCAACCATGGTCGAAAGATTGCGAGGATGCATCAGCCTCAGGAGTAATGGTTTAACGATTTGATGTGACTATTTGGGTTATAAGACTTATGCAATACTATTTATTCTACTAATAACCATGGTATGTTGTCAACGTTCATTGAGAGATGGCACTCTGAGACATTATTTTTTCATCTTCTACATGGTGAGATGTCCATAACAGTGGACGATGTGTCATGCTTGCTGCATCTTCCAATCAGGGAAAGACTATTAGATCACGACATGATTATCAAAGATGAGGCACTAGAGATGATGGTAACATATTTGGGGGATGATCTTGGGATGCACTAAAGGAGATAGAAGACACGTGAGGGTGTCATGCTAGATTTGGATTCCTGGAGAAACTTGCGACACAGGAGGCCGATGGAGAAGATGAGCGAGTTATGCAACATAGAGCATACACATTGAGAGCATACCTATTGTACTTGGTTGACAAGTCCATTTTTGTGGACAAGAGTGTCTATTAAGTGGATATGTTTTACCTCAGATACTTCCCTGACTTAGAGTGGGTTCAAGAGTACAATTGGGGGCCGCTTGTTTGGTCTACAAGTACTCAAAGTTAGGTGAAAGAATGTGTATATAAAACTCTGAGTCACACCAAGATACACTAAGACACGATTCATTACATACTTGCAAGCTTGCAAGTTTTACCTTTTTGATTTTTCTAATTTGAATAGGAGTGCTAATCTTGCAGGTACACCTCTTGTAATCACTAAAGACTTTCGTTTCTGCGACGAAGACCTTCCACCGAGGACTTCACCGGTTCACAACTTATTTTTTGTTATGCTTCTTAATAGTGGCATTATATGTGGGAATTGCCTCTTTATTCTTGCAAAACTTCACACTCAATTTCTTTGTAACCTTCCATTGTTCTATCACAACTATTTTTGTTAGCAGATTCAATTATAGTTAACTTTTACATATGTCAGTATGGTAGCCTCCAAAGCGAATCGATCCACAGTTTATCGCAACACCGTCCCTACATCAAATGTCGGATCATCCTTCCTGATGCTACACGACACCATTGTATCGGTCCTTACTCATACGCCCGAGGAGCCACTTCCTTCGGTAAAGGAAACTTCTCCAATTCTAGTGACTTCTTTAGTTGCTATATTTCACTCGATCTCGCCTCCTCAAAGAGTTGAACAACATAATTCTAAAATATCATCACTCGTTTGACCGTTTCAACAAAAATCCCAAGCTAACACATTGAATCAACCCCTTCGATGCAATCGCACTCCCAGATTCAAATGTATATATAATGTGCAAACAAACTTGTTACAAGCATTTATAATGTGACCGTGACTCCGATAGGGGAACCATGACATAATTATCCCAAAGCTACTTTAGAGATTCTTACCCCGCACCTCCTTTGATAAAGGAGACAACTTCTCATTAATTATATAACCACATGTTTACCCCTGATAGCAACAACCAAGGGGATTGCGAAGAGACTAATCGTGGAACTAGATGCAATAATAATAGAGAGGGAAACATCAATGTCTGAGAGACCCATTCTAGGGTTCAAAGACAATGAGAAAATGGGTGATATCCATAAAAAGGTTTTTTGTTGGTGATTACTACCACAATAGCCAATTTTGAGGTGTGAAGGGTCCTAATTGATATGTGTGTGGGGGAGGGGAGATCATGTGACATTATGTACGCTGAAATTTTTGAGATGTTAGGCTTGAGGAAATATAAGTTATCATCGTACGAGGGTATCAGTTTGCATGCATTCAACTGATCAATAACCCACTCGTGAGGCTAAGTAGAGCTTTTGATTACTTTTAGGGTTAAAAGAAACACAAGAAAAATATATGTAAAATTTATGGTTATCCTAAATGTGTTTAGAACTATATTTTAGGGAGGCCTTTCTCTGCAACTCTCTATATTGCTTCCCCATCTACTTGAAGACAAAATACCACAACATTTGCAATGAGCCGATAACCATCGGCGACAACTAGAGGATAATGTGTTAGATACATAAAGCTCCGCAATAGAACCCAAACACAACAACCTCCCATCATAAAGAAAAAGTAAATGGTAGCTACTCTTTCAAACGGTGTCCTTTGGATGTAAACATCATAGATTTTGAGGCACGCTTGGAAGAAAAAGCGACGATCAGGGAGCATGACCTAAACAAACCTTCCCTTATGAAGCTAGAATGAAGATTCTAAGACCGGTCCCCGATGGTGATTTCATAAACGTCTAGCTCGACAAATATCCAACGAGAAAGGTAAAGATTTGAGCTAACCTTCCTAGTTCAAAAAAGGAGGAACTCATTAAATGCGTCAGGAACAACCCCAACATGTTCGTCATATTCCCCACTGAGATGTCCGACATTGACCTTAATATTTCCTACCATCAATTGAACATCAATCCTTATATATACGATACGACGCTAAAAGGAACATCAATCCTTATATATACGATACGACGCTAAAAGGAGATGATGCAAATCATTGGAGAGGGCCGAAACTAATAAAAAAACCCTCAAAAGGCCCATTGAAGAAAACTTAATTATATAAATAAAATACACCAAGTGACTATCTAACGTGGTTTTAATAAAGAAGGCGTCAGAGAGAAAAGTGAAAAATGTGTGTTGACTACACAAACTATAACAAGGAGTGCCTGAAAGACTCATACTTGTTCTCCAACATTGACAAACTGGTGGATATTAATTCTGCTGGGTACAAGTCACCATCGTTCATGGACATACTTTGAATGTAATCAAATCCCCATGCTCGAGAAAGACAAGGACAAAACTGCCTTCATGTTAGAGCACACCAACTCCCGATACAATTTGATACCTTTTGGATTTAAAAACATAGTGCCACATACCAAAGAAACTCAAGTCGTAAGAAACTCAAACTAATCTAATATGTAATCATCCTTCTAAATGAAAAGTAAAAGAAAGCGATCAAATATTGCATTAGTATATAATATTACGTAAATAAATATTATTATTGCAATTAACAATATATTTTTGCTCCTTAAAAGCACACACACTTTTTAGGATACTTCAGAAGTATCCATTTACATTAAAAAAGAAAACCAATTATTCTATGCTTCTGTTTTTGTTTTGTAAACAAGACAAACAAGACTTAGATAATTTAAACCATGACCAGTTCCATCTTATGGTTTTATTTTATCTTTAGCATCAATATAAATATATAGAAAATGTTGTAACACCCACGTTAACATTCTCTTTTCAATTTTTCTGTATTATCGATATTTTACTTGATAAGACAGGAAATGTTCAAAAGAGAAAGTTAGCGTGAGTGTTGTTGTGTCGAAATCACTTGAAGAGCTCTACTTATAAAGCCTTGAAGCAGCACCTTTGTCCAAGAACCATTTCACATCTCCCTCAGGATTCACCTTTTGAATAGGAAGCTTATCACCAGTAGGATCCTTCTCAAGAGCAGAATAAACAGCATCAGCTTTACCGGCACCAGTCACAACCATAGCAATATTTGAAGTAGCATTAATCACTGGCAATGTAAAAGTGATCCTCTCCGGTGGCGGTTTAGGCGCATTCGTGAGATATGTAACCCATTTCCTAGTTTCATTCACTGCAGGGTACCCTGGAAATAGAGAGGCTATGTGTCCATCAGGTCCCATATCTAATAGCAAAAGATCAAATTTTGGGAATTCAGCTGATGTTGATATCACATTGCTTGTCACTAAACGTCTTAGTGTTGTTTCGTAAACATCTGCTGCTCCATCAGCTGGTAAGGAATCATCAATTGTGTACACATTTAGTGGCGGAATTGGCACCTTCCAAAAAATACAACGATATGAATCAGTTCTTATAATTGTTAGACACCGATAATAACTACCTGAAACTCACACGCACATAACTGTGAGATCTCGAGTTTAGCATAATATACCTTGGAGATGAATCCATCATAAGCAAGTTTGTAGTTGCTATCAACATTAGTCTTTGGCACCACTCTCTCATCCACCAAAAATACATGCCACTTAGCCCAATCAATTGTGTCACAATATGGATGTTCCACCAGCTTCCTGATATTGTAACATCAAGAATAATTTATTGGTAAAACTTTCATGTGACAATTGAGGTTCTTTTGGCTGACCGACCGAGGTGATAAGCTGTTTTTCACATCGGTCAGTCGTCTGATGTGAAATGTGACAAATTTATTATAAGATTGTACGTTATCTCGAAAGGCTAACCAATGTGATAAATCTATTCAAACCGATGTGAAAAGTGTTTTATGTACTAGTAGTGGAAAAAAGAAGAAATGATACCTGAGATATTTGACGGGTCCAGGAGACAAAACGACGGTGAAACGTCCCTTCTCTCGAATATATTTCTCAGACAGGTCAGCAATATATTTGGCCAAAGAAACAGCAAGATGCTCCTTGCTTAGCACATGCACATCCTTGCTATTCATTGATGCCTTCACCAAGCCACCAACATGAGTTCTCTTAGGTTTCACTTGGATTGGAGAAGACACATTGTGTCTTAGAGGGTTATAGAGACATTTTTGTCCTAGTTGAGGTGACAACAATGACATGGTTGAGGATTGTGTGTGTGACTTATGTTTGGAATGCAACATGCTTTGAGGAGTGCATGTTAGGGACAGAAGTGTTGAAGTGGCCATTGAGAAGTTAGAAAACAATGAGATGAATAGAATATTGTAAGTATTGGAATGAATTATAATTGGTCGCTTACCACCTTATTTATGCTAAATATTTTAGATTCTTTTGTTACTCTAGGAAGTAAAGTATGGATCCTTATGTAAATTCTAGAAGCAATCTAGTACAAAATCATTCAAATGTAAATGGTAAGGAAAAACCTTTTCTTTTTGACAGAGTAAGAATGGGGTCTACCAAATCTTTCCCAACTTTATTTTGGAGACAACATTAATACTTTGGAAAGTATCCAAATTGCATAATCATAATATTTACACAAGAAAAGTAATGGAGATTAAAATTGCACAATTACAATGCAAGAGACAATGAGGTGTAAAGATCTGAGGAAATATTTCAATAAGGTTGATACCTCTATCCCCAATCACCTAAAACAAAACTTTAAAATAAAATATTATTAAAAAATTGAAAGAAAAACAAGCATCTACAAGGACTAAGCCAAAGACTCAAAGAAAAAACAAATGCAAGCAACTTACTCGTTAAAACCCTTATGAATAAAATATAGTGGAATAAAATCTAATGAATAAAAAAAGATTGCATTGCATACTAAACAAAGGAAACCTAACAAAATTTGAAAGAGGCTAATTCAATTAATATGTCCCTAAAGAAAATTTTTCCAATTAATACAAAAGATGGTTATCATCGGAGTGAGGTCTAAGGGATTCCAAGAGTCTGTTTGGTAAGATAGATTTTTGAGCTTATAGCTTATAAGCTCAAATGATAATTTAAACCTGTTTGATAACAGTCTTGTCATCACAAGCTTATAACTTATTTTGCTAGCTTATAATTTATTTTTTGAGACGCTATTTTAAATAATGTTATAGCTAATAGCTTATAGTTTATCATTTTTTCATCCTTTTTATCCTTATTATTTTAACAAAAACTCAATTTTATCCTTTATACTTTATTTTAATTTAAAATAAAATAATTATGTATTAAATAACTTTTATGTCATTTCACATTGATAAGTTAGTTGAAGAGTTAATTTTACTAAACTTTTCAATTAGTTTATTAGTTATTAGTCTCAATCATCAGCTATAAACTATAAACTATCGGTCATCAGCCATTAACCATAAGCTATAAGCTATCCGCTAGCTTATAACTAACCGCTATTTTTATCAAACATACCCTAAGTAACAAAGAGATCCAATTTTAAATGTGCAAAACAAAAGATCATTTGAAATGAGATGATGAATGTATTCAAAAGTATTGGTGCAATAGCTACAATTGAGCATGATAGTGAAACTCCTCTCTTTAAGATTGTCAACCGTAGACAATGCATTGTGAAGAATTTTCCAAATTATGAATATTTTGGCAAGAGGAATCACAATAGACCCAATTTTCTTTTTCCATCCAATAAGTTGATTAAGAGTAACATTTACAGCAGAACATCTTTAAAAAAGAGCTCACTAGAGATAGAATGCTTCTAAACTAAACGGTATTTATTAGATGTGAGATAGTGATATTATAATGAGGAAAAGACCAAGAACCATTCTAAATAAAATTACAAACCTTGGTAGAAAGTCTGACTTATACATATTCAGAAAAATTCCAATAATCAATAATCACGTTATCATTCCAAATGTCATTCCAAAAAAAATATAGATCTACCATCTCCAATTTACCAAGAGCACCCATTATGAATTAGATTGAGAGATCTTGTCAAACTAGACCATAAAGAGGAAGAAACATAGCCACTCATAACAAACTTATTTTTTTAAGGAATCTAGCTTTATAAAGTATACGCCCCCATTGTTGATAAGATAATACCATGTCTTAAAACAAGAAAATTTCTTTACCCACCTCCCAATGGGGGGTCACCCCCAGCGAAATTCCCAAACTACCCCTGCTTCGGAAATGAACTTCCGAAGCGCTTTTTTTTTAAAAAAATTTCCTTGATTCGGAAGTTCATCTCCGAAAACACCTCATGGGGGTGCGTTCGGAGATGAACATCCGAAAACACCTCATGGGGGGTGAATTCGGAAGTTCATTTCCGAATTATGCAGAAACTGTGTTTTTTTTTAATGTTTTTTCTTAAACGCAACCGCATTTTAATTAAACGTTACCGGCAAATAAAATAAACAATAGATAGACTGAAAACACTAATATGATAAATAAACAAAAAAAAAATACTAATATGAAAATATTATATACAAACCGAAATAAATAAAAATAGTGTGCTAAATATACAATCCAAAATCAAAAAATGAATAAACCCCACCACTACTGGGTGTGCCTAACCCGCTCACCCTGGGCCCTCCTCTGCCGCCTGTACCCCGCCGCACGGCCCGCATCAGTGACGATGATCTCCATCACGGCGACTGCCTCTGGTCCGCCCTGATGAATGACACCTCGATCCAACGCGTCCCGCCCAAGTATCTCTATCCGCTGGCAGATCGGAAGGAGATTAATGGCGTGGTCATCCTCCGCCTGCCGGTTCTCCAGGATCTCCTCGTGTGCTGGCCTAGGAGCGCCGGGAACGTCGGGTCTCAAGAGAGGATGGGACACCCGGTAGAACCATGTGACGTACCCCTCCACACTGTGCCAGTCCTGGGTGACCCGCATGCGACGGTACTCCTCCGGTACCACATGATGCTGCCACTCCTCCCATATGGCAGTGAGCTGCACTCTGGTCACTGTGTCAGGAGCAGCCTCGAAGGGTGACCTGGGTATGATCTGCACGAACCCAAACTGCCGCATGCACCGCTCCGGGAGATACCGGACCATGATGCCGGTCCCGCATGCCAACCAGCCTGAATATAGAGCAACCCCGTCGAAGGGGACAACCTGAGCATAGTCAGCGAACGGCCTCCAAGTGACGTCGTCGTGCATCGTGCGGTCCAGGTACAGGCGGTATGGTCCCACCGCATCGTTCCCCCTCTGGAGGGCGTATCTGGCGGCCCTGGGCATGGCGTCAACGTACGCAGGATCGATGTGGAAGCCGTGGATGCGGGAGAAGTAGGAGATGATCCAGCTCTGAAACACAAATACGATAATGTATTAAAAATAAATACGAAACATAAATAAATAAATAAATAAATACGAGAATGTGTTAAAATCAAACGTACCGTAAGCAGAGTGCAGGATCCGACCAGCTGCCTCGTCCTCCAGTTGGAGGCCTCATTCAGCTTCTGGTAGAGATATGCCAGAGTAGCTGCCCCCCAGTTCCACTGGTGAACGGTATCCAGGTCCATGAAATAGCGGAGGTAGGCCACGTCGACGTACCTGGCACTCTTGTCCACAAAGCATGCAGCGCCTACCACATGCATGTACCAGCACCGGAGAGCGCAGCCGCGGTGGTACTCCCTGAATAGGTCGTTACCCTCCTGCTCGGCCTCGGCCGCCGCGTCCAGGTGGAACTCAAAATAGAGGCTCAGTGTGTTGAACCGGACATGAGGCCCAGAAGTCGAGACGCACTCCAGGTGAGCAACCTCGTGCGGCAGGCCCAAATAGTGCATCATCCACTCAATGGCCTCGACCCTCTGGATCCTGGAGTGGTCCAACAGCGGCCCCCTAATAGGCAGGTGGAGAAGACACTGGACGTCATGCAAGGTGATCGTCAACTCCCCCACCGGCAAGTGGAAAGAAGACGTCTCCTTGTGCCAGCGCTCCACAAATGCCCCCTGCATGCCGGTGCTGATGGTGGTGTACCCGGTCATGCAGAGCCCGCAAAGCCCTGAACCTCGCACATGGTCGTTAAACCACTGAGCTGCTGGTTTAAACAGACCGAAAATCTTCCTGGAGTGGTTCACCATTTTCAATGGCTCTCTCTCCTGTTACAAAAAAAAACAAATAAGCGAGAAATAAACGGTAAAATTATAAAAAATGGTGACAAATAAACGGCTAAGTTAAAAAAAATACCTCTCCCTCCCAGATCCGCCGAGCGACGTGATCCTGGTAGTGAATCAGCAGGGAAGTGTCAAAAGGCCCTCCCGGAAAGCTATCCACCTCCTGCTCCTCCTGCTCCTCCTCCTCCCCGACTGGAGGGTCAACATCCGGTATGACCTCCTCCTCCTCCTCATCTTCATCCTCCTCCTCTCGCTGGCGGGAAGAAGATACCCGAGCCAGCCTACTCCTAGAGCCTGAAGCAGATGAGCTCTCCACCAAGTCCTGTGGAACGCGGACACGGCGTCCCCGTCCCTGCCCCCGTCCCTGGGTCGACGCCAGATGCGCCGCCGCCCGCTCGCGTCTAGCCGACACAGTCTGGGACTCTCTCCCCTGTCTGATGCGTGCTGGCTGGTCTGACATGATCCTGTAAACAATCGAAATCGATTAATATGCGAGACAAATGAAAAAACAAAAAAAATGAACTTCTGGTACAGTTCGGAAGTTCATTTCCGAAAACTAGGATGGAGGTGTTTTCAGAAATGAACTTCCGAAACACCCCCACGCAGAGCTTCTCTGCAACCTCCAATGGCAGACCCAAAAACCTAAACCAAATCCATTTTTTTGCCTACTAAACATCCTAATATCAGTACTAAGCTATCTTAATGTCATTTTTTCAGATTCTAAACACCCTAATATAGTTTAATCAAATAGATCTAAAACTTGAAAAAACAATGATAAACTTACCAATTAGTGTTTAATGATGAGTTTGGTTGAGTTTGGAAGAAGAGTTTGGCTACTTCAGACTTGCTTCTGCAGAAATTTCGCCTATGGAAGTGTTTGATGATGATTAGAGTAAATGATTTGGGGGAGGGGGAGAGTTCTGCTTAATCTGCAGAACGCGTTTTATTTCGGAAGTTCATTTCCGAAATTGTAGTTTCGGAAATGAACTTCCGAAATAAGACATTTTTTTCAAAAAAAAAGGCGCTTTCGGAGATGAACTTCCGAAAACACCTTTTTCATGCATTTCGGAAGTTCATTTCCGAAGTCAGGGGTATAATGGGGTTTTCACCAGAGGTGGACTAGAAGATAGGGAGGTGGCCAAAGAATTTCTCTAAAACAATTTCATACAACGTGCCATAATTTTCATACGGGGATAAACTCATATAGACTTGTGTAGACTTAATTAGACTCACGGGTCTAAAGAGAGTTTATGAGCTTGATGTGGTTTTAGAGAAGAATTAAACGAGTGCAAGGGAATCCAGTGTCATGAATGCGAAGGTTTCATAAACTTTCAGGATGATTGTACAAACTTTCTTAGAAAAAAAAAGACTACGATGACATCTTATAAGAAAGTGAATTTGATCAAGTCAGCATTGCGGTGGAGTTCACTACTTGCACAAGTTCATGCTTAGAAATGCATGATGATGGTGACACAAGTGATGTTGAATTATTTGACGATGCTCTTGTTGAAGCTTACAAAATTTTGTACCTCAAATGAATGATGAATCCAAAGTTGTTAAAAAGAAAAAGGAAAAAATTGAAGACTTACTTCAAGACAAAACTCGTCTCATGCTAACCATCTCATAGTTGAATGAAGAAGTTAACCATCTGAATTATAAACTTGAAGGTAAGATGAAATCTATTTGTATGTTGAATTCTAGAACTGAAAACCTAATTCTAGGTGTGGGCAAGTTGTCAAAATACAAGAAAGAAATTAGGTATACTGATTAGTCATCTAACTCAAAAAATATATTTGTTACCCCAGTTAAGAAAACATAATTCATAACTCAACATCTTGCCTAACATCTTGACTAACATCCTAAGTTTCACGTTATATTCTCTTGGGTGTGTTATTACTGTGGTCAACGTGGTTGGTTATATACGACCTTACTGCTACAACCTATATGGAAGACCATCTTATCACAATCATCCTCGTCCTTAATGGAATGTAAGTTCTGATGTGCGTCCTCAACAAGTTTGGTGAGTCAAGGCATAAACTCTAGGTCATATTGCCTATACCTCTCTAATGGCATCATCGCGTGAAGATTGGTACTTTTACGCTGGTTTTTCTAGACAAATGACCAGAGAAAAAAAATTATCTGAAGGACATTAAATCTTATTCTAATAGTTATGTCATATTTGGTGATGGACACAAAGACAAAATTGATGGCAAATGGAAGTTAAACTATCTTGGTCTCCTTTGCCTGAATGATGTGCTTCTAGGCGAGGGTCGCATTGCTAATATCATTAGCATTAGTCAAATTTTATGATCGAGATCTTTACGTCAATTTCAATCGATCTGAATTCACATTCACACAAAAAAACAATGCTCAATTAATAAAGGGATATTGATCAACATATAATTGCTACATGTGGACGCCTCATAATAAGAACCGACCTCAATCATGTATGATCTCCAAGATTGATGAAATTGAATTGTGATGCATAAAACTTGGTCACTTAAATCTCAAAAGTATGGGGAAGATTGTCTCTGAAAAGGCCATTATTATTCTTCCTAATCTTAAGATTGAAGAAAGAAAAGTTTGTATTGATTGTTAGATAGGAAAATAAACCAAGATGTCACACAAGAAGGTCCAAAATATTACTACTACTTGTGTGCTTCAACTGCTTCATATAAATCTCATAAGACCCATGAAATTTAAAATCCTAGTGCATAGAGCCTACAGTGAATGATAAGTGAATGATAGGACACACAAGAATTTGGATTAAACAAAAAATAGGAGGCAACATTCTTGTACATGTAGTTGTCACATTCTTCTGGATTCCAGATGTATAGTATTTGTATTAGGAGCATTATTATCGTTTGTATTTTATTTTGACATTATTATGGATTCTAGATTTATTCATTTATATTTGTCATTTTCGTATTATTTGATAAGTGTATGATTTAATTTATATAAAATTTAATATGATAGTATAACTATAATACATCATCAATCACATAAGTGTATCTCTAAAATAAAGTCAAAATTTATTGTTTGGTGTGAATACGGAGATTAGGAGTGAGAGTGAACCGAATCAACTCGAATATAGTTTGAAACTCGATTCGACAACTAAATCGTTGAACTTGGTTCATGACCAAATAAGCTGAATATCAAAAACTCTTAACAAGTTTGAGTTTAAAAAAAGTTCGTGTGAAGCTCGAATCGAGTTTTGAACTGAACTAATTCTTATCAAGCCGAGTTAAGACGAGTTCGACTAGAGTCGACTCATTTCTAGTCTTAACAAAGATGCATCTCCGGATTATGACTAAGGTGAATACGAAAATGTATCTTCGGATCAATTTATGTCAAAATGAATGTGTCTCGGTCAAAATTTTATAGAGTACATATAAGGTAAATCCAGAGATGTATCTCCGACTATATTTTAAAAAAAATGGAATGTGACTCACTTTAAAATGTATTTTGGTATGAAAATAACGCATTCGAAAATGCATTTGTTTTCAAATTTTTATGTGTGATGTTTTTTCATCTCTTAAGATGGACTAAACAATTTTCTCTTTTTCAGCACAATATACCATTTGTAATGTCTTCTTTTAGCATCTTTATTTATTACCTCATTATTTGTTTTTTGTTTTTCTTTATAAAAGCTTCACGACCATGGTTTTTGTTTTGATTGGTCCCGGATTTAAATATGCACTATTAATGATTATTGTTTTTACAATATTGCGTAGGTTTTTTATTTTTTTGATTGGGTTTTCTATTATTTGACTTTGGTGCTTAATGAAAAACCAAAATTGATCTGAGGAGGTATCATACAGATTTTCAATAGTCGTGTGACAACAAGGCAGAGCTTTATTATTAATCAAATTAGATACTCTCCTAATTTTTTTAAATAAAATATGGTACTAAAGTCAATCTTTTTTATATAAAACAAAAGTCAATCTTTCTAGGCATGGAAAATTGGAATATGGCACTTCCTTCTTATCGTGGGGATTTATGGGTGAGAAAAAGTCTAGAAGGGAAGATGGATAAATAGACTCCATTTAAAAATATATTATTTTTTACTACATATATGCAATTTTCTTTTATTCTACTCATTAAAAAATATTTAAGTACATTTATCATATTTTCATTCGAAAATAGTATAAACCAAACAAGTTACATAATACTCAAACAATACAATGAAATTTGAAATAATAAATATTTTAGATGATCAAAGAATTAATCAAAATAGATTTAAATTGACAAGGTAGCTAAATCGAATTTTATTAATCAATGAATCAATCTAATATTACAGGTTACAAACAAATTTAATCGCAAGAAAGATTAATATGATGACATAATCTATTTCAGACCTACATTTATACAATAAATTGCTATACGCAACTAAAATCTACACTGCAAGAAAATATAAATTTTCTAACTAGTTTTCTACTCGGCCCAATTTTCAACCGAGGTGAAAAAAATAGATGTGTCATCTTTTAATTGTTTTAAAAAAAAAGACTACATATTCTTTCGAGTGAACTCACAACCAATATAAAAAGTCTTTCGGAGAGACACGTTTTTGATTCTCACCAATAAACTTTTAATTTTATTTTTAGAAAATACTACATATTCCCTCGGTTGAACTGACAACCGATAGAAAAAGTATTACAATTGACGTTTTTCATTTTTTTTAATTAAAATTTCGATGCTCTATTCCTTCGGTTGAGGTGATAACCGATACGTAAAGTTTACATATTCCCTCCGTTGAACCACCCAACCCAACCGATAGGAAATACCTTAACGATATGTTTGGATGTTGTAAAACAAATGGAACTGAACGGAGCATAGAAGAATGAAATAAATATGTCATTCTATAATTTAGATATTTCATATTCTCTCGGTTGAGCCACTCAACCGATAGGAAATACCTTAACGATATGTTTGGATGTTGTAAAACAAATGGAAAAGAACGGAGCATAGAAGAATGGAATAAATATGTTATTCCATAATTTAGATATTTTATAACGTAGTATAGCAATTTTATCATTCCTTCAAATCAAATGGTATGAAAAATAATAAATAGTGATGGAATTAATTGAAATGCACTCCATCCAATTCCGTTTTATTCCATGGTTTTTTAATTAATCCAAACAATAAAACGTAAATTTATAATATTCTATTTCATCTTATTCCATCTCATTACATTCCTTTGCATCAATCCAAATATAGTTTAATACTTTTTTATTTTTTAAATAAAATTATGGCTGTCACAATATTCATAAAAACAAAGTCAATTTTTATATTTAAAAAAAAAAAAGTCAATCTTTTTGGGCATGGGAAATTGGAATATGGGATTTCCTTATAAGTAAAGATTCTATACCTATGAGTATAAAAAGGAAAGCATTTCAAGGTGTATGAAGTATCTAAATTATATTTATAACTCAAACTCCTCATATGTTATATGCCTTTTGTACTTAGATTTTTTTGTCTTAGTGCTCTTATATATTAACATTGCTGAATTGCTTTTTATAATACAATTCCTTACTATACAGAAGCTATAATTCAAAAAAGAAAAGTAACTTATGGAATGCCATAGCCAGAACTCTATGGAAACTCCCTCTTGTTGTTTGAAGGCTAAGGTTTCAGTCTCTGAAGCTGAAGGAAAGTGCCATTCTACTGTTGTGTCTGGATGGTTCTCACAATCTCAATCCTCCTCTGGTAATCATCAATTATGCTATTTCATTTTTTTGAATTTTAGGATTTACTATAACTGTCTTGGAAAAATATTTATCATTTATTTTCTCTCTTTTTTCAAAACAGGTCAAGTTGTTTATTTCAACAATCCAATGTGGCCAGGTTTGTCCAGTTTCATAATATTTTCTAAAGTGATCATAGTATGAGATGTGAATATATATATATATATATATATATATATATATATATATATATATATATATATATATATATATATATGTATATGTATAAATAAATTTACAATTATGTTCATATTTTGTGTATTGTTAGTGCTGATGGTTTTGGTATCTATCATTAGGAGAAGCACATTCAATAAAAGTAGAGAAAATATTGTACAAGGAAAAATCAGAATACCAAGAGGTTTTGGTTTTTGAGGTTCGAAATCTTCCTCTTGCATAGTACTCAACTAAAACCAATTGTCCGTTCATACATAGCTTTGCCCTGACTTCAGTTGGTCTCTGCTAGTGGACGGTGGGATCAGATACCGAGTATTCAAGAAAAAAGACTAAAACCAATTGTTTTTTTGTTTTGTAGTCATTATCATATGGTAAAGTGCTTGTGCTTGATGGGATTGTTCAGTTGACTGAGAAAGATGAATGTGCTTACCAAGAGATGATAACTCATCTCCCCCTTTGTTCTATTGAGTCCCCCAAAACAGTTTTAGTTGTTGGTGGTGGAGATGGTGGAGTTTTGAGGGAAATATGCCGCCATGGTTCGGTGACTCGTATTGATATTTGCGAGATAGATAAAATGGTTATTGATGTAAGTTTTGAAAGAAAAACAAAAGCAATTCATCAATCATATATATATAACTGATTTTCTAAATGTGAAAAGAACTAATTTCCATTGATCATTAATTAGGTTTCTAAAAAGTATTTTCCAGAGTTAGCTGTTGGATTTGAAGATCCTAGAGTACACCTGCATGTTGGTGATGGTATCTATTACTAATTACCTGCTAGTGTCAATGTTTAAGCTTTCGGTTTTATGATATACTCTAACGCGGTTGTTTCTTTTTACCGAAATTTGTGCAGCTGTTGAATTTCTTAGATGTACTTCTGAAGGAAAATATGATGCAATAATTGTTGATTCTTCTGATCCCGTCGGTATGTTATTACATTTCTACTGTTGATTTTCCTCTGATCACATAGTCTCATTATTATGATCTGTTTCGTAGTTTAGGTCCTGGTGAGGAACTTGTAGAGAAGCCATTTTTTATGACAATTGCTAAGGCATTAAGGCCGGGTGGAGTGCTATGTAATATGGCAGAAAGTATGTGGCTTCATACTCATCTTATTCAGGATATGATCTCGATTTGTAAACAAACATTTGCTTCGGTACGTTATGCTTGGACAAGTGTTCCAACATATCCGAGGTAGTTTATTTACACTTTTCAATTTTATGATTCGTGTTATGTTACTGAGACATTCATTACTACTTTTGATTCCCTAAAAAATCATGATTTATTATTCCCTGGGATGCAGTGGTTTGATAGGCTTTATACTATGCTCAAAAGAGGGTTCATATGTTGATTTTGTAAACCCTGTCAATCCTATTGAAAAAGTTGAAGGTGCTGCTAAACACCTAAGAGAACTTAGATTCTATAACTCAGAGGTTAGTAATTACATGGTCCAAAGATATGCGTACTTATTATTAATAAAATTTACTTTGCTTTCCAGTAATGTCTTGTGTTTCTTTGTGCAGATCCACAAAGCTGCGTTTGCTTTGCCAGCATTTTTGAAGAGGGAGGTGAGACTGCTCAGTGCTATGTGAAACTGTTGCATTTGTAGCACATTGCAGTAGCAATGGACATCTTAATTTCCATTCATTTCTAGCCATCAATCATCGGTTTTTAGATGTCATTTGGGGATGTTTATCATTATGGGAAAAATGAGAACTAGGTGTGATGTGATGATTGTTATCTATACCAATAGCATAGATGAATTTATTTTGGTCAATTTTGTGTACAATGCATTATCCATACTAGTATTTATTAGTTAAATATGGGACATAAATTGCGATGCAAGGAATATAGTTTTTATAGAAAATTTGATTTTATTTCCATGAAAGTACTACTTTATATATAGACTTGAAAAATATCTTGGTTGCAACAAATGTAAAATTGATTAAGAAAAGTACTATAAGGTATTTTGATTCACAAATTCACAAGCCAATTAAGAAGCCCTCAAGAATTTTTCCTCCACAAAGGAAACACCGAACAGCAGCAACACATACGCAACAGAATCGCAAACGAAAAACAGATTGGCACAAAGTCAAGAAACACTCACTAAATCAGTAATGCATCTGCGAAAATGCCCACTCTCCCCATTCCTATATCAAACATAATGAGAGAATCATAATGAAGATTTTTTTCTCTATATACGGTTTCTACATTCATGAGCCTCTTCATGAGTTCAGACAGAACTTAAGAAAAGAGGAATGGAAAGCAAAATTTAACCTGAAAATCATATAATAACAATAACATATATATTTACATATACAACTTCACTCAAATTTCAATATGAACATATTCTACCAAAGTTTTGTTGCATGTTTACTTTTCCTGATTAGTAAACCAGACATATCCAACTATATTATAACTATGTTCACCTTTCCTAATTAGTAAAACCAATATCCAACTACATGCTATTGTTCTTCCTCAGTAAAGTCAGGTTCTTCAGGCTTCTGAAGCAACAGAGCGGGTATTCTCTCTGGCACCCTTATCTTCCTTGCAGTACGGTTTCGTCGCAATAATCTGAGTGCATTGGCAGCAAACCTGGAAGCATACATGGTGGCACCTAGACTTGTTGAGGTACCACCAGCCTTTGCCAAAGCATCTTGCAGCCTGTTCTCCTCTTCAACAAGAGACTCTTCAAGCTTCTTCTTACAGTAGCGCCGCCAAGCAGCTTGTATAAAACATGCGGCCCATGTACGCCATTGTTGCGAGTAGAATCTGAAAGTGTGGCGCAGCTTCTTGCTGTGAAGGCGCCGGAACTGAGACGCCACGAACTTCAGATCGTCAGCTTTTAGGGCAAAGGCTTCGACTTCTATGATGGTTTGGACCGTCCTGGTGGAAATGGGAAGGTTGGATGAGGAATGAGGATCTAAGGCCCATGTGAGAAGCTCCTCTCCACAGAAGTCGCCAGCTTTTAAGAACTCGGAGTTGAAGAAGCCAGTTCTACCGCCGTTAGTTGTTATGGTCGACAGCTTGCCTCGCATTATGAAGAGCATCTCATCGACGGGGTCTCCTTCCCGAACAACGTAGCTTTGTTCTGTGTAAAGTATTGGCTTGAGACGGTCACACATTGCGTCCAAAAGTTGTCCATCCATTTTCTCAAACATCGGCACCTAAGTTTCATACACGAGAGAAAAACATCTGGTTATTATTAAAAATGTTAAATGAAAAATCAAACTATACAGTCTATGATCATCTAATAGCAATGAGCCAATGATATTTTGTTTACACTTCAAGAGCTGTCATTAAAATCCATAAGACTTCCTTTTGATATTATGAATCCAGCAACGAGACGATTAAAAAAGTTGGAAAAACTTACCCTCATCAGCAAATCTAAGCAAAGATGACGCTTAATATCCCTTCTTAAATCTTTGGGAAGATCATGAATTAAACGGTCTTCATCAACACCCCTGGTTTCTTGCCATTTGTATTGATCATACCTCCTGATTCGTTCTCTCAGGCTGTCAGGAAGCAATCGATGAGACATCCATTGTTCTGCATCCCTTCTTTTTACTCTCATCTCCTCCAATCTTGTTGTTGTTGACTGCAAATATGTCTGTTTCAAAGCAAACCAATATAATCAGTTAAAAACTAGAGCACATCCTCATAAAAGAACGGGAACGGCTCATGTGTCTAAATATTGATCTGAGTTTCGCATGGAAAATCAAAACTTAAAAACAAACAACTAGTGTTCTAAACCACAATCAAACAAACCCTAAAAGCTCAGGGTATTATCTAGAGATAAATGAAGATTAAAAAAGTATAAATAGTTCGATTTTCCAAAAAAGGAATCTAAATACAATTAAAGACTTTCCGACCAAAACAAGCCAAAAAAGGAAAACTATGAATTTAAATCTGGGAAATCACAGGAAAGGGCACCAGCAATCAAATTTACAAAATTGAACAGAAGATTAATAAATAGCGCTTCCCAGCTTCATTGCATGATTAAAAGAAACTATGGAGATTGACTGTTTTGGTCAGTTATATTGTTAAATTTTAGTAATAAATAGAGAAGGGAAATGAGAAACCAATTATATGATTGTTATTGAGTGGTTTTTGGGTGGCAGAGACCAAGCTCTCGAATTTTTGGAAGAGAGAGACCAAATCAAATATCTTAAATAGGAATTACTTATATCTATTCTATTATTGTCTCTCTAAACTTTCTCTGATGTACTAGTGTGTTAATTTTGTATTAATAATATAAACTGTCGCTCTAGACAAATTCTGCATAGGACTATTCTACCATTTCTGTTTTCTTTTCTTTAATACACTCACTATAGCTACCAGTTTCTAACAAGATTTTGGGTACATACCTGCATATTTCCAATGAGGAATGAAAACAAAACCAAACCAGCTATGGAAATGAAAACTGCGAAACAGATTTCCCAAAAATCGGTACTTGTTGATAGGTTCTGACCAAGAGAACTGCAATAATGGAATCCAGATCCAAATAAAGAGGATGAAGGAACAGTTAAAGAATATTAGGTAATATGTTGTAACAAAATTGGTACTTTTAGTAAAACTACATTGTAACATAATACAATTTTCCTTAGAATATACATTCATATAGTATACTAAAAAATAATCAATGAAGCACACCTCAAATTTTTTAGGCCCCACCAAAAACAGTAAAAGAGTTTTTGGGTAAAATCTCTTGACTCCACAACACCAGATTGAAGGGCGTCAAGGAAAATTCCAAAGTCAAATTTCTTTTTATCTTCCTCCAGTATTGGGCAAGAAGCATTCAAGAATGTTGAAATTGTCTTAAACCCGCCCCCATGGTCATTACAGTACATATCTGCCTTCTTACACGTGATATTACTTTGACAGGCTTCTTGCCAGCATGTGGTTTCTCGTTCTATAGAAAACAAGTACCAAAAGGCACCAAGGACCTAAACAAAACAAACAACTTAGAAATGAGAAAGATATGGAGATGACATCATTTCAAACATGGATCAAAACTGTAATTTTGTGAAAAACAAATGCAACACTGATGTGCCAACACTTAAGACTGATACAAGTGCCAAATGTCAAACATATCCAACACAAGCACAAGTCTATAATGTCTACTCGGGGAACTAAGATTACAATTACTAAAATACAACTTTCTGGGCATAAGTTGCAAGAAACAACCCCCAAAAGTAATTGATGATACTAACTAGCAACCCAAACCAACTAGGAATCCTAGAGACTTGCAAATACAAAACTAGAAATCTTACATAACAAGAATCTGACCTAAAATACTGTCCATAAATTGTCCATAAAAAGAAGCTTTAAGAAATTGAATAAAATATCTTAAATCCATACAGTTATTAATTATTTTCTTTTTATTGATCAGCATCATCATGCTTTCAATATCCTCAATCATAAATATATTAGGTGGAACAAAATACGCACATGCACTTAAAGAAACATATTTTGTCTCATCCATCTCATATAGTTTCCTTTGAAAGTTAAGACAGGTCCAACAATTATTAAAATATTCACAAGAACTCTTTAGTACCATAAAATCTTGGAAATTGAAATATAACAATTATCCTCTTATTACTAGAGTCTATCTCTGTGTAAGGAGGGGTATTGAGTGGAGTAGGCCATTCCCATCCCACGGCTAGGACTCTTTCTTGAAATATCTCTCTATTCTGTGATTTTCATTTATGTAAATATTAATCACCAAATTCACTTCTGGCTAGTCTATCATTTTTCTATCAGTAAAACTAAGTTCCTCTCAAAATCTTGGCTAGAGTGGTTTAACCCAATATTTAAATATCAGCAGTATCTAATAATCACCGTAGTTGTCATGCAACTAGCACATATTATACATGAATGAGAGTCCTAACATACTTGGGCATGCCCAGAGTTACCAAAAGTTAGAGTTTACAATGAACGAAGGCTTTTAACTTATTGATCAGACAAAATAAACTTGTTGAAAGAATAAAACTACCAGCACAGAGGTAAAAAGGTATATATTTAATGGACTTAAAAGAAAAAACTTGTAAACCCAGAAGTAGAATGTAAATAGTTTGAACATTAAAATATAATCGAAAGTAATACATTACCGAAAATAATTCTATAAAATCGTAAGAAAAATGTAGCAGGGACTTACATGACTTGCAAGCATATAAAGAAAGAGATTGAATGCAGCTCCAGCCCAAGCTGTTTCAGTGAGTATGCCAGAGGTCCTTGTAATTTCTTTATATAATGGAATTATTCGTAATAGCCGAGGCATATATTGGAAGAAAACAACAAATTTCAGCAAGTTCTTTGTATTGAGAGATTCAAAGCCATTCATCTTCGGGATGATAACTAGAATCACCACCTAGTAATAATCAGGTTGAGCCAATAAGCTTACAAATGAACACGTCACAGTGAAAAATTTAGAATCTAATCCTCATAAACCCTTAACATACTAGAGAGGCATACCTGTGGGAGGGGAAGAATTGCAAGAATGTCAACTAAGAAATATGATGACAGATACCTCTTGGCAATTGCCCAAGAATCTTCTACCAAAACACCTCTTCCAAATACTCGGGAAGAGGGAGCAATAAATCCAGTACGAAATTGGAAAATCATGTGGATTATATAAAATGCATCAGACAAAGTTCTCAAAAAAGTCGCTGTAATCTCCATCCCTTTATCCAGTGAAAGGCATTTCTTCTCACCATCAATCACAGGAACATAAAAGAACAAAGGATCCAGTGATACAGCAATGACACATAACAATACAAATATTTTGTTCCACTTTTGAAGGAATGAACCTAGCGGATCAAGTATTTTCCATTTAGAGCCAAAGTTTCTAGAAAGAGCACTGTTCTGGTGAAAAGAGTCGAATCTTGTTCTGAACCTCACCATCCTCTCAGAACCAGATTCCAATCCCCTTTGAAATTTCTCAGAAAATGAACTTAATGTGCTTCTAAATTTCCTCGACTGTGTTGGCTTATTAAGTGCAGGATGAATTCTCTCAGAAAACTTCTCTGAATTAGAATCATGAAACCTGAACATCACAAAAATTAAATAATAGAATATAGAACTAATGCTTCAAATTGGTTATATTTAATTACTATCATTTTCTTATATTATTAGCAGGGTGTACATGTATGTGTGAGTGTCCGTGTGTGTGTCAGTGCTTCGTATCTTTGATGTCGAAGTGAGGTAAGTGAAAGAGTGGCTCTTAGAGTCTCACAGTTGAAATAAACAAAAGAAACAGCCTCAACAGAAAATGCCGATAAAATTGCCACAGACAACAACAAAAATCATATAATGTAAATTAAGACACTCGTAACCAGACTAACCTAACAAACTTCTCTTGCTGAGTAGTACTCACAGTCATAACTGCAGCCTAGTTAAAACTTGAAATACAATACAGAAGAAGATGAATGCTACTGACTAACTACTAGCATCACCTTGAATTCTTCCTACCTACACCTGAAACAAAATGAGACATTGACAATCATCAAAATATCGAATCCAATTATCAAACAATTGAAAAAACAAAAAAGCACAAGTCTGTCCATGTAAATAAATATCAAAGCCAAATACTAGTAAGCGGTGAAAACCGTCTAAATTGATTTTCTTACTATCAAACAAGAGTTGAAAATTTTAACTAGAAATGTAAAATTTGATACTTAATTCCACATCAAACATGCTTTAAGAGTTAAGACTAATAACACTCTTAATTCAAACTCAAATAATTTATAACCAAACAAATTTTACAAAATCAACTTCATCCAAATCAAACTTGTGTTCACCAAATGCTTCCACAAACACATAAATAATCAATTCAAACTTAAAAAAAAAAAAACACCATTCCTTTCCTAAAACCCCCCCAAAAAAAAAGTGCAAAGAAAACTACAATCTGCCCCCAAATAACTCACCGTTCATCACATGAATGTACGCACACAGTAACCATCATACAACACATAAGCCAAATAAAAACAATTCATCCTTCACAAACCACCAAATATAATTCCAAATGATGGAAAAAATCAAATTCCATATAAAAACAAACACCGATATATAGAGAGAACGAGAGATAGAAAAAAAGTCCAAATTTCAAAGTATTGTTAAATTGATAATCTAAACATCAAAATGACGAACAAACGTCGAAAAAATCAAGTAATGAGAGAGTAAAGTCACAAAAGAAGAAATAAGTGAAAATGACAAGTATCGAGAACAGTGAAATAACAATACAGAAAGCAGAAAAGTCAAATAAGCAGTTGAAAAAATGGATACATTGAAAATGATAAGAAAGAGAGAATGTGTGTGTATACCGAAAATGGAAGCGATTCGAGAGAGAATAGAGAGTGAAATGGATATGTAATAAAGAAGAAGAAATGAAGGAAGGTTCGAGGAAAATGAGTAAGAAAGTGACGGATTGTGATCTAACTGAAAGAGTCACGGGTTATGGTTTTTTGGTTGTGAAATAATTGGGACTTGAGTTTTATTTTTACAGAGAGAGACACGGGGAAAGGGAAGGGAAGGAAAGTGGGTGGAAGGAAACGGGTGCAGAGAGTGAGTGGGGAATGAATGAGTGTGTGCAAATGGTGAAGAAAGTGAGGGAAAATAATATTCATGTGAGTGGGTGGGTCCCGGTTTTTAAGGTTTGAAAATTTGGCATGTTCAAGTACGTTCTAGTCAAGTATGTACGTTGTTGAAAAACAGGCGTTATGGTGAAGGATTCTGATTCGAGTATCCAATGAGCAACGTTGATATAGGACTGGAGGAGTTTTTTTTTTTAATGAGTATTGCTAACGAGTGTTTTCTGTTTAATGGTTAAGATTTTAAAATAGTAAATTTATCTGGTAGTCTACACATTTAATGTTTTAAAAGTTAAAATATTAATTTTTTTATAAAATATTTTCTTTTTTAGAATGTTCAATCTGAGGGCACGGGTTAACCAGACTCTTATTTTTTTAATTAGGTTTAATGGATATACAATTGGAATATATTAATGTCATATCATAAAAATAATTTAGAAAAAAAATTTTAAACAACAAGGTTTAAAAAAAATACCAAAAAAACAAGTTTTTCAAAAAATTTACCAAAAGTGTCTAGGTTTTGCAAGATCCCTGGAGTATGCGCCAAATGAATTGGCGCATTGGTACAAAAATTAGGTGTATGCGCCAGATGGTTTGGCGCCTATGTGGGTGTTTCTTTTCTTTCTTTTTTTTTTTTGTCTTTTTACAAACACTAATACGCTAAATGAATTGGCTAGTTCAAGGAAATTTATACCAATGCACCAAATTGTTTGGCGCATACTCCAGGGGATCCTGCAAAACCTAGACACTTTCGTAAATTTTCTGAAAAACTTATTTTTTTGGTAATTTTTTTTTAAACATTGTTATTTAAATTTTTTTTAAATAATTACTGACTTCGCAGAATAAAATATTATTATTAATTGACAATGTAAAATTAATTTACACCTTAATGAATAATCTCTTTTTTCTTTTTTATTTATTAATATAATGATTATTAATATAATAAATATTTATTTATTATTTCCTCGGTCTTAAAGTTATAAAGTATGTATTACTTTTGAATTTTTTTGCTTTATTAAAAATTAATAAAGTTAATGTAATGATAAAAGAGTTTCATTTATTAAAATATCTTCATTAATGGTAGTTAGATAAATAGTTGATTTAATTCAAATGTATTTTTTTGATCATTAAGTAACGATAAAACCTTGCAATGACAATGCATTCGGAGTCGAGGTTGAGCATCCCTCATAACTAGATTCTCTAAAATATTGTTTGAGGTCTTTTAATATTTTGCCTTCTCCTAGAAGACATCTTAGGAGAATACCTTCAAGAAGAACCGTCGTCGGTCGCATGGGACTACGAATGTGAAGTACCTCCCCCACATTTTGACTAGGAGAACCATGTGTCCTTGTCAGATTCAAAATATGAAGATTAAAGGAGGCCAGATTAGCGGTGAGCCTTGTAGTTGGAATTCTACCCATAACTGGCATTTGGATAGTTTTCGCAACGAAGGTGTGAGATATTGGATCAAACTCTAGTATGGCCGAAGGGTAGCTTATTGGTTCGACAGGGTTAAGCATGAAGTCGAAGGTTGTTCACATGCTTGTGTCGAAGATGCTAGGGTTGTTAGCATGTTAAATTAGGTTTTAGTGTTTAAACCCTAATTTGTTAAGTTAGCTTGTTTATTAAGTTGGCTTGTGTAATAGGCCTTGTGGAAAAAGCCCATTAGTTAGTATGTTAGGTTTTATTATAAATAGCATACTAGTCTCTCATCATTGCTAAGCTGCAAATCCTAATTTGGGGTGATAGAGGTTATTTGTTATTCTTGTAAACTCGTAATCTTCTTTTAAGAGAAAGTAAAAGAATAACAGTTATAACCAATCTTGTGTTCCTCTTCTTCCTTGTCCTTTATTCATCCCTTATTTTATATTTTGTTCGTGGCATTGAATTCACAACAAATTGGTGCGGTGAGCGTGGAGAAGATGCCTTCAACAAAGTATGAGATTGAAAAGTTCACCGGAGTGAATGATTTCGGTCTGTGGCGCTTGAAGATGAAAGCCCTACTGGTTCAGCAGGGTTGTTTGGAAGCGTTGAAGGGAGAGGTAACCATGAATGCAGAATTGACGGCAGCGGAGAAGACGAATATGATCGAGAAAGCACACAGCGCAATTTTATTAAGCCTTGGTGATAAGGTTCTCCGGCAGGTATCAAAGGAGACGACGGCATCAGGGTTATGGGTGAAACTTGAAAGTTTGTATATGACCAAATCGCTGGTAAACCGACTCTACCTGAAGCAAGCTTTGTATTCATTCAAGATAATTGAAGACAAAGTATTGGCTGAGCAGTTGGATATGTTCAACAAGCTGATTCTTGATCTTGAAAATATTGATGTGAAGATCGATGATGAAGATCAAGCGTTGTTACTATTGTGTTCTTTGCCTCGATCACATGCTCACTTCAAAGAAACTCTCTTGTATGGAAGGGAGTCCCTGACGTTTGAAGAAGTTCAATCAGCCTTGTACTCTAAGGACTTGAATGAACGAAAGGAGCATAAACCTTCGACTGTTGGCAAAGGTTTGGTCGTTAAAGGAAAACTCTTACGAAAGGATGGTAAGTTCGACAAGAAGAAAGGCAAAAGTCAATCAAAGTCTTACAGTGGCGAAGCATCTGGCATTCGATGCTACCATTGTAAGAAGGAGGGTCACACAAGAAAGGTGTGCCCTGAACGCCTGAAATATCATGGAGGTAAGGATAATGGCAACGCTGCCATTGTTCAAGATGATTTCGAATCATCTGATGTTTTTGTGGTTTCAAGCAGTGACTCTAAGAAGGAGTGGATTATGGATTCAGGTTGCACTTGGCACATGACTCCAAACAAAGACTTGTTCGAGGAATTATATGATCAAGATGGTGGATCAATATTGCTGGGAAACAACAAGGCTTGCAAGATTGCAGGTGTTGGATCTGTGAGATTCAAGCTCCATGATGAGTCAATAAGGTTGTTGACTGAAGTCAGGTATGTTCCTGATTTGAAGAGAAATCTGCTTTCTCTTGGTGAATTCGACAAGAAAGGATATGTTTTCCAAGGAGAGAAAAGTATCCTAAGAGTCATGAAGGGTTCAAAGGAAATCTTGAGAGGCGTGAAGAAACAAGGCTTGTATACCCTTGAGGCTGAAGTTGTAAGTGGTTCGACAAATGTTGCATCCACGAAACCTTTGTCGAAAACAGAAATCTGGCACATGAGATTGGGCCATGTCAGTGAAAGGGGTCTGGTCGAATTAGGGAAACAAAATCTGCTTGGTGGAGACAAAGTCGAAAAGCTGAAGTTTTGTGAACCCTGTGTACTTGGAAAATCTTGCAGAGTGAAGTTCAACAAAGGCAAACAAAGAACACATGGATCCCTTGATTATATCCATGCTGATCTTTGGGGGCCTACAAGGTGTCCATCACATTCAGGAGCAAGGTATTTTCTATCCATAGTAGATGATTATTCCAGAAAATTATGGGTATTCATCCAGAAGACTAAGGATGAAACTTTTGAGAATTTCAAAAGTTGGAAGACTCTGGTTGAAAATCAGACTGGCAGAAAGGTAAAGAGGTTGAGAACCGACAATGGCCTGGAATTTTGCAATGAGGCATTCGACAGTTTTTGTGCTGCCTCTGGTATTGCAAGGCATAGAACTACTGCAGGTACTCCACAGCAAAATGGTTTGGCTGAAAGGTTTAATCGAACTATTTTGGAGAGAGTCAGATGCATGTTGACTAGTGCGGGGTTAACGAAGGTGTTCTTGGCTGAGGCTGTTTCGACAGCAACATATCTGATAAACAGATGTCCTTCGACAGCGTTAGATATGAAGACACCTGAAGAAGTTTGGTCGGGACATCCACCAGATCTCGAAAAACTGAGAGTATTTGGCTGCGTAGCCTATGCTCATATTAGGCAAGATAAGGTCGAACCTAGAGCTCTAAAATGCATGTTCATGGGATACCCAGAAGGAGTCAAAGCTTATAGGCTATGGTGCCTAGAGCCAAGTCACATGAGGTGTATCACCAGTCGAGATGTAGTTTTCAATGAAGCTGAAATGGCTTTTAAGAAAACTGATGATGTTGGTCGAAGTACAGAAACATCTGATGAAGAGATGGAACAGGTAGAGATTCCTGTGGAGGTGGAGCATGTTGATGCTGAATTGCATATCCCTGATGAAGTCGAAGAAGCAGAAGATGCTGAGAAAGTTGAGGAAACTGACGATGACTACCTATTGTCGAGAGATAGGTCGAGAAGAGTCATAAAGGCACCTCAGAGGCTTGGGTATGTAGATCTTATAGCTTATGCCTGAATCTCTACAAGTGAGGTTCTAGACGAAGAACCTAGAGACTACAAGGAAGTTATGAGGAGTCGAAATAAGACTGAATGGCTGAAGGCCATGGATGATGAGATGAAATCTCTTCATGATAATCATACTTGGGAACTGATCAAGAAACCTGTTGGGGCAAGGTTAGTCAGCTGTAAATGGATTTTCAAAGTTAAGGAAGGAATTGAAGGAGTGACGTCAAAAAGATACAAGGCAAGGTTAGTTGCAAGGGGTTTCACTCAGAAAGAAGGTGTCGACTTCAATGATGTGTTTTCTCCTGTTGTGAAGCATAGGTCCATTCGAATGTTGCTTGCCATGGTGGCACAGTTCGATCTTGAACTGGAACAGATGGATGTGAAGACTGCATTCTTGTATGGTGATCTAGATGAAACGATCCTGATGAGGCAACCTGAAGGGTATGTCGAAAAGGGGAAGGAAGATTATGTGTGCAAGTTAAAGAGATCTTTGTATGGGCTGAAACAATCTCCTCGACAGTGGAATAGGAGATTCGACAAGTTCATGGCACGCATAAGTTTCATTAGAAGTCAGTTCGACCACTGCGTTTACTTCAGATTTCGACCTGGTAATTCATTTGTTATTTTGTTGCTTTATGTGGATGATATTCTCATAGCAAGCAACAATGTTGAAGATGTGACGAGGGTGAATGCAGAACTCAATAAGGAGTTCGATATGAAGGATCTGGGATCTGCTTCCAGGCTTCTTGGAATTGACATTCTAAGAGATAGAAAGAAGTCGAAGTTATGCTTATCTCAAGATGCATATCTACGAAAGATTCTCGAAAAGTTTGGTATGTCGAATTCGAAGCCAGTTGTGACTCCAACAAACCCTCAATTCAAGCTGAGTATTGATCAGTGTCCCAGTACTGATGTCGAAAGAGCCTATATGAATAGCATCCCATATGCAAATATAGTTGGTTCTTTGATGTATGCTATGGTCTGTACTAGACCCGACATAGCATATGCAGTAAGTCTTGTAAGCAGGTACATGGCGAACCCTAGAAAGGCTCACTGGCAAGCATTGAAGTGGATTTTAAGGTACATAAATGGGTCTCTGAATAGAGTCCTAATTTATGGTGGAGCCTTGGGTGAAGATGGTAAAGCAGCAATTGGAGGATATGTCGACTCTGATTATGCAGGTTGTATGGATTCCAGGAAATCTATTTCTGGATATGTTTTCACTATGTTTGGCACAGCAATTAGTTGGAAAGCAACACTTCAGAAGGTTGTTGCTCTATCAACCACTGAAGCGGAGTATATTGCATTAACTGAAGCTGTGAAAGAAGCATTGTGGCTTGAAGGTTTTGCGAAGGAGCTGAAACTTCAAGGTCGAGGTATCACTGTTAAATGTGATAGTCAAAGTGCAATACACCTGTCGAAGAATTCAGCCTATCATGAGCGAACTAAGCACATTGATGTGAGGCTGCATTTCGTCAGAGGAGTAATCGAGCGTGGATAAGTCCAAGTGCAGAAGGTTTCGACTGAAGACAATGCTGCTGATATGATCACCAAGACATTACCGAGTTGCAAGTTTTTCCACTGTATGCAGTTGCTAAAGCTGCATGAAGAAAGCTAGTTTGTTCCCTTGATGTTGTAGAGTTAGATCCAAGGTGGAGATTTGTGAGATATTGGATCAAACTCTAGTATGGCCGAAGGATAGCTTCTTGGTTTGACAGGGTTAAGCATGAAGTCGAAGGTTGTTCACATGCTTGTGTCGAAGATGCTAGGGTTGTTAGCATGTTAAATTAGGTTTTAGTGTTTAAACCCTAATTTGTTAAGTTAGCTTGTTTATTAAGTTGGCTTGTGTAATAGGCCTTGTGGAAAAAGCCCATTAGTTAGTATGTTAGGTTTTATTATAAATATCATACTAGGCTCTCATCATTGCTATGCTGCAAATCCTAATTTGGGGTGAGAGAGGTTATTTGTTATTCTTGTAAACTTGTAATCTTGTTTTAAGAGAAAGTAAAAGAATAGCAGTTATAACCAATCTTGTGTTCCTCTTCTTCCTTGTCCTTTATTCATCCCTTATTTTATACTTTGTTCGTGGCATTGAATTCACAACAGAAGGGGTGCCCCTAGGTGTCCTCTTCAATTAAAGCATTGTCCTGTAGCACTTAATTTTATCTACAAGCAAGAAATCAAGATTGCCAAGGAAAACATTACAAAGGAATTATTAAAGAAAGTCAAAAAAATCCATACACCCCTAACTGAAGGTGACATGTCTCTCCCCCGCTAATGGTGGCCTCCACCAGCAAGCGCGTCTTTATGTACCATTTTCTTTTGTTTCTTTGATCCCTCCTAGAAGGCACGACGTCGTCGATGAAGCACAAACTTTTCAAAAGGCCACCAATTTCATATAGATCTTCCTTGGAGATAAGTTGTCCTGAAGGTAAACATAAGACCCAGACTCAGCCAAGAAGTATCTCTTGCGCCAGAACTTTGGATACTTATTCATACATTTAGAAGGCATGAAAGGGTAGAAGAGGGACCCTTATTCTCTCTAGGATTTTTACTATTAATAAGGATAACTATGTTATATGGTATGTCTATGTGTAAGTTCCGTGCTCCCTAACATGTTATTTTGATACATGTGGTGGATAAATTCTGAATTTTATTGATTGTCATTGTTGTGTTATTGAAGCTTTGAGAACATAACCTGAAAAACCTTGAAAACTCGTGATTTTGTTGATGTCAATCTGTGATATATTTTGAATTTGTTGTTTTAATCATCAGATAATTGTAGTATGTCAAATTCTGATATCAAGACTTTTTACGGAATCAAAATAGAGGTCTAGAAGGCCTCCAACGGTGAAAATCGTAATTATGTGTTGCAGATATGTGTGTCATCGCTTAGCGAGAGGGGTCTCGCTCAACGAGATGTTTCTTAGCATCGCTCAGCGAGCCGTATTATGAGCTAAATTGATCATGGTGTATTATCATTGTTGAATAATAATTGATTTACTTAAATGTCGTTGTTTAAATGGTGTAGAAATTATATGGAATGCATATGATGTTGTTTGGTGATATTTTAGTGATATGTTGTGAATATTATTAAGTCTTGTATGTGTATAATTATATGGTGATTAGTTATGTATTGTTATTGTTTTGATTTTTGGATAGTAGTTCAGAAGGGGGAATTGCTATTGTATGTCAATGCACGTTGTTTACAGTCAGAAGGGGGCCTTAAACATGGTTATTGTTGTTGCATTGATTGATATAACATGCATCATTTGTGACGATCATTTAAAAAGGCATGTTCTCTAAGTCAGAAGGGGTGACTAGTGGCTCGGAGCTCAAAAAGGGTGCTCATGGGTTTAGAAGGGGGGAGTCGATTCCTTAGAGAACCAAATGTTTAGTTGGTACCACATGCATAATGTCACGTTTTTTCGTGAGTCTCATTGCATATATGTATATGTTGTTGTGGAATGGGTGTGAAATTGTAATGATGTTGGTTATGTATTTAATGTATGATATGTTATGTGTTTATCTACCCTTGCATTATTTACACCAATTCATATCGAAGTTTATTTCTCACCTTTTTTGCTTAATGTTGTCCACCATGGACATTTTATAGATAATCAGGAGTAGAGTTATTGTTGTGTATGGAAGGTGGCTTGTTAGAGCTATTCTTCGTTTATTTATGGGTTTTAGAATTTGTTGCTCTGATCTATAACACCGGGTCGGCGAATGTTTATGATATTTTATTATGCGTTGTTATTGCGAGAGTTAGATGCTATAACTCCTGATGTTTTCGAGTTACTTTGAATGTTGAAGGCTTTTTCCATAATGTATTTAATTTTAAATAAAGGTTATTAAGTGACTTATTTTAATTGATGAGGTGTGGTTATTGAATAATTCCGCTGCGATGAGCCTTAGTAAAGGTGAACATGTGATGACAGGTGTTTTAAATTATATATTTTTATTTAATAAAGTGTTACAGAGCAGATTCGTGATGATAAATGTGACGCCCTAAATGTGAATAGTAGTTTACATTTGAATTATTTTGCATTATTACGCGTCAGAAGTTTTAGGGTGTTACATTAAGGTCGCCACATTTTTCTTGTACTCACACAAATATTAGAAGAATTTAACGTAAACTCGGATCACCGATGCAGATGCTAGGGGAAATCACCAGATGAATCATAATGCACATCTCAAATTGTAGAAAGGAAAATGGAAACCTATTAAGGAAAACAAACATTCGTGAAGAAGGATGACATGCCCTTCATATTTGATACACATTATTTTTATTTCCTTTAGAGGAAAAGAATCTCTAGTCTGAAGGGGATCCTACCTCAGTGAAAGCATGATTCAGACTGTCATTACCAACAAAAACAAACATGACATCAAACTTTTCTTGGTTCACCCACACAACCCAATTGTCTTTTTCACGTTTTGAGTTCCTGGGCAAGAGTTGTGCATCTTAGAGTTAGTTCTAACATACAAAAAAAGAACAATCATGATCATAAGCATGTGATTGGGATTCTAACCATCGGCTTACGTTGTCATCTATGGGGTCACGACCAAAAGTACGAGGGTATGCTCTAATATGAGTCAGAGCCTTGTGTTCCTGCTTGAAATCATCTGCAGTATTGGGATTTGTCAAGGGTAAAATAGAAAAAGAGAAACATACATAAACCTCTTTATGAGCGGGGCTACTAGCTACTCTCCCACCATCGACTGCAACTGCTTCCTTTAAATACTTCATAATTTCCTTCTCAAGAAGCCTACAAAGAAAAAATAAGTACAAAAGAGAAAGGGACTTTGAATCATTACCTTGAAAAAAAACGAATTTGATTATTCATGCAAGGCAAGATTCATCAGAAGAAATGGTGCAAAGGCGTTGAAAAGATAATCCATGGAAACTGTTGAAAAAGACAAAAGGAAACTACATAAAATATAGGAAGAATCATTGAAGCCTCAAAAATTGAGAAAAGAGATAAAGTTACCCAAGAACCCCTTAAATGTTCTTTATAAAATTGTTTGATCCATGACAACATAATGTTGGAAAGTGTGGAGTGCCACCAACAACCATGATCTGGCATAAAAATCTTCAGACCATTCGAGTACCCTAAAATAAGAAGGAATCATTAGTTTCAGTCCTAGGGCCACGCGTCGTAAACCTCCAGTTAAATGTTGTAAGTTATGAAGAAGACATTAAATGATCATGTTCCCAATGATCGAACTAGAAGCCCACGTGACAAAACCCTTGTTCGAGCAATCAGGAACAAAGGCTTAGGGGAAACTCTTATGGGCCATCCACGAGGACCATATATCAGACCCGATATCAAGCATCATAAAGGAAAATGCAAGGCATAGGTATGAACTCATTGAAGCTCAGGGCACGTAACTTTGACATGATGTCTACTTCCCACCGTCAGATCTAATCAGACTGTGATTCACACAAGACGTTAGATTAAGCGGAAGAATATTTAACTACCTTCCTAATATGAAGCTCTGCACGTTCCAAGACCACGGGTTTCTACTAATTCTTATAATACTTCTTAGTCTTTTTTTTTAATTGGGCTTTGGAGCTATATCCTTGTAGATCTACCCCACTCCTTGCATACTAAAAGTATGCTCCGCCACATTTGAGTCTTATTTATCTCTGTCATCAACTATTTCATGAACATTACACAACCAATATATATTAGATATTAGGGTTTACTTTAACAATCTCCCTTTATCACTAGAGTCAATCAAACATTTAACATATATTGACCTAATGTGAGCATCTAGCATCTTCTAAACAAGATATTATGTTAAGAGTTAAGGAACTTTTTCCTATGTTTGTATTATAAGCTTCTTTCAATTTTAAGTTTCGATCATATATTAAAAGTATATAGAATTGTAAGAATACACATATATAGATCGCTAGTTAGATTTAGTTTTTTCGTGCTTGCAAAACTAACCCATTGTCCTCGTAAATAAGATCAATAGGATTTGTTGTTGGTTTGAGTATGGTATTAATTGTTTTGAAGGGGATGAGTTGACAAAAAAGTCCCTTCCAATATTTAAAATAAAAAACCAGAGAAACATGCAAAATATTTTATGGTAAATATTTGTTTGAAAATGATATTACACAATTCCAAGGTTTGATTGTGACTATACGCGCACGCACACGCGCACACACATACACATACACCAATGATATGGAATCAAACGAGAAACAATATGCTAATTAACCTTAAAGAGATCAATAATAAACTTGACGTATTTAATGATTAATAAATCTTAAAAAAATATCTAATCATAATTTGACAATATAATTAACAATAATATTCTTTGAGAAACTTAATCAAATCAAATCTAAGCTTACACAGTTAATATCTATGAAAGAATAAATCTAAGAGACATGCAATTCAAATCAAAACAACAATTGTAACAACTAAAAAAATTAAACAAGTAATCTAAGAGACATGCAATTCTAATCAAAACAATAATTTTAACAACTAAACAAAACTACACACTTCAATGAACAATTAGAACTCTAATATTTCCTTGCAATCAATCATCACACATACACAAAGGTTCATGATTCTCTATGAAAAAATGAAGATATAGATTTGAGAGAGATGAGGCTGTAGCTATCACTTTTGATATTTTTGATCTATTTGATTTTAAGAATTCAAAAAGCCTTTATATATGTGCTTGAGAGATAACACTAATTTTGAGAGAAAAAAGCCTTAAATGATCTTATTCAAAGATGATATTGAATTTGTTCAAATGTTAGAGGTTTGTCTTAAATGATCATGTTATGAATTAGATCATGATCCTGATAAAAAAATTATTTGAATTGATTCAATCAAATGGAAGAATTGATTCCCACAACTAGGATGAAAACATGATGAAAATTTTCAGCTAATGAATCGATTCAATCCACTTTGTGAATAAGATCACATAAATCGAATTCACGTAAATTTTGAAAATTCTCATTTGAATTTATTCACAACCTACTTTGAATCGAGTCAAGCAAACAAAACATTTTGAATCGATTCATAAATCACTTTGACTTAATTCTTTTAAGGTTTACTGAAGTCAAACTTATATTTTATACAAGAAAAAACCATTTTTACTTTGTAGGTAAGGGGATAAATGAGGAAATTCAAAATTCAACAAATTAATAATGATAAAGCATCAAAACACAAGATAAACCGATAATGCACATGTGCAATTTTAGTGTCCTCCTTTTTTATGCTTGGAAAAATTTGAGTATTTGAGTTACTCGTGGAGTTATGCTTCCCCTGCACACTCATTTGCGAGAATCAAATAAATTAACTATCCTACCTAAGAAAATGAAATTCCACCATTTTCCCCCTTAATTACCCTTTTCAATTTTTACATTTATACTAAGAAATGTCCAATTAAGTAATTAAAATATTAATCAAAAGGAAATTGAACTCCCTCTTCTTGTTTTCTACCAAGTGTCTTAATTCCATTGTCTTATTACTTTACTTCAATTTCCTTTTAACTTTCTTTCCGTCTCTTCACTTTCTGCATAACCAAAATCACTATCTTCCCTCTCTCCACTTGAATCGTTCTTCTCTTCTATCTTTCCCACCTGCAAAACTGCGTTCTCCAAATCAAAGCCCATTCCAATTCTTTTTCTTCATGTTTTTGATAAGTTATGCCAGTTCAATTCTTCTTCCTTAAATCCACTTTTTCGTGTTGTATCTTTCACACAAAAACAACTGAAAAAGGAAACCTAAAAATGCATCATTCATGGCTTTCACGGTTACCTTCTATATTTAACTCAGTTACATTATTGTGTTTTTTACTGTTCAATGTTGTTTCTTCGGTTTTCATTCAATCTTCAATACACAACACAAGTTCATTTTCAAGAATCCATGTCAAAGTTCAAGCCAAATTTTTGTTACATTTGCCTTATATATTTAACTCGCTCAATATAATAGTTCAAGCCATAAATGTTTTACAACTGCCTTCTATATTTAATTCACTCAATGTAATAGTTCAAGCCATAAATGTTTTATTCCTTACTATATGTTTGTTATTGTGTGTTTATCACAATATTAACCTTAAAAACTAACATAGTTTTTATAAAACACTTCTTTCGTATGTTTTTTTGGATTTGAGATATCAGTTACAAAAATTTAAGTTTCTTGGTTTAACCAAATTTCTCCTATATTCTAGGTCAGTTTATTTGGGCTTAGTATTTAATTTCAAAAGTTTCAATTCAGTTCACATCACGTCATTACCACTTCTAACATGTCTTTCTATTTCTACATTTCAATTCACAATAACATCATGTCTAGACCACTCATTCTAATTACTGATTTAAAGAAGGATAACAATATTTGGAATATTGTTGTTCGTATAGTAGACCTATGAGTCGTTAAAGAATGCAGTGGAGTACTGCAAGGTTTCACTCAACTTAAGTCAGTGTCTTGCAGGAGATCAAGTGTATACTTTATTCGACATAGTGTGATGCCTTCATTTGACCCGCTTACTTCAAATTCTATAAAGTATTTGAGAACTCCTAAATCCTTGATGCCAAATTTGTCATTTAAGAGGGTCTTAATGTTGGTAACCTCATTAACATTAGTCTCCCTAAGACCAAATCATGTGCATATACAAGGATCACTATGAACAATGTATAATTTGACTTAGCATACAATGAATAATCAAATTTTGATTAAGTGTGCCCTGAGTGTAATAGAGTTTCATCGTGTAAGAAAGTTTTATTGACATCAAGTATAAACAATGGCTATTTTTAGCAGTTGAAATGGCCATGAAAACCATGATGGTTATCCTTTTGACAACTGAATCAAAGGTTTCTATATATTCAAGTCCTTCAGTTTCAGTAAAGCCCTTGGCAACCAACCTTGCCTTATATCTCTCTACAGGTACATTAGCATGTAACTTGAGCTTAAAAACCCACCAATATCCAATAGCTTTCTTGTGATGAGGAAAGGGAACCATTTTCCAAACTCATATTGAATAGCCTTGCTCCAATTCTCATCAGAAATAGCTTGCTCATAAGTGTTAGGTTCGGTGATGGAGGACATGTTGAGAATATATTATGTATGGGAGGCAAATAAGTTATGATAAGAGAGAAAGGATGAGAGGTGATACTTACTTGAATAAGATATTGGATATTCGTCTAAATTAGTAGACTGAATTGCATTCTCAACCAAGTTGCGGTGATAATCCTGTAGGAATGTGGGAAGGTGAGTAATTCTAGAAGATCTTCTAGGTTGAAAATGGAGGTTGGGTAAGTTGGATGAATAGTCACCAACACATTCTTGCCATTGCTAGAGGTCTTATATTTCAAGCTCAATTACCTAACATTTTTTAGTCATATGTGATAATTCATGTCATACATATCATAAATAGACTCCTTACACCTTTCTTGCAAAACAAGTCATCTTTTCATATTTTACATTAATGCTTGCCTGATCTCAATCTCCCCAAGGCAAGCATTAATGTACGTATATAGGTCTCAAAATAGGTGTTAAGGGACATATTCTATTTGACTTAAAATCTAAAATTTTCTTTATCAAGAGATGTTATTTTCTTTGAGTCCATTTTTTCTTTCAAACATTCTAATCATGCACCATCTACTTCTCATACTTTATCTCATAACCCTTATTCTTCAACTGATATATTCGACTTCCCTTACATTCATGATTCCAACCATAATATCACACCAGATGTACATACTCATGATATACCCAATATTCATACACCAGATCCATCATCTACTCAACATTCCACACAAAATGTCCATAAACCAAATATATTACCTAATAATCATACAACTTCTCATTCAAACTCACAACATTCTCACTCAAATCACTCACTATCAGTAATTCACTGCATTCAGTAATAGAGTAACTAACACAAGAAATGGATTTTCATTAGGATGCATAAAATATGGGTTGAGAGTATCGTTTTAATAACCCTTGTTGAGGTTGGAAGAAGTGTTGAATTGATGCGAATGAGCTTGTCCGCCATAGGAACTCGAAGGACTTTCAAGAAACATAGTTGAATCAAATTGAAAGAAAAATTAAGAATCAAAGAACGGTCAAAGAAAGAGAAAAGAAATAGATTGAGATTTGTGAAAGAAATGTGAGTATGCAACGATAAAGGTGATGATGAAACCATAGGTTGATGATACCATGTGAAAACTAAACTATGAGCACCGTTGAAATAAACAAAGATAGCTTGCGTTGCATTATGGAGAAAAGAGTTACAACAAATATGCATTCAATGACCAAACTCATCATATTTATATCCTCTACAGATAGTTATTATCACTAACTAACTCCCAACAAATGTGTAACTACCTAATGTAGGTTAGTTATAAAAAGCTAAACTAAAGATTACATCAATGATTAAATTAGCTCATTAGTTATAAAAAGCTAAGCTAAAGATTTCATCAATGATTTAATTAACTTGCTATGCAGGTACCTATACCAACTACTTTTAATCTTCATATTTAATAAGTTTGGACAACATCATTGTGGTAAAGGGCGTAATGCCAGAGGAATAATCACCGCAGGGCATCGAGGGGGTTCCTTCAGCCCTTTTTAAATCTGTTGGTGTTCTATATGACCGACATAAGTTTATATAAGACTGTCACAACCAAAATATATAATGAAATATTTCATTTAATAAATTTTCATTTTGTTTGGCCATAATTGAGATTACGAAATCTCCCTTAGTGATTGAGGCGTCTCATAATTTATTATCTTTCATATTGAATTTACTTATGAATTTATTGATATAATTTTTACATTAATCCAAAGATAATGTGACTATGAACATTACATATCGAATTTGGATTCTCTACATAGTTAATCTTAGCCATTGAAAAGTGTAACTTTTATTAATGTATTGTGAATCATTCAATTTTACACTAAGTATTTAAATTTATTTAAATGTGTGAAAACTTGAATGTAGCAAACTCATGCCCTTACGTATCACAATACCTAATATTTTTTTAAACAAAAAGGATTATATTAAAAATCAAAGAAAAGGAGTACAAGAAACATAAGAGGGGACCAAACCAAAACCTTTTAAAAACAAAGCCTAAGCCTAGGGGTTATCGCCTTATCTAACAAGTAATTCTGTCATACCCCAAAATTTGCCCATCATATTTTGACTCATATGATCCTCAACTGCTCAAGACAATACAAAAGTGGGCACTCATACATGGCTCATAAGCAATTAACCTACATCTAGGGTTTTTGCTTCTCTAAAGATCAAATCAAGTTCTAAGACCTCAAATGGATCCCATGACCTCTCATATGCTTAAAAGGGTCATCATGCCAAGATTCAAGCTCTGATTCACAAGATTGCCCAGACAAAAGCTCAGATAGTCAACAGTCGACTAGTTTGACCTAAAAGTCAACTATGGTCAAAGTACAGTCAAAATTCTTGATTTTTTGACAACATCCTTATTTTGAAGTATCATTCATCATTTGATCAAGGATTGATCATGATTCATCAAGGAAAGTTCAGAAATCAACAAAACCTAAATTTCTAAATTAGGGTTTTTTGACTTAAAGTCAACTAAACTTTGACCAGCCATAACTTTCATATGGAACATCAGAAATTTCCCATTCAAAGCTCATTTTGAAGGAAATTTAATTCCCTACAACTTTGTCTCTCACATGCCAAGGCTAAAAATTCTTCATTTGAGAGATATGAGCCAAAACATTACAGATCCTTCTAGAAGATCACAAAAAAGCTGTTTTTGTCAGGAGCCCATATCATCAAGATAAAATTCTCAAATGGAAAAAACGTTCCAAAGTGTCTTATAGAGGACATCTTGAGGTTTCCAAAAAGTCCTAAAAATCTTCCATACCTTAAAAATTGGGGGAGATATGTCTTGTTAAAGTTGGTCAATTTGGGGTGAGGTGCATGAAGCAAATAAGGGTCAAAATGGATTTTCTTGTAAAAGGGCCCAACTTTTTATGACCCAATCTTGTTCCCCAAGTCATCTAGAAGCTCCAAGTCCAAAGCCACGAATTTATGATTATTATTTTATTTTTTATTGAATTTTATTCATTAAAATTATGGCTAAAATCAAAGATTTGGAAAAAAATATAAAAAGATGTGATTTATCTTTGATTCCCAATCAATTCCAATCAGCCAATAAATCAAATATATGACTAAATTTCGTGAAAGGAAATATTGGAACATGATTGAAACAAAAAATCAAGTTTAATGCAAATTGGAAATCAAATTTTTTCTCATAAAGACAAGTTATTTGCTCCATGTTTCTTGACCTAAAATCACCCTACTATATATACCTAGCATGGGCAAAGCAAAGGGGACGAGACTTTGGAGAAAGAACAAGGGTTTCCAAAGTTACAAAAATTCAAGGAAAGGTGCAAATCAAGACTTGGCGTTCCAACCAGTATCAAAGCTAAACATTCGTTCCAATAGTCTCCAGAGGTATTATAAGGTATAATTGAACCATTAATCATGCTGGAACACCCCTAGGATTCGCTTCCCATGGTTGACATATTCATGCATAATTTTAATTTTTCATATCTCATGTTTCGATTACATTCAATGGAATCTAATTTGTTTTTTGAGTTCCTGGAACCTTTTAGAAGGGATATGAATCTTTGTCTCAAAGCTTTGACGTAGGAATGGGCGCACACCATTATTAGGGTTTCAGAGTTGTCAAGCTTCGTTCTCCATGTTCCAAGCCTTACCTGTTCGAAACGATGGCTTTTTGAATTTCCAGCATCTTAATTAGTATGTCTGGGTCGATAGATCTTGTGGTTTGATGCATTTTGCAGGTTTTTGAAATTGCCCAGGTTTTTCCGCAAGGAAGTTCGCAACTATATCTATAAGAAATTCCGCAGGTATCATTGAAGAAGACAATGAATAGTGACTGAGCCCCCTGGGACACGCGTGCATCGTTTTGGTTGGCCGGTCAACCACTCACCTTCTCCCTCTGCGCGTGTCACGACTGGAATGGCCAGTCAATTCTTCTCCCCTATTCCCATTCGCCGGTCAGACACACATGGGCCCCAGTTGTGGCTGTTTGACTTTCCTTTTCTTTTTTATTCATATCCTATTTATTTTATTTTGCGTGTGTTACTAACAACTAACAAATGCAGAGCAAATGGTTAAGGGCGTGTGATGGCAAGCAAGAAAGCGTGGGATCGATCCTTGTGTCTGACATTTAGTTTTTCCTTATTTTCATTGATGGTACAGGCTTGCAGATTCAGCGTGGCGAGACTATGCAAGACCACGATACACTTCCATGCGCATCCGTCAGATCTTCACAGCTTTAGATCCAACGCATGAGAAATACAAGTCTACCATGGACCATCAGAGCTTCACCACACAAGATCCAGAGCTAAGTCTTTTTTTAATTTCTCTTTTTTAATTACATGCATTATTTTATTTATTTCTTTTTCTTTCTTTTATCAAGTTTATTTTATTTAAGCATTTTATATTTTACATAATAATTTTATAATCACTTATTTTTATTTTAATCGAAGATTCGATTTTTTCTCACAACATTAAAAATAATTGTTTGTTTTATAATAAAAGTATTATTTTTCATATATGTTTTTAAATTGATGAATTAATTTGAATTAATATTTTACATCATGTAAATATCATATTTAATCGCACGTTCGATTCTCTTAATTTCTAAACAGTTATTTAAAGTTATTTAAAATAATTTTGCCTGTTTTGGTTTAAATTAGGGTTTGTGTAAATAATCAATGGATCAATAATGCACTAACTTCTCTCTTCTTCATTCATAATTTTCAGGGTTGATCAAGGAACGATGAAGGCTCGAGTTATTAAATTAATTATTTTTCCCTCTTATTTTCTGCCTTTATTTCCCCGTCCCCGCAGGTGTTTATTGTAATAGCGTAGGATTTTATTTTCTGCCTTTTATTTTGCCTTAATATTAACTGATGTGGTTAGTAATCTTAGGGAGTGCAAGCCTTGAATTAACTTAGGTCACTACTTAAAAGATAATTATCTGAATTGAATCACGTGATTGTTGCACCCACACACCTTTAGGGTAATCCCTCTCGTTGCCTTGTTGCCTTATTATTGTTGCCTGTTGCCTTAATTTGTGAAAATAGTCAAGTTCCTCGATTCCGAGGATACCTAAAGCAAATGTTGCCCTCAGTTCATTCATCATCAAGTTTGTCCCTTGACGTTGCCTCGGTAAGTGATGATTTGTCCCCATTGCTAAGGTATCCTCGCATGATGCCTAAAAAGATTAATGACTATTATATCCTTCCCTTAGACTACCTGCCCTCTTTGTAAGTTTGTCCCTTGACGTTGCCTCGGTAAGTGATGATTTGTCCCCATTGCTAAGGTATCCTCGCATGATGCCTAAAAAGATTAATGACTATTATATCCTTCCCTTAGACTACCTGCCCTCTTTGTGGCAGGGTCAGTCTTATGGCAAACGATAACCTCGATGACCCTTCACATCCAATGAAAGGACTTCCTACCCTCTTATGGTATGGATAGCCTTTTCAAATTGAAAAGCTAAAAGAACAATTTTTTAAACTTAAGGGTAATTGCTTTTTAATTGCTTGCTCTTTTTCAAATTCAAATCAAAATATTTTCCCACTTCTTTTCAAAAATCAAATTCAAAAAGACTACGCTTATTTACAAGCTAAAGTTCTTATTCAAATTTCTATTCACACACTACTTTTCAAACAATTCAAACATTTTGAAAAACAAAGTGAGCTAAGCAATTAAGAGCCCATGGATAACCATGGATACAAAGGGTGCTTTAAACCTTCCCTTTGTATAACCTACCCCCCGAACTCAATCTCTTTCAAAAGGTTTTTTCTGTTCTTTTAGCCTTTCTATAAATTGGATAAAATAAAAGTCGGTGGCGACTCTTGCTATCCGCACATTTCAAAAAGTCAGTTCTCCCACCGTATTACAAATTCGTAGTAATATCCTTATGCACAAAATCAAACCAAGTTAAGTTTTTGCTCTTTAAGCCGATATTAGCCAGAAAATCCGCACAAAAATTGGATTCATGAAAAATATGTGAGATCCTGAACTCAATGATAAGAGTGTAAGCCCAACAAGTAAGCCAACCAGATTTGATTTTCCCAACACCAGATTATGATTAGAAAAAGCCTTCACAACCAAAATACAATATGTTTCAAGCCATAGTTTAGACCAATACATCTGCTTGGCCTTCTCAATCGCAATAATTGCATTCAACCAAAACTTGAGTGTCAGTCTCCAAATACGCACTGAAACTAAGCAAGCGAGTAGCTTGTTCATCACAAAAGATCCCAAAGCTTTTAATAAAGGAGAAGTCATGCAGTGAGTCGTCTTCTTTCTTAGTGGTTAGGTTACCAACCAACTTTGCTCTAGCCGCAATGTAGGATATGCATGACTTCCAATTAGGGATGGAAAAACGGGCCCAGCCCGTTGGGCTGCCCGTTTTGCCCTCACTTTTGTGCGGGGCGGGCAAGGTTTTAGGCCCTCACCCTGTAGTGTGACCGCCCCGCTCTGCCCCATTTTTTATGCAGGCTTTTGCGGGCACCAAAATTAACATAAAATTTGCATTTTTAGGCTTAGCCCGCCCCGCCCTTACTTTTTTTTGCGGGGCAGGTCAAAGTTTTAGGTCCACACACTCTACTATGACCGCCCCGCCCCATTTTCTTGCGGGCTTTTGCGGGGCAAGCATGCCCATTTGCCACCCCTACTTCCAATAAATTGTTTTGTTGTTAAACCTGAGCAAGTTTCTGGCTTGCCAGATTTGATAGAGAATGAAAACAATGTTGGCTATGATCACAGCTAAGGCTTAAGGGTTCCAGGAGATCCTTAGAACTTGGAATCAGTCAGCCATCAAATTGATAGAGAAAGGGGCTTGGAGATTAGCACTAAACCAGTTCCAAATGTTAGCAGCAAACTGGCAGCCAAAGAATAAATGATCAGAAGTTTCAACTGTTAGCTAGAAGGATATTGTCATGAAGGGACCAAAAGTTATTTTTTCACCAGCCAACAACCTTGGAAGTGAGATTAATTTGAAAATTTTCTAGAATTTTGTACTTAAAAGCAAGAGTTTCCCCAGCCCAATTATCCAACCAAAAATTAATTTTCCCGCCATTGTCAATTATCCAAACACTATTGTCCAGTACAGTGTTATACATAACCTTTAGACCTTTCCATAAAGATGACTTAATGGAATATTTGATAACTCTACCATTTCTTTTCACTCTAGCAGCCAAGAGAGCAGACCAGGATTGATTGCTGTTGAGAAACTTCCAGCAAAGGTGAAGATTAGTAGCTGCATTGTAGTGTTTCAAAGATATGATTCCAAGACCTTTATCAGATGTCTTAGTACAACATTTGTTCCAGGCAACAATAACCAGCTTCCTCTTCTCAACATTGTCACTCCAAATGAAGTTCCTAGTCCAATTGTCAATGCTTTTTATGATGCTCGAGGGCCAGTCATAGATGGTAATGTTGTGCACCATCATACTTTGGATCACAGTTTTGACAAGTAGAACTCTACCAACCATTGATAAAAAGGTTAGTTTTCCAAGTTGCCAACTTAAGCTTGATGTTACCTGAAGGGGAAAGAAATGAGTATCTTTAGGTTTGCCTATAAACATGGGGACTCCAAGATAGATAAAAGGAGGATAAGCCTTAGTGAATCCAATAATCTCTGTCAGCCTGCAGTGCCTATCAGATGACAAGCCTCCAACATAAATAATGAATTTAGAGGCATTGTATATCTGACCAGAACAGATAACATACTCTTTTAGGAGGTTTGAAATGGAAGTAAGAGATTTAATGTCACATTTCTAAGATATTGCATTGCTAGATTTTAGATAGAGACTTCTAAGTTTTTGGAAACAAACATATGACTAAATAAAATAATATCGACACATTATATTAAAAAAAAAACTTTCATTCACTTTGTAATACTCACATTTTTACTTAATAGTCTTTTCAAAACCAAATGAAACAACTTTCTTAATTTATTATTGGATTTCATCAATTACTTCAGTGTATATTATATCATTAATAATGTAACCATTAGTATGAATTACAGTAACATCAATATGTAGCTCTAAAAATAGAATGAACAATAGTGAGTATTGTGATTTTGCTAACATAGACTTCAATAATATCAAATAGAATTTTCTACTTTTATAAATAAAAAATAGAATATAATATTTTAGAACTAGTCATATAACATTAATTATATGACATCATTAAAATAATAATAATAATTTTAAAGTTATTAATTTATAAATACAATAATTTATTTAGAATAATATATAAATATTATTACCGATGATTAAATCTTAAATCAATATTTTATATTTATTTAACTCAACTACTACATACATTTGAACTATTTCATTCATTTAAAAATTAACTTTATACATAAATATAATAATATTTATTTAACAATATAATTTTTTAATTAAAATAAAACTAATTTTAAAATAGAAAGAATATTGAACAAGAGTATCTTATAAAAAAAATTGTCCATCTTGTAATGGAATGAATCAGATTTCAATTCATTACATTTCAAAATTAATTTAAAAATCACACACATGATGAAATAACATAACCATTAAAATTTCCCCTCTCAAACAAATCCGGTAATGCCTTCTCTGTTGAAGAAAGCGAAAGCCAGACGCAAAAGAACAAACAAACTGTTAGTTTATAATAATAGTAGCACTATACAAATGGACCCCACTTTGAATTTAAATAAACAAACAAATATTTTTTAACAAAGATATTTTGCATTTTATAAATAAAATAATAACAATGCAACTTACCAAACATGGAGTAACAACTTATAATAAATAAATAAATAAATATTCAAAATTAAAATTGTGATTAATTAATTCGTTTACTTTTTTGAGATAATAACAAAAATTTCTTAGGTAAGTAGTTTCCACGATCTATGGTAGTGAGTCTGAATATCCAATCACACACTCTCCTTCTAAAATCCAAAGATTTTGCAGAACGAGGTGAAACGGTGCGTTTTGGATTAGGGTGTGAAAAAATGAATGGAAGTGGAAGTGGAAGGTTTAGTAACATGGAGATGGAATTTATAAGAAGACATCACCGGCACCAGCCTGGAAACAATCAGTGTGCTTCTGCTCTTGTTAAGCATATAAGAGCACCGGTTCCTCAGGTTACCCTTCTTTTTTTCTTTTTTTTTAAAATTATTTTTACGGGTTTTGTTGAATTAAATTTTGTTAGTGTGTATGACAGTATTTATTTTCGAATGTATTGTTGTGGTTGTTACATATTCTGTTAGGGTTGTTAGATATTCTGTTAGGGTTGTTGGAATCTGTTTTTATTTTTCAGTAATTATAAAAAGTTTCTCATATAATATTTGTCACGGTTAAATTGAGACAAAATAGAGTCATATTTGATTCGCCACATTTCAACTTTTAATCTACACGGAGTCTCTGAAAACTTAAGACGACTCTGACTCTGGGGCTACCTGATAATGTTTTTTGTGTAATGATTTTCTAGAAGGTATTCTCTCTGTGTGATGTGATGTTTATTTATGGTGGTTAGATTTGGTTTATATAGGTATGGTCTTTGGTTAGAAGGTTTGATCAGCCGCAAAAGTATAAACCATTTGTGAGCAGATGTGTTGTAAGGGGAAACCTTGAGATTGGAAGTTTAAGAGAAGTTGATGTTAAGTCAGGGCTTCCTGCTACCACAAGTACAGAAAGGTTGGAGCTTCTTGATGACAATGAACATGTTCTAAGCATCAAGATTATCGGCGGTGATCATAGGCTTACGGTATGATTATATAGTATATACTTTTCTGTTCTAATATATTATATTCCCTCTGTAACGACTTATAAGCATCTGGATTATTTGCGGTGATATATTTTGTCTTTCAGAACTACTCGTCGGTGGTGTCCCTCCATCCGGAAATTATTGATGGAAGGCCGGGGACACTAGTAATTGAGTCTTTTGTGGTGGATGTACCTGATGGAAACACTAAGGATGAGACATGCTACTTTGTTGAAGCTGTAATTAAGTGCAACCTTAAATCACTTGCCGATGTCTCGGAAGGGATTGCCTTGCGAGACCGGACCGAACGAATTGATCGGATTTAGGATCTTGTAATAAGTTGTTGCCAAAGACATTGCTGCCACGGATGAAGCTTCAGCAGTTTTCCTTACGGAGGCCTAGGAGTCGGACTGGCGATTGAGATGCCTCCATAAGGGTGTTTCATTCCATTTGCTCTATTGATTAAGTTATATATGTTGGTTTCTCTTTTCTGTAGTAAAAGAAACAGGTAACAAGTGATGCATATCAGGTGGTCCTTGATAATGTCGAAGGCTTTTGTTTTTTTGGTTATGCTCTTTGTTGTATATAAACATGTAGAGTTGTTTTTAATGGTCAGGGTGAAGTTTTAGTTTGCGGTAGTTGAGGTTAATTTTTGTAACAGAATTCTATAGCTACTTAAATTTTTTGTGTTTTCTTTGTAACCTTCAGTACCTTTCTTTTTTCTTTCATAGTTTTCATGGGACGAAGTTTCACTAAAGTGAGTCTTACAAAAGCTCTAATGGACCTGGATTCACTAGATCATAATTTTGGTAGCAATTGCAATCAACCGATCTAAGTTGTTGAGTAGAGATTAAATCGCTAGCTTCGCGATTTCAACAAATTAGGAACTCAAAATCCAAGGTGTTTGATCTTCATCAACAGATGAATTTATTGATTGCAGAGGCCGTGGAGATGGGGAATGAATTTATTAGTTCAGCTTTTGCACACTTTGTAGAATTGTCACTCTCGATCGGTTCAACTTTTTTAGGGGCACCTTTTGTCATTGATGTTTAAGATTAGTTGAAATTTTTTTAGTAGACTAGTCGACCAATCAAAACTTCGAAAAGGCTTGACCTAGATATAAAATAAGATAATTTCTTAATGAACCTTATAGAATAGAAATATACATTTGAAAATTCGAAAAATGCCCCCTTTAAATTTCGGAAAACTTCTCTGGACGCACAGTTAGTCATTTTAAGACACTCGGGAAAGTATTTTAAAAATAAATTTAGTCATAAAATTGAAACATTGTTCATAAAGGAGTGAATTGTGTGTTTGAGGTGAGTACGGAAATGAATTTCCAAAATCTTAGGGTAATATTGTATTTTCAGAGATATCCTAGTAATTCATAAGGTAAAATAAGAAAATTCGTAATGTATTTTTACGAGATATCCTAGTAATCCATAGGGTCATATGGTGCATTAAGAAATTTATATAACATAAATCTATGATAATACATGCCACACTTAAACTTTGAATTATTTAACAAACTTACCAAAGTCTAAATCAGCTCAACTTATTCTCACATCCAATCACTATTCACTTGTTTTTTTTATTAATGGTGTAAATTACTATCTTTTTTTTATTTAAATCTATTTATATATTTTCTCGTTTAAACTTATTTCCGTAAAGAAAATCAAATACTATTAAATGTTAGAGAGATTAAGCTTCTTATGTTAGATTGTCAGTTTTATTTCGTTAGAATTTAAAGAGAATATCTCATTACACCCCTTAGATCCCTTAGGTATCTGACGAAATTTCAATTATACCCCCTACTTCCGTAGATGCACATCTGGAAGCACATTTTTTTTAAAAAAATTGGTTTTTTCCGTAGGTGTATCTACGAAAGCATTTTAAACTAGTGTAAGTTGGCAAAAACTACAAATAAATTCAGTTCATGTATTGTTCCGTAGGTACATCTACAAAATGACTTAGCGCCAGAATATTCTATAGATGTACCTACGAAAGCATCTGATATAATTTGAACCAACATGATCACTCCCCCACTGTCACATTTCTTCTTCAACACTCACTTTCACTACCCTAAAAAACTCTACTTCATTAATATCATTTTCCACTACAAAGCTCAACTTTTTGGTGCAACAAATCAAAGGGAGCAAGAGAAGACTAAATTCCAGGTAAATAGTCATCTTTATCCATTGAATTGCCCATATTATGCATAAATTTTCTGCAAAAAAAAAAAAAAAGTTACGTTGCTTCCGAAGGTACATCTATGGAACGTGTTGAAGATGAACACGTTTCGGAGGTGCATCGACGGAAGGTGTATGTGTTATTTTTTTATAGCAGTCTTGTAATTTTGTGTTATTTCTATTATTGGTTACGAATAGGTATGGGGCACCCAGATAATATCTCAAGAGAATTAGTTCCTTCAATCGATGTTTCACCGAAGGTTGAAGGGGTAGTCGTAAAGGTGGTCGATGTCGGCAGTGACTTTAATAACAAGCAAGAGTTTGATGATTGGGAAAGCATGTTCACATGGATTCGTAGGAATGCAACTAACATTGGTTTCGGTGCAGTAATAGGAAGATTGGATAATGGTACGGCAAGAAGAAATGCTTTCGTAACAATGTTGTGCGAAAGAAGCGGGAAATACCATCCTCCTCTAAGGAAGTTTGAAAGAGACGACACGGGTACTAGAAAATGCGAGTGTCCATTTAAAATCCGTGGTTACATGGTGGCTAGCAAGAAGTGGAGATTTAGTGTTATTTGTGGTTTGCATAACCATGACATATGCGGAACATTACAAGGACATCCTAGTGTATGTCGGCTCAAACCGAAAGAGAAGACATGTATTAATGACATATCCTTGAATCTTGTCTAACTGAAAAATATACTTGACATATTGAAACGGAAGGAACCTGACAATGTATCAAATATAAGGCAATTGTGTAACATCTGGTACCGCAATAATAAGGCAATTATGGGAGATAGAAGTGAGATGCAACAACTGTTGAAGATGTTAGATGATGACAAATATGTGTCGCGGTACTGAACTTACGACGATGGGGTTACGGTCCGAGATATTTTTTGGACTCATTCGGATTCGATAAAGTTGTTCAACACTTTTTCGATAGTGCTCCTTCTTAATTCTGCCTACAAGATCAACAAGTATCAACTTTTGTTATTTGAGATGGTATGTGTTACATCCATCGAGAAGACATACGCCGTTGGTTTTGCTTTGTTGGAGTGTGAAAAAGAGGGTAATTTTAGGTAGGCATTAGAGGTGTGTCGGTCACTTTTGAAGGAACAAGTCGAAATGCCCAAGGCGCTGGTTACGGACCGCGATACCGCTTTGATGAATGCGGTGGCAAAGGTATTTCCTTCTTCTAATACATTACTTTGTCGATATCACATAACATGTAATGTGAGAAGTAAGGTTAAATCCGCGGTCAGGACGAAACAACTAGAGACCGAAGGTGGAAAATTGGTGAAGTCCGGTGTGATTGTTGAACAAATAATGGATGAATGGACTCGTATTGCAAATTCTTCGACAAAAGAATTATACGCCGATTCCGACTTTCAATTTCGGAAAGTGTGTGAAAAGTATCCGGATTTATTGAAATATGTTGAAAGCACCATTCTTGATAAGGTGAAGGAGAAGTTTGTGTGTGCGTGGACTGATAATGTTTGACACCTTGGGAATACAACCACCAATAAAGTTGAATCGGCACATGCTAGTTTGAAAATTTGGTTGGCTAATAGCAAGGGTGACTTGTGTCGAGATTGGGACACCATAAATTTCATGATCAAAAACCAACATAATGAGATACAAACCACATTTGGTCGGAGCATTACGGTGTTGGAACATCGATTTAGAGACAACATTCTTTATTCTCAATTGATCGGAAATGTGTCTCGGGCCGGGTTAAACTATATTTTTCACGGGGCCAAACAAGGTGAAACTGTCGGTTCCAATAGTGTAAAGTGTGGTTGCACTATTACTAGAACGTAAGGTCTCCTGTGTGCATGTGTTATTGCTAAAAAAGCGAGACTAGGTGAGCCAATAAGAATGGACGAAGTTATCCCTCATTGAAAAAGACTTAGTTTTGATGATGATGGTTGCGTCGAAGGAGAAAAATCGAATATCTCTATTACTTCCGAATTGGAAGCGATAAAAGAGAGGTTTTCGAAGGCTGATGGCACCATGAACATCAAAGAACAATTACGGAAGATTGGATATCCTGAAACAACCGACATGAAACCGCCGTCTCAACCGGTTAAGACAAAGGGTGCTCCGAAGAAATTGAATCCTACACCGAATGAGAAATCGACTAAACGGTCTCCTTCTTATTGTGAGCATGTCGATAAATTTTTTCCCGACTCATTGACTCCTAAATTTCAAAAATCTCAAAAAATTTCAAACAAAGGAGCTCGCATTAGCAAACCACCTCTGACACCTATTCCACTAAAAATTTCAATCATCGAAGAGGTGCTTATTCCACCGAAAATTCCATTTATGGAAGAGATGTCGGTTTTTATGCATTCTTACATCAAGCGAATTGTAGATGTTGTGGGAGACGGTAATTACGATTATCGAGCCGTCTCGGCGTTACTTGGTAATGGAGAGGGTAATATACGGTTGTCTGTCATCAACTCATCCAAGAGTTGAAGACGCATAAAGAAGCGTACATGCGGTTATATGGAGAGGGAGCTAAATTTGAAGCGGCTAACGAAGCTCTTGTGCCTTGGATGGGCCATTACGCACCGGTGACAAAATGGGTGAAATTTCCGAAAATGGAACATCTTTTTGCATGCGCCTATGATATGGTGTGCATTGACTTGACGTGTTATAGTCGGAAACCTTTGTTCCACTCCGCATCGCACCGCCTACAAATTCAAATGCCCGCATCATGTGTATTGGATGGCTTTCAAAAGCTAATCACTTTGTACAAGTTTACTTGAAACCGGAATGCTTCATACCACCTACGTCGTCAGAATGGCCGCTTCATCATACCGAAGATGCCGAGACATGGACGGATCTTTTTGTTGATAGGATGCACGAATTCGAAAGATTGAACAACATCGAGAAGGAAGCGAATAAGGAAAAGTCAAAATTGAAACCACCAATAGATTTAGGTGGCGACAATTTTTTTGATGTATTTTCTAGTTTCAAAGTGTAATGTATGCATTCTATAACATTTTGATATTATCATTTTTTGTCAAGTATTAGTTTATGTGTTTTTCCTTCTACTGCTACTGCTATATTATTCTGGTATGTTAAAAAAATAACAGGAAAACTTTCGTAGATGTATCTACGAAAAGCTCTTATTTTGTTTTCTCTCCTCTCAAATCCCCGATGCAGATGAAATTTTGGCACATCCATTCTTTGGACCAACTAAAAAGGTCTCTGGTGTCTTGGTTAGCGGGGGATTACAAACCTGGCGAAGTCATCAGAAGAATTCAGAGGTTTAGAACAAAGACCTCACTTAAGACCGAAAAAACATAAAGTTGGTGGGATGAAGTGGAAAACAACATTGATGTCATTCAAATGATGCATGAATCAAATGAAATTGTTTTAACTTTTATAATTTCTTAGATGTAATATTTAATTTTCTGCTGAAATTATCAATGTAATGTCGATTTTAATCAATGAATGTTATTTTTCTCGTTACAAATGTTATTTTTCTGATTTACTGATTATGGTTGTATTTCGTAGATGTACCTGCAACATACTTCGTATTTACTTCCACGCAAATGTAAAAAAAAAAAAAAAAAACTTCTGAAAATACATCTACGAAAACAGAGGGACATTAAACACACATGATGCCTAAGAGAACTAAAGGGTGTAGTAAGAGTTTTCCAAAAGTTTGATAATAAAATTTGTACCAAAAAAGAATATTTAAACAATAATTTATAATCAAATAAATTTTATTTCATATTTTCCAAAATAATGCAAAATTTACCTTCGTTATATTTCAAAAGAACTTTTTAGACATTCATTTTTTAAATCTGAAAATGTAAAATTTATTGTATACTATATGATTTTATTTTTACATTTTAGAACATAATTATTATAGAAAAATATATTTATGTTTTGAAGCAAAATAATTTTGGCATCCCGAGTATAGTGCATTCATTAGCTTTAGCCACTTTACCTTTTAACTGATTAAAAAAAAACTGGTTTTCCTTTGTAATATAATTCCATTAAGGAACCAAGCGCCTTCGTATTGATTGTGATATAATAGGAACCAAGCATCTTATTGCATCTTATTTCTTTAAACACTTTCAATGACAATTTAACCATGCCAGCAGACACTTGGGTCACAATCTCATAAGAAATTCTAAAAATAAAATGAAGAATGCATAGCTACTAAACACAATTGTCCAAATGTCCAATAAATATCTTTCTACAAATTACACGGTTCTCTCCAAAAAAATATTGCCCTAGTATTCTAATAGCTGACCTTTGTCACCGTTAGCAGGACTACTTGCTACACAGATATTCAAAGGTGTATAACTTACTTCCTATAATAATCTAATGACAAGAATAGTGCGGGCAAAGGAGGGAAACTGCAGAATAAATTTGATAAATTACCTGTGGGACTTCAAGATATACTGTACAGAGCTTCCCTTATAATTAGAGTACAATAATAGACACAAAATAGAGAGAAAGATTAGACCAATACAAGATCCCCTTCTGCTTCTTCTTGTTCCTGTTGTTCTGGCAGTCTTCCTTCCCGATATGGGAGAAGTAATCGCCTGATTTCTTCTGAATTAAGTGTCTCCCTATCTAATAATGCATTTGCCAGCACATGTAATGCCTTCTCATGCTAACAAAATGAAGAAAAAAAAGACTAGTTATGATTATTTATAGATATCAAATATTGCATAATACAAAATTGCCAACTTTTTTCAATGAATTTGTGTATCTCAAAAAGTTTCTCATGTTTGCTTATGATGTACAGGGACTGGTCCTTTTTTTTGTGTGGCACAAATTTAATAGAAATGCAGATCATTTTGATTTAAAAACCAACCACACTTTCACCCCAAAAAAATGTTAGTGTCTACTAGTTGCTTGACTCGCTGAACTAAAGAATTTAGTCAAACTTACTAGTGGGTTGATTAACTCACATGTTAGCATTTTCCATATACATATTCTTTGTGGTACAAGACTTCTAAACAACTAATCATTACATTTTTCTTTGTGTGCATAAGAAAGTACCCTTGCATACCCTTGCATTACCTAAGACTCCTTAATCCTTATCCTCCAAACATTTTGTAATTTATTCTCTTTATATCAATGAAAGAGGGTTTCTCTTTTTACACACAAAAAAAAAATATATATATATATATATATACAATGATATTCAACAAACCTTCTTCAGAAGAGCTTTCACGCGGTCATATGCATCTCTAAGGAGTTTAACAACCTACAGAACAGGAAAAGATCAGCTCCAACCATGAATTTAATTATCAATATTATTAGAAGAGCGAATCAATTAATCCAAACATGATTTCAATAGTCAGATTTAAAACACTTGCCTCTGCATCAATACGTGACTGCATTTCAGAACTTGGTCTCTCCTTTATATGAATTGGTCCGATTGTATCACTCATCCCACAACTTGAAACCTTGTGAAGATAGGTTAAAATACAACAGACACAAACAATGAATGTCAAGCTCATTTCGAAATGAAACAATTAATAAAAAATTTCAGCAGAAACTAAGATGTATCTGGGATTTCAGTTACTACTTGTTGATATTCCAAAAAAACAATTGAACATCAACAAGAGAAAAAAATTGAATCAATTTTGTAGAGAACTAACAGATGCCACAACTGTACTTGCCACATAACAGGAGAGCAGAATATTACCATGTATTGGGCAAGCTCTGTAGCAGATTGAAGATCGCTACTTGCTCCAGTTGTAACATTATCACGACCAAAGATAAGCTCTTCTGCAACTCTTCCTCCCATACAAACATCAAGGCGAGCTAACAACTGCTTCTTACTTATTGACGTTTCATCATTTGAGGGAAGCTGAGTAACCATTCCTAAAGCAGATCCACGGGGCATTATTGTTGCCTTGTGAATTGGATGTGCACCCTCGGTGTTAAGGGCAACAATTGCATGGCCGCTCTCATGATAAGCAGTAAGCTGAAATTTTTACAACCATTAATAGCATGATTGAGGGAGCATCAAAGGATTAATATTTTATTAATCATTAAAAGGTTATTATTTGACAGATAAATACTTACTATTGCAGAGTGGTAAAGAGAGAAGAACACTTCAGAATACCAGCAAAATCCAATTATACTAAATAAAATATACCGAAAAAATGCCCAAGAAATTGATAAAATATTTGTTTTGGAACAACCAGCAGGTCAGATATTACTCTGGGATAATGATTTAAGGTAAAGGGAATTTTGTACAATAAAGTAAAAACCAACTTGCCTGCCATATCAACTGAACTCACCAGCTAACAACTGATTTGGCAACTAACTAATAATTAGATGGGCGCATCCAATTTTCTATTTTCATAAATATGGAAGATTGGTATTTTCTACAAGTATATGGAATGGTCAAGTTACCAAAATGTTCCTTCCAAGTATTATTAGTATTTTTTATGTTAACCCCACATCAATCATAAGACAAGTGTTAACTATTATGATCAAAACTTTATGTTTAGAATTTTAGTATACTTATAATCCTGTAGTAACCTCACAACACAGGTGTACTGTACAACTAAAAGGAAAAGTCTGGAATTTGAAGATAATGTAGCAAAGAAGTTTCGTATTCAAAAAAAATTAAAAGATAACAAGATTTGAAAATGTGGTTGAAACCTATGGTTTACATCAATCGAATAGGCCACAGTTCTTAAGTATCAAACTAAATTTCCTGACGTATACTGATTCCTACACATACCTTTTTTGACTCGTCTGATATGAACATTGTTTTTCGCTCTGTACCCATAATTATTCTGTCTTTTGCAAACTCCAACTGTGAAGCTGTTAATTTCTCTGCACCTTCAACCGCAGCTTTAATGGCAGCAATGTTCACCAGGTTTGCAAGATCTAGTTTATGCGAATATAAAATTATAGAGAACATCATTTGGGGATTTGAAGAAGTATGTCATTCGCATTGATAGAAATCATGTCATGTCAAATATATTTAAATGAGTAACTCACCTGCCCCATTGAATCCTGGGGTACCACGAGCTATTGCTTTAATATCAACATTCTCGGCTGTAGGTTTATCTTGCAGGTAGAGTTCCAATATTTCTTGCCGACCACGTACATCTGGATTTGGTACAACAATCTGGAATTCAGAATTTGTTAGTCATCTTCTGCTATATTATATACATATTAATCAGGTACAACAACCTCAATTGGAAGAGAAACTGGAAATTACTTTTAACCTATGTTTTGATTTATTTTCCTATGTCTGATGTTTATTTTCCTATGTTTTGATTTATTTTCCTATGTCTGATTTATTTTCATAAATCATTTATAGGTGAAACAATGAATAAATATAAGAACTTACATGTCGATCAAATCTACCAGGCCTCGTTAAAGCTGGATCAAGAATATCAGGTAGGTTTGTTGCAGCCATTAATATTATTCCCTACAGCATAAAAATTGATAAATAAGTTTGGAAAAGAAGACAAACAAATTGCAACCTAAACTGTTCAAAGATACCTCATTCTGCTCAAACCCATCCATTTCAACGAGTAGTTGGTGCAATGTCTTCTTGGTGTGGCCCTCCCACTGTTTCCTGGTTGATCCAACCGCATCGATTTCGTCGATGAAAATAATGCAAGGAGCCTACAAAAGATACAGGAGAAAAAATGTTCCACAATCAGAAACATGTAAAAGTCATGTGTTAAAGAGTGAACCATATAGGAGACTATTATGAGAAATCGTCAACAAAAAGCATCAGACCTTCTTTTTGGCTGCTTGAAATAAGGACCTTACACGTCGAGCACCAACTCCAACAAACCTGAGCATGAAAAGTAATATGAATCCGATCATCCATTACAGCCAACATAATAAACTTTCCTTAGTGCAATGAAAGTGGCTACAGTATGCGTACACAAGATACCCATCCACTGACTTAAAAGTTACAATTTCCAGTAGACATAGATTATAATTCAAAATTTTGTTAAGAGATCACATGAAAACATTTTAGCATCTAATATACCAACATAGAGTGTCACACATCTAAGAGAAATAAGAAATTCTGGAATGTTCATAGCTCATCACAATGTTGCATACATTGTAATGTTCAAATTGTCGGGATTCATTCCTTTAGGGCGCACAGAGCCGCAACAATGAGGGTTTCAACTATGTGTTTAAAGTGTTAATCATGTAATTTGTCCAAAAATATTCAAATAGGTATCGTTATCCGAGATTGACAACATAGTCGTTAACAACAACTGCCTTTTTATGCACCACATTTGGAATAACAAAATGTAACCCCAATTCTAGCATAATAACATGTGCCCGCTTCTCAAAATAGGCTAGCAAAAGAAAACTTACATCTCCTCAAATTCTGACCCTGCACGGTAGAAAAATGGAACACCTGCTTCTCCAGCAATAGCCTTCAAGGTCCCAGATAAAGCAAAAAATCAGATCATAATAATAATAATGAATTTCAATGGATTAATTTATAATGAACATTCAAATAAAGCATGTGGAATTATGCATAGCGTAAAACATATCAATGTCACAGATGAGAACTAGAGTCCAGATTTAAGTCCTTCCAAGAACTTTCCAAAAATGTCAGAATTTAACTGACCTTGGCTAGCAGAGTTTTTCCAGTTCCAGGTGCCCCTGTCAGAAGAATCCCCTGAAAAGAGAACCATCTTAGCCTGACTTCATAAACAAAAAATTATAATAGCTAAATTGCACTAACTAACAAGCATGACTTCTTTAATATGCATATAAGGAAGCATGGCATTTTATTTCAGGAAAGAAAGGCGAGTTCATCTGCATAGCTTAACATAATATCATGATGAAATAAAAATAAGAAAAGATTACATAATATCATGATGACCAAAGCTTAACATGTTTGTTAGTGTGCATATAGATGAACTGAATATGTATCAGTTCTTAAATGGTGGTGAGAATAACGACCTAGTTACTAAGAATCGAGTACCAATACATGTAAAGTAGAAAGATATATGAATAAAAGCAATAAGTAAATTGAAAATAAAAAGACCAATAACTTCTGTAGACCTTTGGCAACTTTCCTCCAAGGCGTGTAAATTTAGCTGGATTTCTTAGGTACTCGACAACTTCCTCAAGTTCTTGCTTTGCATCATCACAACCTTTCACATCCTTAAAAGTTTTTACATTCTGCAAGGTGAGACAGACAGATAAATATTAAAATTATGACAACATAACGCATTGCAGAATTTCTGATTTGGCTGTGTATCGTATATGCAAGACCTTCCATGTCACAAATAAGGAAACTATTATCTCACTGGATAGTATTAGATATATTACTGATGGCTTGATTAGCCGGTACTATCTTATTTGGACAATAAAAAAATTGTTTGAGTATTACATCTATCATGCTATGCTATTGTTCACTAACCTATTGCATTTACAGTCTTCTCATCCAAGATCTCACTGACAACCCAAATTTCTGGCTAATACACACCTAAACTAATCATGTATTTTACAAAAGAAAGAATAATCTATATGCCCCACTGTAATATTGTTATAGAAAATAAAAGTTTATCTGTAAAAACAGATTAATGACCTTTTCTGGCATTACTTCCTTGTTTAATTCCTTTGGGGTATAGGAAGAAGTTGAACCAACACCCGAAGAACCAATCCCACCCAAGCCTCCAATGTATTTTTGAAGTGCAGCAGCACCCATAAACCTGACAAATATACATTAGGAATACAGTTATAAAAAAGTCAAATAGTGGATGTTATACACCAGAATGACAAAAAGAGAGATATAGAGAAACCAGAGGCTCGTACCAGACCAACCCAACAGCTACAGTAAACAAAATAGTTGAGATAAGCTCTTGTGCAAAACGTGATTTGTTTGATACTTTCTGATCAACCTAAAAAATGAGGCAGCTTCGTGAGATTCTGAGAAAAATCAAATAATAGAATCTAGGATGCAAATGGAAATTTGAATAATTTATTTCTATAGTACATATAACCACTCAAAGCATAAAGAAGGTCTTGAGATTAAAAAAATTACCATAACCACATGCAACGGCTGCTTCTCAGATATTCCAGGGTTAAGAAAAGTCTCATCTGTGTTACCTGATGCCCGTTGTTTCAACTCTTGCAGCTGAAAATATGTTTTTCATAAGTTTCCACAGAATAAGTTATTATGAACAAATTATCAAATGAAGATGTTATTGTGATCAGAAAAAAAGTTAATGTTAACAAGAGGCAAAATAGGAAGAATTAATGGAATGGACAAGAACTATCTTTTAAGTGCATCATAAATTCTATCATGTATTCTAAGATAAGAACACAAATCAAATATTTCATATCCAGAAGCATATGACGAAGAAATACTACCTAATAATTTTGTATAAATATGAAAATAATGATTATCCAAATTGTTTGGTAGAAAGAAAACCAGCAAATCCTTTTTCTTATTAGGTTTGTCAACGACATTGATCAAGCAATGTTATTATGTTCTGTACTCCTTTTAAGAAAGAACCAATGTCATAATATTCTGTTTCTGTACTTCTGTCAAGATAAAACCAATCCTCAAAAAAGTCCAATTAGATCAAGTCCAATTTAATAATTTCTCCTTCTATATATGTTTTATCAGTCACCCTCTATCTCTAACTATAAGGTAACCCGCAATCTGTTCACTATGACTACTTTATCTTCTATTCATTATATTTCTACATTGCTAAACCACCTCGGGTAAGATTAAATTATCTTTTCAACAGACGTTGTGCCACCCACAACTTTCTCTCAGACATTCACTTCTCATCCTATCGTATATCTACACAATTGCTACATTCTCATTTTATTACCAATGAGCTTATGCTCTTGCTGGTTTTTCGGTACCAAAACTCAGCAACATACAGCATTAAACTTTCTGTGGTTGCATGATAATAAAATTCTTTGAGCTAGAGAAACATCTTCTATCACAATTATCACTTGACAACTTGAAGCATTTTTCCATCTCATTCTCCCAACTTAAATATGTCCTGATGTCCCCGTAATTTCTCCATCATATTGGATGATAGGGTCGTGAACTACTATCACAAAAGCATAAGCTTAAGGTAAAAGCTAGAGCTAGGTGAATGACCTATTACAATAGACAGACATTTGTTAAGCAATTTAGATCAAAACAGTCTCACAATACCTACACACACAAAAATATCTTAGATGACTCTTGTGGAAAATAAAACAAAACAGATTCACTTTTGAACAGACTAGTATCAACAAATAGATACAAAACAAAATGCCTAATTGTACTCTACCTCCAGTAATGAACAATGAAGCACAGTAATAATAAAGACTGAAAATTGATTCAAAAAAACAAAAGAACATGAAAATTTTAATTTCAAAGTGATTACCAAGGTAGGAAGGCCAGAAGGTTTTCCAGATTCCTCATCAGGAAGATATTCTGCAATAGCATTAGTAAGCACTAGTGCTCGAAGATATTCTGCAACTCCTCTGCTGTCCACAGCTCGATCCCTTTCTTCAAATCTCGTTATCACAGACTCGGGACTAATATAAATAAATGGAAATGAATATAATCGTTGGCTTATGATTTGATCCAGCTCAAGAACTAGACTTAAAAACCCAGCAGTAAACAATTGTTAAGTTGATTTTGATTTATTTAGTTTTTCTAAGATGGTGTGGACAGTGTTATCAAATCGCCGAAAAATCCAATATGATAAATAGCAGAAAGTATAACAGGTAAATAGCGGAAGCCGCATTATGGTTAAAATATTAAAAAATGTATATAAAATAAAGCATGTTGCACAAAAAATAAAAGCTGCATGAACATAAATTTAAAAAGTAACTGACATAATACACAAATTCCAATACATAATAGTGTAATAGCGGCGCTATACCAGTTTTTTAACAACAACATTGAAACAATTTGAAGAATTTGTTTAAACCCTCCAATATATTTTTGGACTTCTCCTATATTAAGGGTTTGTGTTATAAAAAAAAATTAACTCTATTCAAACTGGGGGACTATCATTCCTTTATTACTTATTTTAGCCAAAACCCTCCCTTCTCCTCCTAAGCTTCCAAACATTGCCAGAGTAAATCGTGTCTTTCGAAAGGAAACAATCAATGAATAATACTGTTTTATTTTTTAACTAGTTTCTCTTCCACCTCTCTTTCTTAGGCTTAGAACCCTAATTTTCATATTAGCAACAAAAATCTTCCTAAAAAAACATACATAACAAAGCTATGAAAATTCAAAAACAAAAAACCTAAAAAATAACTAGATAGTAGTACTATAGTAAACCTAGGTGAATTTTCCCTAATTTCAATCTTCCCAATCAAATTGTTGCATGTACTACAATCAATCTTCAACAACACTCAAATCCAAATTTCCAAACACAATGCAAAATGTAAAATCTTCTTCTATCTTATTCCTACACTACAATCATTCATATATTCACCAAACCTGTGCTTATTGAGTTCAGCAAACAGAGCACTCTGCTTCTCAGCATCCTGCCGATTCAAATCAGCTTCTGAAATCAACTTCGCCAACCGCTTCTCCTGCCGCCAAAACGGCCACCAATCAAAAAACTCCGAGAACGCCCTCTCAACGCGCTCTCTAGCTCTCATCCAAACTCCAATCAAGAACACCACTATCGGCAATCTCGAATCCTTCTTCTCACTCTCCGAACCCTCAAGCCTCTCGCCATCACCACTTTCCAATCGCGATTCGTTTGAATTTGAATCCAAATCGTTTTCCGTTGAATTTATAAGCTCCACGTCAGCTGAATCGGGTTTTGGTTCGGATAGAGCTGGGTTAGGGTTAGGGTTAGAGTCGGAGTGGGGAGTTGTAGCGTCGGGTTGAAATGTGCAGAGGAGAGGAGGGAACAGAACGCGCGTGCGGAGGCGTGTGGGGTTGAAGGAGAAGTGGCGGTGAGGTTTATGAGTGGAGTGGTTGGGAATGAGGAAGGGGGAGGAGGGTTTGAAGAGAAGAGAAGTTTGAAGTGTTGCCATGGTTTTCCTTCCCTCTTTGTGTGGAAGGAAGTGATGGGAGGAAGAACAAAGATGCACGTAATGTGAGGTACCTTATCCAAGAATGAAATTGGCGCCGGGTTAAGATTTTGTGTGTACGTGTGAAGTTTGAGATTTTATAACGACACAAACACAATCAAAGTCTCTTCACTAGGGTGTTATGGATTGATAATTATTTTTGAGAACGCGAATTGACAAAAATGTCCTTCAGCTTTCGTAAATGTATTTTTAGAAGTATTTTTTTTGTTTAATATTATTTTGTTCCGTAGATGCACATATAAAAGATTTTGTTTCCCCCTCTCATTCTTCACTTTTCTCTTCTTCGAAAGCATTTGACGTTAAACTCGTGTCAGATCATTCCCCTCTCTCATTCTTCACTTTTCTCTTCTTCAACTCATACTCTCTCAACTACTCTCTCAATCCCAAAAATCAAAATTCTCAAATAGTGCATTTCTTTCTCCTGAGTTCGGCCGACATTGTCAACATCAACTATCAACACATTACATCAAGTTCAAAACTCTATTTAATCGGTAAGTTTTCGACTTTTTAAATTATTTTAGAGTATTTGTAAAATCGAGTTAGAATTTGATATTTTGGTGTAGAAATGATTGGATAGTTATAGAAATATAGTTTAGAGACAATGTAGGTGTTGTTTGATGTGTAAAACGGATGTTCAAGCCACAAAAATGAAGTTTTCCAGTGATTGAACAGTGGCCTTACGCCATTGTTGAGTTTCTGACTTTTAGAACCTTTCGTAGATGCATCTACGAAAGAGATAAACGTTAGGGCATTCCGTAGATGCATCAACGGAAGCACCGTAGTTTTTTGAAACAAAGGTACTTCCGTAGATGCTTCTACGGAAGAGGATTTTTTTCTTTTCTTGTTTATTTATAGACACATAGTATCTAACTCGATGTTATTTGTATCACAATGCAGATATTATGGTCCACGTTCCGGATAGGGATATACATGGAAGGACTGCACAACACGCATCTGTGCGGCGTGAACGGGTGCGTGTAGTATCTCACGTCACTGATGGAGCTTTCGTTGCAGCAAATGTGCCTGAACCTGATACACCTGCTCCAGTCGAGCCTTCTCCATATGTCCCAGTTGAGGGGTTTTCTACGTCTGTTCCACTTGAGGGGTCTTCCCTATCTACTACTACACCACAGAGGCATCGGGATGATGTTGAGGGTTCCTCACATATTCCACCCCATGTAGACGTCGCCTAGGCACTTCTTCTACTTCTACTCCTGTGTTTGTGCCTGTGACGGCCGATGCAAGATTTGATGTGCCACCTCTAGAGCTGTAGAGGATGATCCGGTGCCAGAGCCTGTCTGGTATCCGGGGGGCCTATAGACGCATCTTTATTGACAGGGTATGCAGATCATGCAACCATGCGTAATTGGGAGGGAGAGGTAAATTTTCTTTGGTTATTACTTATTTCTTTTTTTCTTCAGTTTCTCATTTCATCTTGCTCACGGTGAAATTACTGTCACTCTTGATGATGTGACATGCCTCATGCATCTACCTATCAAGGGTACCCACCTTGGACACGGTAGACTGACGAAGGAGAAAGTGATGGAGATGATGATTGTTGAGCTGGAGGTTGATCTTGATGACGCGCTTTAGGAGGTGGAAAGGACCCGCGGGCCCACGTCAGGTTTCGCTTCTTGTAGTAGAGATATGATGTCAAGCTTCTTGCGGCACAGGAGGCTGTTGGTGATGAGGTAGATGCGGATATACACCGAGAGCGGATGATGATATGTTACTTTCTATATTTGATAGACACTCAGCCCTTTGTGGACACAAGCTCGTCGTAAACAGACGTCGTCTACCTAACGCACTTATCGGATACAACACGTATCCATTAGTACAATTGGGGAGCGGCTGTACTGGCATACAACTACTACAGACTCGAAGAGGGATGCCTGTGGAAGGCAAGTACGGTGGCAGGCAACTATACCATTTTAGTGGTAACAGTCTTATACCCTTCTACTTATTATATATTTGTGATAGTAAATTAAAATAACCATGTTTTTTTCAGGCTTGGATACTACAGCATTTACCTACACTTAGCTCATGCCACGTGTCAGTGCATTCAGCCCCCGCAGAAGAAACCAGGTGTCGGATTCTTATAGGCGCGAACTTGATCGCATGGTTGTCAAGGACGTACATTATGACTATTATGCTGAGCACCGTGAGACGGTTCCGTTTGATGAGATAGCATTATATTTTGGATGGTTGGCCGCCAGCTCGACCGTTATTGTACATTATCTTTCGGAGCGCGTCATGCGTCAGTTTGGCTATGCACAGACGATACCTCACGACCCTACTGTCTCCGCTCCTATCCATGACTCGTCGATAGTTAGATGAGGTCTTTGCAGACTAGGAGCATCACATGGTTCATGAGGAGGCTCGAGCGACGAGAGTAGTGAGCGACTGTGGTTGCGTCGAGGGGTACATCACCTAGTACTATAGAGTGTCGCACATGTACATGCTTAACGCTGCACCTGGAAATTCGCCCAGATCAGCCTACGAGGAGATTCTGCGGACTCATCAGGCTGAGATGGACCACACGCAGGATCTTCTTTCTCGGTGTCGCCAGATAGCTGACACGGGCTTAGAAGCCATTGCAGATGGTTTATTCTCTGAGGGGTCTGAGCAGAGGCGTGTGGTGGATGTTATAATTAGGCTGGCAGAGGCACTTGACGCTAGAGGCAGAGCCAGCAGAGGGCGTGGTGGACGCAGAGACAGAGGAGAGGTGCAGGATGATGTTCGACACACACAGTAGTGATGCATGTGGTTTTTTTATATTTGTATTTCTATTTCATTTATGTATGTTACGTTGATGATGTATTCGACATTATGACCGACATTATTTATACGATGTATTTTTTTTGTCAACCATTTACTATTGCCTTAAAATGCATTATTTTAATTTTACATTTTTGTAAAAAAAATTGAGTTTTGGAGTTGAATGAACATGATTTGAAAATATAGCAGACTGTTCCATAGGTACTGATAACACGAAAATGTATCGCATATTCGGCTTGATTTACATGAATTATGTCCTCATTTTATTTTAATTAAGATACTCTTTATTCGTATTATGCCGGTATTTTCTATATTTTCAGGTTTTTACTATTTACAAGGCATGTATGAAGAAAGTCGCAAAAATGGAGAAGAATCGAGCTTAAAACCACAAAAAAGGAAAAAAAAGAAGAAATGAAGAAAATAATATATATATATATATATATATATATATATATATATATATATATATATATATATAATAAAGGAGGTGGGCCCCGCTATGTTTATATATATATATATATATAAACAAAATGTGACATTAGTCACATTTGAATTAAAGTGACGTTAGTCACACAACAAATTGTGACGAGGTTCACAACACAAAAGGCGCCGTCCGTCAACTCCCTCCTCCTGTCGGTCGGTATGCATTCTATATTTTAGTGTGTGGCGTGAGTCACACACTCACGCCCAGAAAAAAACATTCGTCAAGTCCTGGTTTCTCTCCACCTATTTCTCCTCCGAAAAGCCTGCTACTGAGACGGAAGCAGCTAAATCTCCTCCTATATTTTCTCAACCTAGCTGAACCTGAGCAATATAAATACTCAGCATTAATCAGAAAAGAGGGAACACTTCTTCTCTTGTTGGCAGAGCTTTTTCTTGTTTAGTTTTTAGGAAGTTTTTCTACCATGTAAAAGTGGCAGTTTCTCACATCGAGGAACTACCACACCATTAGATTTAGGTTCTGTTTCCTTTCATTACGCGAAGATTATTTCAGAAGTTAATTCCAGTACCTTTTATTTCATCATTTACAGGTTTTATTTTATGATTTCTTATTTATTCTTATTTATCGTCTCTAATTTAATTGTCATGTCCTTCTTAATTTCAATCCACACGTTTAATTTGTTTACGCTTAATTCTATGTCCGACTAAACTGTTTTGGGTCCGGTATGTGAGGACCGTCGTCTCCGACGGGACTCGATAATTATTTTGTTGGCTTAAATTATTATTATTAAATTCTGTTTTGGCTTTAGTTTTTATTCTTAATTTAGGTAACCTTGTCACGAGAGTGAGAGGTTACTTACCACGATTTCGTCACGAGAGTGAGGAATCTATTAAGGTTCGAACCGGCACTGCGAGAGCGTGGGGGTCGAACCAGATAGTAAAAACTAGGCATTAATCTTAAACACATCGAGAGCACTTTAGGAATAATTAGGACTTGTTTAGTTTTCAAAACGCGTTCTTTGATTTAAGTGGGCGAGCGAGAGCAGAATCCTACGGTTAAGGAGCGTGACTTTATTCAAAACCACGAGAGAGTGAGGTTTAGTCTTTAAGCTAATATTTTATACTAAATATGTTTTTAACATCTTTAATAAGCCAATGAATTACAGAGTTCCCGAAGTACGCGGAATCACATTCTGGTCTCTCTTCTCCTATATTTATCTTAATCTTAGTTTTATTTCAATTTTAGTTCTTAGGATCCCTTAATCAAACATTCATTAGCCTTAGCTTTACAAAGCAACAATAGATTACAGTAGGTTGACATTGGTCTCTGTGGTTCGACAATCTTTTATATTACTTCGATATATCCGTGCACTTGCGGACGCATCAGGTACATCTACGGAACATTCTATTTTTCAACACGTTCCGTAGATGCATCTACGGAAGAATTGCTGAAATGAAATAAGTTGATTTTAACTATACAATAATATATTTTTAATGCTTCCGTAGATGTATCTACAGAACGAAACAAATTTTTTGAAAAAAAAAAGTACTTCTGAATGTGCATCTTCGAAAGCAGTGGCAAAATTAAAAATTCGCATGGTGGCTAAGAGATTTACAAATTGTCTTATTTTTGTGTATGGATTGCTAATTATCTTTTTTATTATTATTATTATTATTATTATTATTATTATTATTATTATTATTATTATTATTATTATTATTAGGCAAAATACCCTTTTTCGTCCCTTAACTTTCACTCGGGGTCCATTTTGGTCCCACAATTTTTAAAAAGTTCACATAACTCCCTTATCTTTTAAAATGGTGCCACGTTTATCCTTCCGTTTGGTTCCGTTAGTTGTCTCATTATTTTATCATAAACGTGGCATTACGTGGCATTTTAAGAGTGCTGATGTGTCAAATACAGTATTATAGGGTTATTTTCTCATTTCCACTAAGTACCATTTTCCAGAATACTTCATTTCTCTTGTCCATAGAAGACGAAAAGCTCGAAGAAACTCTGAGTACCCTTCTCGTCTGTGCATTGCAATCTGAAGGAATAGCGAGGATTGACACCACTGAATCACAACAGGTATGTCATTTAGGGTTCGTATTTATGTTTCGTATCTAGGTTTCGTTTTTAGGATTCTCTTTTAGGGTTCGTGTTTAGGGTCCGGTTTTAGGGTTCGTAAATCAGGGATTGTTAATTTAGGGTTTGTTTGTTCTGATTTAGGGTTATTAAAGCACGAATTTTATTTAGGGTTTGCTTTGCTTCAGGTGTAATGGACGAGTTTCTGAATTTAACCATTCACCATAGTGGTGGATTCGTTGATATTAACAATGGTCTGTATGAAGGAGGAGACGTTGCAAAGTTGAGAATAGATGCAGATACGTGGGGTTATTTTGAATTTGTTGGTGTTCTTAAGGAATTAGGTTATAGAGAGTTTGAGAGAATTTGGTACAGAGATCCTACTGAAGGCATGCTTGAATTAGTTGATGATAAAGGAGCCTTAGATATAGCTGATCTTTATAGGGTGCACTTAAAGGTTGACATATATATTCAACACACAGTAGCTCAGCCAGAATTTTCTGATATTCCTATTGATGCAGAAGAGTTAATGTCAAAAATTAATGAGGAATTTGCTGGTCTGGATGAAGATAATGTTGTGAGGGCAGAAGATAATGTTGTGATGGCAGAAGATAATGTTGTGAGGGCAGAAGATAATGTTTTGATGGATGATGACAATGTTGTGAGGGATGAAGAGACTATTGTGAGTGAAGACTGCACTGCTGTGAGGGATGGAGAGAATATTGCGAGGGAAGATTGCACTACTGTGAGGGAAGATTGCACTACTGTGAGGGATGAAGAGACTATTGTGAGGGAAGAGGTACATACTGTGAGGGAAGATTGCACTACTGTGAGGGAAGATTGCACTACTGTGAGGGATGAAGAGACTATTGTGAGGGAAGAGGTACATACTGTGAGGGATGAGGACAATGTGGGTGAGGTGAATGATGGGTCTACTACTGATAGTGGAGATGATAGTGCTGATGAAAATTATGAGAGTGCTATGAAAGTGGGATTTGATGATTCATCTGATGGCTTTGAAGAATTAGAGGAAGAAGATTTGGATGATCTTCTTTAAGATCTAGAGGGGGGACAAAGCAAACAACAGTTGGATAAAGATGGTTTGGAAGAGGAAATAGCAAATGATAGTGAGGAACTTGAAAGTGGCTGTGATAGTGAAGAAGGTGATGTTAAACATAAGAGTTACCCAATGTTTAATGTGAAGAAGGACATGGCAGATTATCACATTACACTTTTTCATTGATGCATTATATTCTTATGTGAATTTTCAGGGTCTACTACCAGCAATGGATGAACTTTTGCCAGGTGTTGAACAAAGATTCTGTGTGAGGCACCTTTATAATAACTTCAGGAAGAAGTATCCTGGTAAAATGTTGAAAGATGCTATCTGGAAAGCTGCAAGGTCAACCTATGTACAAGCTTGGGAGAGAGAAATGAGGTCTATGAGACTTATTAGTGATGAGGCATATTTACATATGATGAAGACATCTCCAAGATTCTGGAGTAAATCAGACTTTAAGGTAACTTGTTGTTACTTGCTATTACTTGTTTGATAAGATGTATATGTTTGATAATAAGAACCTGTTCATGTGCTGTGTTTAGGTAACTAACAAATGTGATACTCTACTCAATAACATGTCTGAGGCATTCAATAGTGTGATCCTTGAGTCAAGGACCAAGCCTTTAGTAACAATGCTGGAAGAGATCAGGACCTATTTTATGGAGAGATGGGCTAAGAATAGGATGCGGTTTGAGAATTTACCTGATGATGCAGTGCTGCCAAACATTAGAAAACAAGTGGAGAAAACAAGTACCTACACCAACTCATGGATTGTAAGGTATAAAAAGTGTGATCTCTTGTATTTAATTAATTATGCATGAGCTGTAATGTGATTCTTGGTTATTCTATTGTGTAGGATGTCTGATGAACATATTTTTGAGGTTAAGCATGTGCAAGATCCAGCTGACATGTTCACTGTGAACTTGAAGGACCACATATGTTCATGTAGGAGGTGGGAGTTGTCTGGTTTGCCATGTGTTCATGCATTGTCATGTATGAAGAGTAGGAACTTTAGATTTGAAGATTTCATTCCAGAGTACTATAGGAAGAGTAGGTACATTGCTGTCTACAAACCAGTTATATATCCTGTGAATGGTTCTAACCTATGGGCAAGGACACAATACCCAGATGTGCATCCTCCTAAGTTCAGAAAAATGCCTGGCAGACCAAAGAAGAAGAGGAATCTTGAACAAGGAGAGCTTGATGGTACTGACAGAAAACTTAGGAGGACAGGACTGATTGTGAAATGCAGTAGATGCAAAAAGTCAGGGCACAACAAAGCTACATGTAAGGTGACAGGGCCTGCACAGCCAACTACTCAACAAACATCACAACAAATTCCTCAAGGGCCTGCACAGCCAACTACTCAACAAACATCACAAGTAACAACTTCACAGCCAGCTACTCAACAAGTTAGTGCACAGCCAGCTACTCAACAAAGTCAACCAGCTTCTCAGACATCCAGAACAAGACAAAGTCCTGCAAAAAAAGGCAACAACAAGCAAGGTAAAAAAGCTGGGTGTGAGAAGGCCACAGACTCCTTGGGTACCACCAGGACCAACCACAAGACTAGGTGCATCAAAAATTGGGCCAACAACTAGGAGGACAACACCAACAAAGAGAGCCTCATTCAAGAAGAATGTCTAGCACTTTAGATTTTATATTAGTTATTTAGCACTTTTGGAACTTATTAACAATTATGGTTTTATGTAATTTGTCTGGTAATTTGTCTGGTTTTATGCACTTTTGTAATGTTTGGAATCCTAACTGGTGTATTATAAGTACTCTGCAAGTCTAATGTATCTTTTGAACCTCTATGGCACTTTTGTTTAATGTGATGCTCTGTTCTGGTTGCATTATAAGCATTTTGTTGTGATACTCTGTTTTCAAAATTACAACACTAAACTGAACTGGTACATAATTCTGAACTGGTACATAATTGTACATAATTGATACATAACTGAACACAACATAATGCTTTCAATTTGTTCATAAAACTGGTACATAACTGGTTATAATTGGTTCATAAGACTGGTGCATAATTGATACACAATTGATACATAATTGAACACAACATAATGCTTTCAATTTGAAGATTAAACCTGGTACATAACTGGTTCATAAAACTGGTACACAATACTATTTCACTAACATAAAACCTAATCCTTAATAAAACAGGTTACAAACAAAATTATGATAATCATCAAGCTACAACATTTTCCATATTTCATCATCTTCTTCAATTGACTCTGTATGTGATCAGTCTCTTTCTTTATTTCTTCAGTTGACAATCTAATTTTGGCAAACTCCTCTTGTATGTGTTCAATATTCTTTCCAAGCTTCTCCAACCTAACCATCATGATTTGCCCATTGTTTTCTTCAGATTCTTCGCAGAACCACTCGAAAAACCCACACCCGGGATGATCAGACCCCTACATGTCACACACCCTCATGTTCAATTTCATAAATCTAATAAACCAACACTATAAACTAACACTCTGTGAAAAATAACGTACCTTAAAATGAGGACACCCCCAAAATTGTCTTCCAAAACTCTTAGTGGTCTTTGCCCTTCTTAGAATGGCCTTATCTCCACAGTAGCAAACTTGTTTCCATGGCAGTTTCGACTTCGTACCAAGCTGAGAGATGAAACTTTCATGGCTTCCTTGTAACATAGTTGACGAAGAAGTGGACGATTTCATTGTTCTGGATTTCTGGAAAACCCTAGCAGCCCGTAAATTATTCTCACGATAGTGTTTATTCAACAAACCCTAGCCCCCAAATTGATAAGAATTCGTTTTCCAGAAGTAACATTCCTTTTAATGAAGGAGAAGAAGATCCAGGTCATACGCCACGCTGGCAACTCTAAACGGACGTTTCAATGAAATAGACGGAAAGGATAAACCTGACACCATTTTAAAAGATAAGGGAGTTATGTGAACTTTTTAAAAATTGTGGGACCAAAATGGACCCCGAGTGAAAGTTAAGGGACGAAAAAGGGTATTTTGCCTTATTATTATTATTATTATAAACTCCTTTTTTATTTTAAATAAATTTAATATTTCAAAGGTTTCTTTTGTGTTTGAATGTCTAATACCTTTTTTGTATGTGAATAAATTTAACTAATACTTTTTTTTGTATGTGAATAAATTTAACTTTCATTTCTCATTTTGTATGAGATAAGGTTTTGTTCGGTAAAAAAATTTGATAAAATAATTTATAATTGATAAAAGATAAGTTAGTCGATTAAATTTTAAATGTTTGATGAATTTTACCTAATTTATAAATATAAAAAACTTAAATATACTTTTAATTTTAATAAGTGAGTGAGTTTTTTATTTTGGTTCCTGTAATTGTCTGAGTCCTGTAAGTTAGTCCAAGTTTGTAAGTTAGTATAAATTATTGATAGTTTTTTTTCTTTTAACTTTGATTGTATATGCTTTTTATTTTTTATTTATTTTGGATTTGACCATTTTTTCTATAAAAGAAAAAACGTAATATAGGTCATATATTTTAATACTATTTAAAGTAATCAATGGCGTTTATCGAATATTAGATCAATCAGTTGATAACTTTAAGAATATTTTTCAATAGAATTTGTCGACAAAAGCAATCTAAGTCATCTAAGAGTTTTTAAAAAATTGTTGATTAATATATTTTATTGATTCATTGTAATTACGAAAAGACAATCCTTAATTTTAGAATAGGATGATGACTCTTTTAAATTAAATTGATCACTTTCTTTAAATATTTATCCATAATCTTCTATAATAATAGTAAAAAAGTAATTTTGAATAACAACTAACAAAATAACTATTTTGAACAACATAAATAATTTTGTGGAATAACTAACAACTAATATAAAAACATCATTTATTTATTTTTTGACTAAATAAAATATTCATTCATTCCAATCGATAGAGTACATTGTTGCAATACAAATTAAGAATCGCCAAAAACAAAAAGGATGAATATGCAAACAAACTCACAACATCCATGTTAATAGCATAAAACGGCAAATTGCATATGCCTACGAATATAACTATAACTATATTGAAATTTCTGAAATATTCATGTCTCCAGATCTGTAGCGTTAATGGCACCAAAGTCATAGATAGGATCTGCATTAGATCGAAACTCATTTGTCAACCTGAAACAAATGAACACTGCGCACAAAGACAGAAAAACAAAATACACCGCACAAAGACGGGAAATCAAAACAAACAACGACACACTAAAATGACGAAATCACAAAAAAAACACAATATATGTGAAAATCACTTATTTAACTAATAGAGAAACAAGAATGATTTGAAGGGGTGATTTTGAATCAAAATCCATCCTAAATCACCCCTCTCTAAGGGATACAGAAGAAGAAAAGTGATGACGGCTAGGGTTGGGAGAACAACAGAGTTGAATACAAAAAAAAAAAACATCATTTATTTTAAACAACAACAAATACAACAAATTTTTTGACGAGTAGTAACAAATAATGCCACAACAACTAACAATGACAAAATAAACAATCACAAAATTCCTCAATTTAATACACATGTAAATCATAGCAATGATTTCAAAACACACACACACACACACACACACACACACACACACACACATATATATATATATATATATATATATATATATATATATATATATATATATATAATCAATTATAGATTTTATTTCCAAAAACAATGCGGTACAGCTGTCGATCAACAGATCCAGCTTGATCAATCAAACAAACTAAGTGTTCTCTACAAGAGTATCATCCCTAATGTGTTTGCTAAGACTTCTATTCCTAGAACATCTAGCTATTACAATATGTTTAACAGACATACACAAATTTGCATCTTTATCACCATTTGCAAAGATAATAGAATTTCTATTTTGCCAAATGCCATAGAGAAGTTCAACAGGTGTTGCTTTTAAAAACTGCCTCCGCCAACCCTTCTTCACTGATTCTGCACTGATCCAATGTTTTTCCTGTTCCCACACAACCGGCCTTCTGCAATAGCCTATCCAGTTAAGCATTTCAATCCAAAGAGATTTAGTCCAATCACATTCAAAATAAAGATGCTCCAAGGTTTCATGCTCCTGACAAAAAGCACACCTCAGATCAGTGATCTCACCAAATTTCTGAAGTCTTATCTTGGTGCTAACTCTCCCCATAAGAACCAGCCACAAGTGAAATTGTGCCCTTGGTCTAGCCAGATTTTTGAAGAACATTTTCCTCCAATCCACCTGTGTTTTCTCTCCTCTAAGGCTGTGATACATCTTTGTTGTGCTATAGTTTCCAGTCTACAGTACCTCTTGCCAGTACTGTGTATTAGTGATGTCAGTTCTGTACTCAGCCAGCTTCTTGAGCAATCCAGAGCATTCAGTTTTAGGCTGCCAGTTCAAAAAGTTCTGATTTTTTAAGTAGTATGCATTGATCCATTTCACCCACAATTTATTTGCTTTTGATTGAATATTCTAGAGAAGTTTCCCCATATTAGCTACATTCCATTCATGCATAGTAGTAATATCTAAACCTCCCGCCCTCTTGGGATCACACACCTTTTCCCAAACTACAGGAGATTTCTTTGTTACCTCTGCAGTGCCACTCCACATAAAGCTTCTACACATAGCTTCCACATGATGAATAACACACTTAGGCATATGAAACACCTGCATCCAGTAATTAGTGATAGAAAAAAGTGCACTTCGAATCAGTTGTTGTTTACCTGCATAACTTAGAAGTTTTGCAGTCCAATGGTTGATTCTAGAAACAATTTTCTCTATCAAAGGTCTGCACATGTTAACAGTGAGTTTCCTACTAGCAAGGGGCACACCCAGATACTTGAAAGGCAAGCAACCAGCCTTGAAGCTAGTGATGTCCAGGATTTTCTATTGCACATTATCAGACACCCCCTTAAAATACACCTTGCATTTGGTTGGGCTAGATTTGAGGCCAGTGGCTGCAGAGAAATTGTTGACAGTTTCCATCATAAGAGTAACATAATTTCCATCCCCTTTGGTGAACAACATCAGATCATCAGCAAAACATATGTTTGTAATGCCTACCCTCTCACACTTAGGGTGGAAATTGAACTTAGGGTTGTCATGTAACTTCCTAAGACATCTATGTAAGTATTCCATTACTAACACAAAGAGCATAGGGGAGATTGGGTCACGTTGTCTAAGGCCCCTTTTAGCTGGAAGGTATTCACTCATATGCCCATTCACTTTGTATCTATAGGAGACAGTCTGAACACACAACATCACCCAAGTGATGAATTTTTGGGGAAAGTTCATCTCCCGCATGATATCCTCTAGGACTTTCCACTCAAGGGTATCATAAGCTTTCTGAATATCCAGTTGGATAGTTGTTAGAATCCCATTTGTGCATATTTTGTATATAAGTTTTGTGGTATTTCTTAAACTCTTGTGCCAAATTTGATTACCTTTTGATATATTAGTATGTAAATAAATAACTTTGTGTTTATTTTCTAAATTAAGTTAGTTTATTAACTCTTGTAATGTTTTTCTTTAGGTTTTAACAACTTTTGGGCAAGATGGAATGAGAAGAATGATCAAAACAAGCTTGCAATGAGGGTGGAATACAAAAAGAAGGAGTTTTGTGCAAGAAGGACCGCTCAGCGGAGTCCAAGCGGACCCAGGCAGAGATTTTTCCACTAGCAAGTCCGCTCAGCGGAGTTGAAGCGGACATGGGCAGGGACGAGCAACAAAGTTGGCTCCGCTCAGCGGACCCCCTCCGCTCAGCGGACCTTGAAGACAAATTAGATATTTTGACTGCTCCGCTCAGCGGACCTGCTCCGCTCAGCGGACCTACTTTTTCAACTTTTGTTCTTAGCCACATAAAATTGATGATTAAGGGGATTAGGATAGTTTTTATCATAACATACACTTGGAGAAAAAGCTAGGGCAAGAGAAGAAGAGAAAAACCATTTTCCTTAAGAGAAAATCAAGATTTCTAAACATCTTTCTTTGATCTTCTTGAGTTTGATGTCACTAAATCTTGGTTTGTTGCTTGTTGTTGAAGCTTCCATGGATATGGAGGGCTAAGTTTCATCTTGTGTCAAGATTAGAGGTAGTTAGTTTGTAAATATGTACTTTCTTTGATCTATTATGTATGAACTTGGTTAATGATTAATACATGGTGAATATCTTGTTATTTATGTTTCATTTGTTGTTTTGGATCATTATTGAGAGATATGTTTCAAAGCTAGACCTAAAAGATATTCATCTATCAATAAACAAACTCTAGAGATAGATTTGTGAGTTGATAATCACAAGTATCAAGCTTTTAAGATTATCATGTTGATTGTCGACATGAGAGATCATCTGACGGTGAATATGATAATAATCACGATATTGCTTTAGAGATAAACGGTATCGAGAGGATACGTGATTGTATTAATCATTAATAGGTTCATATATGTAACCATTAGAGTACATATGAAGCAAACTAATGAACACTAATCTTGACACAGTTTTACCAAACCGTTTTTAAATCCTAAGTTATTGTCTTTAATTTCTTTTCATGCTATTTATCTTTCATGACACTAAAAACGTCCAAAATCTTAACTCAAAATACGCTAAGCTGTAGAACGGCGATAATATCGCATCAATCCCTGAGGAGACGATACTAAAAAAATACTTATCCTATACTTTCTAACAATAGTACACCCTGGGGAAATATGTTTCCTGTTATAACCTCTAATAAGCTCTTGAGCTATAATGATGTTATCTTGGATCACCTTATCAGGAATAAATTATTGTTTTTATTGTAATGTCAATCAATCAATCGAATATAATTAGAGTCAAATAAAAAATAAATAAAGATTTCAAAGCATCTTAAAATGATGTTTGTAGAGAAATAACAATGATAATTAAATTAAAATATATTAAAATAATAATAATAATCTCTTGGTGTATGGCAACTACCCAATAAAAAAACAACACTAATATAAAGAAATAAGATAAGCACACTAAGATTTGTTTATCCGAACCGATCCAAGTTGATTTAAGTTTGGAGGAGAGAAAATTTCTTTGGCCATCTAAAAGATTGATTATATGAGTTGCAAATGTTACAATAAATTAGCTTCTTGTGCTTTCCTAGAATAATATCTAATTTCTACTATGATTATTTTCGCATAGTCCACAAAAAGATTTTAAAAGAAATGAAGAGATAAAGCTTATAGCATTTCTCTAATGAAACTCCTTACTCAAGATGTTTGTAATGTGTTTTCTAACCCAAAAAATTTCTCTCCAAAAGCATTCAACCTTTAGCCTTAAATTTCAAAAGTTCCCTCTTTTGATCTCACAATAATATCCACGAAGAATAAAGATGAAAGCTTATATTTGGTTTAGATTTTGAGGTCATCCATCTAACACTTTATTTTGGCTCCTCTCGCTTCACAATAAAGACTCTACAAGTCCCTCGCGCTAGAGCCTTTCTTCCCCGTGGATGAGGCAAAATTAAAATTCTCATAAAAGCTTTTGAAACCCACCTCGCGGGTCCCTATCATGCGCCTCATGATTTTGGGATTTTGGACAAGTAAAATTAGTCCTCATCATTGTAAATGGAAGATATTTTAAGACATGCATAATAAATCTCCACCTTAACTTTATTAAGGCCAATTTAACATCAACCACCTTCTTTCTCTCTCCAATCTTGAATTAATCTTCATTAAAATTGATCAAGTTCAAACAATTTTAGACCCTTATATAGTTAATGACTTTGTGAACTCATCCCAGGATTGTCTTCCAAAGAAAATTTATCAACCATGATCTCCTTCAATTAAATCATGTCTCTTACAAAGTTCAAGTGAATGTTAATGTGTTTTGTCCTTGCATGATATACTTGATAATTTTAAAAATGAAAGACACTTTGGTTATCCCAATGTATATTCACACATTTTAGAGTAATTTCTAGCTCCATAATCAAATATTTCAACAATATGTCTACTTTCACCCCTCCCAACCCCTACCTACTTACTGGTTCAATAAGGGAAGTGTACTCCTCTTGAGTTGTAGATAATACCTTAAAAGATTGTTAATTTTACTTTAAGCTAATAGTTGTCCCAAAATAATGTAAAAACAAAATCCAATAAGGATTTCAAAATATCCATATTTCAACATAGTTTGCATCTACATATACTTATAAAGCATTCTCTCTCTCTCTCTCTCTCTCTCTCCTCTCTCTCTCTCTCTCTCTCTCTCTCTCTCTCTCTCTCTCTCTCTCTCTCTCTCTCTCTCTCTCTCTCTCTCTCTCTCTCTCTCTCTCTCTCTCTCTCTCTCTCTCTCTCTCTCTCTCTCTCTCTCTCTCTCTCTCTCTCTCTCTCTCTCTCTCTCTCTATCTCTCTCTCTCTCTAGCTATTCATGTTATTTCAAACTACATTGAAATGACCCATTCAAATATTTCAAAACTCACTTCAAATACCTCTAATGCACATGATCTTGATTTTCCATAAACTAAATCACTATGTTAATCGCATATGCTAAGTTTGGTCTACTCACACTATGTCATATATGAAGTTTCCAACCCCATTATTAGCACATAAAGGAAACTTCATAATTTTCTTCTCATATTTGTATTAAGTACATTTTCATGCCAAAATATTTATGTGGTGAACTAAAGGACTAGTACTAATGGTATTAGTATCACTCATACCAAACTACTACATCACTTTTTTTAAGTATCCATATTGAGATAAGAACAATCCACCCTTTTCTCGGTTTATCACGATGTCCATCTCAATTATTCTCTTGACAACATTAAGATCATTGATTTCAAATTTACCAACTATCTTCTCCTTGAGCATGCCATTTAATCATTGGTAGAACTTACCATTAAGATATCGTCCATACACATAAGTAGGTAGAGAATGGTTTTTTCATTCCTCTTCAATATGTTAACATGGCTATATTAACCACTTATCACAAAATCATCTGTTATAACAAATTAATCAAATCGAGATACCATTACCTTGGTATTATATTCAACATATTCAGATATTTCTTCAAAAGACAAGCCTTAGACTTGTCCTCTACAAACGTTTGTGGTTTATCAATATATATTGTCTCTTTAAGATCTCCATGTAAGAAACAAGTCTTGATATCTATTGGCTCTGGCTCAAGATTGTACTGACTCACAACATCAATAAAACCCTTACAAGACAATGGTTTATTACATGCTATTTTGGGTTGGACAACGGTCCACAAAGACTAACTAGCCCATTGTATGAGTAACTAAACTCCCCTTGTTGAAGATGCATAGAGATAGATAAAACCCTTAACTATGTGATTTAATCATTGTTCGTGTGAGTAAATATAAATGAATTTCTTATTTGCCTATATTATTAATGCTTTTATTCACGTAATCACTGATTAATTGATTGATGATTCCTGGTTTCATACAAAAGTGGAATATGTGAATACTTGAGATAAAGAATTTGTGATTCTATAGTATAGTCATAGATATAAATGCTTGAAATCATTTGAGAATTTCTATTTTTAATACTTAACTTTAATTTTAAATACGCTAAGGAATTCGGAATTTTTCGAAGGTTAAATGTTTTCTTAATAAGGAATTAAGATTAAAATAATAGAGAAAATTTAGCAACAACTCAGTGAATGAATTGAGTAACTAATGTCAAATTAGTAGTTTTGGGTTGAAATCAAATGAAACTCATCCTGGCTCATTTCTCATTGTATAACTTCCCATATATTATTTAGGCCTTTAACTTTACATAAATCAATTAGTTGAAAATCTTTTGTTCGATTAAGTCATTTAATTACAAATCAATACCATTATCAACAACCTTAACTCAAATGTCATAGCATAGTTTTTTCATTAAAGTTTTGACTAGATAACAATGCATAATCTATAATAACGAGAACTTCTAAAATATACAAACCTCACATTTTTTTTATCCATTATCATAATCAAAGAACTTCACAAATTTGTTAGAATGTCATGTTTAATTCTAACACAATAACCCAATCCAACAAACATGTTCATAGAAAGTAAATTTCTTTTAAGTTCAAGAATATACCTAACATATAGAAGAAATCCACGATTATCAAATATCTTTAGACAAATGGAACGGATACCTGAGGAACCATCTTAATTTACAAAAACCAAAAATATTTTACAACAAAAATGTCACAAGCAGTGTAAATAGAGAGATAATTTCAACAAGTTTAGGAAACAGGTAAGTATTTTGGTCTTTCGTCCATGATTGGAAGGAGTAGAAAAGCCATATTTCAATTAATAAAGCAAAGAGTATTGAATAAGATAAATTCTTGGAGTAGAAAATGTCTTTCTCAAGTGGAAAATGAGACTCTTTTCAAAGTTGTTCTTCAATCCATTCCTTCTTATGTCATGAGCATATTCTTATTGCCTTTGTCATTAGCTGACGAAATTAAGAAAATGATGAACTCTTGTTGGTGGGCATTTAACAAGAGTCATGCGAAGGTCATTCATTGGATGTATTGGGATTTTTCATGCATAAGAATGATGTAGGTGTATGGTTTAAAAACCTAAGTGCTTTTAACTACGCTATGTTGGGTAAACAAGCTTGGAAGTTTATGACTACTCCAGGTAATCTGATCACTTGGTTATTCAAAGAAAAATATTTTACTAATTGTGATTTTCTTGAGTCATCTATCGGATATAATTCTTATTATGTGTGGCGTAGTATTTGGAGTTCTAAGTTTGTTGTGGGAGGAGGTTATAAGTGGAGTATTGGATCGAGAGATTCTATTTCAGTTTAGGGTCAAAATTGATTATATGATAACCCCTCGTTGGTAAATCATTGGCCAAATTTTCTAATAATCAAGAACTTGAAGCTTCCGGAGTTGATGGCTTATGACGGGAATCGATGGAATAACAATTTGATTCACTCTTGTTGGAGCAGAAGAAGCGGTAAAAAATTTTAAAACTCCTTTATTGAAAGTTGTTCAGGTTGATAGAAGAGTGTGGAAGTTGGAAAAGAATTGTGTGTTTTCAGTTCGTAGTATCTGCAACTACTGTATAGAAGAGGCCATTGATACATTTCATCTTAAGGTCCAAGAGAACTAGAAACTCTTATGAAAATTAAGAACTCCCCCAAGTGTAAAAAATCTCCTTTGGCTTTTATGCAGAAATTGTGTGCCCACAAGAAAATTGTTGATAGATAAAGGAGATCAATGTCCGGACTATTGTGAAATTTGTGGATAAGGTTTAGAAGATGACAAGCATTTTGTCTTCAGATGTCCTAAAAGTATTGAGTGTTGGAAACTAGTTGAATTATGGCATATAATTAAACAGGTGACGACTGCTAATATTTCTTTCACATCTATAATTTTCTCTATTTTTCATGTTCTAAGTCAAGACTAGCACGCCTTGATTTCGATCATTATTTGGAGCATTTGAAAAGGTGAAAATAATTATATTTGGAATCACATTGAAGATTCTCTAGAAATGATATGTGATCGAGCATCTTACTTGCTTATGAGATGGAGAAATGCTCAACAACTCCAATCGTGAACTTCTAATCAAAATGAAACTCCTTTAAACAGCACTTGGAGCAAACCTAAACCATGTCGCCTCAAATATAATATAGATGTTTCTTTCTTCATGACTTATAATAAAGTAGGAATATGTGTTTGTGTTCGAGCTGAAGAGGGGGCAACTTATGGTAGCTCGAACAGAATGTGTGTCACCTATTACCGAGGTGGATATGGGAGAAGCTTTAAGCCTTCTAGCAGCAATCAAATAGGTTCATGAGCTTCATTTGAATGAATGTGTCACCTATTACTGAGGTGGATATGGGAGAAGCTTTAGGCCTTCTGGCAGCAATCAAATGGGTTCTAGCAATAATCAAATAGGTTCATGAGCTTCATTTGAATTGGATGGTATAGGTTCATGAGCTTCATTTGAATTGGATGGTGTGGTTTTTTATATAGATTCAAAGAGCGTAACAGACAACGTCATTAGCCAACAACTAAATATTCTAGAATTTGGTGAGACCAGGCAACGTCGTTAGCCAACAACTAAATATTCTGGAATTTGGTGAGATCATCAAAGAGTGCAAACGCTTACCAACCCCCAACAACTAAATATATTTCGGAATTTGGCAAGATCATCAAAGAGAGCAAAAGCTTACTAACCGGTATTTTATGAACTTTCATGTTAAGTTTGTTAAAAGACAAACTGATAAAATTTCTCATGCTTTGGTAAGGATGATTCCATCGCTTGCTAGTTTTCATATTTTTAATCATATTCTATCAATTATTCACCAACTTATTATTAATAAGTTACATCAAGTTGCGGTAAAAAGTCACAAGACATTTTATTTCAAAGGCACATTTCATAGAAACACACTTAAGTATACCTTTTTTTTTTTACAAGAAGCCAATAGAAATAATGAAGATATAAATAAAAGAAATTTGAGTAGTTTTTTCAAACGCTACCAGCAAGTTAAAGTTCTTAAAAAATTAGTTACATTACATCTAAAAATTTCAAAATTCAGTATGGTGTGAAGTGGAAACAAACTGAAATAATCAAAATATAAGAACATAGTTTTTGTGACAGTCTTCGTTTCTGCCAATGTGCCAAACATTTGCCAATTTTTCGTTTATTTGAAACGAAAGAGCAAGGCTACTGATAGTGACCAGGATACTGCTGCATCATTCCAGGGCCAGCTTGTGGTGGCATCGTACCGGGTGGCATGTAAGGATTATGATGCATTCGCTGCATTGCGTGTGGTGCTGGTGGAGCTGCTCCCCATCCAGCCTGAGATTGAGGCATAAAATTCTGATTGTTCGTTGGAGCGTACTGAGCAGTATTGTAGTGTTGAGCAGGAGGACCAGTCATGGGAGCTTGTTGTTGCCCTGAAACTGAGGGCTGGGCGTTCATGACTGGTGGCGGAGCAGTAGGCATGGTATAGTCTCTGCTTCTGTCATTATTGACCTGTAAAGGGAAACACCATACAAGAAATTTATTATTTATTTTTATGCAAAGAAATTTGTTATTATTCGAGACAGGAAGGATCTAGGGGAAGCATTTTCAGTAAATATTGTTACTCCTAAACCAAGACAAAAACCATATTACAATAGGACCAAAACTAGAGTCTTGAGTTTCAAGTTCAGCAAATAGTATCCCACAAATAAACAGGATGTCTGCTTATATGGAATGACTTGCGGAACTATCATGATTTCGCAAGACTGTATCTTCTATTGCACTAAACTCTTCCATTTAGCCATTACACTAGTCTCGTGCTAGAATGACGTAAATATCTATTTACCTTTATACTCAAATCAGTATGACGTGAATAGGAGAGGTGAAGCTTACAAAATCCCCCATCATAAATGCAGTGTCCTTCCAAGGCTTCCTTGGCCACAATGGCCGTTTGAACATCTGTAATCCATAGAATTTAAGATGTCAATTGTCATTAATATCATTAACTGCAATTATAAAATAATAAAACAAGTAAAATGTTTCTAACTACCAACCAGGCCAAAATCAACACTGTTCATACTCAAATGCGGACATAAGCTTTTGTTTCTAAGATGGAGTCAATGAGAAATAAGAGGGGAGCATATTGCCCCCCTAAGGTGCAATAAATCCCTTAAAATTTTCTAAATTATTAAAAAAAATACTAAATACTTTTTTGCTAGGCTCCCAAAACATGAAATTTATAGATCCACCGCGGTTTTCATGCCAAAACTTACGAGTACACACTTCTTAGGAGATCCCAGCAAGTGACAAACCCGAAATCATTAAGAGTTACAAGAACCAGTGCATCTTTGTGAAATTATTAACCCAAAGGGAAAATTTATGAGACGGTAAAGGTGAAGCTAAAACAACTAACGAATTTCAATCTAAAATAAACCATCGTAGTGTAGTACCACTTTTTTCAAGCAATGTTAGTTATTGGGTCAAATGAGTATAAAGAATTTAAAACCTAAGCAACATAGAGGATCCTAAAAGTGAGAAGCACACTGGTGTATGCTCAAATAATCAACAAGAGAAACATAATATATCAGAAGATTTGGAACAAAGATGAATAAGGGTTTTGAAAGAACCTAACCTGGGTATTGAACCAGAGCCTGCAAACCACCATTCTTATCAAACATTGCAATCTTTTGGATGGGTCCAAAAGTAGAGAAAACCTGTTACAAATAGCAGAGTAAAAGCAGAATAATATCAGCTAAACTGTGATGTCAGTCCATCATTGCAAAAATAGACAACCGCCAAGTGCAGCTCAAAGTACCGTGTGTAAGACATCCAATGTTACAGCATATTGCATGTTCTCAATTGATGCAAGAAGAACATTACTCTCAGCCTCAAGTCTCTTTCCATCCAAACCCATCACAGACTGCAAAAATCATAAATCTATAGATCAAAAAATTAAGATAACCATGCTCCTTTGCAAGGATGGAAGCATACATGGCCGCCTCAATGTGTATGAGTATATACAGATTACCAATGTGAATGAAGGGCATATCAAGTTAAAATAAGCAATTAAGAAAGTTTCATTTTGCACGTTCAAGAAGGCTAACCTGTCCATTTCCCTCCATAGCTGATTGAGCAACAGGAAGGTAAGGATTGGTGTAGTCTCTGAAACAAGAAAAAAGGAGTTACTTAGCTAAATACTTTAAAAAAAACATATGGTTACTGACTGCCATGCAAATAAAAGGGCTAAAGCACTATATGAAGGGTGAGATGTAGAACCAATGGCCATGACAATGAATCAATTAAAAATCACCAGGGAAAAGATAAATTGACGAACATCGGTTTCCTATAAGCCTTAGAAGCCAAAGAAATCGGCAATACCTGCTTCTGTGACTTTGAAACTTAACACTTAAGTCTGAATGTCCAGAATATGTGATCTTAAGGGTACAAGGTCCCACATGCCCAGAGAGTAAGTAGCTGATGCAGAGGGAGAAAACAATTAAAGGTCAATTATCATAAACAAACAATTGAGCAATAAGAATGCTTAAGGTATAAAGGTTATCAGCAGTGCCAATGAAAATGCAAATAACTACTACATTGTAGTCAAGCTTAACAAATTTTCTACCCGTGATTGGTTGGGTTGGAATGATGTATTGTAGATAAGTATATTTCACAGATTCAATGATTCAGACAATTACAAGAAGCACAACAATAGTGTATAAACTCTAAAGTCAATAAACATTACTATTTACAACTGTCTAACTGTAAACAAAGACATGCACCACATTATCAGCTGTACATTCAACACAGTTTGAACTAAATACCATGCCAAACATGTAATACAACTGTCACCTAGGTATGCTTCTTCCGTCCAAAGCATCCTTGGCAGAAGTGGCAGTGTCAGCATCTGAGAACTGCACCAGTGCCTAAACAATTGTGTATAAAATAAGCTTTTGTCCATATCATAGAAAATAAATCCAAATTAGATTAAGGGGCTAATTCTCAAACCTGGAATCCAGCTGTTTTCTCAAAAGTAGTAATCTTATGCACAAATCCAAAGGCCGAAAAAACCTGCATTCGTGAATGATAAACTTTAACTTACAAAAATTAACAAATCTAGAATTTCAAATCTAGTAATCTAAAATTAACAAAAACCTGCATAAGATGAAAACAGTAACAAATCTAGGAATTCAAAATAAGTAAAACAGTTCCCAACTTAAATCAATTATCAAACGTCATTTTGGGCATACCGAAATTAATAAGCAATCATGATTGGACAAAATTGTCACTGTGCATCTGCTAGAGGCCACAAGGATGCAGAACCTATTAGTGCTGTTGGTAGGCCAAAATTATGGAAAGTCAACTCTAGATAGGGAAAGCGAAGTGGATAGTAACTTAGTAAGGTAATGAGTAAGTGAAGGATGAGCTTGATGGAATGAACAATAAAAGGAGGGGATGCAGAAAGGAGTATTTAATTTCAGCAAGTTAGGCCACCCATGTGTGACAGCGCATAATTATATAGATGGATCGCCAAAACGAAGTTTATTTTGAAGTATAAAGCATCTACAATCCAAGGAAGTGAAGCTTAAATTAACCAAGCATGGCATGGAAGGACCCAAGGCACTTTTTCTTAACTAAAGCATTGCAATGGATAATCTTAATCAAACACGTTAATCTTCTATGAAAGATCAAGGACCATTTGGCATTTAACAGGAAGAAGTTAAAGTTAGAGCTGATTGATCATTATGGTCATTGGAAGTTTCAACTCATTTGAGGAGCTTGCATCTATTTGACAAACCAACATGGTGATGTACTACTACATTGAAAGATTTTAGCCAATTTTTGTCTCAAGTTCCAAGGTTACATAGTGCAGTGTAGTGGGTACATCATGAGTGGCTTACAATCATTTATCAATCGCCGAGTGCGGATGCTACACCAGAGATATCAAAGAGGAGAAGAATGAAAGAAAATAGGAGGTTGGCCGATAATTTTTTTTTTTAATTCAAAGGAGGGGAAACAGAGAAAATTCAGGTTGAGGGCATACCCAAATACACTCAGGTTTGTCACTTATGAATCAGCCACTGATTAGCCCTAGCATATACCCAACGTTCATGCCTCTCATTTCTGTTATGGAGAAAAGGTGCATCCAGAAAAGCTTGAGATAAGAAGAGTTACGCCAATGGGAAAACAGATAAAGTTCTAGTTGGGACATAGCCAAATACACTCAGGTTTGTCACTTTTGGGTCAGACACCGCTTAGCCTCAGCATAAACACAATGTCGGTGTCTCTCACTTCTGTTATGGAGAGAAGGTGGATCTATTTCACGATGCCCGAAGAAATAAATTCGCTTGCTTGTGTTAAAGGAGAAAAGCAACGAATTGTAATGAGGAAAACACAACATTGGAAATCAAAAACTATGTGCATAGAGGAAGTTTTGTCAGGATGGCAGCAAGTGGAAGTGCTTATTCATAGTGGGGCCACCCACTATGTTATCTCCACATATTAACACAAAATCTAGCTAGGGTTTCAATTCCAAGATAGAGTCTTATGTCATTGAATTAGGAGGAAAGGACATCATTTTAGGAGTAGCTTGATTCAAAAAACTGGGGAAAGTCTTAATGAATTGGCAGAAAATGAAATGCAATTATAGTAAAGATGGAACAAGTTACTTAGAAAGGAAATTGGCATGGGAAGATATCACTTTCAATGGTCTTAGTTTTGTTGCAAGAGATGACATTGGTTAACATAAGGCAGTAGATGCCCTCTTCCGTTTGCATGAAGTTGGAGAACTAATGCTGATCTTAAAATTTTATTAAAGCTGGAACAAGTTACTTAGAAAGGAAATTGCCATCGGAAGATATCTATTTCAATGGTCATAGTTTTGTTACAAGAGATGTCATTGCTTTTAACATAAGGCAGTAGATCTCCTCTCCCGTTTGCATGAATTTGGAGAATTACATATTGATCTTACAAACCCGGTTTGGATGAGTGCTAGACCTTATAAATAGCAGTCTGTATAGATGAATTAATCAAAAGCTGGCTGCTCATTACAGTGGTTCATTTCAGAATCTATTGCGATATAAACCAGAGGAATATAGATTAAAATTTAGCTCAATTTCAAGGGCTCATTCAATTTTCCATGCCTTACGCACAGCTGAAGAAAGTAACTGGTGAAACGCGATTATTCTCCCAAGGATGTTTTACCTAAGGAATTGGAGGTAGAGTTGGCAAACTCAACTGTCTTGGCTAGTAGGAAGGTACTCAAATCCAGGGGTAGTTTTCCTATTAGGCAATGGCTGCTTATGTGGAAAGGAGATGTTAATCAAGATACTACTTGGGAGGGGAAGTCTTCTCTACAAGGAAAGATTCAAGAATTCAGCCTTGAGACAAGGCAGAGATTTCACAGTAGGGTAATGGTAGAAGCACTGAGACTGGATTTGCATCAGAATCAATTACTGCTGCTGTAAGATATGGGCCAATGTATGGTAGAGCCAAATATACCTAGGGAATGAAAGGGGGCAATAGGATTATGAGCAAGTGAAGGATGAGCTGGCAGTAAGTTGGTCAGAGGGAATGAAAGAATAAAAAGGAGGGTAAGCAAAGGAGTTTGTTACGTAGTTTAGGATATATAATTTTCAGAGGAGTCATAGGCTCTGGTTAATAGAGATCTCATGTTTTCAGTGTTAGCTGTTAACTTAATACAGTTTTACTTTTTCATTTCAATCCCCTAGTATCTGTTGACCTGTTTTTTTTACACAAATGACTTGTTTTTAATCACTGTTTTTAGTATTACTGTTTAGCTGTTTAGGGAATCCTACCTAGTGGTATGTTAGAGCAAATCAATATATCAGTCGAAAATGTTAATATATTAATATTACTGTTATTGTCACAAAAATTTTGTTAAATGATGAACTAGATTATTATAAACAAAGATTCTGGGTATACAGAACATGAAAAAACAGTCACAAAAATCGTTTTAATAGTGCTAACATTACGACCAGGGTCTAGTGGTTGACGCGTAGGGTGTGAGTGTTACAAACTATTGGGTACCAAGTTTGATTCCTAATGATTAAAAAAAATAATGCTAGCATTAACTACGGAAAATTGGGGGCAGGCCCCAGGAGGGGGAATATGGGTGATTTAATTTTGATAATTGTACTCTTATAACAATAACAACTTCAAACATATAACTTGAGTAATTATTATACTAAAGATTTCAAAGATTGTGAGTGTCATTATTCACTTTATCACTTAAATTCAAATAAATGCTTTATGAAGAAAATTGCTTTGCAATTCACTTTGCACAAATGAAAAAAGAATGGTAAAACCTAAACTACAACAATGTAGGAGCTAAGGGAGAGAATAGGGAAGAGGCAGTGCTAAGGAAAGGAGAAAGGAAACAAACACCCACAAGCTCTTTCTCCAAAAGCACTAGGCTGCCATCGAAGATATTGCCTTGGTACGGGCCTGCTGATTATTTACATACAAGTCAAAACAATTTCCATAGCCTGGCAAAGCAAAACCTAGTCACAAAACTAAAATACTAACATCCACATGATAACATTTCTAGCAGATATAGCATAGGCACAAACGCAATTGCTTACCAAATGCAAAACATCTATGCTCACAAGACGCGCATCTTCACCCTCAATTGTTACCAACAGTACATTCCCAGCAACATCTGCAGCAGTTTTATTATTCACTATTTCTTGTCTATTGGAATACTGCAAATACACAGTCTTCCCTCGTACTTGAGCCGGCTCCGACGATGATGCATAATACGATATCATCGCAATCGCTTGATTTATATCTGCCTGCAGGTTACAAAATATAATTTACAAGATACAAAATATAATTTACAAGAAAAAACACAATATGGGAACAACGTGAACAAGCTCCACTTACAAATTCAATAAAAGCTTGATTTCGATTCGCTCCAACATTACACTTTGTGTTGACAACTTTACCAAACGGCTTCCCGAGTTCGATCAGCTCCTCTTCTATACACTCCCACGGCAAGTTTCTCAAATGAAGCACCTTCGACGGTGGCTGCGTGTACCGGAACTGTGGTTGAGTAGACACTGATGCCATTTCACAAATAATCTCAAAACCTGTTGAATGGAACCACAAAAAAAATCCATAACTATTCATATTTAAAAAACATGAAACAAAACGCTATGAATTAAGGTAATAACAGAGAATATATCATCAGAAATTGAAATTGACATCAAATTAAAGGAGATAATTCAATAAAAAAGAGATATTAATATCTATCATTGATAAATGCGTCAGATATGAACAAAACAGAGAGAAATAAAGTGGTGGTGCAATGATATGATAGGAATTACCTGAGAGAAATTACGGAGGGAAAGGGATTGTGATATTTGAGAAATTCTGGAAATTAGGGTTCCAAACGGAGCTAAAGATAAAGATGAATCCCCATGCGTGTGATGTGGTTCATTCGTAGTACGAAACTTTTTTTTAATAAAAATGAAAATCATTATTATTGATTTATTTTCAAAAAAATATTTAATATATTTATATTTATTAATTATTTGTGAAATAAATTCATAAGTATCATAAAGAGGCACATATTTACATATTTCACAAGTAACTATTAAAAAAACTCCAATTTATCTATCAAAAATTAGAATATATTTTTTAGAGTTGTCGTAAATGTATTAATAAAAAACATTTAAAAAAGAATTAGAAAACAATGATTCAGCACACAGAAAACATACCAAAACAAAAATCTAAAAAATTCAGGCTCGCTAGACTTGTAAATGATAAAGGAGAAAGCCACGTGTAATAAGTTTCATAACCAATTTTCTATAGTTAGTTAAGTTGGTTAGATGGTATATTGGTTAGTTAGTTGGTTTCTCAATCATTTTAGCTAACTATATAATACTTGTTGTAACCAACTCAGATTCTGAGATTGATAATAATAACTTGCAATATTCTTCTTCTTCTTCTTCTTCTTCTTCTTTCTATAGCATACAGTCCAAGCTTTCTTTGCATTCATTAATGGCAGCCATAAGATTTTGCACACTTGAACTTGTATGTTCACATGGTATCATCGACCTGTGATCCTCTTCTTTCCGCTGCATCTCGTAAGTTCTCAATCTCCATATCTTCTTTCTCTTTGCTTCATTCTTTAGCTTGTTTCTTCGTTCATTATGTCCTCAACTTCTGCAGGAAGCGTTCATGGCGAATCTGTTATTCACAACCACCCGAAAGGGTATCAAACTGATACTCTCAACCCATATTTCATGCATCCCAACGAGAATCATGCGTTGATTCTTGTCACTCCTCTTTTTTCGAGCAACAACTATCATTCTTGGTCCCGTTCGATGACAATGGCGCTCTGGTCCAAAAACAAACTTCATTTCATCAATGGTGTATTACCTCGCCCAGCAGACCTTGATTTCAATTCAATTGCTTGGGATAGGTGCAACACTATGATCATGTCATGGATCAAGAATTCAAATGAACCAGAGATTGCTCAAAGCATTCTTTGGATGGATAATGCAGCTGACATGTGGAATGAGTTGAAGGAACGATTCTACCAAGGAGATGTATTTCGTATTTCTGATCTACAAGAAGAAATCTGTACTTTGAAGCAAGGTGATTCCTCTATTTCTTCTTACTACATAAAGCTAAAAATTTTATGGCAAGAATTAGACAATTTTCAACGTATCCCTACTTGTGATTGTGATCCTACTTGTCGTGCCATCACTAAGATTCGTACATACAGAGATAGTGATCAAGTTATACGTTTTTTAAAGGGATTGAATGATCAATATGTTGCAATTAGGTCTCAAATTATGCTAATGGATCCTTTACCAAATATATGCAAAGTCTACTATTTGCTTGTTCAACAAGAAAGATAAACTCACATTCCACTTGATGAATCGTGCTAACCATTCCCAATCTCAATCGAGATTCTCAATCAAGAGGTAACCGTGTTGGTGGAAGATCCATTGGTGGCAGAGGTAGCTCCAGAGGTGGCAGATTTGTTGGTGGTAAAGGTATAGGCAATCGGGTATGCACACATTAATGTGGCATGAAAAATCATACCATTGACACTTATTTCAAAAAGCATGATTACCCTCCTAATTGGATGTCAGATGGTACAGTAAACAATTATACTACATCTAAAGACAAGTCAGAGGTGCTACCAAGAGGTGAGTCTGAAGCTAATGCACATGTATCTTCTGGATTGGCTTTTACTCCAGAGCAGCACAATTATTAGCCTTACTCCAAGATGCTTCACAATTACAGTATCATAGTATTAACCATCTCACGTCTCAAAACCCTTCTAGTTCAGGTATCATTTGCACTCTTACTAGCTCTTTTCATCCTGAAACCTTTATCCTAGACACGGGTGCCACTGACCATGTTTGTTTCACTCAAAGCTACTTCCATTGCATCAAACAAGTTAAACCTATTACCATCAAACTACCTAATGGCAGCCTTGTAACAACTAATCTTGCAGGCACCGTTAAATTTACTGAGTCATTCTATCTTACAGATTTCTTGTATATGCCTAATTTTTCTTTTAATCTAATTTCTTTCCCCAAGTTAACTAAAGGCCTTAATTATCAACTCCAATTTATTGATGTTGATTGTGTTATACAGGACTTGTCTTCCAAGAAGATGATTGGCAAAGCTGAATTGAATGGTGGATTGTATCTTCTCAAGACTCCCTCAGTTTCCTTGTTTCCCAATCCACCTAGACACCTTGTTAATTCAACAACTCTTAAGCTTGTTAATGTTCCTTCCAATTGTAGCCTATGGCATCTTAGACTTGGACATACTTCACATGCCAAGCTTATTGAACTATATGCTATAGAAAGAAGAAGAAGAAGAATATTGTAAGTTATTATCATCAATCTCAGAATCTGAGTTGGTTACAACAAGTATTATATAGTTAGCTAAAATGATTGAGAAACCAACTAACTAACCAATATAACATCTAACCAACTTAACTAACTATATAAAGTTAGTTATGAAACTTATTACACCTGGCTTTCTCCTTTATCATTTACAAGACTCAGCATAGGCACGCTAAGTACGTGATTGTATGGACAGGTGACACAATTAGTTGTAACTACTTCATGGTGAAACAGGAGTTGTAATGATGAAATCTACCCTCAACAAGCTTTATTATTATTTTTAATCAAGAAATATATATAACATCAAAAAACAAGTCAAGTACATGGTGAATTGGTGATCAAAAGATCCAACCCTTTAGAACGACTAAAAGACAAGGCACTATATAACATCAATTTTGCTATGTGTTTTGTAAGCCTCTTTGACCCCCAAGCTCTATACAGAAATTTTCTCTAAAATTCTATCTCTAGTATCAGTATTATTCTGTTTATTCTTTCAAAACACAACGTTGTTTCAATAGCTCCAAACTTCATAGACAGTTTCTGTGAGGGCAAGCTTCAGCATATCAGTCCTCCACCCTTTATGTTGTATTCGCTCCAATGCCCATCTAAATTCCTTTTTCCAGTGCTTTAGATCATGTGGCATTTCCACCCAATCCAGGACCTATTTCCAGATTCATTGAGACACCATGCAATTAAAAAACAAGTGATATAACGTTTCATCGTCCGTTTTGCAGAGGCTACACAGTCTCTCATGAATCATCCCAAACCTCACCAGTTTGTCTTTAGTATTAAGCTCGCAGTGACAAGCAAGCCATCTAATATGGATAGCTCTTGGTTTGGCTTTATTACCCTTAATCAAATATCCATTGAACTATATGCTCATCATCAATTATAGCTTCATATAGAAACTTCCTTCAGAACCTTTGGCTATCAAGTAATTGCCTCCAAACATTTGGAACAGCTCTGAGTGTCTCCCTCAAGTTCATAACTCTCCTAGTAACCTAAGAGCTGGTTGTACCTAGAATGAAGTCCATAGCATCCTTGCCTTTTAAATAGTGCACATGCACCCATTTGGCCCACAAATTGTCAGATTTCCTGCAAAGATTCCAAAGGCACTTTAACATGGTTACCTTATTCCAAACTTCCAAATTAAAGATGTTGAGGCCTCCATGTTTTTTTGGGTTGCAAACAGTATGCCAGGCCACATGGCTTTTCCTACTTTTATCAGCTTTTCCATTCCAAATGAATGTTCTACAAAGGGCATTGATCTTCTTTACAACACTCTGTGGAAGGGGCAAACTCTGCATCCAATATTGAGTAATGACATATGTTGTACTTTTCACCCGTAAGATTCTTCCAACAAAAATTGAGCAGCTTGGATGTCGAGTGCTTGATTATTGCCATGATTCGATCTATAAGAGGCACATAATGGTTAACATTAAGTTTCTTGTTGGTTAAGGGTACCCCCAAGTATCTAACGGGAATATGATCTTCATCAAAGGTGGTTATCTCCTGCATCTTAAGTTTAGTATCCATGTCAATGCCACCAAAGAAAATCTTGCACTTACTCGGGTTAGCAACTAGGCCAGCAGTCTGAGATAAATTCTTCACAGTATTGAGCATCATCTCTAATAAAACCACATCACCTATGCAGCAGAGAAGTACATCATTAGCAAATGTTAGGTTGGTAATCCCCAATAGCTCACACTTTGGATGATGGTTTAAATTAGGGTCCATTTGCATTTTATCAAGCAATCTATGCAAGTACTTCATCATCACCACAAATAGCAAGGGGATATTGGATCCCCTTGTCTAATACCTCTTTGAGCCCACATAACCTTAGATTGATCACCATTTATGTTAAAAGAATAAATAACAGAAGTTACCATGATCATTATCCACTGGATGAATCTGCTTAGCATCCAAACTTCTCTTAGAATTCCTTCCATATCTTGACAATCCACCATGTCATAAGCCTTTTGCAGATCAAGTTGTATCATGTATCTTGGTGTCCCACCTTTCCTTGTATAACATTTGAGGAGCTCATATGCCAGCATAATATGATTGTGAATAATCCGTCCAGGTACAAAGGCAGCCTGAGAAAGGCTGATAATGCTTGGCAGAATTTTCCCTATCCTGACAGTTAGGATCTTGGATATGATTTTGTAAAATGTAGTACATCCTGCAATAGGTCTATAGTCCTTCACATATTTTGCAACATCAGTCTTAGGAATCAGTGTTACAACAATTTAGTTAAAGACTATATAATCTCCCCTAATCAAAGAATTTCATGACAACACCAATCTTGTCATCCTTGATAATATGCCAACATGATTTGAAGAATTTAGCACTGTATCCATTAGCTCTTGGTGACTTCAGATCTTCTATGCCCTTTAAAGAGTCTTTTATTTCCTTTACAGTGATTGGGCTGATAAAGAAAGCCCTTTACTCCATGTTTATCTACTTACCTCTTCTGAGGGCCTCAATATCTATATGGTGCAGGTTATCACTTTTTCTCCCCATTAGATTTTCATAATAGTCAAGAACCTTTTTAGTTATATCCTCTTGAGATGTCATAACCATTTCATCCAATTTCTGCAGCACCCCCAGGCTTTTAGCATTGTGTCTTGTTTTAAGGTAGGCATAGAAAAAAGTTGTGCTGCCATCACCCTCCCTCAACCAATCTATTTTAGTTTTTTTCTTCATAGACATAACCTTTTCCTCCATCTCATTATAGTAAATCACCTCCTCAACTAGGTTCTTATCCTTATTGATCATAAGGGCATATGACATATGATTCATAAGCTTCTTGTAGGCTTGCTCCAAATTGTGTCTAGCCTCTTCTTTCATCTGATGTGTATCAGTGGCTACCTTGTTCATTTTCAGTAGTACAGGCTTCAGTCTATGCAGTTTGTGCCATAATATATGCATGGGAGTACCCCTAGCAGGTTGACTCCAACTCTGCTCTACAATGTCATAAAATCCTCTCATGTCCACCCAACAATTGTTATATTTGAAGTGCTTATTGCAATTTCTTGTACCTGTTACAAATAAGAACAACACAACATGGTCAGACACATGGGGATGGAGAATATTCAAGATAGCTTCCTGGTATTTTTGGAGCCAGACTACATTAGCCAAAATTCTATCAATCCTGGTATAGATAGGATTCTCTGCCTATTTATTGAACCACGTACGTTATCCATTTCACTTAAATCAGTCTGATCCATCATGTCCTGCATAGCTTCATACTCAGATTTAGTCACCATTTTACCCCTAAATATATCATTTGCTGATGCAATATTGTTGTAGTCCCCAATGGCACACCACAGACCTTGCTGCCTACTATGAATCCCAATCAAATCCTGCCATATAATTTTCCTCTTCTAAAGTTGGTTATGTGCATAAATTGCAGTTAACCAATAATGGAATTTCCTTGCCAAATCATAAACACCACAGTGGTTAAACTGGTCGGAGATTTTAACATGCCTCACATATACTTTTGTATCATCCCAAGCAAGCCATAACCTCCCATTATCATTATGTGTGTAGTTATCCAAATATTTACCAATCTTTAACAGGTAAAAGACACATAAAGAGGTGTTTGATGATATCCCCAAAGACAAACTCAAAGATGAGAGGGTTAGGAAATAATCAAGTTTGTGATCTTGATGCAATGTAAAGATGCAAATGAGATGGGATCTTTGGGATAAAAATTAAGGTATGACTAACATGTTATATAATGGGCTATGTTACTATTTTGTGAAGTGAACTTATTATGATTTTAGAATCGAGCCTATTATGTAATGGTTTATGTTACATGCTTAAGAAATGAACCTATGATGTTACCGTTTTGTGAAGTGAACTTGTTATGAAATGGGTTATGACATTTGTTTATGGTCTGAAATATTATGAATTGAACTTGTTATGAATTACATGATTACATGTCTGCATATTTAGAAGAAATGTTATGAATCAAACTGCATATTAAACCTGGTCTACATTTTGAATTACAAGCCCGTTTTGAAAACTAAACTGTCATGTTGAATCACAAATATGCATATTTATCAACTTTTTGAATTTCAAGTCTGCATATTGAACCTATAAATAGAACTAAATCAGCATACTTGTCAGTTCAATTTAGTTCAACATATATAGTTAAGATTGAGTGAAAATTTAAAGGTTAATTTCATTTGAACAACACTGGTAATTTAAAGGTTAATTCCAAAAACACAATTCATTTCAATTGAAATTAAAATTAAAATTACATACGCAAGTTCATTTCAAATAATGCAAACACAAGTTACAAACACAACTCATATTACAAATTACTCCTACTTAAATAATTGTGTTACAACAAATGAAAACGCAAGTAACATAATAAACACAAATGATAAACCAATAAATAACCCAAAAACTTGTTCTTCATCTTCAACAATTCTTCATTTTTCTCTCTTTTGCTCATCATCTCCATAAGTTCATCATTTCGGTTTTTCAACAATCTAATTACATCCTTTGCGCAATCACCCATGTCTTTATCGTAGCATTCAAAATAATTACAACCTTTTTTCCTCATCAGCTTATAATTACCACAACCATAAAACCTTCTTCCAAAATTCTCATAAGTTCATGATTTCGTTAATGGTGACTCAGTGTCACACCAACATGTATGGCCTCTTCTTCTTAAACCAAACTGATTTGTTGAAGCAATTGAAAACCTTGAGGAAGACATGAATCTCGTTTTAGAAGAATGAGAAGAAGATAATGAAGAGTGATGCACGATTGAGAGAAGATGATGAACACGATTTCTAGATTTCAATTTTCAGGTGGGAGAAGACGAAACTTGTTTAATATAATTAACAAAATAAAAAATAAACAAAACATTTCTTTTAATATTATAATATCCATCTGGCACCTGACACATAAGCAATATATCTACCACATCATTAAAAAACACTCAGTTTCCACTGGTTTTTGAAACGAGGGGACCAAAATTTCCACTGGTTTTTGAAACGAGGGGACCAAAATTGAAAAAAATGCATTATAGGGGGACTAAAGTTGCATTTAGGCAAAAAATTTAATAACTAAGACGATTAAACCCAATTTTAAAAAAATGCAACTTTAGTCCTAATTATAAAGGTTAAATTTTAAAAAAATAGCTACACACAGTTGCCCATTGTTGAAACCACTTCTTTAATTGCATCCCTCAATGTCTCGCAGTGCTCATAATTATCAAATGTTTTATCAATCGTAAACTACCGTATTACAAACAACTAGCATTTTATGTTTAGCAACATTGGAAGTTGAATAATAAAATATGATAGAATTTAACAAGACACAATTAGCATATTTGAACAATTTGGAGTCAATTTACTCATTAGTTAGTGAATAAAAGCATTAAGAATAATCTTTATTGAATGATAAAAAGTTTCACAATTATATAAAATAAAACTAAGCAAATTACAATAATCAAACAATTTTAGGACAAATTCATTTCAAAGGGTCTAACATAAGATAACTAGTCACTCATGTTATAAAGAACTACAACAAAAGAGACAAAAGAAAGGGTAAATAATATGACTTGCTGAGATTATTACCAACAAAAGATAGATTACTGAGATTTGGTATGCTTGATAATGTGACGTGTTGTTTCTGTTCAGAGGATGAGTCCATTGATCATACCTTCTTCATGTGTCCTTCAATGAGGCATGTTCGGGAGGAGGTTCTGGATTGGATACAAATCCAGCATTGCTCCAGAGAACGGAGACATGAACTGTAGTGGGTAACATAGAACACTAAAGGGAAACGTAGCAAAGCGACCATTATAAAAACTGCAATTGCAGAGACCACACACACACACACATATATATATATATATATATATATATATATATATATATATATATATATATATATATATATATATATATATATATATATATATATATATATATATATATATATATATATATATATATATATATATATATATATATATATATATATATATATATATATATATATATATATGTTATGGGCTGTCAGAAATGAGAAATTTTTTGGGAATAAGGTGGACGACGAGGATATACGAAAACGAATTATAGATACCATTGTCTATAGAGCATGGAGTAACATGAAACTTAGGAAATATATAGCTATCCTAATGTTAGATGGGTGATAGTTTTTCTTAGTCCTTTTGAATTTTTTGGTTGCTGGATCCTCAGGATCGCTTGTACTTATTTGATTTTTTTTAGTTAATCAAGTATATTTAGTTCAAAAAAAAAATAATACAGTTGAAGTGGTTGACTCCAACAACGATGAATTCTCTATCTTAGACATATAGCCTCCAATTGTAGCCTTATTGGAATTAAAATTCAAAGTTTCTTATTGGAAACAAAATCTAAAACTTGTAAATTATTGTATTGCTTCTCATTAAATCATGGTCATAATGGACATTTAAAATCGAGAAAATATTAAGAAATAGTTTAATTTTACATTCCAACTTATATAACATCGTCATAATTTTATTTTCTATTTTGTTTGTCTTTTTACATTTTGAATTAGACATCGACTTCCTTGTTGAATTTATAACCTTGGATGTTAGCTTTGATTTTTTGTTGATTTTGCTTCAACCAGACTTATGAAATTCTAAATATGATCAAAATAATGCACAATAGTTAGTAATATGAATCATACTAATCACACAATACCATACATTGGGTTCGACGCGTTCCCTCTATTTTGCTGACGTGATGCAAGTCAAAATTTGGAATGTGCTGTGTTGAATAACTAGGTGATACATGAATTTTCATTAGTTGTCAAGGGCTTTTGTCTTCATGAAACTTAGAGAAAATTAAGTAATTTTCTCATAATTTTTTATTTTCTTTCAATCTTGTTTCGAAGGCACATTTCGCTTCTTGTTACTATAATTTCTACCATAAACATAATATAATTTGTGTGACTAGAGACTTTTGAACATGATTGAACGTTTCCACAATGCTTTGAGTCTTGCCATGTTTTCTCTTTTTTACATTAAATAAACTAAAAATTTCATTTGTGTAAAAAAAACTAAAAATTTCATTAAAATATTAAAAAATTGCTAGAATATGTTGTAAGACATAAATTACATGCTAGTCAAAGTCGACAAGATAAACTATTAATAAATAGACAAATTTTCCTTAGCCAACAACAAACCAGACTAGTTTAATCACAATTGATCACATTTCAATTGAATTTTTCACAAGACTATTGTGGTCTATTATGTCTGACAAGCCTTTAGATCCAGTATAAATACTAGACTGGACAATTGAACATTTTGATCATGTACGGTGTTAATAACACTCACTACAAAAAATATGCTCTTCAGCGACGTGGAAGACACGCCGCAACACTGAAAATCACGTCACAATCAAAATATAGCGACGTGGGTTCCTATGTCGCAGGAGCACGTGTGGCAAAGCAAAAGCGACGTGGAAAACACGTCAGAAGATTGCGACGTGATTCCCACGTCGCAATTAATTTATATAGGGAACATGTCCCTGCACGCAGAGCAGGCGTGGTAGGTGTGACATACTGATAAATTGACTTTATTAGCGACGTGGAAACCACGTCAGAATGTAGAGACATTGGTTTCACGTCGCAACTTTTAATGTTTTTTTTTAAAATTAAATATAGACGCAGGTATAATTGTATTTATATCTAATAAATTAATTAATATAATAAAATTTATATATAATAAAATTTATATATAATAAAATTTATATAATAAAATTTTTTAAAATATAATTTATATAATAAAATTTATATAATAATTTTAATAATAGTTTTAATATATCAATTTTTTCTAATAGTTTAAAAATATTAATAAAAAATATATATAATTTCCGTTTCTCTTTTATTTACTATATTTTGTTTTATTTTTTAATTTTTTATAAAATAAATATTTAATATTTAATTTATAATTTCGTTTTATAATAATTAATTTAAAAATTAACCTAATTAAAAAAATAACCAAATAAATCTATTAAAAATATATCACATTATAAATAAACATTTAATAAAAATCTGAAAAAGAAAAAAAAACTTACCTCTTCTTCAATCTACTCCACCTTTTTCTCCTTCACCTTCTTCTGCTCCACCTTTTTCTCTCTTCAAAATGTAAACAAAAAGATTTTAAAGCATTAAAAACATAATACAGTATGAATATAAAACGAAATTATAAAAAATACTGATGTAATTTACCTTTAATATAACAATATGTGAAATTTGTGAAAAATATTTGGGATTGAAAGGAATGAAAAATTGAATTGGAAGTGAAAATTTGGGGATTTTAGGAGAGGATGGTTTATGGTTCTGTTAGAAAAATGGTAACATGAATGGTGGTGGAGAGAGGTGAAACGCGTGAATATATAAACTAAGCAGTGACGTGAGAATCACGTTGCAACTTCGCCACGTGAGACTCACGTCGTAACAGGACAACAATAGCATTCATTAATGTTTCTTCCTGCAACACTGCCACCATGTCACTTCATTAGAACGTTGAATTTTCCCTCTAAAGGTTGCGACGTGTTTATAACGTCACAACTAAATTTTTTAAAAATTGAATCTTCCCCCCACGTGAATGTTATAGCTTTTTCAATTTAAATTTAATAACTTTAATATAGCGACGTCAAACCCATGTCACAACCATTTTCACATACCCCAATGTCTGTCTCCTTATTACTTTATGTCTATTAAGTTATTTAAAATTTAAAAAAAGGTTGCGAAGTTATTTTCACATCGCAACTGGAAATAAATGCCCACGTGAATTTCACGTCGCTACAGTATGTCGCTGGAGAGAGTATATCTTGTAATGACTACTAATAAAATAAACAAAGATTGTGAAACCACAACATAAAAAAGTTGTGCACAACGAGTAAAGTCAATGTAAGACGCCAAAAAAGAAGAAGCGAATAAAGCGAGCATGAGGCTGCCATGTATTCCAATTAGAGCGAACACTCACATATTATATGCACAAATGCCTAAGTGAGACAATATTTCAGAAAAACACAATTTAATAGTTAATGGGATAGTTTTTTATTTATAAATACCATAATTTATAAATTATTCAACACCTGCAATCAATCAGTTAAACTCTTTTACATATTTTATCTCTTTTATTTACTTTCTTTTTATATATATATATATATATATATATATATATATATATATATATATATATATATATATATATATATATATATATATATATATATATATATATATATATATTTAATTTAATAGTTTAAAATCTCCACACGCTATATACAACATTCTTTAAAATAGTTAAAAAAACTCAAAATTTAGTGACAAAAGTTTATTCCTCATCGCTATCATTCGGAAACAAAAAAACAATTTTGAGCTAGCAATCTATTTTCCACTAAATTTGTTTAGGGGTGTTCGCGGTGCGGTTTGGGCGGTTTTTAACGTAAAAAATCATCCGAACCGCAAGAAAAAAAGGTGTGGAGTTCGGTTTGGTTCAGTTGATTAACTAATTTACCCCTATAAAATATAATTTAAAATAAAATATTAAATTAAAATATTAATAACTAATATAATAAAATAAAAAAATTAGAATATTTAAAAATAAAATAACTATTAAAAATATGAATACTAATTTTATTTTTTATCAAATTAAATACATGTTCTTGCAAGGGTAATTTTGTCATTTACATTCTTTATATATATATATATATATATATATATATATATATATATATATATATATATATATATATAGGGCATATCATATGAGAATGACATATTTATATGAGAATGTGAGAATGAATCAGAACCATTGAATTTTAAAATAAATGGTGAAGATTATGTATGGATCTTTTTTTCTCTCTCCTACATCATTTATTTTAATAATAGAGAAAAGAGAAAAAAAGTTTCACACATAATCTCCACCATTTATTTTAAAATTCAATGGTTCAGATTCATTCTCACATTCTCATATAAAAAAGGCATTCTCATATGATATGCCCTATATATATATATATATATATATATATATATATATATATATATATATATATATATATATATATATATATATATATATATATATATATATATATATATATATATAAAATTTGAAATTATTTACTCAATATTATCAATGAGTTTTTTTTAATTATTGAAAAATATTTTTTTTATTAATTTATAAATTTTAAGATATTTTACAATATATACACTATCTGGTATCCTGTGTGAACCAAACACATGATAGGATAAGTCTTATCATGTCTGTATGATATCATATCCTTATCCTGTTTGATATCCTATCTTGTCTCAATCATATTTTGCGCACTAAACAGGTTCTTAGTGCAAGGAAAGGAAAATCATTCGTAATCGTAAGACTAAAGAATAATATGTTTGAGTTTGGGTTGGATTTGTGTTAAGTGAATATTGGTTGGAACGTAATGCAGTTTGGTTCAGTTTGTAAATTACAAACCGCAAACTGAACAAATCCGCATGGTTTTGTTAAAAAATAGCTTAAACACATTCGAACCAAATGCAATTTTTTGCGGTTCCGATTTAATTCGATTTTACAATTTTATATTGGGCTGATTTGACTTTGAACACCCTTAAATTTGACACTTCAATAACACACTTATTTTCAAAAAAGAATAAAAACATGAAAAGTGAATTTAATGTAGTCACCAAATTACATATTAACGCATTTGAATCATTTAATGACCATTTGATCAAGATAAAATTATAATAACAACTAAGATTAACTAAGTGGTAATTGACATTAGATCTGGTAGGAATTATTACAGTTCAATTCCATATAACTACGAAAATGAGAGAGCTGAAACCACTTAATATTAAATATGATTAATCGGTCCAATAAATTAAATACTAATTGTGAGGGAAAAAAACTGCAATGGCAATTGAGCAAAATTAAATTTTATAACCACCAAAATATCTCCCTTGAAAAGGACCATGTGAATTGGGAAGATATGAAACCACGTAACAGCTTTAACGTGTCCTTTCAAGACTCCTCCATGCTTCAAAAATCTTGAGTACCATTAAAGACAATCCTGGGGAACAAACAAGAATGCACACATAATGTACTTTTTTTAACATCCCCGTCTACATTGTTGCCACGTTGAAAAACTTTAACTGTGTTATGCTCTGAACTTCTGATAACTTTGCTTGGTTTGGTTTCTGTGAAACTGAGAAAAAGTGTGTCGAGAATCTTGAGTGTAAAATAGGTAAAAATGCAAATGGAAAATGAACTGTACACCTTTTAATATGACTCACTGAGTTAAAGCCTATAGAGAGGAAACAAATGCTTGTGTTGTGCTATGTGTTTTTTCTTTCTTTCACAGCTCATTTTGTTATTCTGTTTGTAAATATTTCATCACTTGAGAGAAACATCTTCACATGGGTTGCGATATTATTGATGTAGTAAGTAACGAATACAGTAAATAGTACCACTATTTTCTGTTTTATCAATCATCAATGTAATGTAAAAAAAGAAAGGGAGAATGGTGTAGTATTTTAATTTTGTTACAATCAATTATGTGTATATAGTAGTAATTTAGCGTCACTATGTATCAAAAACATTAATCAACATGTTGTGATAATCAAATCTTTTAAGCATATTCCGAAAAAAAAAGTTCTTTAAGGATATTGTTAGATGTGTATAGAAAAATATAAAGAAAACAAAATCATTTTTTAAAGATTAGTTCTTTAGAGATTAGTATTTTATCATGTTGGATTAATGTGTCAATGGTTAAGTTTTGTATTGTTTAAAAATGTTAGATTTATCTAGGAAAGATGACTCATATGTTTAACATTAACATTTTAAAAATTTTTTAGTTGATATATAACGTCTCTTTTGTAGTCCTAAAACATTGATCTCTTTATTATTATTATACTCTCCAAATTATAGTTGAAAAAAAATATATATCACAATTTAAGTTGGTTCGTAAGATCAAAAATTTATAAATTCTAATAAAACTAATCTTTTTTGTGGACATGGTTTTTCCCTAATATTATTATCTTATAAAAAAACCTTTAATATTATTAAATTTGATGCAGAATTATAAATAGAGAGTGATCTGAACGATAAAATTTGCTATTATATTATATATTTATATTAGTTTTAAAATTACATATGAAAGATATTTTTTTTATAGATTTTATTTCTAAAAAAAATAATCTTTCGTAACGTCATTTTATCGATCAGAATATCCACCGAGATATAATCTATTCAATTGTTCACTTTCTTTTTATTTGGAAATTTCTTTACCCACCTCCTAACCTTCTTGGTCACCTCTGGTGAATTTACAAAAATACCCTTTGTTTTGGAAGTTCATTTCCGAAAACGTACTTTTATTGAAAAAAAAGTATTTTCGGAAATGCATATCCGGAAAAGGTGAATATTTTAATGAAAAATATTGATTTCGGAGATGCATCTCCGAAATAAAGTTGTTTTTCAGAAAATTGGTGTATTCGGAAGTGCATCTCCGAATTCACCCCCTTGGAGGAATTCGAAAATGCACTTCCGAAATAAGGTCTGGACAGAAGAAAAATAACAAACAAGAACGATTCGCTTTATTTAATCGGATGAAGATTACATCGATCACTTTACATAAGATTAAAGTTACACATTGTTAAACACGGGTAGGTGAGGATGAGTCAACATTTTGATAACGTCGGCCCCCGATCTTTGAACTCAACATCACTGAACCAAACCCATCCCTTGTTCACCTACCTCCTCCTTTTCATATTCCCGGTAATTACACTTTCTTTACTTTTACTGTTTTTTTGTTCTTACATTCCACTCACATTACTCTCATGATCATGAAACCCTCACATTACTCTCATGATCATGAAACCCTAATGGGAAAATACACCTAATTTAGGGTTTGTTTTGATTATTCATCCAATGTTTTTACCAAGAGGTGTAGAAATTGTTGCCCTTTTGTTAACGCAGCTGTTATCATTTAAACATGTTGTAAAATATCTTGTAGGATACTATATGAGTACAGTTAATGAGTACTAGTACATTCATATATATGAAGCGTGCTTTAGTCAAGTTTAACCCGATTGACTCTCATGTGGGTGGGAATTTGAAAAGTCCCGATCCTGATGATAAAAGAATGAGGTTAGAAAGACGATGGAGGAGACGCTGCAACAGGTTAGAAAGTCCTGATCCTCTAGAAATCCATACCACATTGTAACTTACCAACATAATAAACAACAACAAAAACTATACACTTAAAGTTCAAAAAACTTATGAGCAAACTATACTTACATCATAGTGGTGTAGATCCTTATCAGCCGCTCGCAACTGAAAATGATTAGCACGAACTTGAATTTTCCTTCCCAATTGACTGTAACCAGGTCGGTTAGGGAACCTAACCGCCTTCTGAGACGACGGAGCCGACTCTAGAGTAGCCTTCTGTTTAACTTCGGCAGTCAGGCTCTCGATGGAAATTGGAGCCGAACTCAAGGAAGCAACCGGCGCAGCAACAGATGGAGTAACAACCGGCGCTGCAATAGATGGAACAAACAGCGCTGCAATAGGTGGACGAACAACCGGAGCTGCAACATATGGAGAAAAAATGGGTGAGAGAGCAAACTTTTAAGTAGGAAGAAAAGACACTGAAATTTCAAATCTGGTTGATTACAACTCATTCTGCATTTACTATCATTTAAGAGACTTCCCAATTTACTATCAATGCGATTACAATTTTTGTCCTGTAGTGGTGAATAATTAAGAGACGAAAAATTTTGATTTTAATGGAAGTTTTGGAGAGGGTTTGGGTTTATTTTGGAGAAAAATGATGAAATAGTGAAGGAAATGCATTTCGGAAATGCATCTCCGAAAACACCAAATTTTTGGTGTTCTCGGAAATGCATTTTCGAAATAAAATCTATAAAAAAAAATTACTTCGGAGATGCATCTCCGAAGCAGGGGGTAAGTTGGGGATTTCGCTGGGGGTGACCCCCATAGGGAGGTGGGTAAAGAAAAAATCTTTTATTTTTACTTTAAGTCGCTTTTCAATATGGTTAAAACTTCCAACCGTGATAAAAAATGGCGCATGATCATAAATTTAAATCTTATAATATTCAGTTTACTACCACGAACAGTAAACTGTGATTGTAAATAACCCATTTACAACAAAACTCTATATAACAAGTAACAACAAACCATCAACCGAATAATAAATACTACCTCCGGTCCTGTTTATAAGAAAAAATTCTTTTTTCTGAAACATCGAATAAATAATGTATCAGGACAATATGTTGTCCAAATACATTATTTATTCAATGTATCTAAAAAGAGAATATTTTCTTATAAATGGACCAGAGGGAGTATTTCATAACCATTGATATATGACTTTTTTGTAATAGTATCTATCTTTATCTTTATTGGTAAGTCACTATAATTTCTAATAGAATTTAAATTCTTAATATTTATCTATCAAATTAAAAACAAAAACTACGAAGTGAAGTGTAGTTTCATTTAACGTAGAAACAAATATGTGCTAAATCAATAAAATACATTTTTCTAAACATTTTTGTGTTAGGTTACAGATGGAGACTCATGGAGTTAAAACCATTAAATATGAGTAGCCATGTGATTTTGAACTTGATCGATGTCAGATAATTTGATGAATCATCATAAACTAAAAAGCCTGTGAAAGTGTATATATGAATATTGTGATCCCATAACATCATGTGAGATAGTTTGAGTGGTTTCAAATTGGAATGCTCTCTCTTGTCTTTCACCCAAGCACATGATTCTGATGATAGGTCGTTTCTGCTTCTAGTACTCTAATGAGTCAGATATCACCAAATTCGAAATTAAAAAAAGGCATAAGTAGATAGATAAGAGATAGTAAATAGGATTCTTACGCATGTTATTTAAATCATAAGAAAAAATTGGAGTTTATTTTTAAAGAATCTTTCATCCAAAACAACTAATCTAATTATCTTAAGTATATTGCGGATCATGCTCTAATGTGATAGCAATATTACTAAGAAAAATTGTGGTATAGTTACAATTTGATTAATGCATAGTCCTTATTTTGACTATTGTGAGTATATTCTCTTTTTCTCTGCTTCTCACGTTGTTTAAAGTTTTTGATTAGGTTAATTTTAACCGCGCGTATCTTATGGTTTGACACCCTGATTTTACCTTTAAAGAAGTATGAGTTACAATTTCAGTGAATTTTTTTTTGGAGGAAAAGAGTATTCTTTTGATCTGAAAATGATTTGTAATAGATCTGGGTGAACTATCGCACTTTCAAGAATTGACTTATGAATCATATCTTCTACTAGCACTTATAGCAGATCAAGTATTTGTCTTGATTCATAAGCTAAATTCGATTTTCTTTGATTCTCTTTTGTTGGGATCTAACACTACTATGGAAAAATCATACCCAACGGTTGGAAAATGGATACCACAACGTCTCACCAACTATTGTGAGATAAGGGGTGATTGTATGTCAGGTACTTTCCACCAAAGACGCGAGACCGTGATTATAAGTCAGGACGCGCAGTATATATCACAACGGTTACACTTATCAACCGTTGTGAGATATATATATATATTCTGAGTTCGCAATCTAGCATCAACAATTTATTTGGAATATAAATAATATTTCATCACAATTACAATAAATAACCGTTATGAAAATTACCCAGAATTTTTTTATATAATATATATGTAGATTGTTTGTTTTTTCATACACATCGCTAAAGAAATACAACCACTCAAATTGATGAAGAAGTATATAATCTGAAAATTAAACTATTCTTGAAAAACAACTTAAACAAATCACTATTTTTGAAGTGCATGCATGTCACAACTCATATCTTACTCTTTAACATTTAGAATATGGTTTAATGATCTAAGTCCTTCATGGAATCGATCCCTTCGCTTCTAGTTTAATTTGAATAACATCAATTTATTGTCAAGTCTACCTTAACATCGTCACTTATCATGTTGATTGTGACGATGACTTATCATCATAACAATCATGATGATAAGTGACGATGATGAGGTAGACTTGGCAAATAAATTTATGTTATTCAAATTAAATCATCAGAGAAGATATCAATGCAATGAAGGAATCGGGTAATTGAACCACATTCTATATGTTAAATAACATGATATGAATAATGGGACGAATGCAATTTGGAAAACATTGATTGATATAAGTTGGTTTTCAAATAATAAGTTTCTATGTCAATTTAAATGACTGTATTTTCAGTGAAAAGTTAGTGAAACAAACAATATAATAAACTCAATTTTATCTTCTACCAATCTATATAAGAATTTAAAGAACAAAACATTGCTAAGTCACAAGAAAACCTCTTTTTTGTGACTCAACAATGTTTCGTTCTTGTTCTGAGAACATTAATCAACAATAATAACATGCATCAACATTTATCAACAACACAACAATAACATACAACAACATTAAAAAACACACATTTTATAAATAAAACACTAACAACATACACAACATACAACAACATAAGATATAATAAAATGTTTCAAGAACGCACCTTTTACTGAAAACAATCGGGGAGCTGGAATCAATGATGAAGTTCATCTAGTTTATGATGGTATGAAAAAGAAATACAAGGTGAATGAAGTTTACACAATAACTTCATACTTCTTGTATTATTTTCATAGCAACACAAACCAATATGTACCATAGTAAAAATATGCGCGTTGTTAAGGTGGTATTATTCATTCACTTTCCCTATAATTAAAAAATAAATAAATACCATGACATTAACAAAATTACATGGAACATTCACCAAATGAAAAAACGAGAAACCATTTTTAACAAGAAATGTAAACGAAATCGGAGCATAAGTTTAATGAACGAAGTTGAAGGTAGCGATTGGTGAAGACGAATTTGAAGGTTGTAGTATGTGTGATGAGTGACATGAATGTTAGGGTTTTCTTTAGAGAGAGAAGAGTGAAATGTGTTAGATTTTTCTTTTAGGAGAAATGATTGTTATGTACTGAGCGAGAGATACTTTCGCTTATATACTAAAAAATATCACTTTTCATCACGGCTGGCACGATGAACCGTGAAGAAATGATTGGAATTTACACCACGATTGACTAAATTGACCGTGGTAATATACAAGGACATTACCTTTTTGTGACGATAAAATGAGATATTGAAGGAGCTAAGATTCGAACCTTGTAACTCCTGGTACATTTCACTACGGATTTTAACATTCATCATAGTGAAATATCTTTTAGTAAAAACAAAAAAAAGGCCAAAAAACGAGATTCCACCATGGCTAGCGAAAGGCCGTTGTAATATTGTTTGACGAAGGGTGTTTTTTTGTAGTAGTGTAATTTGTCAATGGTTGACCTGGTTGGTTTGAGATCTAACATGTGAGCAGCAAGACAATTTTTAAGTAGCCGTGTTTTTTTCTTTCGAATGGTACCCTTCGTAGTAGTGTGGCTTGGGTGTTTGTTTTATTTATTGTTATCGTTGTATATTTTTTATATTTTGTTATCCCCCAACACTTCTTATGCTTTGTGGACTTTTCTCTTCTACTTTGGAGCTTTTATCTCCCTTATTAATATATTCTGTTTACCATTAAAAAAATTGTGCGTCACATCGTTACTATAAATCCTATTTGAGAATCATAGTCTTGTTGGATGAAAGGTAGGTTGCAAGCTTGTGCAAAGTCTTCAAGAGATAGAGATATGAGATTCTTGTTGACTTCGGAGCTAATAACTCCATTTGAGTATTGTAGGTTTGAGTAGAATATTCTCACAAATTTGAGATACCTTTCTTGAGGTTTTTCAAAGATAGAGTTTCTTAGACCAATAAAGTTGAAGACTTATACAAATAGGACATCCTTGAAGAGTTCTACATCCAAGTAATAAGAGATGTACACTTTTTATCGGCAAAGTATTGATGAAAAATAGGATAGTGATGATTGAGAGGACCAGGTTTTTTATGCCATTTGACGCAATGATGGATGATTCAGATAGCTAAAATATTTCTAATGCAATGTATAATAGAGGATATGATGAGATGAGAAAGAATAGAAAGTTACCTCTATTTGTAGTCACTATTCAGTAAATTGGATCAATGTGTCAATCTATTAGAAGCTTTAATTTTTGAGAGTTGGCCATTGCAAATAGTCGTTGCATTAATTTCACAACTAACTAGCCGTTGTAGTGTGAGCTAACTTTAAACTTTTTGAGTTTTGAGATGATCCAATCTATTGGGTTATAATTCCAATCGATTGGCTGATCCATTTTCAACCGTTTTTGGTTTTGGACCTTTCTGTTGACTGTTTTGCATCCCTGTTTAGCTTTATCTACACCTCCTTTTTATAAAAGACTTAGAAACTCATCTTTTTTGCTAGTAAATATAATTTATTGAGATGAGAAAAATTAAATCTACTATTTTAAATGATTAATCAAAGTTTTGTGATTATTTCAACTTTAAAATAATGTACTACCTCAGTTATTACGAGACCTTGATAAAGTTTCTCTCAAAGGGAACACCAACATATTATGGTGCGTCCTTTTCTGCGTACCGTTGAATTCGAGAGTTAGATCAAATAATGAGATGGGTAAGTACATCACAGACACATATCCACTCAACCTACTATGAGGTTAACTGATCATTCAGGATCATAACTATTGAGGTATCCTCAAAACACTTGCTTTGATCACTGTCGTTGATATTTACCATCGTCGTATATTCTTGGATAAGATAATTAAATCACTGTATACTTAAGATTATACATTTTTCTTTTCACATCTTCATTTGATATTAGCCAAGATATCGAGCTGCAAAACATACAGACAAAACAAACCAAGGTTTCACCTTTGGTACACAGACTTTCTTGGGTCCAAGTACGTTAGTTTTTCCAGAAATTCTAGGGTTATTATATTTATACCTTTTCAATTTGTCATAATAGAAAGGCTCCAAGTGCCCAAATCTCTTGTAGTGTGTGCATTTATAAATTATATGATTCTTTTTATTATGATATGAACCTTGCATTTATAAATTAGATGATTTTTTTCTTATAATTTGAACCTTGCATTTATAAATTAGATGATTCTTTTTCTTACGATTTGAACCTTTAATAAGTGTTCTATCTGTTTTGAATCCCAATCCATTTTTACTTAAGGAATAAATTTGACTTGATAGGATCAAGTCAATGTTTTCTTTCTCTTTTGTAAATTTATCCATGGTTTCATGCAAGTCAATTACTTCCTTTTTCAAAGAAACACTAGTCTCACATGTTTCTCTTGAGTTTCTAATATTAGTTATTTCTGACTTAAGAGATTTATTAATTTCTTAAAGAAACCATAAATATTACTTAAGGTCTAAATTGCATTTATTAAGATTATCATTCTCTTCAACCAACTTAGCACTAATTTTAAATAATTGCTTGTAGGATGGTTTAGTTACCTCACAATCATCTTCCATGTAGGATGTCGTTAAGCAGACTTCATTTTCTTCATTTGAAGAGGATTATTTTATAGTTTTCCTCGAGGTTGATTCTTTTTAAGTGTTTCTTCTTCTCTCCTTACTTAGAAGATTCCACTGGACAATTCTTCTTATTCATAACTTCTTACAAATGAGGTTCATTCATTCGATGTTGAGTTTTCTGAAGATCGTTCAACTACTGAGTATGTTCTTTTGAAGGAAGCTGATCGGTCACCAATTCTACATACTTTCCGTCAATTATTTGGTAAAAATCTCTCATTTCGGTAACACTTTAGTTTAGCTTTTTATCGTTTTAACTTAGTTATTTCGTATTTTGCAAATTTGTACTTGTTTGATTTTTATTTATAATTAGATGCTTTTGATACCTCAGTTTGGTAGTTGTTTGTGATTTCAGATGCAAGGGAAGAGCTTTAGAAGAAGTTGCACAAAGATGGAAGAATTATGGAAAAAGTGAAGAAAACACACATTGGACAGCCTGCGACACGGGCGCCCGTGTCAAGTGACATG